>NC_134689.1:105137115-106337115 GCF_050947455.1 Rhinoderma darwinii
ACATTATCGCTTCCTCACGTCATCTCCTGTGAAGTACTTAATTTTCTCCATGTGATTGCGGCATCCTGCAAATAACCACAATAGACACACTTCCAATCGCAAGATCCCTGGGCCATTATTTTCAGACCTTCTGCAGCTATATAAGCACTTCTCTCATGTAACGCTCAGAGCTGTGGAGAAGAGAGCCTACTGCATGCAAGAACTTACAGCCAACGCAAATTACAGCGAACAAAAAGCCAAAGGAATCCTTCTTAAAGCGTTGACTTTAGTGGAAGAGCTTTCCTTTATATGTTTGGTCATAGATATGAGAATGAAAGTTCTGGCAATTACAGTTCCTTATTTTGTTGTTTGAAGTCCTTAGGCAAACAAAATGGTATTTGGTACAAAAGTGATATCATTTTCAGTACTAACAGCTAGTCAGGGAGTTGACCAGATTACCAAAATGCTGTGCAAGGGAAGTCATGGCGAGAAGAAGCATTAACACACCGTCTTACCATAACTACTTTCTTTTTCTATTTAAAGGGAACCTATTACCAGCATTTCACCTATTGAACTCTACTCACACCTCGCTGGCCACTCACCCCTGCTGTCAAAAGTTCATTGCTGTTATCCTATACTCCTCCTCCGACTGTAAATAAGTCTGCAAACATTTTGCGCCTTTTATGGTAATAATCCGGCAGTCTTGTTCGTTCCTCTTCTTATGCCCGCCTACTGCCAAAAACTGGCCCACCCTGAATGGCAAAATCTCGTCTGAGATAGCGCGCATGCGCCCGTCATTTAAGGTCCGACACCCTTCCCTTCTTCGTCCGGGCCTCAAATCTAGTTACTGCACATGCGCCACTATGGTGTCCCTGTTGTGCACCAGAACAGGACATCGATGCACAAGCTCGGGATTCCGTGTGCTCTGGGGGGAGCCGAGGAGTTGTCAATCAAAAGTAAGGAGGTTGGGTTAGCTTGGAAAGGCTTGAGGAATGAAGACATGACTCTCGCTCATTAGCATATGATAGTGTCACGGTCACAGGGTATGTGGACCCAGTAGGCCGCTCCACCGTAGTGGAGAGGCAGCTGACCAGGTCACAGTCTATATGAAAGTCAATAGTAGATAGTAACGCTTGGGTACCTGAACTAGTCCAGACGGTGGCTGTGGCTTCAGCACGGATGGAGGCCGGTGCAGCAGGTAGCGCCAGACGTGGCGGGCAGTATCTGATGTGGCAGAAGACACTGGACGTGGCAAACGACAGCAGGTGCAGTAGACACGACTCCAACACTGGTAGGCACTGGAACAAGAACAGTACGGGACACAGGAACAGGTAACGGTACAGGTAACGACTGGAACGGGAAACACTAAGGGACCATTTGCAAGACAAACTGGGATAAACTAACAACGCTCCGGTAAGGATCAGGAGGGCTGGGGCCTTCTTATAGACCAGGCAATCATGGCAGTTGATGATGATGACTATTTCCTTTGTGCACGCTTGCCCTTTATGGCCGGGCACAAGCGTGTGCATGATGCACCCTACGGGACACCGCAGAACGGAGTGGAAGTGAGCGGATCAATGGCTGCGGGTGTCGGGAGGTGAATTAACCTGACAGCCCGCGGCCATGGACGCTACATACGGGAACACTAAAAAACTGAATACTAAAGGTATAGAACCTACTTAAAAGATAATTGTAGGTTACATAAAAATGATTTTTCACCCACTTCCACCAGTTATTGCTGGTTTAATAGGTGAAATGCTGGTGACTGGAGCAATTGTTGAGCTGCTTGTGAGGATTGGATTTTTTAGTGAAAGTTTAACAATGCAATAGTCAAAGGAAAAAAAAGCACATGGTCATATCTGGTAAAAGACCGTATAGAACACCTACAGAGGGAGGCTCCACACATTCTTTGGATATTCATTCATGCGCATAGATCCACAAAAAATGTCACAACAGTGGCAAGCTTTTACTCGGGGTGCAAACCCATCTCCCAGTAGGTTTATTTAACTCCACTGACCTAGACCGACCTGCAGCATACAATGGCAGCACTAGGAATTGATGCTGATCCCGGCCTTCTCTTGGAAAATTGTAAGTTACATTACTAATCCCGAAACTGACGTTTTTAATAGGAATAGGTTTGGAACACTAAAAACCAGCTCCATAATTGCATGCTGGTGGTTTAGTGGCTCAAGACCTAGTAGCAGGTTCCCTTTAGGGCGTATACCCGCTACTAACGTTTTACGTAGATAGGTGATAAATATTAAGTAGGTGGAGATCGGAGCGTTGGGAGCCCCCAGCTTACTTCCTCTTTCCATATCTCCCATAGCTTTGTATGAAGTGGACCGTACAGATGCTTGGTCATTACTCCATCCAACTCCTCCCTACTGATGGCCATTCATCGGAAGAGAAATGGGAGTACCCGAAACTAGCCATCGATCTATGGGGGTTCTAGCAGTCGGACCCCCACTAATCTCACATTTATCACTTGTAGGCAGTATTTGTTAATACAACTAAAAACATTTGAATGTTGTACAACTGACTTTCCAAATATAGCAGGCCAGGGATACCAAATAAATACCTAAGGTCTCACTGCTCGATGCTACATCGTATTGTGAAAGGTTAGAATCTCTTGGTGGTCACACATGGATTTGTCGGGAAAAAAAACAACCAAAAAATACACGGATTTGAGTGTTTTTTTTAACTTTCTTATTTCAGTTGTAGCATTCTTCTTTTGTATTCTAAATTTGAGTTTAATTCCTTTTTTATATCATCTACTGTCACTAATGAAGAAGTATGCATTCTATCATTCTCATTGCCTTTCTGGCACCTGATAACTTCTTCAGTTAATTAAATGTTATACTCCGTGTGACCATTAGGTGTCACTGTATCCATTGGAAGTCTGACTTTAAATTACCGCTAAAACTAATGTTATGAAAAGCTTTTTGGAGGAATGAGTGATGTATTCCATTTTGAGCTTGAGCAGTATTTAAAGAGCTAGTCGTTTTCTGATGATCCATTCCACTGTCTATAGAGAAGTATAATTCACCCTGAACATCGTAGTGGTTGTTACCGACAGGCATTTTACTATGGACTAGGGAAAAGCTAGAAATGATAGCAGGATTTTTTATTTTTTTTTGCAAAATAGATCCCTGTGGTATATTTTGCAACTTTACCTAAAAATGAGAGCTGCCCTGATTTTACCAACAGTAAAATTAGTCATGGAATCCCACCACAAATCACACATCTACTTCTGAACAAAAGAAATCCAAGACCGACCACATCCTCTTTATGTGATCTCACATAAATATACAGGCAAAGAAGAAACTTTCACATCCTTAGGCCCCATGCACATGACCGTATTTTTTCCCTCCCGTAAATACTGGCCGTAAATACGGGTCCGTTGTCACATGTTTTGAACCCATATTTACGGCCCCGTGTCCTTAAATACAGGTCCGTTGTCATACGTGTGAAATACGGATTTGCGGACCCGTTAAAAAAAGGGGGCTGGAAATGTCACATGATCGCTCAGACTCCATTTTCTCTGCTTCTACGCAAACGGGAAGGTACCCGTGGCCAATAGAAGTCTATGGGCCCGTAATTACGGACGTTTTTACGGTCGTGTGCATGTGGCCTTACATGTAGCTGGGTCATTATCAAGCTCGACCCAGCTACTTGTAAGGGTATGTTCACACGCAGTGTTTTCAGACGTAATTCGGGCGTTTTACACCTCGAATGACGCCTGGAAAAAAACGCCCCTAATACGCCTACAAACATCTGCCCATTGCTTGCAATGGGGTTCTACAAACATCTGCCCATTGCTTGCAGTGGAGTTTACGGTGTTCTGTTCCCACGAGGTGTAATTTTACGCATCACTGTCAAAATACGGCATGTAAAAAGACGCCCGCGAAAAAGATGCATGTCACTTCTTGGGACGTTTTTGGAGCAGTTTTTCATTGACTCCATTGAAAAACCGCTCCAATAACGTCCGTAATATACGCAGCGAAAAACGCGAGTTGCTACAAAAACGTCTCAAAATCAGGAGCTGTTTTCTTCTGAAAACCGCTCCGTATGAACTGAGAAAGCTCCCAGCGCGTGTGGTTAACTTATTCATAGGGCCCCATTTACCTGCCGAATGACAGTGTTTGTTTGGCATCCGCCGGGCCGGTTTGCATCGGCATACCTTTATGTGTAGGGAAGTGTAGTCCGCTGCATTTTTCTATACAGAGGCATGCCGTAAAAATGCGCATACTATGCGGTATGTTTTTTTTCAATTGGCACCTATAGGCGATACATGCCGCTGTATGACTATACAGTGGCATATTTGTTCCTTCCATTGGAGGTATACGATAGGAAATACTCCTGACATATCTCACCGACAGAAGGCACAAACGGTATGTGGACAGAGCCTAAGGCTAGGTTGACACCACATTTTTAACATACAGTTGAGACTTAGGGTATGTGCACACACACTAATTACGTCCGTAATGGACGGACGTATTTCGGCCGCAAGTCCCGGACCGAACACAGTGCAGGGAGCCGGGCTCCTAGCATCATACTTATGTACGATGCTAGGAGCCCCTGCCTCGCTGCAGGACAACTGTCCCGTAGTGTAATCATGTTTACAGTACGGGACAGTAATTAGTGTGTGCACATACCCTTATAGATTTTTACTTCAAGCAAATTTAAACATACTAGCAGAAAAAGATTAAGTCAATATAGTTAGAGGCTGGGTCACCAGATTATAAGTGCCATATCTCCTACATAATTAGATCGGTGCTGTAATGTAGATAACAGCAGTGGTTTTTATTTTGAAAAACAATCATTTTTGAGCAAGTTATGAGCAATTTTAGATTTATGCTAATTAGTTTCTTAATGCCCAACTGGGTGTTTTTTAACTTTTGACCAAGTGGGCGTTCTAAAGAAGTGTCTGACGCTGACCAATCAGCGTCATACACTTCTCTTCATTCATGGCCAGCTTCTTTCACTGCACAGCGTGATCTCGCGAGATCACGCTGTTCTGTCATCCATGTCCGTCTGTACTCACAGCATGATCTAATGCTAAAGTTAGTATGGGAGATCTTGCGAGATCACGCTGTGCAGTGAAATCTGGGCTGGAATGAAGAGAAATGTATGATGCTGATTGGTCATACACCGGTCTTTACAACGCCCGCTTGGTCAAAAGTAAAAAAACGCCCAGTTGGGCATTAAAGAGGCTCTGTCACCAGATTTTCAAACCCCTATCTCGTATAGCAGCAGATCGGCGCTGCAATGTAGATTACAGTAACGTAAAGTTATGAGCATTTTTATATTTATGCAAATGAGCCTTTCTTAAGTACAACTGGGCGTGTTTAAAGTTAAGTCCAAGTGGGCGTGTATTGTGTGTAACATCTGGGCGTTTTTACTTCTTTTACTAGCTGGGCGTTGTGAATAGAAGTGTATGATGCTGACGAATCAGCATCATCCACTTCTCTTCGTTAACACCCAGCTTCTGGCAGTGCACAGACACACAGCGTGTTCTCGAGAGATCACGCTGTGACGTCACTTCCTGCCCCAGGTCCTGCATCGTGTCGGACGAGCAAGGACATATCGGCACCAGGCGACAGAGGCTACAGTTGATTCTGCAGCAGCATCAGCGTTTGCAGGTAAGTCGATGTAGCCTCTGTCGCCTGGTGCCCATGTGTCCTCGCTCGTCCGACACGATGCAGGACCTGGGGCAGGAAGTGACGTCACAGCGTGATCTCTGGAGAACACGCTGTGTGTCTGTGCACTGCCAGAAGCTGGGTGGTAACGAAGAGAAGTGGATGATGCTGATTCGTCAGCATCATACACTTCTATTCACAACGCCCAGCTAGTAAAACAAGTAAAAACGCCCACTTGTACTTCACTTTAAACACGCCCAGTTGTACTTAAGAAAGGCTCATTTGCATAAATATAAAAATGCTCATAACTTGGCCAAAAATGCTCGTTTTTGAAAAAAAAAAAAACTTTCCTGTAATCTACATTGCAGCGCCGATCTGCTGCAATACGAGATAGGGGTTTGAAAATCTGGTGACAGAGCCTCTTTAAGAAAGTAATTAGCATAAATCTAAAATTGTGCATAACTTGCTAAAAAATGATCGTTTTTCAAAATAAAAACCACTGTTCTCTACATTACAGTGCCGATCAGATTATGTAGGAGATAGGGCACTTATAAACCGGTGACAGAGCCTCTTTAAAGCCATTGGCTTCAATGTAAAAAAAATAAAAATAAAAATATACATCTGGATAGTCTTCTTTGTTTTGTTTTTGTTTTTTTGTTTTTTTTTTACAGTAAAAGAAAAATGTAACCTGTTGTACTTTTTAACCATTTCAAATACACGTTTTGTAAATGTATTTAATTATAAAGCATTGTAAGGGCTTGTTCACACGCAGTGAATTTGCTGCGTTTTTTCAATCCGGAATTGCGAAGGGAAAAGGAAGATCAAGAAAAAAATATACCGTATTTTTTGGACTATAAGATGCAGTTTTTATCTTAGAATCTGTGTTGTAATCTTCTGCTGCTTCCGATGTCCTGAAGGCAAACCGCTTGAGCTCCGTAATTCAAAGGTCCTTGCAGTGCAGTGTATTGGAAGCTGCATGTCCTGTGCTGTGTGTAAAAAATCAGTGTTATCTGCTCACTAAACAGTCACATCTTAGGCTATATTCACACGACAGTGAAAAAAAATTACCATTAAAAACTCATCAACTGTCAGTTTTTCATGGCCGTTAAAAAAGCTGATGAATTTCATTGGTCAGGCTTTTTTTGTCCCAACCCCCTGAAAACACCCACCTTCAGGCGATGCCGCGCGGCCTCCCTGCCCGCGATGCCGCGCGGCCTCCCTGCCCGCGATGCCGCGCGGCCTCCCTGCCCGCGATGCCGCGCGGCCTCCCTGCCCGCGATGCCGTCTTCACGGGATCTGCGAGGGCGACGCGATGACTTTCGACCACAGTTCCCTTGCAAATACCCATGTCACAGATCCGTTAACGACAGCCGTTAAAAACTGATTCATTGACTTCTATGCGGGCCGTCAGGCCGTTAAAACGGCCAAAAATAGGACATGTCCTATTTTTTTGGACTGCCATTATTCACGGGCTGTTAAAAAACCGGCCATGTGAGTACACTCATAGAACATCATTGTTCTGAAAACGGACGTGCGACGGCAAGGACCTTCTAGCCACGCCCCCGCCTATGTACAGAGCAAGAAGAGCAGATTCAACACCATTAACCCCTGCCTCTCCACACTTCTGATGTTTGGTGAGTTCAGGGGTGGGTGAGAGCACTATAGCTGTCAATATCTTGTATTTCTGTGACTGACATTGTTATGGGGCACTCTGGCTGGTATTGTTATGGGGCACTCTGACCGGCATTGTATTGGGGCACTGTGGTACCCTATTGTCTCAATATTACCCAGGAAATGTACAGTTCTAGGCAAAACCTTTTTATTTCATTTTTTTGATGCTACAAATTATGGGTGCGTCTTATGGTCCAGTGCATCCTATAGTCTGAAAAATACGGTAAAATTTAAGAGTGTGAAAGGGTCCCAGCTTCCAACCAATGCCACTACAAAGACATGTCGGGTTGCTTTGGTATAGGAAGTATACAGAGATTCTTCTATTGGTTTACATATTTTTAAGAACACGTATTTCTCTGGCATGGAGTGCTGTTTATACAGTAATAACATTGTGCAACATGTAGAAATGAAAAAATGGTTGGCACTGCCTTAGCTTGCAATGTCACAGACTCTGTGCTTCAGCTCGCGGTTTGACAGCCTTTGTCTGGCGGTGCTGAGTGCATGTTGAAGTTAGTTTCAGCAAATGACAACATGTAGAAAAGAAGGCTGCACGGCACTCACCATTTGCAAAAGGTTTCTCTTTATTACAAGATTGAGGCAGGCAACACGGGATTCAAAAGACCACAGAGCCGCTTGGAATAAAGAGAAACCTTTTGCAAATGGTGAGTGCCGTGCGGTCGTCTTTTCTACATGTTGTCACAGTAATAACATTGTCTGTGGTGCTGATCATGGTATTAATCACATCAAGTATTCTAGATGAAGCTTCTATTACTTGCTCATGTCACTTACCTACAATGAGAACAGATAATCATGGCCTCTCGTGTCCCCATGTGGAGCTTTCTTCAGGTTTTCAAGGCTGCTGTCAGATGCTCTATAAAAAGTGTTCAATTAATCATCAGACTATGCCCCTAGGTATACAGTACATTAGAAAGCAGCCGTGCCAATGCTACTCGTGGACGTCTTTATTATACTTCGATAGATCCAGACTATCCTACCATCATGAAAGTTTTCAGCTCTGTTTCTATATATCATTTCACATATGTAGTAAATAAAGTTTATTATAATCTAGTATAAGGAATAAGTGCAGTAGTTGACTGTAGTTACCAATCCGGATGCTGCTTCTGTTCTTTTTAAAGAAAATACTTTCTTGAGACATGCGAGCTTGAATCTGATTGGTTGCTTTGGGAAAACCACTCCACTTTTCTATTACAACTTCCACCAAAGTTTACCGTCTCTTTACTCTGGGGCTTCGTTACAAGGTTCGGATAGCACTAGGTAATGGCGTGGGTGCATTGGTAGGGGCCCAACCCGATCCAATAGACAAAAAGTACTATGCACTCCAATATGGAGTTATTTATCCAAACAAATTTATTTATAGCCAGTGACTGCAACGTTTCGGTCAATACCGTGACCTTCCTCAGGCACTTTCATAAATGCTTTATCCTGAGTGGATGGCGCTGTAAGCTTGGTGGGTAAGGCTATGTTCACACGGGGTATTTTGCCGAGTTTTTTGACGCGGAAACCGCGTCGCAAAACTCGGCAAAAACGGCCCGAGAACGCCTCCCATTGATTTCAATGGGAGGCGTCGGCGTCTTTTTCCCGAGAGCAGTAAAACTGCCTCGCGGGAAAAAGAAGCGATATGCCCTATCTTCGGGCGCTTCCGCCTCTGACCTCCCATTGACTTCAATGGGAGGCAGGAGAAAGCTTATTTCTCGCTGTTTTATGCCCGCGGCGTTCAATGGCCGCGGGCGAAAAACGGCGCGAAAATCAGCATGCAGGGAGAGGAATATCTGCCTCAAAGTTCCAAACGGAATTTTGAGGCAGATATTCCTCCCCCAAAATACTCCGTGTGAACATAGCCTAACTTGGCGCCTCACTATTATTTGTATATCCAAATTAATTATTTATTTTCTAAACAGCAGGTGAATGCATATGCCAGTCGCTTAATAGTTTATCAAGCAAGACCCATACTATGTATTATTTACAAAAATATTCTTTTTGTTTCTTTTAGTATCCTACTCCTTTAGAGAAAAACGTAACTTCAATCACAACTGTGGAAGAGCAAATAGGTGAGCATTTATAACCAGCTTCGATTTACTCACTGGGTTTTTTATTCTAAAACTAATGGGAATATAAATGTTGTTACAAAGGTTTTAATGTACTTTTAAAACAGAAATCTAAATGTAATTGAAAATTGTATTATGTTTTGGGAGGCAGTACAATCATGTGTAGTGATAGGTGCCCTTTAAATATCCTTCACTATCATGTGGTACATGCTGTCCGATCTGCCGGCATTATGTTATAGAGCAGAGGAGCTGAACAGATTAATATATAGTTTTGTGGGAAAATAATTAGTATAACTTGTAATTTATAGATCTAAATCCCTACTTTCTCTAGTCTTATGACTATTGGGCAGATCTATTCAGCGGTTGACCGCTATCTCTGTATGCATGGTCACGTGGGGAGGGCTGTCCATCATTAAGTGAGAACGCCCTTTGGACTCCTAAGCCCTGATAGAATTAAAGCTGTAAATTTCAAGTTCTACCAAGTCTTTAACCACAAAACAAAATATATCAATCTGCTCAGCTCTTCCCGCTCCATAATATGCTGCCTGCAAATCAGACTGCAGGTTCAACATGACATGTTCCCTTTAAAGAGCGTACCTAACCTTT
This sequence comes from Rhinoderma darwinii, assembly GCF_050947455.1. NCBI lineage: Eukaryota > Metazoa > Chordata > Amphibia > Anura > Rhinodermatidae > Rhinoderma > Rhinoderma darwinii. The sequence continues at coordinate 105,147,077 of NC_134689.1, forward strand.
CAGATGACTTTCAAAATAAGTTGTCATATGTGTGTACATGAGGGAGAACGCTATTTCTGCCATTATATGACTTGTGTTCTGTAGTGTTCCCCTCTGAGGACGTATACGTCTCAGTTTTGCCTGAGCTAGTGATGAAGCCTTTCTGCTTTCATGTCTTCTATACACTACACACATAGAAGAGAAACCTGGTCTCCTATCTCTATCTATTACATATATAGAAACCATCGGTGTCTCTCTATGCCTCTCGTACTCTGCTCCTGTGTCCTACCCCTTCCCTCTACATAGACATCTATTGGATGCTGTAACCTGATCCTTCAGGGGGGGGGGGGGGGGTCCTTTATAGTGGAGAAAAAGGCATTTTTCTCGAACAAGATAAATGACAAAGCTTTTTATTGCGTGTCCTATTGATTCTTGCAAAGTTTGTTATAGTTCGTGACCATTTACCACTAACTCCTGTCTGTTTCTCTTTACCTGAAAAAAACAACAAAAAACAAAAACAGACCCAGCGACAGGCGTTGTATATAGACGAAGAATTGCTACCTGCAATAATGTCATTCCATCCTTTCTGAGAAAGGTAATTTATGGGTTTGTTTTATCTATCTATCTAATCTATCTCTACCGTATTTTTTGGACTATAAGACGCAGTTTTTAGCAAGAATAAATCTTTCTAAAAACTCCCTGCGTCTTATAGTTCGCAGTCAAGGGACCCGGCATCGCCGGGCGTTATGACCGCTTCATTACTTAACCCCTTCCCGACCCATGACGTGCCGGCACATCATGGAGCTGGAGGGGGTGATGTATGGAGCGGGCTCACGCACTGACACGCTGCTATAACAGCCAGGAACAGCAATTTCGCTGTTCCTGGCAGTTTAAAGGGGTTGTGCCATAAAACACATGTATCCCCTATGCACAGGATAGGGGATACATGTGTGATCAATAAGGAGAACGGGGACCGAAAGTTACCAAGAGCGCTCCATCAGAAGCTGTGACTTCCGTGTTCTGTGTCTGGCAGCTCCATAGAGATGAATGGGATTCTTCTGCACATGCGCGAGCGGCTCTCCATTGATCTCTATGGAGCTGCGGAACAGATAAGCCGGACACAGAACCCGGAAGTCCAGGCTTCTCATGTAGCGCTTTGGGTGACTTTCGCTCCCCTGTTCTCCTTATTGCTGGGGGTCCCAGCGGTCGGACCCACAGCTGTCTCACATGTAGCCGCTATTCTGTGGATAGGGGATACATGTGTTTTATGGCAAACCCCTTTAACTAGTTAAATGCCGTGGTCCATAGCGACCGCGGCATTTATAGGGGTTTTTCTATGAAGGACATTTATGACATATCCACAGGATATGTCATAAATGTCAGATAGATGCAGGACCCGCACCTATCTCTAGAACGGGGCCCCCTAAACCCCGTTCTAGCTTTCTGTGCTCTCCTGGCCACTTGATTACATGTGGAGTTACTGAAACAGAGTAACTCGCTGAGCTACGCTGTTTCCGTAACTTCCATAGAACTGAACATTCGTTACGGAAACAGCGTAGCTCGCATGCTACGCTGCTTCCGTAACTGCCATTCACTACTATGGGAATTTGGGAAACGGCGTAGTTACGCTGTTTCAGTAACTCCACATGTAACCATGTGGCCGCTGGTTCAAGTCCCCTAGAGGAACTAATAAAATGTGTAAAAAAAAATAAAATAAAAAAAAAACTTTTCCCCTTTTTCCACAAGCACACTGTAAAAAATCAAATAATTTCATCCCGCAACAAAATAACCCTCACACCGCTCAATCGATAAAAAAAATATAAAAAAAGTTTTGGCTCTCAGAATGTGGTGAAACAGAATAAATGATATTTTTTAACAAATAATTTTTTTCCTATTTTCTGTTGTCTAAAACCTGGATGCGCCTTATGGTCAGGTGTGTCTTATAGTCCGAAAAGTGTGTGTGTGTGTGTGTGTGTGTGTGTGTGTGTGTATATATATATCTATCTCTGGTCGCCATTTTTGTATATGTATTTATTTTTTTGCCAGAAGCAAGTCACTATAGATGACATTAGTATAATAAATGGAGCATTTTATGACGCATTAAAAAGTGGTGTCCCTTGGTACCTTTAAAATGCTAGCTTTTAAGATTTATACATACGTTTTTGTTTTTATCCTTTTTTAGATATTTTTGAAAAACTCACATCTAAAATGCCTACTATTTAGGCAAAGTCTTATGTATTTTCTTCCTAAGAAATTGACTCTTCAAAGCCGTTTTTGTTAGTCAGAGGAAGATGTACCTGTTCTTCAAGGTGAGGAGACAGCCAAAGAAATCTCCATATCTTCGCTTGTTGCACTCCTATGAATCGAGCCTGGTAAAAACAGTTTTTACCATAATCGGTCACTCATAGAAGTGTATGAGGCCTTTACTATACCTGTGTATGCCTCCTATTTTACACGTAGGCATAAAGTGCTTTGTTTGTTCTATTGTATGCCATGTGTGCGGTTCTTTTTTTTTTTTTTACCCTATAATCATTGTAATATGAGGCCTTTTAAAATTAATCTATGTAATGGCACTTCTGGGAACCCCTCTTTGACATCCATGCTCTAATAGGGCATATGGATGGGGTCCACAGTTATGACCACTGCTTTAATTGCAGTGCCAATTTTCTCCTGAAATATAGCAGCACCCTTAAAGACAACATCATCAGAGGATATAAGATTGTTTGGAAACCACTTTGGTTCCATGGTGCTTTGGTATGTAAATCTTTGTACAGCTCCGGACGATACAATGCGGATGAATACGTGTTGGAGGACGTGTTGCAGAGAAGAACATTTTTCTGAGGCTGAAAATAGCATTTGTCATTTCCAGATGACCTTATGCTTGTTAGTGCCTCATGGTGTATGTATGTGCATGGTTGTATGTTAAGCTTACCTATTAACAAATAATTTAGCACACACAGTAGCTGTATAATATCCCCTCAAGTCACCCAGTTACTTTTATGCATTTATTTCTCGTTTAAGGCTATGTTCATACAGTGCAAGTTTGCTTCAGGTTTTGTATGCAGTTTTTTTTTTTTTTTTTTGGGTTAAGCCAAAACCAGAATGGGATCCAGGATAGCAGATCTATTAGGCTTTTCTATTATACATTTTTTTTCTGTTTAAGTTCCGTTCCCGGTTTTGGCTTAAAAAAATACATGCAATTCTGCACTGTGGGAACAAGGCCTTATACTTTGGACAACGGCTCTCCATATGTCTTATTAGGATATTTGGATGTAATAGAAGGGGTCCTTTGAAGGGAGATAACAGGGAGCTGCTGCAGAAAACTTTTCTGGGGGACCGCTGCCATGTGTTTATGCACAGACACCCATTCATTTCAGTGGGTGCGTGCAGAGCAGTACTCTAAGTGATAACAGGTAGTCCCTGTAGGACCAGCGCGATGTAAAGGGGCTTTTCAGCATAAACTACCCATCCGAACACCCTGTTTTATTAGTTGGATAAGAGTGCACACTCGTTCTGTGTAAAATAGAGGTTTTGTGTACTGGTGGCCAATACATGTATTTTCTCTGTGTAAATATCAAAGCCATACAATGTGCAGGCATACAATTTCTGTTTGACTTTTTCTTTCATGCGTCATCAGTCCAGAGAGAGTGGATTTGAAAGGTAGGAGAATTGTGCCGCTACCAATTGCCGAGTTCTGCCTGTCCATGTCTTGCATGCAACAGTTGGCAAAGGGGGTCTTTTGAAATCCATCATTTTAATAGGCTATAACCAGCTGGAAGCAACTCCAAATGAATCCTGGAATGGGCAGATAATTTACTTAGCATTTAGCAGTAAAGGGAATCAGACTGGAGACTAAGCAGTTTGCATAAATCTTTAAACATTTGCATGACCTCGCCATCATTTGTTAAGGTCATTGAGTGCATATGAATACCAAGCGCTAACAGCAGTCGGTCAGCTTTCATCATTGCTTAACTAGTAATCCTCGAGTCTAATTACAAGGATGAATACAGATTATTTTCTCCACATCTCGTATTCCATCAGGTCACACACAGAAACAATTTGCATTTAGAAAGCGCCTTTTATCCAGACAGTCTTACAAAGCACCTGATTATGATATTTGGGAAATATATAAATTGGTAAAGAGTGAAGTGACGTGCCTACAATGTGCTCTGGAATACTGATGTACCGATATATATCCCAGATAGACACTAAAAATATTTTGCGTGCACTAGGATGATAACTATAGGCACTGTTACAGACCCAGGTCGTGTAAATTGTCCATTGTGGAAATCCTGGTAGTTAAAGTTCTTGTATAAGCTCCAGAAGGTATACAATTATTCCATTCTAAATTCTATTGAACAGGGAAACCCCACATGACAAACAAGCACCTCTACTCATGTGATTGGCTCAAAATATAACCATGACAAGTATCACCACTCCACTCCTCTGGGACTCCGGTCTTAGAAGCCCTGGGGCCATGTTTAAAAACAAACAAAACACAATTCCGAAATAAAAATTATGTGGATAAATTGTTTCAATTCTGACCTTTTAATCGCAGAACTTTGACTTTTTATCTTAGTTGGGATGTTCTATTTTTATTATTTTATTTATTTTTTAAAATGGCACCAGATGACCAATCATCTTCATTCGCTGTATTTCTCACCATTAGATAACTTAGCTGAGTAGTTCTTTTATACAACTGTTTTTTTTTAATGTTTTATGCTCTCCAGAAGAATAGTTTCTTTATAGACAGTCGTTCACCTTTCAAATATTCTGGATCAGAGGAATTTCCTCTTTTGTGACGGTAGCTGTATACTAAATGTGACCATGTGTAATTTAAAGAAGCTCTGTCACCACATTAGAAGTGCCCTATCCTCTATATAATGTGATCGGCGCTGTAAGGTAGATTACAGCAGGGTTTTTTATTTAGAAAAACGATCATTTTTGACGGAGTTATGACCGATTTTTAGCTTTTATGCTAATGAATTTCTTAATTGACAACTGGGCGTGTTTTACTTTTTGACCAAGTTGGCGTTGTGGAGAGAAGTGTATGACGTTGACCAATCGGCGTCATACACTTCTCTACATTCATTTATTCAGCACATAGTGATCTTACTAGATCACTATGTGCAGCCACATACTCACACATTAACGTTACTGAAGTGTCTTCACCGTAAATAGACATCCCGTCCAACCAGGACTATGTCTATTCACCATCCCGACACTTCGGCAACGTTTGTGTGGCATTTACAGCACAGCAAGCGTAACCTCGCTGTAAACTGTCAAGTCACACACAAACAATTTTCAAGGAACAAGGCAGCACATCCAAAAATAGGAATTTTATTTACCCACAAATTTGATGTTTCAGTCCAGCAGGACCTTTCTCAAGCATGGACTGACTGCTGGACTGAAACTTTGCATTTGTGGGTAAATAAAATTCCTATTTTTGGATGTGCTGCCATGTTCTTTGAAAATTGTTGTTTCCATTTGTGGAACCTTGGATCAGGTTCCTGTAAAGGCTTGCACCCATTATATTACATCAAATATTCTCTCCGGTGCTGTGATAATCTTCCTTTCTTCAGGGATTGTGAATAGACACCCCGTCCTGGTTTGACGCGATGTCTATTCACTGTCAGGACACTTCAGTAACATTTGTGTATGTGGCTGCACATAGTGATCTAGTAAGATTACTATGTGCAGAGTAAATGAATGGAGAGAAGTGTATGACACTGATTGGTCAGCGTCATACACTTCTCGCCACAACACCCACTTTGTCAAAAAGTAAAACACGCCCAGTTGTCTATTATTAAAGTCATTAGCATAAAGCAAAAATAGGTAAAAAATGATTGTTTTTCTAAAAACAAACAAACACTGCTGTAATCTACATTACAGAGCCGATCACATTATGTAGAAGATAGGGCATTTAGAATGTGGTGACAGAGCCTCTTTAACCCCTTCCCGCCATTTCACGTACAGTTACGTGATGGGAGATGGCCTTTTCCCGCATCTCCACGTAACTGTACGTGATGGAGATGAAGCTGGCTCAGGAGCTGAGCCAGCGACATCACCGCCGGGTGACAGCTGTATGTTACAGCTGGCACCCTGAGGTATCGGCCAGGACCGGAGCTAGCCTCCGAGCCGACCGATTAACCCCTCACATGCTGCGTTCAATAGAGATCGCAGCACGTGAGGAGTTTATAGCCACCGGCACCCCAGCAACGTGATCGCTGCGTTGCCGGTGGCTGCAAATGCGTTCGGAGGGGTAATACTTACCTCCCGGTCCGCCAGTAACGGAATCCTCCTATGCCCCGTCGTCGGCGGGGCCCAGGAGGCTTCCGGTACCATCGGCAAGATGGCGCCGGCTCAGCTTCCGGCTCAGAAGCTGAGCCGGCGTCATCAGCAGTGGGTGTCCGCTGTATGTTAAAGCGGACACCCCGATCTAACGCCAGGAACCGGAGCTAGCTCCGATTCCTGGCATTAACCCCTTCAATGCAGCGATTCAATGCAATCGCTGCATCAAAGTGGTTTGTATGCAATCGGCAGCCTTGCCATGCGATGGCAAGGCTGGCGACTGCTACTATGGCAACAGGATGCCTAACAATGGCTTCCTATCTGCCATTACGTTAGCCGATTAGGCCCCGCCCAGAGGCGGAGCCTGATCGGCTTGCTGTCAGTGAACAACTGACAGTTATAATACATTGCACTACATAGGTAGTGCAATGTATTAGAACATAAAAAAAACAGTTGGACCTTGAAGTCCCCTAGTGGGACTAAAGAAAAGTGTAAAAAAAGTAAAAATAAAAGTTGTAAAAAATACAATAAAAGTTTCAAATAATAACACAAAACACAATCGCCCTTTTTCCCTTATCAAGTCATTTATTATTGAAAAAAAATGATAAAGCCATACATATTTGGTATCGCTGCGACCGTAACGACCTGAACTATAAAAATATTATGTTATTTATTCCGCACAGTGAACGCCGTAAAAAAAATAACAAAAAATACTGACATAATTGCTATTTTTTGGTCACTTTGTCTTCCAAAAATTGAAATAAAAAGTGATGAAAAAGTCGCACGTACCTAAAAATGGTACCTATAAAAACGATAACTCGTCTCGCTAAAAACAAGCCCTCATACAGCTCCGTCGACAAAAAAATTAAAACCGTTATGGCTCTCACAACTTGGCGACAGAAAAAATCCATTCTCTTTACAAAAGTTATTTTATTGTGCAAAAAGTTGTAAAACATAAAAAGTGCTATAAATTAGGTATCACCGGAATCGGACTGACCTGCAGAATGAAGCTATGATGTAATTTATAATGCGTGGTGAACACTGTATAAAAAGAACTAAAAAAATATGCCAGAATTGCTGTTTTTTTGGTCACCTTGCCTCCCAAAAAAAAAAGGATAACAAGTGATCAAAAAGTCGCATGTACCCCAAAATGGTACCAATAAAAACTACAGCTCGTCACACAAAAAAAAAACAGCCCTCATACCACTAAGTCTATGAAAAAATAAAATGAGTCAAGGCACCAATAAGCCAGGAAATAAAAAATATGCAGTCGTGCCGGCCCGAGTGGAACGTTCTGTTTCAAGAGGCGATTTATCAAGACCCTAAAATTAGGGAACCAGGAAGGGGAGGGCTCAAACATATCTGCTGGAAGCGAGGGTGCCCGTATTATACCAGGACAACACTTTCCTGCAAAATCCCCCAAACTGCAAAGGTGCGGAGTGTGGACCAAAAGGGGAATAAGTAAAGACCATTTATTAGTGCGACACCGGCCTGTGCAGAAAGGATTGTGTCACAGCGTAACACACATCTATGGATTATTTTATTGTTTTTTTTTACCCCACTATACCACCTGACTATGCTCCTTATATACTCTGCCCGGCTTACATGTGCCCCCACATTATAAATGGAAACACCAGTAAGACACCAAACAAAACTACTACAAGCAAAATCCACGCTCCAAAAGCCAAATGGCGCTACCTCCCTTCTGAACCCTACAGTGTGCCCAAAAAGGAGTTTACTTCCACATATATGGCATCACCATACCCGTGAGAACCCTTTTAACAACTTTTGGGGTGTGTGTCTCCAGTGGCACAAGCTGGGCGCAGCATATTGGCATATCTATTGAAAAACCATTTTCACTCTGCAACATCGCGTGCACACCAATTTCTGCCAATCACCTGTGGGGTTAATATGCTCACTACACCCCTAGGTGAATACCTTGAGGGGTGTAGTTTCCAAAATGGGGTCACTTCTGGGCGGTTTCCACTGTTTTGTTCCCACAGAGACTTTGCAAATGCGACATAGCGACCAGAAACCAATCCAGCAAAATCTGTACTCCAAAAGCCAAATGGCGCTCCTTCCCTTCTGAGACCTACTCTGTGCCTAAACAGCAGTTTATTACCACATATGTGGTATTGCCGTACACAGGAGAAGTTGCTTTACAAGTGTTGGGGTGCTTTTTTTAATTTATTTGTTGAGAATATGAAACATTTTCAGCTAAAACTACGTCTTATTGAAGAAAAAGGATTTTTTTTATTTTCACTGCCCAATTCTAATAAAATCTATGAAACACCTGTGGGGTCAAAATGCTCACTACACCCCTAGATGAATTCCTCAAGGGGTGTAGTTTCGTGAATCGAGTCACTTTTGGGGAGTTTCCACTGTACTGGTACCTTAGGAGCTTTGCAAAAGTGACATGGTGTCAAGAAACCAATCCAGCAAAATCTGTGCTCCAAAAGCCAAACGGCACTCCTTCTCTTCTGATCCTTGCCGTATGCCCAAACAGCAGTTTATGACCACAAATGGGGTATTGCCGTACTCCAGAGAAGTTGCTTTACAAATGTTGGGGTTCTTTTATTCCTTTATTTGTTGAGAAAATGAAAAATGTTGAGCTAAAGCTACGTCTTATTGGAAAAAAAGGATTTTTTTTATCTTCACTGCCCAATTCTAATAAAATCTATGAAACCCCTGTGGGTTCAAAATGCTCACTACACCCCTAGATGGATTCTTCAAGGGGTGTAGTTTCCTAAATGGAGTCACTTTTTTGGTGTTTTCACTGTTTTGGTCCCTTAGGGGCATTGCAAATGCGACGTGGTCTCCACAAACCATACCTGCTAAATTTGAGCTCCAAAAGCCAAATGGCGCTCTTTCCCTTCTAAGCTCCGCCGTGTGTTCAAACAGCCGTTTATGACCACATGTGGGGTATTGTTTTACTCGGGAGAAATTGCTTTACAAAAGTAGTGGTGCATTTTCTCCTTTTAGTCCTTGTGGAAATTAGAAAAAATAAGCTAAACCTACATTTTCTTTGAAAGAATGTAGATTTTCATTTTCACGGCCTACTTCCAATAATTTCTGCAAAAAACCTGCGGGGTCAAAATGCTCACTATACCCCTAGATAATTTCCTCAAGGGGTATAGTTTCCAAAATGGGGTCACTTTTGGGGGATTTCCACTGTTTTGGTGCCGCAAGAGCCTTTCAAACCCGACATGGAGCCTAAAATATTTTCTAATAAAAAGGAGGCCCCAAAATCCTCTAGGTTCTCCTTTGCTTCTGAGGCCTGTGCTTCAGTCAACTAGGGCCACATGTGGGGTATTTCTAAAAACTGCAGAATCTGGGCAATAGATATTGAGTTGCGTTTCTCTGGTAAAACTTTCTGTGTTACAAAAAAAATAGATGAAAAATGAATTTCTGCAAAAAAAAAAAGAAATTTTAACATTTCACGTCTACTTTGCCTTAATTCCTGTGAAACATCTAAAGGGTTAAGAAACTTTCTAAATGCTGTTTTGAATACTTTGAGGGGTGAAGTTTTTAAAATGGGGCGAGTTATCGAGGGTTTCTAATATATAAGGCCCTAAAATCCACTTCACAACTGAACTGGCCCCTGTAAAAATAGCCTTTTGAAATTTTCTTGAAAATGTGAGAAATTGCTGCTAAAGTTCTAAGCCTTGTGATGTCATAGAAAAATAAATGGATGTTCAAAAAACGATGCCAATCTAAAGTAGACATATGGGTGATGTTAATTAGCAACAATTTGGTGTGGTATTACTATCTGTCTTACAAGCAGATACATATAAATTTAGAAAAATGCTAATTTTTGCAATTTTTCGCTAAATTTTGGTGTTTTTCACAATTAAATACTTAATGTATCGAGCAAATTTTGCCAGTAACATAAAGTCCAATGTGTCACGAGAAAACAATCTCAGAATCGCTTGGATAGGTAAAAGCATTCCGAAGTTATTACCACATAAAGTGAAACATGTCAGATTTGAAAAAATTGGCTGTGTCCTGAAGGCCAAAACAGGCTGTGTCTTGAAGGGGTTAAAAGCCTTCCATTCTATCTTTAGTGCAATCGCTTTGCATAGTTTTTGTTTATAGAAATGCATTGAGTGATGTGGACTCTGTGGGCATTACAAGGGGTTGCTGTTTACTGTAATATTGTGGCCTGACAGTAAATGATAGCATTGCATGCTGTGGTAGGGAAGTTACTAAAGCGCATACAACTTGAAAACCCAACCTAACTATATGGGCCTGAGTGGGCTAATCGAAGGACTTTCTTGTACTGTAGGTTATTTTGTATGTACAGCTGTTAAAACTTCAGCATCACTTTGTATGTGACCTCAACAGTCCAAAAGCGAGCTATTTACATCATAATATAATTTTTTCAATTGTAATATTTATTGGGTTTTTCTATAAACAGATATATCCATAAAAGGCAACTAAAATGCAAAAACGGGAGTTTGATTCCACGGATGACCGTAGCATTTAAAATAGATGGGTCTAAGCTGTTAAGACATCAGATATCTATTACGGTCAGTGAAAAGTAATGCAAAATTCCAAAGGGATGACTGATGTGAGCAAAGAAAAGGGCATTAATGGAAGAGGCCATGCCAAATGATGTCCCATCCGGCTTGGGAATTTTTTGGATCATAGCGAGGTGCGAGTCTCTTAACGACCAGATGGAGTCCGATGTCTCTTGAGTGTTCTGAATCTTGGCAGTGAGAAGATCTGACTTCTGTGATACGGTGATATGTCGTATAAAGATGGTGTGGCAGTTTGTTTTTAAAGTAGGGTAGTCAAACGTTCGGCAGGGATGAGCAAATGAAGGAGCAACCTGGCAGAGTGTTAACGTGTACAGTGTTTGGTGGAACATTTAAAATAAACATGTGTTGACTCAAAGTCCCCTACTAAGTAGAAGTGTTAAACCAAAAAAGGCGCAATAGGGGGCACCTCCAGACAATGAGGTAGTACACCATCCGAAGCTCCACAACGCCAACAAATATTGAGAAGGAAGGATTCAAATGAGGAATCCGCTCAGGAGTGTGGTACCAGTGAATTACAATTTTTAATTGGCTCTTCCTATAGAGAGTACAGATGCATGACTTTACGGCCTTGGATTATGCAGTTTGCCAAATCTGCAGGGGCAGAGGGTGACCCAGGAAGCTCTCCCATTTAAGCACATATAAGTGTTTACTCTTGTTCTCAATATCAGTCATTTCAGTACTGAACTCCTTGTGGCCTTCAGGACCAGCCCCATTTTTTTCAAATCTGACATGTCATTTTATGTGGTGGTTACTCTGGAATGCTTTTGCCTATCCAAGCGATTCTGAGATTGTTTTCTCGTGACATATTGTACTTTATGTTAGTGGACAAATTTGGTCAAATTAATTACTTATTTGTGAAAAACACCAAACTTTTCAAAAATTATGATTTTTCTAAATTTAAATGTATCTGCTTGTAAAACAGATAGTAAGTATTTTGTGTGTTATTACTATTTCACATATTCCATATGTCTACTTTATATTTGCATCGTTTTTTTTTAACATTATTTTATTTTTCTAAGCCTTTACAAGGCTTAGAACTTTAGCAGCAATTTCGCACATTTTCAAGAAAATGTCAAAAGGCTATTTTTCAAGGACCAGTTCAGTTGTGAAGTGCCTTTTGAGGGCCTTATGTACTAGATAGACACCATATATCACCCCATTTTAAAAACGAGACCCCTCAAAGTATTCGAAACTGCATTCTGAAAGTTTCTTTACCCTTCTACTTTGCTTTAATTCCTGTGAAACGCCTAAAGGGTTATGTACAAATTAAATTTTTTTTTGCCGAAATAAATTTGTAATAAATTTTTTCTGTAACACAGAAGGTTTTAACAGAGAAACACAACTCAATATTTATTTTCCAGATTCTGCAGTTTGTATAACTATCTGACATGTGGCTCTAGTGTGGTAATGTACTGAAGCACAGACCTCAGAAGCCAATGAGCACCTAGAGGATTTTGGGGCCGCCTCTTTTTTAGAATATATTTTAGGCTCCATGTCAGGTTTGAAGAGATCTTATGGTGCCAAAACAGTGGAAACTCCCCAGAAGTGACACGGTTTTGGAAACTACACACCCCAAGGCATTATCTAGTGCTATAGTTAGCATCTTGACCCTACAGGTCTGTTGCTATATTTATTGGAGTTTGTCTGTGAAAATGAAAATCAACTTTTTTTTTTTCTGAAAAAATATAAAAAAAATGGGGAAAAAGAACCCCAAAATTTGTAAAGCAATTTCTCCTGATTACGGCAATATGCCATATGGGGTAATAAACTGCTGTTTGGACCCACGGCAGTACTCAGAAGGGAAGGAGCAATATTTGGCTTTTGGAGCTCAAATTTAGCTGGAATGGTTTTCGGGTATCATGTCACCTTTGCAAAGCCCCTGAGAGACTAAAATAGTGGAAACCCCTTAACAGTTTGGGAAACTACACCCCTTAAGGAATCCATCTAGGAGTATAGTGAGCATTTAGACAGCACAGGTCTAATGCAGAATTTATTCGAATTCGGACGTGAAAATGAATATCAACATTTTTTCCACAAAAATGTTTTGTTTTTTTTTCATTTTCACAAGGGATAAAGGAGAAAAAGCACCCCAACATTTGTAAAGCAATTTCTCCCAAGTACGGCAATACCCCACGAGGTCAAAAATGTCTTTTCATTAGAAATTAATTAACCCTTTCAGGACTGATCCATTTTTTTATTTTTTTTGCGGTAAAAACGACAACTTTAAATTTTACAGTTTGAGGTGATACCAAATTTATAGTGTTTTTTTAATATATATATATATATATATATATATATATATATATATATATATATACACACACTACTTTTACAAATTGAAAGCTATTTGTAAAAAAAAAAAAATTAAGTTTCACCACATTCAGAGAGCCAGAACTTTTCTATTTTTTTTTGGTCGATTTTTGCGGGACGAGCTGTTTTTATTGGTACTATTTTTTGGTACATACAACTTTTTGATCACTTTTTATTACATTTGTTTTTTAAAAACGAAGGTGAACAGCGATTTTTGGCGTTTTTAAATTCTTTATTTTTTACGGCGTTCACCGTGCGAGTTAAATAATGGTATATTGTAATAGTTCTGACTTTTACGGATGCAGCGATACCAATTTTGTTTTACTTTTTTAAATTTTTTTACATTACTTTGATGGAAAAACGGCAAAGGGTTTTTTTTTATTTTTAACTTTGAATATATTATATATATTTTTTTTTTTTTTACACATTTTCTTAGCCCCTCTAGGGGACCTGAACCAGCGATCATTAGAATTACAATACAATACTAATGTATTGCAGTATAATGTCATTTTTACAGGCTCCTGTAACAGTGCGATCGCTGTTCCTGTCCGTTAGTCCCGGGTGTCAGCTGTAATAGACAGCTGACGCCAGCATATAGAGCGGGCTCCGCTCCATATATAACCCCCTGCACCACGACATGCTATTAAGTCGTGATGCACGAAGGGGTTAATGCGCAGCGGATGGTGCAAAGTGAAAATTATAATTTTCCACTGATATGCCATTTTAGTGCAGAATATGTTGTGCCCAGTTTATGCCACTGAAGACAAATACCTCATACAGCATAATACCAAAAAGAGAGCCCGCAGAGTCTATAAGTCAAATATAAAACATACATTTTTATTTCATAAATTATAAAAAATCACATACATAAATCATTAAAAAGGATCGCCAACCAAGAGAAAGTATTGCACAAATGTTCAAATATCAGTATGTACAAAAATACATGTCATAAAGCATACAATAAGGCCCCATGCACACGACCGTAAAAAACCTCAGTTTTTGCGGACCGCAATTGCGGTCCACAAAAACAGACCCATTCACTTTCATTGAACGTGGACACCTTTCCGTAGCGCTGCGGAAGGGTGTCCGTGCCGTGGAAATGTTCCGAAAATTATGGAACATGTCCGTTCTTTTGCATTTTGCGGGCCGTGCTCCCATACTTTGTATGGGAGTACGGCCCGAAAATGCGGCTCGCAACCGCGGGCCGTGATTGCGGGCACGGTAGTGTGCATGGGGCCTAAGAAAGTGCATAGTGCAAAGTAAATATCAGCCATTTATATGCCCAATTAGAAAGATATTTGACCTACTCTGTTAAGTCCCCACAGGGAATCCAGTATGACGCCTGTACCGCTACTCCATTAAATTCCATATACTAAATATAAAGTGCAAAGGATTCAGGAGAAATCTGAAATAGAGTGGAATACTAACCCATGTTGCTAGATCTCAGAATTGGCAACCTGCCCCGACGCGCGTTTCGGCTTCCGCCTTCGTCTGAGGGTCATACAATTTTTAGCGGGTTCTCCCGGGTATAAAATATATATATATATAGACGTAAGCTGATGTTAGGGCACGCTGTAGGGCTCAGAAGAAAGGGAGTGCCATTTGGGTCTTGGAGCACAGATTTTGCTTGGTAATAGTTCTTTTTGAGGTTTGGCTGGTCTTTCAGTTTGTAATGTGGGGGCATATGTAAGCTGTGCAGAGTAATTCAGGGGCATAATAGGAGGGTATAATAATGCGGTAAATAATAATTTTATAGATATGTGGCCAGTGTCGCACTGATAAATGAAAATCTTATCTGCATTTGGAGCGCAATTTCTGTCGCTATATTCTGAGAGCCAGAACTTTTTTTTATTTTCTCTCCACCGGAGCTGTGTGAGGGCTTATTTGTTGTGGGACAATCGGTCGTTTTCATTGGCACCATTTTGGGGTACATGTGTGTTTTTTTTTTTTTTTTTTTTCGTTTCTATTTTTCGGCAAGCAAGGTTTTTATGTTTTGTGTCGTTTGCGCAATAAAATAGCTTTTCTATAAAATTGTTTTTTGTGTCACCATGTTGTGAGAGCCATAAAAATTTTTTATTTTTCAGTCAAAAAAGCTGATTAAGGACTTGTTTTTTTGCATAACGGGTTGTAGTTTTTTATTGGTACTATTTTGGGATATTTGCGACTTTTTGATCACTTTTTATTCTATATTTTGGGAGTGGTGGTGACCAAAAAAATTGTGACTCTAGCATTGTTTTTTAATTTATTTTTTTGCGGTGTTCACCATGCGGGAAATATATTATATTTTTAGCGTTTGGGTCGTTATGAACACGGTGATACGAAATATGTGTACTTTTTTAATGTTCTAATTTTTTTCCTATAATAATTGTCTTATAGGAATAAAAGCATTTTTTGTTTTTGTAACTTATAACTTATTTTTTTGTTCTACTTTTTTTACTTGACCTGCAGCACTGCTAGCTGCTATAATACATTACACTACCTAGGTAGTGTGATGTATTATAAACGGTCAGTGTGACCCTGAGAGTCACGCTGACACCAAGCCTATGAGGACCAGCTGGTCCTCTTAGGCTTCCGTGCATGGCAGACCCGGAGGCCGTTGTATGGCCTCTGGTTTTGCCGTCACAACCGATGGCAGCACCCGCAATCGGTCCCCGGGAAAGTTTGTTGTAGCAACAAACTTTCCAGTTTGTTATAGCAACAAACTTTCCAGTTTGTTGCTACAACAAACTTTCCCTGTGATCACATGATCGGGACCTAAATTCGGTCCCGATCATGTCTCCGGGACCAGAGGCAGTGCTACTCTGAGACACCCTATCGCGCTTTTAACACCCACCGTGAACTCACGTCGGCGCTGCACAGAGTTCAGGAAGCGCCAATATGAATTTAGTGGACGGTCTGGAAGCGGTTAATATTGTGTAAATATCTGAGATGGTGCAGTTTTTTGGCTGGAATTCCCTGCAGGGTATTCCAGCCCCGCAAGGTGTGAACACGCCCTTACTCTTCAAGGGGTTTTTCATCACAAGAAGAGATGGCATATCACTAGGATATACCCTTTACTCCCTTATTGGTGAAACGAGAATTGGGTGGTGACACAGGGATTATTTAATTGGACATTGATGCCACAACTCCCTAGTGAATTCCATAGGCGCTAATAAAGAGTGGGGAAGGTAGAGAGGGGTGGTCTGCCATAAAAGGGCAGATGAATTGGCGCAAGCCACTGTTTTTCTATCACACACCATTTGCTATACGCTGGAGGGGAAGTCCATGATGCCAGATGCCGAAAGTGGGCTGCATGGTAATCTTTTACAATATCTGGTACTACAAGGCTTCCCTGCAAAGCGCGAGCAAACAACACATTTAGGGTATGTTCACACGCAGTGGTTTCAGACGTAATTCGGGCCGTTTGCGCCTCGAATTACGCCTGAAAAAACTGCACCATTACGCCTCCAAACATCTGCCCATTGCTTGCAATGGGACTTACGGTGTTCTTTTCCCCCGAAGCTTAATTTTACGCGTCGCTGTCAAAATACGGCGTGTAAAAAGACTCCCGCGAAAAAGAAGTGCATGTCACTTCCTGGGACGTTTTTGGAGGCATTTTTAATTGACTCCAGTGAAAAACAGCTCCAATAACGGCCATAAAATATGCCGCGAAAAACGTGAGTTGTTACAAAAACTTATGAAATTCAGGAGCGGTTTTCGCTTGAAAACCGCTCCGGATTTTCAAACGTATTTTGCTAAGCGTGTGAACATACCCTTAGAAATATGGTGTAGTCAAATCTGACTAAAGATCTTTTGATGTTTCGGTAGATCCGAGCGCGTCTGGGACAGGACGAACAAACAGGGAAATCGGCAGCGATTTCCATCTATTTAGCATATGAGAAATTTCTGTGAATAGGGGGGAATAATTGCTCTGGTGGACAGCAAAATAATCTGGGGTAAGTCATACCCTCTTTAACCTATTTGCTACCAAGCAGGTATTTTTCAACAAATCATACACTCTCCTAACCATATATTTAAGAAAGTAGACATTATAAGGATTGCATTTTTAATACATTAACGCCTGTCATTACAAATGGGCAATCTTATAGATGCTTTTTAAGTATCTAAAAGCGGTGATAAAGAGAATGAAAGGTGCCCCTCTTACTGTCGTGTGACCAGGACTATAACCCCCTCCATGGTCAGGCACCTGATCATGGTCCCATGTCAAATGACAGCCTGAACAAGTAAAGGCCCTCTTATATGGGAGCTGATGATCTGGCGAAAAAGCACACGATCGAACACCCGTTTCCAACCATTACCCCATTTATTCCAGTGTGAAAAGACCTAGCCAAATTTTCTTGTGAGCTTCCCAGTTCAGGGACCACCTGTTTACCTGAATGCTTCAGGGACTTCTAACCCTAACTGTCCTTCAGAGTGCAGACCTGATTTTTGGCTCATTAAGGTAGCAAAATAGGTTTTCTTCATGAGATTCTACATACATCATATGGCCAGGAAGTGGTTAAACTAGGGTGGGTGAAGCTGCATGTGGGTATGGCTCGGTTACTTAGTGATTAATCACAAGGAGAAAATACTTACAATTTCCAGCACAAGCTATCATATGTTTCTCAGGCGCTGACTGTCAAATTCATTTTAAGTGTTCTTAATTTTGCGGAGAGATCTGCATGTTGCTTGTAATTCATAAATGGCATTCCTTCCTACGTGCCTCTACAGTAAAGCATTCTCTCACAAATGAATAACAGCCATTTGTTTAACAATTATTACTCCTTCCATTTTGCTGTAGTCTGTGTCTTTAAAAAAAAATAAAAGGACCTGGCTTGACTAGTAAAGGGCAGTACGGTGAGTGGAAACCTTTCAAAATGAAGCTTCAGTACTTTCTGATAAAGACCTTGAAAATCAATGCGCTCAATGTGTTTTAATGGCGCCCATTTATCACCGCACATTTTGTTGCTTTTGAATTCGACCGTTCCTTTTGTTTGAGCTTGTTTTTCTAACTTCTTTTGTGTAATGCACATCGTCATTCCTCAGACTTTGGTAAATGTTGCACAATGTACACAAAGCTTTTTGTGTGAATCCTGCTTTTTCTTTTAGCAAGTACATCAGAAATCCATTGATAACAATAAAACATATACTTAGATATAAAAACTTTAGAAATTTAGAGAAAACTTTAACAAAAATAAATAAATAGTAGAGATTTTTTGCCCACTATTTGAAATTTGCTCAGCGCCTCGCTTTGTGGCTGGTCATTACATTTGTTTGTCCGACTCTTTGGATCTCCTTTCCTGCAGTTGCACATGTCCTTCACAACCTCAAACTGTCTGCTATGTCCTTTCAGAGATATATGCAGACCTTGTAGGTGTATAAAGACCTTGGACCTCATTTGTCAAAACTCGTTGTCCATTACTGGCCCATTTATTATTTTTCCAGAGTGTTTTAAGAATTGAAAGCTGAACTCTGGTTACTCTGGACAACAAGGCCAGTTTTTCGGTGTGATCATTTTGATTGAGAAGTCTGCAAACCATTAAACCCCTGGTTTACTCACAGGTTCACCAAGTGGTTAAGCACGCCTAGCCCGTCTTACATCAGTACTTAATGCTGTCCTAATTCCTTAGGATTTGATTCTCAGAGCACTCTCCAAATGTAATGGTTGATGGATTTATCAGGGCACCCTTGCTTTTATGCCGTGTATTGTTTGAGGTATGGCTTTTCTGCTTTGTAATGCAGATATAAACGCAGCTGCAGTGGTATAAGAATTAAATTGGAGTATACGTTTATCCGAACTAGTGCAACTACAGGTTGCTCTACTTCTTCTGCCAGTTTTAATAAAACTCACTATTGGCAGGTTGAAAGAGAGATGAGACGATTATCCAATTTTTGCTTCCAGAAATGTTTTAGACTTATTTATTTTTATTTTTTTTCTATTTATCCACAGTGGAGCATCCTTAAGATATCAAATATTTACATGGAAGAAGAGTCATGGCTGGACATGAAAGCACGAGTGATGAATCTGAAGAGTCGTTGTTTAACGTGGGCACGATATGCGTCAATGAATGAAGAATCTGTGTATCGGGAAAGCAAGCATAATCCCAATTGGTAAGATGAGCTACACATATTGTAATAAATAAAAGTGTGTGTGTGTGTGTGTGTTGGTCAAGCAGAATGTTGCCTATAATATTGCTTTCAATTACTAATGATTAGTACAAGAATTCTATATTCAATTCTTCAAATCGATGTAAGTAAATACTTTCTCCTGCTGTAAAATGTATTAGAAAAGTAGGTTAATACTAATAAAAAGGCACCTGAGTGATGACCTGTAACTAAAACCTTAATTTAGTAGGAACTGAAAGAGCGCCCACTGTGCAGCCAACTAAACTGTATTTTGGGGAATACATTTTGTCCGCCCTACTTGGTAAATTGTACAGGTGGGCTGCATAATGCAACGGTCCTTTCACACCGGCCAATTTTGGCCGTAACAAGCACCGATCAACGAGCCAGCTTGTTGATCGGTCCTCGTTTGCTCCTTTCACAATGAGCTATGAACAGTAATGTATGGGAGCGAACAATTATTACTACAATCTCTCGCCCCCATGTATTCCCGTCATGTCGGCAGCACATCTCCCTGTTTACACAGGGAGATGTGCTGCCGACAACGATAACATTTGCTGCTGCATAAGCTGTACAATCAGACTATAAACAAGCATTTGTTCGTTCATCGGCTGATCGTTGGCCTGTTCACACATGGCAATGATTGGGAACGAGCTTTCATATGAACCCTCGTTTGCACGATCATTGGCCCGTGTAAAAGGGCCTTAAAGAGGCTCTGTCACCAGATTTTGCAACCCCTATCTGCTATTGCAGCAGATAGGCGCTGCAATGTAGATAAGAGTAACGTTTTTATTTTTAAAAAACGAGCATTTTTGGCCAAGTTATGACCACTTTTGTATTTATGCAAATGAGGCTTGCAAAAGTCCAAGTGGGCGTGTATTATGTGCGTACATCGGGGCGGTTTTAATACTTTTACTAGCTGGGCGTCCTGATGAGAAGTATCATCCACTTCTCTTCAGAACGCCCAGCTTCTGGCAGTGCAGATCTGTGACGTCACTCACAGGTCCTGCATCGTGTCGGCCACATCGTCACCAGAGGCTTCAGTTGATTCTGCAGCAGCATCAGCGTTTGCAGGTAAGTAGCTACATTGACTTACCTGCTAACGCCGATGCTGCTGCAGAATCAACTGAAGCCTCTGGTGCCGATGTGTCCTCGCTCGTCTGACACGATGCAGGACCTGTGAGTGACGTCACAGCGTGATCTGGCAGAAGCTGGGCGTTCTGAAGAGAAGTGGATGATACTTCTCATCAGAACGCCCAGCTAGTAAAAGTATTAAAAACGCCCCGATGTACGCACATAATACACGCCCACTTGGACTTTTGCAAGCCTCATTTGCATAACTACAAAAATGATCATAACTTTGCCAAAAATGCTAGTTTTTTTTAAATAAAAACGTTACTGTAATCTACATTGCAGCGCCTATCTGCTGCAATAGCAGATAGGGGGTTGCAAAATCTGGTGACAGAGCCTCTTTAAGGTAAGTCCTGACTCTCAACCGCTCTTGGCCCATAGATGTTTAGAAGATAGAAGACTTTATTCATCCCCAACGAGAAAATTGTGTTACAGCATTTACGTAATCTCATAAAAAAACATAATACATAAAAACAATAAATGAGCTCTTGGTTGTCTTCTGGAACATCCTGCTTAAAGGCAACCTGTCACGTCAAACATGCAGGCTGATCTGCAGGCTGTGTTTTAGATCAAGAAGAGCTGAGCAGATTGATTTTAGTGCAAAAAGATTCAAGATACCCTATAATTGTAATAATTTAAAGAGAATCTGCCACCTGGTATATGCTGCCTGATCTGAGGGCAGCATAAAGTAGTGACAGATACTCTGATTATGGTGTGTCACCAATTTTATATAATTTTTTTTACAGTTTTTATAAATTCACTGTATTCTAAGCTGCAGCACGAGATGAGCAAGGAGTCAGCAGTAATCAGCAGTCCTATGTTCATGAGCTGCCGGCTATCCAGTCCACGGTTGATGACCGCTTTCTCTCTATGCATAGTGAGAAAGCTGTCAATCAGAACCGGAAGGCCTGGGTTCTACTTAGTAATTGGCAGTAATTTCTATATTGACACACATACGCGGAAGGCTGTCAGTCACGAGTTGAGACCGCCCACTGGACTCATTAGGCCAAAATGAGCAGGAATTTAAATGAATAAATTACAGGTTATCCTGAAGCTTTTTTCACAAAACTATATATCAATCTGCTTAGCTCCTCCTTTTCTATAACCATGCCTGCTGATAGGACAACATGTTCAATATTACTGATTCCCTTTAAAATATATATATATATATATATATATATATATATATATATTTTTTTTTTAAAAGGGTAATTTGACAATGAGCTAATCGTAGGTTTTCCTATTTATGTTTATTTTCTGCTCCGTTCTCGCGTGATAGGCTTCTCAATCAATAACCCTTCCACACTGAAATAAATATTTGACAGAGTATAATTTTAGTAAGTATTGTGTACGATACGTATTTAATCAATACTTTTCTTTTTTCTATTTTTTTTTCCCCCAGTGTACATTAAAGTGTATCTAAATGTTTGACAAACTTCTGACATGTCAGAAGTTTGGATTGGTGGGGTCCAAGCACTGAGTCCCCCACCAATCTCTAGAACAAAGCAGCTTGAGCGCTCAGCCGCTTCGTGTCTGTTCGGCTTTTTCCGGAAATAAAAGTATCGGTGTACAGACTCAATGGAAAGTCTACGAGCCCGTACTCCGATACATCGGCTTTCTGGAAAAAGCTGAATAGACATGAAGCGGCTGAGCGCTCACACGAGAGCTTCAGCTACTTCGTTCTAGCGATTGGTGGGGGTCTCAGTCAGTGTTCCCTCTAAGTATTGGCAGCTCCTGGCCGGGGCAGTTAGGGAGCAGGGCAAGTCCCCATCAATGGTGGACGATCTGATGACCAAAAGTAATACCCCCAGTAAACGCTAATATAACGACTAAATAAGAGAATAAGAAAACTTTTATTTTAAATTAGTTTTAAATAACTTTTTATAATATTACAATTCCAGAAAGTTCTAAACACCAATTCTAGGCATCAATGGAAGAATCCCTCATTACACCACTGTCCCTATATATGGCGCCACACAGACCGCCTGTAGATAGCGATGCACACACACCCTGTATATAGTGCCATAGACCCCCTGTAGAGCACGCCACACACCTCCCCCTGTAGATAGCGTCACTCCCCTGTAGAGCGCGCCACACACATCCCCCTGTAGATAGTGTCACTCCCCTGCAGGTGACGCCGCACGCAGCAGATACTCACGATCTCTCCTTACTGACAGGATCATAGGTTTTTTGCAGAACGGACTGTGGGCGGAGCTTCCTTCTCGGCTCTTATTTACTCCGTGTGTGTAACTAAGAGCAGAGCACAGAGTAGAGGTAGAGCCCAGTGGCGCCCCCTACATGCTGGGAGGGTGCAGCGCCCTGTGCGCTCGCACACCCCTAAGGCCGGCCCTGCCTTCAGCCTATAGTATTCATTTGTATGTGCGTCCTGAGTGAATGTATGTACGTGAAGATGGCGGTCTCTAGCACCGGAGCCACCTCATGTGCTAGCGACGCCACTGCATCCGCCCATTAAAGTTTAGTGAGCGGGCGGATCGTGGAAGGTGCGCAGCCGCGCACCTCATAGAGAACAATGGTCTCAGTGCTTGGACCCCCAGCAATCCAAACTTCTGACATGTCAGAATTTTGTCAAACGTTTAGCTACACTTTAACTTTTTATTCATGTTACTGTATACTGAAAAATATCTTGGCACATAACTTATCTGAAGATCAGACTAATCCTATCAAGCAAAAACCTTTTGGGAAGAGCATTGCAGACTTGTCACCTGGTCTTAGCCAATCAGCTATGCTGAGAATATTCTTAGGAATGCTGATTGGTTGAGAGCGGCTAAATGATCAATAGCACTTTGATAAATGTCAACCAAACGTCCCTTTCACATGGATTCCAGTCACAGACTGTTTTCCATAATCTGGTTCTGGCCGCTGTATAGTGGGAGCTCCCAGCACTTGCTACTAGTTTAGCCATTTATGAGCATCTCATAAATGCTCTTATTTAAAGCGAGCGCTAAAGAAAAATCTTTCTAAAATACTTTTGAAGGTTCTTTTACAGGGGATCCAATATTTTATTAGTTATATTCCGCTTTGCAGAAAGTGGTCATACTGAAACCTGTATGTTTTAAGACCCGAAGTATTAAGGACGCTGAAAATTGCATTTAATGAAACTAATAAAAGCTTTAGGCATCTGTGATGAAGAGGAAGCAGAATGACAATGAAATGACATCGAGCAGTAGAGTTTTCTTCTATGATCACAATGTTTTGCCAGCTGAGATGTTTTGTGCACCACGTTACCAGTATTACAGAGGCTGACAGCTTATCTCTAGAATAAATGCAGAGCTGGAGGTCTATTCGTGAGACATTTAGTTAATAGGACAGTATATTAGCAATGTGTCCCCATATAAACCACATACCCGTTGGGAATACCAGGAGAAATGTCACAACTAGGAATAAATAAATTCTGTTACCCCGCCAGTACTAGAGTTTAGATGAAAATCTGGTACAGATCATTGTGGGGTGTATTTGCTGCAAGCAGAGCAACACAGGGGTACTCACTGTCAAAACACAGAATAGTCTCCTGAATTTACTAGTAATGTATGCATTTATAATAGATTTAGAGAAACTAATATTAGGAATCTGAGTAGGTGGTATAAATTGTTGGGTACAAACTACAGGAAAACTAGAATAATGGTTAATGTTTATGCCCTAGGTGGTCTAAAGCGGCGCTATTACTGCCTGGGGATGTGTGGCACTATCTACGTGGGCACTGTGGCAGTATATAGGCACTGTCTAAAGGGGACACTGGCACGGTGTTGCACCAGCACTTTATATATGGCCTATGTCGTTTACATCTACAGGATTCCCTTTCGTTGGATGTTTTTCCTCCGTTTTACGTTATTCTTGGTTTAGTCTCCACACAGTTGCACAAGAAAACCCCTGAAGGTTGGCAGTTTTTGTAATACTCGTCTAGCACCGATGACCATGCCTCGCTCAGATTGCTCGATTCTCCCATTCTAAGGTGGATTCACATGGAAACTGATCCACAGAAAACCTGCTCACTTGATTTTATTCTGCACTCCGAAGTCACGTGTCTAATTTCCATACAGGAAATCTCCAATGGTGAAAGGGCAGGAGTCTCTCATAAAATGGCCATTCAGTGTATATTAGATGCTTTAGTATAAAAGCCACAATTCAATGTATAGATGGATTTTGGTGCGGTATTAGTAGTAAACGTGTACAGAGCAGACTTGGATTTGAGACATTTTGTCTAACATTTCAATAGTTGTTAATATAGTCCAAAGTGTATGTTCGATTGTAATAGTTTAAAATGAGGAAAATACTGCAGTATTAACCTCTTTATGTATCATAGCCGAGTAGGGGAAGCATGGAGCCCGCTCCATACACTGCGTTGGTGTATGTTACAGCCAACACTTCACTGCAACGAGCGAGAATGCCTTTGAGCCAGATACCGCTCGTTTAACACCTTAGATTCCATGGTCAACAGCGACCGTGGCATCAGCGACCCCCTCTGAGAGCCCATCGCTCCCCCCACGACGCATTCACGGGCTGCCGATGGTTGGCATGGCTACTTAGGGGCCTCTGGCAGGGCTTAATAGAAGCCTGTCAGAAAGGCAATATACTTCAATTCATTCATATTGCAGTATATAGTGCAAGCGATCCCACGATCGCCGGTTTAAGTCCCCTAGGGGGACTTGTAAAAAAAAGAAAGTATAAAATAGTTTTCTTTTTAGGCGGGATTCACACGACCGGGTCGTGCCCGAGTGTCGGCCGGTAAAATCGGCCATTTTGCCCGGCCGGTTTGCATTAAGTTTTGCATCCGTGCCGGGCAGATCTGGACAGTGACATCAGCGGCAACTCCTGAAGGGGAATCCCCATGTGTTCGGGGATTCCGCTTCAGGAGTTTCCCCTGATGTCACTGCCCAGATATGGACAGAGACATCAAGCGCTCTGTCCAGGAGCGGAATCCCCGAAAACACGGGGATTCCGCTCCTTCAAGGAGCTAAAGTGCGGCTAGCACATAGCAGAGCGGAGAGATACCTCCCTGCTCTGCTATAGTGGCAGTATAGCAGAGCAGTAGCAGCCGCAGCAGCTGCAGCTGCTAGCGGCGCCATCGAAGGTGTCGCCGGGCCAGGGTGCTTTTCAAGCAGGGGAAGGGAGCCAGCGCAGCGCTCCCTTCCACCTGCTGTACACCCCGGCCCTGCCACACAGTGTACTTCGATGCCATTCGTCCGAATGGCATCAACTCCTCCTCACATGCACTCTCCGCTGTGAGGAGGAGGAGATAGAGCGCAAGCGCCGGAAAACCCGGCCATCACTCGGGACACATCCCGGTGATGGCCGTGTAATACCCGGCCCCATAGACTTCTATGGGGGCCGGGTACCCGGGCGAAGATAGAGCATGTCCTATTTTTTGACGGCCTCATTCACACGGCAGGGTTTCCCGGCCGGCTGCCGGCCGTTCATAAATCGGCCGGCCGCCGGCTGCATTAGGAATAATAGACCCCTAATTGGGCTATTCACACGACCCATTTTTTGACGGCCGGGAAAACCGGCCGTCAAAAAAACAGGACATGCTCTATCTTCGCCCGGGTACCCAGCCGCCCGGCTCCCATAGAAGTCTATGGGGCCGGGTAATACACGGCCATCACCGGGATGTGTCCCGAGTGATGGCCGGGTTTTCCGGCGCTTGCGCTCTATCTCCTCCTCCTCACAGCGCAGAGTGCATGTGAGGAGGAGGAGTTGCTGCCATTCGGACGAATGGCTGTACACAGTGTGGCAGGGCCGGGGTGTACAGCAGGTGGAAGGGAGCGCTGCGCTGGCTCCCTTCCCCTGCTTGTTTTAAAAGCGCCCTTGGCCGGCGACACCTTCCATGGCGCCGCTAGCCGCTGCTGCTGCTGTAGCGACGCCACTATAGCAGAGCGGGGAGGTATCTCCCTGCTCTGCTATGTGCTAGCCGCACTTTAGCTCCTTGAAGGAGCGGAATCCCCGTGTTTTCGGGGATTCCACTCCTGGACAGAGCGCTTGATGTCTCTGTCCATATCTGGGCAGTGACATCAGGGGAAACTCCTGAAGCGGAATCCCCGAACACATGGGGATTCCCCTTCAGGAGTTGCCGCTGATGTCACTGTCCGGATCTGCCCGGCCCGGCACGGATGCAAAACTTAATGCAAATCGGCTGGGCAAAATGGCCGATTTTACCGGCCGACACTCGGGCTCGGGAACGACCCGGTCGTGTGAATCCCGCCTTAATGTACAAAAAAATTTAAAAGTTTAAAAAAAACCCTGTTCCCATTTTCTTCTAAAGCATTGTAAAAAAACAAATATAATAAACATAATTGGTATCCCCTGTCCGTAAAAGTCTGTTCTATGACAATTCTAACATTATTTAAAGGGTAACTAAACGTTTAACAAACTTCGGACATGTCATAGTGACGTGTCAGAAGTTTGAATTGGTGGGGCTCCGTACACGGAGACCCTCACCAATCTCTAAAACGAAGCAGTTGAAACGCTCGTGTGAGCGCTCAGCCACTTCGTGTCTGTTCGGCTTTTTACAGAAATGAATGTTTCTATGTATGGGCTGATAGACTTTCTATTGAGTCCGTACTCCGATACATTCATTTCTGGAAAAAGTCGAACAGACACGAAGTGGCTGAGCGCTCACACGAGCGTTTCAACTGCTTCGTTTTAGCGATTGGTGGGGGTCTGAGCACAGAGACCCCCACCAATCAAATTTTCTGACATGTCAGAAGTTTGTTAAAACTCGCTTGCACCTTAAAATTACACCATTAAGAACTTCAGCTTGTCCCACAAAAAATAAGCCCTCCTAATGCTCAATCAACGGAAAAATAAAGTTATGGTTCCCAGAATGTGGCGACACAAAATAAATATAATTTTTTACAATTTAGTTTTTTCCTTGTAAAAGTGGTAAAGCATAAAAAAATTACATAGCTTTGATATCGCTGTAATTGTGTTGACCTGCAGAATAATGTTAACATGTTTTAATTGCACAGTAAACGGTGTAAAAAATAAAGCGCAAAAAACAATCGAGGAATTGCTCTTTTGTTTTTTTTTTCCATTCCAACACGCAAATAATTATTTATTTTTTTTCTCCCGATTCCTAGTAAATTTATATGGTACAAAAAAATGACTTCATGAAAAACGACATCTCGTCCCACAAAAATCAAGCTCTCATACGGCTATATCGGCATAAAAATAAAGCTATGGCTTTTGGAGGGTGGGGAGGGGAAAAAGACTGCGGCTAAAAGGGGTTAAACCGGTTCTATCAGTATGTAACGCTATGAAGTAGTTGCTCTTTTTCATGTAGCTCCATTAACTAACTAAAGACATAACTACCAGTATAACAGTCCTTCTTTTTTACTGCAATAACTTTGAAAAGGTAACCGCACCGACACATCCTGGTAACTACATCCTTGTTCTACTTGGCCATTTTCACTTCACTTATAATTTCAAAAATTGTATTGGTTGTAATTAAAGATCCAACGGTATATGTCAATAGGTACAAATGCATTTATGTGATTTGTCAAAAAAACAATGGGACAAAATATTGACTGACTGAAAGCTTTATTTTATTCGCATCAAACCCTGAAACTCCGGCTGACTAGTTTGGCAAGATTTCCACTAGAACCCTAGTTAGAAGGTGGGTAGAAACGGCTAGATTCCAGAGGCGGTTTTCTCTTGAAATCAACCTCGTATTTTTCAGCCAGAACATATACCGTGTGAACATAAACGAATCTGTTTGCAGACCATATTATTCATATTTCTGTAGTGCAGCGGTCTCCAAACTCTAGCTTTTAGGTCATGCTGGAGGGTGCCACAGATTGAACACCTTTGCTGTAGACCTGCATATATGTGAAATAAGGCCCTGTTCACATTTAGCGTGGCGGGTCCTGGCACAAAATCCGCCGTGGAACTATTCCTGCCATCGGCAGGAAGATTCCTCCCTCCCAGTGACTTAAATGGGAGGTTTGAGCAGAATCTGCCCGAAGATCAATCAGGACGCTTCTTTTTTTTTTTTCCCGCTAGCTGAAAACATCAGCTACCGGGAAACGGAAGCGTCCGACTCCCATTGAAGTGAATGGGAGGCGGAAATTTGCATCGGATTCCACCGCAAATTTCATCAGTGTGAACATAGTCTAAGAAGTAAGTACATGATGTGAAAATATGAATACATGTACCTGAAAGAGGTACATATTCACCACTGCACCCCATATGGAAAATATACTGAGGCCCCATACACACGACCGTAAAACCGCGGACCGTACTACGCTCCACGGTTTTACGGACCCATTCGGTTCCATTGGCCGCGGACTCCTTTCCGTAGCACCACGGATGGGTGTCCGTGCCATAGAACAGTGCTGGGAATTATGGTGCATGTCCTATTTTTCGTATTTTACGGTCCGTGCTCCTATACTTTGTATGGTAGCACGGCCTGAAAATGCTGGCGGTCGGCCGTGCCCGCAATCGCAGGATGGGAGTACGGGCACGGCCGTGTTCATGGGGCCTTTATTTATTTCATATTTTCCATTTGTTTTAATAATCGAGCTTGTTAAAAATTCTCTGAGCTGAATGTCCTTCTACTTCTCCAGTTAGAATACTTCTTTATAGGAGTGCCCCTAGTTTTTTTTGCTGCCCTTAGAAAGCGATTAAGCTGTCGACGTTCTGTATACTTCAATTTGTCAGTGTGTGGTGTGGAACATTTAACTGAATTCCATATTTGTAGTGTACGGGTATGTTCACACGGGCTATTTTCGGCCGTCTTCCAAAAACGGCACGTAAAAAGACGCCCGCGAAAAAGAAATGCATGTCACTTCTTGGGACGTTTTCGGAGCTGTTTTTAATTGACTCTATAGAAAAACAGCTCCAATAACGGCTGTGAAAAACGTGAGCTGCTAAAAAAACGGATGAAAATCAGGAGCTGTTTTCCCTTGAAAACAGCTCCGTATTTTCAGACATTTTTTGCTGAGCGTGTGAACATACCCTAATTCATGGTACAACCAGTAATTTGTACCGTCATGTTATACAAGTTCACAATGACAGTATGGTGCATTCTTAAAAAAAAATGAAACTCCTTTCTTAAGTTTAGTAAATTTAGTTTTTGTTCATCAAAACCTCTTCATCTTTTAACTCCTTTTAGAACCAAACTATTTTGGGTCTTTAAGACGAAGCATCTTATTTTTTTGTTTTTTCTTACTCGCATTCTGAGAGCTATAACTTTTTTCATCGATGTAACGGTTTGAGGCCCCATGCACACGACCGTAAAAACCATCCGTAATTGTGGACCGCAATTACGGACCCATTCACTTCTATTGATCGCTGCACTTTCCCGTATTTTTACGGGAAGGTGTCCAGGCCGTAGAAGTGTACCGCAAAAAAAGGACATGTCCAAAAATGCGAGTGGATGTCCGCGGCCGGCTGTGCCACGGTTAGGGGCACGTGTGCATGATGTCTGAGGCTTTGTTTTTTTGTGGAACAAGCTATTATTATTATTTTTTTTTTAATAGAACCATTTTGGGTTACATATAGGTTATTGATTAACTTTTATTAGCTTCTTTTTAGGGGGAATTGGAAAACCCAGCCATTCCAGCATTGTTTTTCTTTTGGAGTTTTTAAGCATACACCGTTTAGCCTAAGTAAGATGTTACTTTTATTATATGAGTCAGTACGATTACAGTGATGCCAAAATTGTATAGTTTTTATGTTTTAGCAAATTTCATTGGGAAAAATTGTTTTTGTCATTGCATTTCAAGATTCATAAAGTTTTTGTTTTTTTTCTGTCGATGTAGCCGTATGTGGGCTTGTTTTTTGACGGACGAGTCGTATTGATTAGAACCATTTTTGGGTACATAAAAGTTAACCAATAATTTCGATTATTTTTGAGGGGGAATAGGAAAAAAAAAGGTGTAATTGCACTTTTTTTTTTTTAACAATGTGCATTATGTTTTCTACGGGTCGTTACGATTGCGGTGGTGCCCTTTTTGGTTACAAGCAATATATATTTTTTATGTGTTTGGTTAATTATGTGTTGGATTTGTTTTTTTTTTTTCTCTAACTTATGCAGTTGTTATCAGTCATCAACATTTTTCAGTTGCTTCTTAACAGTCGTATTGATTGCAGAGTTGTGCTCCCGATCCCCAAATTATAGCTTGTAAACTGGTGCCTAGAATAATATCTGCAAATCTTTTATTTTACATGCCTAAGAAAATGCTCACGGTTGGATAGAGATAATGTTTATGTAGCAATAGCCATTTACTAGATGGAAAATCACAACATGGATCAATGTAATTTTGCAGTCCTTCTGAAGTTACGTGGTTTCTTCCCTTACAATTACCATGCAATCACCGAATGATACAAAGCACAATAATCGCCAAGGAGAATTGGAACATATATTGTTTATGTCACAAGTGTAATAACGTCTGGTTGTGAATGTGATGTGAATATTTAAAAGAATAACTGCATCTTTTTTAATTTTGAGTTTTGTTGCAAAGCAGCAGTTTGTATTTTTTCTTTTAGATGAAGTATTCAAGTTAGTTCTACATTAAACTTCTTCAAGGAAAGAAAAGAGTGAATAAAAGAGGATGAAAAAACACAGAAATTGGGAATAAAGTGGGAAAGGGAAAGACAGAGAAAGCAAATTATCAGTAATTCTATTCCAATATCAAGCAACCCCGTGGTTGCTTTTGGGAGCTTTAAAGGGAACCTGTCATGTTGAACATGCAGTCTGATCTGCAGGCAGCATGTTACAGAGCAGGAGGCGCTGAGCAGATTGATATAAACGTCCCAAGAAGTGTCCTGCACTTCTTTCGAGGAACCGTCATTTTACGCGCCATATTTTGACAGCGACGCATAAAATAAAGGCTCGTGGGAACAGAACATCGTAATTCCCATTGAAAACAATGGGCAGATGTTTGTAGGCGTATTAGGCGCGTTTTTTTCAGGCATAATTCGAATTACATGTGAAACCACTGCGTGTGAACAATACCCTAAGGCTTCGTTAACATCTGCGTCGGGGTTCCATGAACGGAAACCATAGCTTTCCGTCTGCATTACCATTGAAATCAAAAGACTGACTGAACCCATGGACGGAACCGAACGCTGATGTGAACAAAGCCTTACTTGTAATTTATTCATTTAAAAGTCTGTTCATTCAAGGCTTTTGACTCCAGTGTGTGGTCCTACAGTGATTGACCGCTATCCATGTATGCGGTTGAATACAAACATAGCTGACAATCAATTATTGGGACCATCCACTGGACTGCTAAGCCTAAAATGAGCAGGGATGTAAATGAATAATTTAAAAGGAATACGGAATGTTTTCTCACAAAATGTTATATCAATCTACTCAACTTCCCGTTCTCCATAACATGCAGGCAGATCGGACTGCATTTTCAACATGACCGGTTCCCTTTAAGGCTGGGTTCCCATGTTGCATAAAGGCTGGGGAATTTCCACAATGGAATTGTGTGGAAATTCCGCAGTATCTACAGTAGCAGCAAAGTGTTAGAAAAATTTAGAAAATCTCATGCCCACGCTGCGGGGAAAAAAGCTGCGGCTTAAAAGTTGGTTAATTGACCTGCGGTGTGGGATTTAATTCCGCAGCATGTGAATTTGTGCTGCATTTTTGTTGATTTTTTTTGTTGCGGATTTTCCCCTTTTGAATTCAATGGGGATGCATAACCTGCAACAGAAAGCCAAGTATTGCGACTTTTGCAACGTAAGCGCAAAAATTGCAACTCCGGAAAAAAAAAATCGTGCTTACCCAGAATGCTCGCCTCCTTCCTGCAGTCTGGCCTACTGTGATGACGTTTCATCCTATGTGACCACTGCAGCGTCACATGGCCTTCAACGTCAACTTAGGAGGCTGGAGCAAACGTCAAGGGTGGGGTTAAGTTTGAGCGCTTTTTTACGCAGCGGAAATTCCATCCGAAAAACTGCACTACAATGTGAAACGGGCCTCTGCTTTCTTACGTAGCTAGTGGGTGACTATGCTGGACCTGCATGCACTTGTGCAGATAAGACTGTCACTGCAAATGATTGAAGTTCTGTAGCTGTATCCAGAAATGCATCTAACAAGTTTGTTCTAGCCTGACTTGGGGGAAGGGGGAGGAATCTACTTTAAGGTAAGATAAGGCTATGTTCACATCTGCATTGGGGTCCCGTTCTGACGTTCCGTTGGAGCTTTACGTTACAGCGGGACCCTGAACAAACTCAAACTGACACCAGAGGTTTCCTTTTCCATCACCATTGATTTCAATGGTGACTGATACGGTGCCCATGGTTTCCGTTTGTCTCTGTTGTGCACCGGATCCGTCGTTTTGCCGGAAGCATCAGCGTAGTCTACTACGCTATTGCTTCCGGCAAAACGACGGATCCAGTGCACAACAGAGACAAACGGAAACCATGGGCACCGTATCCGTCACTATTGAAATCAATGGTGATGGAAACCTCTGGTTTCGTTTGTGTCTGTTCAGGGTACCGTTCTGACGGAAAGCTCAGACGGAACGTCAGAATGGGACCCCAACGCAGATGTTAACGGTGCCTAAGAAGGACTTTATTGATCCCTCAAGGGAAATTAATAAGTCACAAAGAAGCTCCATAAAAAAACAACACATTAACACAAACATACAACTAAACAAACTACAACCATATTAAAACATCTTTAAAAGTATATAAAAACACAATATAAAATTCCATAAAACTATAATTTATATATATATGATATTTTTTTTAATTCATTTTAGATTTTACCCTTAATAAATGGACAAATAGCCACCGGCTTTTGAACACTTTTTTAACTTTATAAAGAGTCTACTAAAAGAACTATGATGTGCATTCACAAACGTAAAAAGTGGATGGTGTGACAGATGAAAGGATGTTAAGGAAGTTTAAAATAATTGCAGCGTGTCCCCAACACTGGCAGGGTCAAGCACACGGCCAATAACACTGCTTGCCTTCTTAATTAACTTATTTAATCTATTAATATCCATAACCCTTGCATTCCTGTACCAGCAAATATTGCACTCGCCACCACAGATTCATTTAACGTATATAATATTTTTTTCCATACATTAAGACCTCAATGCAAAAAAATACAGACTAGAGCCTTTTCTATATAGCCGATCACAATTCAACTTCTTTTAATTTATTATCAAGGTACACCCCTAAATATTTAGAATTGTCCACTATTGACACCTCATGTCCATTTATAATAAGTGATTTTAGTAAGGAGTAGGGAAACTAAACCAACTACCATCTCTTTTGGTTTTACTAACCTTTAGGGCGGATTCACACGAACGTGAAATGCGTCCGTGCAGGCCGCGTGGTTTTCACGCGGCTCGCATGGACCAATAGAAGTATATGGGGCAGTACAGACAGTCC
Source organism: Rhinoderma darwinii (assembly GCF_050947455.1). Classification (NCBI taxonomy): domain Eukaryota; kingdom Metazoa; phylum Chordata; class Amphibia; order Anura; family Rhinodermatidae; genus Rhinoderma; species Rhinoderma darwinii. The sequence goes on from NC_134689.1 coordinate 105,180,799, forward strand.
GTGCTTTTTGCGCAGCGTTTGTCCGCGCGACAGGTTCATTATCTCGGCATTTTTCGCGTATCACGCACCCATTGAAGTCAATGGGTGCGTGAAAACCACGCTTGCCGCACTGAAGCACTTCCGTGCGAACTGGCTGTTTCGCACAACAGCTGTCAAAAGGATGAATGTAAACAGAAAAGCACCACGTGCTTTTCTGTTTACAAACATCCAAATGGCGTGCCATAATGATGGCTGCGCGAAAAGCACGCAGCCGCGCATCATATGCTGCTGACACACGGAGCTGTCAAGTTGCTTTTGTGCAGGCAAAGCGCCGCGTGTTTTGCATGCGCAAAAACGCCACGTTCGTCTGAATCAGCTCTTAACGCCAGACAATTTTCTTTTGACCATTTACAAAAATCATTAATCTGCTGCCTGTATTCTAGATCATCTCCATTAACAACGCAACCAACCACCACCGAATTGTGCGAATGCTTTTGAAAATGGCAACTTTCAGAATCATAACAAAAGTCTGAGGTATATTTCGCAAACAGAAACGGTGCAGAGACCGTACCCTCCGGTGGAATAGATGCCCAGACATACCTAAACCTAGTCTAACATACTGCTGCCTACATGAAATCGAATCAAGTACCCAATAATTAACCCCTTGAACCAGAATATATATATATATATATATATATATATATATATAAATATAAATAATTTTTTTTTTTTATCTTTGCATTCTGGCAATCATTATTATTCGTTCTTTTTTTTTTTTTTTTTGTCGTAGCTTTATGAGGCTTTATTTTTTGCGGGACGAGTTGTACTTTTATGTAGGTGCCATTTTTTTTTAGCACATATACATGAGTGTTTACATTTATATAAAAGTTTCACTGGAGGTTTTTAATTTTTTTAACAGCATGCACCGATCATCATAAATGAAGCTATAAATATATTGTTATGGTCGTGACAATACTAAATATGTGTATATATTTTATGTTTTGGGAATTATATCTAATAAAGTGTTGTTTTTGTGTTTTTTCATCCCATAGGGGAATTTTTCATTTAGGTATTTTTTTTATTTTTAACTGTAATGTACTGGCACTTATCTTATGGCTGCACATGGCGATATAGCTATGTCGCTATGTGCAGTATAAATGAATGGAGAGAAGTGTATGACGCTGATTGGTCATCGTCATACACTCCTCTGTACAACGCCCACTTGGTCAGATAGCAAAACACGCCCAGTTGTCCATTGAGAAACTCATTAGCATAAAGCTAATATAGGTCGTAACTCCGTCAAAAATGATAGTTTTTCTAAATAAAAAAACACTGCTGTAATCTACATTACAGCGCCGATCACATCATGTACAAGATAGGCCACTTATAATGTGGTGACAGAGCCTCTTTAAATATTTTTACAGCCCCTAGGAAGTGAAAGAGTACAGCTCCCTCCCGCAGAGCCTAGGGGAGATGCATGCAGAGCCTTATCTCTGTGTTTAGTGTTGCTATCCTACCTTATATAGACTTCCAGTAATAGAATATTAACTCGCCCGCCTCCTAATACAGACCGCAAAGCTGAAAAGTGAGCTACAGAAAACAGGAATTGTCAACTTATTATGACTGCTCTAGTGGCCAGTGTGCAAACTGCAATATTTCAAGATTTATCTTTATGTGGATAATTACATTAAAAAAAAGTGTATAATGAAAACCGGATTTAAATAACATGTCATTTTCTGTCACTTCATAAAAGGAATGTAACACTTTTTTTTTTTTTTAATTTCTTTTTTTTTTGTTTCTGCTCTACTAAGGGTATGTGCACACACACTAATTACGTCCGTAATTGACGGACGTATTTCGGCCGCAAGTACCGGACCGAACACAGTGCAGGGAGCCGGGCTCCTAGCATTATACTTATGTAAGATGCTAGGAGTCCCTGCCTCGCTGCAGGACAACTGTCTTGTACTGTAATCATGTTTTCAGTACGGGACAGTTGTCCTGCAGCGAGGCAGGGACTCCTAGCATCGCACATAAGTATGATGCTAGGAGCCCGGCTCCCTGCACTGTGTTCGGTCCAGTACTTGTGGCCGAAATACGTCCGCCAATTACGGACGTAATTAGTGTGTGTGCACATACCCTAAATTACATCTATACTAAAATATATTAGGGGGAATTTATACGCAGTAAAACTCTGCACAATTCTAATTTCTAATCTGTTAATTTTACATAATTATCATTTTACATCATGCCTAAGCTGCTGCAACAGCACTTCCAGAGATTTGCTTTACAGCAGCTACCTGGACATAAGGCCTCATTTACACGAGCGTATTATACGCGCGTGCTTTTCACGCGTGTCGTACGCACCTATAATAGTCTATGGGGCTGTTTAGACGATGCGTGAATTTTGCGCAGCGTGAGTGCGTTGCGTAAAACTCACGACATGTTCTATATTCTTGCGTTTTCCACGCAACACGCACCCATTGACTTCAATGGGTGCGTGAAAACAACGCATGCCACACTGACGGTCCTGCGTTGCATGCGCGAAAATCACGCAAGAGCTGTCAAACTCCTGAATGTAAACAGAAAAGCACCACGTGCTTTTCTGGTTACAAACATCCAAACGGAGTGTCAAATTAGAGATGAGCGCACCGAACTTCACCGGGTTCGGCCGAACTCGTTTTAACCGAACCCGGCAAAAAATGTTCGGGTACGCGACGTCAGGAGACAGTCACTGCCCACGGTGCTGAAAGACTTAAACTGTTTCAGCACCATGGACAGTGACTTTCGATCACAATATACATATACGTGTAAAAAAACCTGAAGTTCTGACTTACCGATAACTCCCGGCTTCTTCCTCCAGTCCGACCTCCCGGGATGACAATTCAGGCCAAGTGACAGCTGCAGCCAATCACAGGCCAAGCACAGGCTGCAGCCAATCACAGGCTGCAGCAGTCTCATGGCCTGCCGCGTCATCCTGGGAGGTGGGGCCGGATGACAAGGGAGGGACGCGTCACCAAGGCAACGGCCGGGAGACCGGACTGGAGGAAGCAGGCAGTTCATGGTAAGTGTGAACGTCTTTTTTTATTCACAGGTTGGTGTAGATTGTTATCGGCATTCACTGTCGAGGGTGCTGAAAGAGTTACTGCCGATCAGTTAGCTCTTTCAGCACCTTGGACAGTGACGGGCGTCGACTACCTCATCTCTATGATGGCGGCTGCGCGAAAATCACGCAGCCGCGCATCATACACGGATGACACACGGAGCTGTTAATTGCCTTTTGCGCACGCAAAACGCAGCGTTTTTTTGCGCGCGCAAAACGCACACGCTCGTGTAAATGAGGCCTAAGACAACAGTCCTAAAGCAACCAATTGACTTGTTAATTGAGTGTTGTGGGTGTGTCTTTGTCATGTGCAGAAACCACTGTAAAATAAGGGGGAGGAATTAGAGGTCCTGAGCTGTCCCTATCACCTGCTGCCAGTGGTGTGATCCTGTGTTATCAGCCTCCAGTTTTATAATAGATGTATTACCTTTATTGTAACCAAGAAGTGTTTACTCCGTGCCTAGTCATTATTTCATATAGATAGTGACATGGGAAAAAAAAATGTAAATTGAAAACCTATTTTATATATAATTTTCTGATAACACATTCCCCAAAGTGATTTTCCCACCAGTGTGGCCACAACTCCAGACCTAATAATAAATGATGTATGAATGGAGTAGCAAGTATTTTGGTTTGTATTTATTTTTTTTTCAACTAAAAACCTAGGCTTGTATACTCTGGGAACACGAATATAAAACATAGTAGGTCGGTAGTTTCTTCACTACTTCTTCAGGTGGCAATATGTATTCTGTAAATGATGTATTTTGTATGTATACCTATATATACTATATGTACATATCATTATTTATTTTTATTTTTTTATTAAATTTTTTCCCATCTTTGTGTGTTAAATGAATAGAATTAAGGAAAAAACTGAATTCTTCTGGGAAATCTGCATACGTTAGTTTTGATCTGTGGGTGCAGAAAAGGGATCTATTTTATGTCTATTACTTTCCAACCAATTTAGTAAATGTCTTAGTTTTCTTAGGCCTTGTTCACATAGTGCAGATTTTGCATGCATCTTTTAAGGCAAAACTACAATTGGATCTAGGAGAGGAGATCTTTATGGCCTTTCTATATAAATTTCTTCTGTTTTAGGTTCCGTGTCTAGTTTTTAAAATAGATCTTCAAAATCTGGAGCAAATCTGGCCTTCTACTATAATTCTCTGAATTTGCTTTAATAAAGCTCAAGATCACTCTTTTGTAAAAAAAAAAACAAAAAAAACGGGACTCACAATTAAAGTGTCCATTAATGTTTTCAGTTTTTTTTTAACTGAATCTGACTTTTTAAGACATTCTAACATTTTGTCAGAAGCTACTGGGTTCGCCCTATCAAAGACACTTTAATTAAACTCCCATGTGAAAAACAATTAGGCTGGAGCTTCTGTACTTAACTAGTCCAATATTTGAGTAGATGAAACTCATTAATAGACTTCTCTCCATGACTGTCATTATAATTGTGCGCCCCGACATGGTTTTTCTACACCGATCGATAAGTGATCAATATTCTCCAGTAAATTCCCATTGGCTCATCTCCCGGCAAAAGATAATCTAGAGCGATTGGTGCAGTGTGTGCTGGAGAGCAAATTCAATTAAAAGTATGCCTGTTTTTATATTCTCTTCTATATGGCATGACATGGCACCATGTTCCGCAGTTGTGTGCATCTAAGAAAACATTGTGTAGGGCCATACGTGTCACTAAAGGAAGATGTACAAGAGAAAATACACCTTATTAAGCAGATTAGGCATAATTAATGTAACATTATTTGGTAGCATTTGCTATCAGTATTTCCATTTTTCTTTTAAAAAGGGGTTGTCCAGTCCCTAAAAATTTGATGGCCTATCCTCAGGACAGGTCATCAATAGCTGATAGGTCGGGGGCCTAAGGCCGGGACCCCCGCTGATAAGCTATTTTTAAGGGGGTGCAGTGCTCGTACAAGCGCTGCTACCTTTTTATTTCTACTTGCTCACTTAGAATCTTGGACACGGATGTAGCGGCGATTCACAGGTATTGAAGCCTTTTTTCAGCCATTGAAGTGAATTTGTTCAAATCTCATCCACTCTGCTGCTACTGCATTATGCTGTGGATTTTCCGCAATTAAATTCCTTTGCGGAAAATCCGCAGTATTTACGCTGTGAACTGACCCTTAAAGCTAGCTCTACACCAGGGGTCTCAAACACGCGGGCCGTATGCGGCCCCTGAGGTGGTCCTCTGCGGCCCGCGGGGCACCGTAGCTCGGTCGTGAGAGGAGAGAGCAGGCTGAAGGCGGAGTGTCCGAGTGCAAGAAGGGTCTCTGCTCCGGGACTCCGGTGATGTCCGAAGCAGAGCCGGAGTCCCAGGCTAGAAGAGCTCTGTCTGGGACTCCGGCTCTGGGGTTGCCCCTGATATCACTGTCCATATATATGGACGGTGATATCAGGGGATTCCCCAGAGTTCCAGGAGCAGAGCCTATACTAGTGTTCTGCTGTGGGTTTCCAGCTCTGGTGTTGCCCTGGACATCACTTTCCAGTCCAGGAGGACCCCCTGACATCACGGTCTATGGACCGTGACGTCAAGGGCTCCCCCAGCAGAGGAATCCCCAGCCAAAGTGTCGGCAAATCTCCCGCTGAGGGAGCCCCAATGGAGCTATCTACTAGTGTGTGTGTGTGTGTGTCACTATCTACTGTCATTTTTTATGGAGGGCACTGGCATTATCTACTGAGTGTATGGCAGGATCTACAGAGAGCATTATCTAGGGGGTTGTGGCATTATCTACTGTGGCATTATTTACTGAGGGGTGTGAGGCATTACCTACAGAGGACACAGTGGAAGTATATACAGAGGGCACTGTGGCACTATCTAAAAAGGGGCTGCCCAATCTTGTGTCTGCCAAATGCTTTCAACTGAGCCGCCAGACTGCATTTAGCGACACTTAAACTGGAAAACTGGATTGTTTTAATACGCACATGGAGTAAACTCGCAAATTTAATGAAAGTTTAAACCGAACGGTATTGTTATAGTAATGTAGTATTGTTATGGTAGTTCAAATAACTAATTGATTAACAAAAATCATTTTGTATTGTATCAAATTTTAAAGTAAGCGGCCAGTCAACTTAACATTTTTTCAATGTGTGACCCATTTACCATCTTGAGTTTGAGTCCCCTGCTCAACACCTTGACTTTTGATCATGTGACTGTCCTGATTAAATTACTGTTCTCAATGTTATCCTGTGAGGTAAAAGGTCATGCAAGAATTCCTACCACTAAGGAAACCTTAACCCCTTAACGCCGAAGGACTGATATATCTGTCCTCTGCAGCTGCTAGTAAGCGCAGGAGGACGGATATATCCGTCCTGTGATGGCGCGGGTACTGCCACTGTACCCATGCGATCAGCGGCAGGAGCACGGCTGTTATACACAGCCTGGCTCCTGTTGCAACTGCCGGAATCAAAGCGCGCTCCGATTCCGGCAGTTTAACCCATTAAATGCAGCTGTCAATAGTGACAGCGACATCTAATGTGTTTAACAGAGGGAGGGAGCTCCCTCTGTCACCCCATCGGCGCCCCCGCAAAGATCAGCAGATCGCGTAGTGAAGTCCCCTGGTGGGACTAAAAAAAAATAATGTAAATTGGTTAAATAAAGTTTGTGAAAAAAAACTTTGCCCAAAAAGTGGTTTTATTTAGTAAGTGTCAAAACAAATAACACATACACATATATGGTATCCCTGCGATCGTAACTACTTGTACAATAAAATGAACACATTAAACCGTCGTATGAACGGTGTCAAAAAAAAAAAAAACACGCAAAATTCTCTTTTCTCACATTCCCCCCCCCATAAAAATTTTAATAAAAGTTAATCTATAAGTCCTATGTACCCCAAAATAGTACTAATGAAAACTACACATTGGCCCGCAAGAATCAAGCCCACATATGGCCACATTGACAGAAAAATAAAAAAATTACGGCTCTTGAAATGCGGCGATGCAAAAACGAAAATACTTTTTATTGTGCAAACATAGGAAAACATATAAAACCTTTACATATTTGGTATCCCCGTAATCGTGCCGACCCATAGAATAAAGTTGACATGTTATTTACGCTGCATAGTAAACGGCGTAAATTTATAACGTGAAAATCATTTCTGCTTATTTTCAATTCTCTCCTAAAATAAAGTTAATAAAAGTTAATCAATATATTATAAGCATCTAAAAATGGTAGAATTACAAAATACAACTCGTCCCGCAAAAAACAAGCCCTTATACGGCTATGTAGACGGAATAAAAAAAGAGTTACGACTCTTGGAATGCGACCGTGAAAAAACAAAAAATAATCCTTGGTCATTAACGTGCAAAATGGCCTGGTCATTAAGGGGTTAAAGGGATTGTCGGATTTCAGCAAATTAATGTTTGTTTGTTTGTGTTTGGATAATAACATTTTTCAATATATAATTTCTGTATTATTTCCTCATGTTTTTCTCTGTTTGTTGTTCAGTAGGAACCAGAGCCGTAGCTAGCAGTGGCCCCAGCCCACTGATATGGAGGGGCCCAGGGCCGCTCCCCCCCCCAGCGGTGGCATATCCAAGGCTCCTTGCTCCAGCATTTACTATGTAATGCTGGCCGTGAGAGGCTCGGTGCAGACGGGTGCGATGTAGTGACAAGCACGGGATGTCCACCACTCCTCGTGGGAACAGGGATAGGAGTTTTCTTTTTATTATTGTTTTATTATGCACCATGGGGAAGGTAATAGGGGCATTATACTGTGTGGGGTCAGCTATAAGGGCATTATACGGTGTGGCATTAGATTGTGTCTGGTCATTACACTGTTGGGTCCCACTCAGCTGTGTTTTTGCCCCCCCCTCCCACCCCCCCCCATCTGTTCTAAAGCCCTAGCTACGCCTCGCCTAGTAGGAACAGTCGTTGTTTACTTCCAGTGAATAAAATTTAGGTGCACAGCTCATTAGAAGACACAGCTTTGATACACATATTGTAACTGTGCACCTGTGTGTCATCACATGACCAGGACAGAATTGTATCCACTGGAAGTAAACCATCAACGTTCCTACTGGATAACCGCAAGCAGAGACCTTAACCCCTTCCCGCTCCTGGACGTACTATTAGGTCATGGTAGCTGTATCATTCGCACTCCATGACCTAATAGTACGTCACGGGAGTAACGGCCATTTCGGCCGTCCTCCCGACACATACAGGAGCTGTGACAGCTGCTGTATCGTACAGCAGCTGCCGCAGCTCCTACAGTGGGAAGCGATCGCTGTGTCCCCGCTGATTAACCCCTCAAAAGCCGCGTTCAATAGGGATCGCGGCTTTTTAGGGGTTAAGCTACACGATAGCGGCCGGCCATTGTAACTATGGCAACCGGATACCAAACAATGCTTGCTGTCAGCGAGTAACTGACAGCTCTAATACACTGCACTACGCATGTAGTGCAGTGTATTAGAATAGCGATCAGGGCCTCCTGTCCTCGTACACTAGTGGGACAAAGTTATAAAGTTAAAAAAAGATGTGTAAAAATAAGAAAATAAAAGTTTTAAAAGTAATAAGGGAAAAAGGGGGATTTTTACTTTTATCAGTCCTTTATTATTAATAAAAATAAACTATACATAATTGGTATCGCTGCGTCTGTAACGGCCTGAACTACAAAATTATTTAGTTATTTATCCCGCGCGGTGAACGCCGTAAAAGAAAATAATAATAAACCGTACCAGAATCACAATTGTTTGGTCACTTCACCTCCCACAAAATGGAATAAAAACAGATCAAAAAGTTGCATGTACCTAAAAATGGTACTGATTGAAACTACAGTTCGTTACGCAAAAAACAAGTCCTCGCACAGCTTTATTGATGGAAAAATAAAAAAGTTCTGACTCTTAGAATAAGGTAACACAAAAAGTGAGTGATTTTTTACAAAACTTATTTTGTTGTGCAAACCCCATAAGACATAAAAAAAAATATAAACATCTGGTATCGCCATAATCGTATCGCCCTGCAGAATAAAGTGAATGTCATTTATAGCGCATTGTGAACGCTGTAAAAAAAATAGAATAAAAAAACAATAGTAGAATTGCTGTTTTTTAGTCACCACGCCACCTAAAAATAAAGTAAAAACTGATCAAAAAGTCGCATGCACCCCAAGAAAATTACAATGAATTCCTCAAGGGGTCTAGTTTCCAAAACGGGGTCACTTTTGGGGGGTTTCCACTGTTTTGGCACCACAAGACCTCTTCAAAACGGACATGGTGCCTAATAAAAAAAGAGGCCTCAAAATCCACTAGCTCCTCCTTTTCTTCTGAGGCCTGTGCTTCAGTCCATTACCGCACTAGGGCCACATGTGGGATATTTCTCTAAACTGCAGAATCTGGGCAATAAGTATTAAGTTGCGTTTCTCTGTAAAACCTTTTGTGTTATAGAAAAAAATGGTATAAAAGATTTTCTGACAAAAATAAATGTCAATTTCACCTCTACTTTGCTCTAAATTCCTGTGAAACACCTAAAGGGTTCATAAACTTTCTAAATGCTGTTGTGAATACTGGGAGGGGTCTAGTTTCTAAAATGGGGTGTTTCATAGGGGTGTCTAATATATAGGCCCCCCCCCCCCAAAGCAACTTCAGAACTGAACTGTAACCTAAAAAAAAAAAAAAAAAAAGAGGCAATACTTTGCTTCTCCTAATGAACATTGCCTACTCCAAGATGACCCCAGTTTTGACCGTTTGTATAATCGGAGACCCTTATTAGACCGTTTTAGTGCCTGGTTTTCCCAAGCATACACCACCGAGACGTGTATTTCTATTGATGAGTCCTTGTTACGTTTTAAAGGGAGGCTTCAATTACGCCACTACCTGCCGGGTAAGAGGGCAAGGTATGGCGTGAAGATGTATAAGCTGTGCGAGTGCATCAGGGTATACCTACAAATTTAGGATATATGAAGCGAAGGACACAGTGCTCAGCCCCCAGAATGCCGCCCCTTACTGGGAGTTAATGCAAAAATTGTGTGGGATTTGGTGCACCAACTGTTGGACCAGGGTTACCACCTCTACCTGGATAATTTTTATACCAGCGTCCCACTCTTCAACTGCCTCGCTTCCAGAAGTCCTGCAGCATGCGGCACTGCTAGAAGAAATCTGAGAGGCCTCCCTAAGAGACTGCTTGGGCAAACACTCAGAAGGGGTGAGAGCAGGGCACAATCTAGCAACATATTGTGTGTCAAGTACAAGACAAGAGATGCCACACCAGTACCCATGTACCTATACGAGGTACCAGTACAGAGACCCCCAAACCAGACTGCATCCTGGACTACAATAGGTACATGGGAGGGCTGGACTTGTTGCATCAAGTCCTGAAGCCCTACAGCGCCATGCGGTGTGGTAGAAGAAGCTGGCCGTGCACCTCATACAGTTGGCATTGTACAATGCGTACGTGCTACGTCGATGTGCAGGCCAGACGGGAACTTTCCTGGAATTTCAAGTGGTGGTTATCAAGAAACTAATTTTTAGGGACCAAGAAGGGGGGGCACCCAGTACTTCTGGAAGCGGGGCCACACGTATTGTACCAGGGCAACACTTTCCAGGAGAAGTTGCCCAAACTGGCAAGAAAGGAAAAAGTCAAAAGAGGTGCAAAGTCTGCTATAAGAGTGGGATAAGGAAGGACGCAATATATCAATGTGACACGTGTCCCGAAAAACTAAGGCTCCGTATGAAAGAGTGCTTCAAAATGTATCATACATCCTTTGATTTTTAATCTACCCCAGTTTTACTTACCCTGATGCACTCCGCACAGCTTATCCCCCTCATCTTTCCCTTCTGAGCCCTGCTGTGTGCCCAGGCAGCTGATAACAGCCACATTGAGGGTATTGCCATACCCGTGAGAACACACATTACAGTTTATGGGGTGTATGTCTCCGGTCAAAATGCTCACTGCACCTCTAGATGAATGCCTTAAGGGGTGTAGTTTTTAAAACGGGGTCACTTCTTGGCGGTTTCAACTGTACTGGTACCTCAGGGGCTTCTGCACACATGACTTTGCACCAGAAAACCCCCAGTAGGCCAAATGGTGGTCCTTTCCTTCTGAGCCCTTCCATGGGCCCAAACGTCAGTTTATCACCACAAATTGGGCATTGCTGCGCTCAGGACAAATTGGGCAACAAAATGGGGTGTTTTATTTCTTGTGAAAATAAGAAATTTTGATAAAAAAATGACATGACATTTTTTTTATTTCACAGCCCAATTCAAATAGGTGCTGTGAAAAACTGTGCATTCAAAATGGTAACAACAACCATAAATGAATTCCTTCAGGGGTGTAGTTTCCAAAATGGGGTCACTTCTGGTGGGTTTCCATTGCTTTGATACCTCTGGGGCTCTGCAAATGCGACATGGCACCCGAAAACCAATCCAGCAAAATCTGCACTCCAAAGAACACACAGCGCTCCTTCCCTTCTGAGGCCACCCATGGGCCCAAACGGCAGTTTATCGCCACCAATGGGGTATTGCTGCACTCAGGAGAAATTGGGCAACAAAAGGGGGTATTTTGTTCCCTGTGAAAATAAGACATTTTTATCAAAAATGACATCTTATTGGAAAAAATTTCATTTTTTTAATTTCACAGCCCAATGCAAATACGTGCTGTGAAAAAACTGTGGGGTCAAAATGGTAACAACAACCATAAATGAACTCCTTGAGGGGGTGTAGTTTCCGAAATGGGGTCACTTTTGGGGGATTCCTACTGTTTTGGCACCTCAACACCTCTTCAAACCTGGCATGCTGCCTAAAATATATTCTAATAAAAAAGAGGCCTCAAAATGCACTAGGTGCTTCTTTGCTTCTAGGGCTTGTGTTTTAGTCCACGAGCGCAGTAGAGCCACATGTGGGACATTTCTAAAAACTACAGAATCTGGACAATACATATTTAGTAGTGTTTCTCTGGTAAAACCTTCTGTGTTACAGAAAAAAATAGAATACAATTGAAATTCAGCAAGAAAAATTAAATTTGCAAATTTCACCTCTACTTTGCTTTAATTTCTGTGAAATGCCTGAAGGGTTAAGTAAACTTTCTAATTGCTGTTTTAAATACTTTGGGGGTCTAGTTTTCAAAATGGTGTGTTTTATGGTGGTTTCTAATACATAGGCCCCTCAAAGCCACTTCGAAACTGAACAGGTACCTTAAAAAAAAGGCTTTTGAAATTTTCTTAAAAATATGAGAAATTGCGGTTTATGTTCTAAGCCTTGTAACGTCCAAGAAAAATAAGAGTGTTCAAAAAACAATGCCAATCTAAAGTAGACATATGGGAAATGTGAACTAGTAACTATTTTGGGTGGTATAACCGTCTCTTTTTACAAGCAGATGCATTTAAATTCTGAAAAATTTTATTTTTTATAAATTTTCTCTTAATTTTGCAATTTTTCACCAATAAACACTGAATATATCATCCAAATTTTACCACTAACATAAAGCCTAATGTGTCACGAGAAAACAATCTCAGAATCGTTTGGATAGGTTTAAGCATTCCGACGTTATTGCCACATAAAGTGAAATATGTCAGATTTGAAAAATGGGCTCTGAGCCTTAAGGCCAAAACAAGGCTGCGTCCTTAAGGGGTTAAAGACCGTGATGAATTAATGCAGAAAGTATGAAGGCGAATTAAAAATTATCAGCACTCTGGCTGCAGAATTTATTTTAATAAACTTTTTAGAGACGACAAATACATAATTTTTTACATAAGCTCCTTGCTTTTCGATACACTTTCTCCATCTGTCAACAAGCTTTCGTATTCCCACATTAAAAAATGTTTTAGGCTAAGCTGCGAGCCACAAATGCACTGCTGTCTTCACCTCTTCATCAGATGTAAATCTTCGTCCTCGTAGGGCTTCCTTCAGTGGACCATACACATGAGCGTCTATACAATAGAATCAGTTTACGTACACGCTCAATGATGTCATCAGTCGTGCACAGGCGTCAGGCTCCCTCCTCGTGGCTGACGCTTCTTTGAACTTCTCTCTCCATTCATACACACTTCTTCGTGACAAAACACTTTCTCCATGCTGTGCATAACTATCCGCACCAGATCACAAAAAAGAATCACTGCACGCTGCTCTTTTGTGCAAATCACAAGTGGAGCAACCATTGTGTCTAGCGCTGCAGTCACAAATAATTAGAAGTAACACATTCAAACCTGCCGAGCAGTGACTGGGGATACAGCGAGCTCGTACGGAAAGAGCTGATAAGACAGACCAACAGAAGTTTTAATATAACCGGAGTGCGGATAATTTTTGACTTCCCCTCGTATATTGGATAAGTCTATAACTTAATTATACAAAAAATAACTCATTTTCTAGAAGTGGACAACCCCTTTAAGTTCATGCAACACTGTAGTTTTATACCTTGTATGAGATCATGTTTTAATCATAGCTACTTTTTTGTATAATTATTTTCAATATAATTCTAGAATTTCCTTTCTTAAAGAGAAACTGACCATACTTTATCTTACCTACATGTAGTATATGATTGATTGAATGCTTGGTTGTAGTAGTCATGAATGGGAAGCCTAGGACAATGTCTATTTCTATGACCACTAATTTCTCTCCAGTACATACAGTTCTAATAACCTTCAGCATCGTTGAGGGCCTGTTCACATCAGCGTTGGCTTTCCGTTCCGGGGTTCCGTCGGGTGAACCCCGCAACGGAAAGTCAAACTGAAACCCCAGCTTCCGTTTCCGTCACTATTGGTATCAATGGTGACGGAAACCTTTCTAATGGTTTCCGTTCTTCACCATTCCGGCTGGTTTCCGTTTTAATGACGGAATCAATAGCGGAGTCGACTGCGCTATTGATTCCGTCGGAAAACCGGAAACCTGCCGGAATGGTGACGAAAGGAAACCATTAGCTTTGTTTCCATCACCATTGATATCAATGGTGACTGAAACGGAAAATGTGGTTTCACTTTCCGTTGCGGGGGTTCACCCGACGGAAGCCTCCGACGGAACCCCGGAACGAAAAGCGAACGGTGATGTGAACAGGCCCTTACATGCAGATTTGTGTTAGACACTAGCAACTCTCTTATAAGCTTTGCACTTTAGGTTTAGTGGACCTTTCAAAATAGTTTGGAAAATACAGAACTTATTTAAAAAAAACAAAACGGTTAGCATTTAGATATTTGGCACAGACTTTACCTTTTTAATAGCTGTGAATATTAGGGCTTGAAAGGTGTAATCCAAAAGCCATTTAGGCTAATACCAGGATATTACAGGTAGATCTCCTATACACATATATATTCACAGTCTGTATTAGGTACTGTATATTTAAAAAAAAAAAAAAAAAAAAAAAAAAAAAAGCTCTATTAAATTATACATAGAACTGTTTCTTTCTATAAACTGGGAGTTTGAAAACTTTTCTCTACAGTTCATAACATAATCTTGGCATGTTCCTTCCTCATTGCACCACTCACCTGTAGATCTTCCCACCAACTACATCTACACCGTCGAGTCACATTATTATAACGACCTTCTACTCTCAAAGTCTGAAGCACGTTGCCCATGAAGGAAGTGTCGTGGGTTGGGTTGGTGGGTATATAAGGTGTGCGATCGGTCGTTGTTGCCATGGGTAAAAGGGGCGATTTAGCAGAGATGCAAAAAGGGATGATTATTGGCTTTCAGGCCAAGGGGGCAGTATTTCTCAAACAGCGCAGTTTAACTGTTCGCGTTCAGCTGTGGTGAAAGTGTATCGTGAGTGAACATAAGGCTCCATTGGGAATAACCGATGTGGAAACTGCAGAGCATCACGTGCCGTTGATGTGAGAGGTGAACGTCGGCTACGAAGTTCGCGATGGCTGAACTACACGCTATAGTGGAGCTTCACCGTGAAAATCAACAAGGGGGCTAACTGACGTGTGTCTAAAACAGTTCAGCAAACCCTACTGCGTATGGGGCTCCGAAGCAGACGGATGGTCACTGCTCCTATGCTAACAAAGTTGCATGGGAAAAAAAGCTTCAATTTGCATGGCAGTATCGGAATTGGACCACCGATTATTGGCAAAGAGTTGCCTTCTCCGATGAGTCACGTTTTCTGCTTCATCAAACGGATGGATGTTGGCGTGTCAGGTGAGAAACCTCTGAACAAAAGCCCTGCAACCATTGCTGGAAGAACACAAGCTAGTGGCGGCAGTGCTATGGTCTGGGGAATTTTTTCATGCCATTCTCTGGGCCCATTCATCCATGTGGAAGGTGCTCTGATCTGATTTGGGTGTGCGTCCATCATTGCAGATCACGTCCACCCATTAATGCTGTTGGTCTTCCCTGGGGCAGATGGAATTTTCCAGCACTACAATGCGACATGTCACATGGCTAGAAATGTCTGACAGTGGTTGTAAGAGCACAACCAAGTATTACAAGTACTTCCCTGGCCCCCTAATTCGCCAAACTGGAACCGAATTGAGCATCTGTGGGACCACCTCGATCGTCTTGTTTGCTCTGTGCATCCTCCCCCCACGGACCCTCCAGCAAATGTGGGATGC
Source organism: Rhinoderma darwinii (assembly GCF_050947455.1). Classification (NCBI taxonomy): domain Eukaryota; kingdom Metazoa; phylum Chordata; class Amphibia; order Anura; family Rhinodermatidae; genus Rhinoderma; species Rhinoderma darwinii. The sequence goes on from NC_134689.1 coordinate 105,196,374, forward strand.
ACTGCAGTCCGCATGGCTCCAGATACTGGAGACCACCTACCAGCACCTTATTGAGTCACTCTCAGCCCATCTAGCTGCTGTCAGTGCTGTACACGGCGGTTACTCTGGATATTAGCTGGTGGCCATAATAATGTGACTTGAGTGTGTATCTCCCCAGTAATTAGGTTCCGCTTCATTTAGTCACTTAAAATGTGACTGTGTAGATTTCATCCAGCAAACAAACACCCCAATTATGTCCTATTAAGTAACACACACGTTTTATGCACTAACGTGTATGTAAAAAAAAAAATTTTTTTAAAAATACCTAATTGTACTTCCATCATTCAATGTCCTCTGTACAAGTTGTTTTGTTTTATACTAAAGCCATAAACACTTTAAAGAGGATCTGTCTGCTCTCATGACATGTCTTTTAGTGAAATTTTGTATGCCCCATAAAAATCACAATTCTGGAGTATCTTTTTTTTTCTTTAGAACTTTGCATTGTGCGGTTTTTCTATAAATTTATAAATAAATTAGCAACTTTGAGTTATCATTCCCCTTGTCAAAGGTGTCCCTACACAGTCTGAGACTGAGCACTGATTACAGTCTGACAGTGTCCAGAGGCACACACACCACTGATGACACCCGGTTGTCAATTTATTCATAAATTTGCAGGAGGAACAACAGGAATGTACAGAGCAGAGTTCTAAGAAAATATGCTTCTGAGTCGTTATTTTAAGGGAAACACAAGTATTTACTAAAACAGACATGTCAGGAGAGCTGAAAGGTCCCTTGTGGTAAGGACACACACAGGGCGGATACATTGCGTAAAAAAGTAAACGGCGTATTAGTCCTGGAACCTGCATTGAATTCCACCCAAATTGTGGTGCAGGTTCGATGTCCGATTTGGAAATACTGCTGGAAAAAAAAAATGTGTGTGTTTTTAAAATCTCTCCCACTCTGCTGCTAATGTACTACGCCTCGGATTTACTTCAATAAAATCCATTGCAGGTTTTTAGCTGTTTGTGTCTCTACCTTCAATGTGAATTCCCACATGTTGAAATGGGTTCTCTTTTAGGTCCAACATTCTGTGCATATTCGTTTTACAATCTATCTTTAGAGGGTGGGAGCTCTGTATTCACTCCAAATCCCCTGCTTCCTTCACAAAACCATAGAGAAAACATTCTGACTGCCTGCAGCTTCAATGAGGGGGGGGGGGGGATGCGGGGGTTACGCCACAGATGTTGTATTATGAGTTTATTTGTATTTTGTAAGCTCCACTTAGTGGTTGCTGTAGGAAATGGGATTTTGAATTGTCCGGAAATAAAGGAGATGCAGCTTCTATAAAGATATTTGATCAAGTTAATCCATGCAGAATCTTGTACGTGTTTAGATAATGTTACTGTAGTCAATTTTTATTTATTATAATTTTTTTTTTTTTACCTAACTTTAAATGGGTCAAATTTTGGGTGTTGTTACCATACTTTACCCCACTAATTTTGCTGTAGTGTGTTTAGTATATCCGCACTGCCCTGTACCCTTTGTATTAATGCAGAAGATTCAACAACATATAGCAGTTTAGGTGATAATCCTTGGGAGATGTATTGTATCAGGTATGCACTTCTCTTAGGCAAAAGACAGGACCAGCTTTGGACAATACTTATTAGGGCCTGTTCACATCACTGTTGCTTTTCCGTTCATGGGTTCTGTTGCCGCTTTCAGTCGGAGGAACCCATGAACAGACAGCCAAACAGAAACTAAAGCTTTTGTCTGCATTACTATGGATTTCAATGATAATACTTTCGTTTGCATTGGTTTCCGTTTGTTTCAGTTCCGTAAAGTGATTTTTTTTTTTGGCGGAAAGACTGCTATTCTGTCCGCAAAATAAACGGAAACTTCATGGAACGGAAACTGAGGCAAATGGAAGCATTACCATTGAAATCCATGGTAATGCAGACGAAAGCTTTAGTTTCCATTCATGGGTTCCTCCGACCGAAAGCTGCATCGGAACCCATGAACGGAAACGCAACGCTGATGTGAACACAGCCACATAGTGGTATGGAAGCATCAGATAAATGTTAAGTAAACACAGTGGCTGAGGATGTTACAAATACTGAACAGTTTTGTGTAAGTTCATTGTTATACTTAAAAGAAAATTGTTACTATGCTTTTTATTATTGTATGTGTTTAAGTTAGAGGTTGTGAAATGTGCGGATTATGATAAATGTTTCCTCATTCATTTTCACATGCAGGACGGAATTCAGTCAGAAAGGGTCCATAAAAATCACTGGCGCTGGATATCTCAACTGTGTCCTGGAAAAATTTGCACAAACCTTTTTGAAACAAGGTGCTAAAAAGGTAATGTCAATTTTATTAGTTAATGAAAAAAAGACCTCGCCGCCTAAACTTCGGCCTTATTTCTAGGGCACAGCACAAAGAGTCCCATGGGGCATTGTGCTTCGAAAAATAAAAAAATCAGAGGGGCTGTCGCCGCTGGGCCTCCTTGGACTGTAAAACGCATGCGCTTTTTAATAAGATTTTTTTTCTTAAAAGAGCATGGTTCAAAAGTAATACAATGCAATATAGTAGCTGAGCTACTAAGCTATTAGAGATGCAACTTCTTACGTAGTTTAAAAATATATATCCACCATAAAATGGTGTTCCAAAAGATGGGTAGCATTTGCTTCTGGTAAATTAAAATCTGGCCTCTTTAATACAGTGTAGTACAAAAGTGGGATTTTATAAAATTGTATTCACAGTGCGGTTAGAAACTGAGCATTTCTATTCTCATTTGTATATTGGAAATTCTTTTAAATCTTTTGAACAACTTAAAGTAGAATTTGGTCTTCATTGCAAATATTTAGAAAAATATAATTTTTAAGTTCGGCAATATTTGAACTAAATTTTTAAAACTTATTTCAATCCTTTAATAATTTGAAGATTAATCTTTTTTAAAAATCAAGATCAGAGAGGGTCATTTGAAAATGTTATAATCTCATTCAGTTAAAGAGGCTCTGTCACCACATTATAAGTGTCCTATCTCCTACATAAGGAGATCGGCGCTATAATGTAGGTGACAACAGTGCTTTTTATTTAAAAAAACGATCTATTTTTACCACTTTATTAGCGAATTTGGTTTATGCTAATGAGTTTCTTCGACGAAGTGGGCGTTGTACAGAGGAGTGTATGACGCTGACCAATCAGCGTCATGCACTCCTCTCCATTCGTTAGGTTAAGAATTTTTATTTATGTTATTGAAGAAATTGGCGTATTTTTAGATTGCCGGTCACTGCTGTCTCGGTGGTACTAAAGGGACAGCTCCACTTTAAACATTGTTATAAAGGCGCTGTCCATAGATAAAAAAAACAATTATTAATGATTAATAACATAGAGATTGTTAGAATAACAAAATTAATTATTTAGACTGTAACCCTCGCAATATTTCGGCCAATGGAGATGTGTATATATAATACATTTCAATTTTATTGGGCAAAATACTAATAAAATGTATAGTGACTGCTGAAACAATTGTATAGTCTAAACTTAAATTAGGTTGAGATTTTTGTTATTGTTGAAAAAATTGGCTGGCATATTGTACGTATTTTTAAATTGCCGGTCACTGCTGTCTCCTTGGTGCTGAAGGGACAGCTCCACTTTAAACATTGTTATAAAGACGCTGTCCATAGATAAAAAAAACTGATTATACTCATACAACATAATTAAGTTTAACTTGAATAAAGTTTTTCCATTCCATGGAACTGAATAGACAGCTTCACTTGAACGTTATTGTGAGACAATCTTTTACAAGAGAGAAAAATAAGACCGTTTTTACTCTAATGGATTTTTTATATGTAAGTGTTTATTAGTATAATTTAGTTGATGGTGATATTAATTATAATTTCATCGTTTATTTGGAAATGTAATGAATTTTAGGATTTTTTTGAGATGGATATTTTCCAGATTTAATTAGTAAATATACATCAAGTCATTCCTATAATTCATACCAGTTGGAAAACGAGTGTCTAATTTCAAAATCCATAGAGCTTCTCTGTTAAGCAGGAGTTTTTTTCCAATTTCCCCCTCTTTTTGGACAGAATACTCTTTCCAAGCCACAAACTTTTAATGTACTGATGTTATCTTGGTGTATTTCTCTGAAATGTTTTGCTTCTCCTGAGATGTTAATTTTGTTTAAGTTTTTAATATCTGCTAAATGTTCAGCTATTCTCCTTTTTAAAGGTCTTATAGTGCATCCTACATATTGTATTTTACAAATATTGCAAGATATAACATATACCACATAAGTAGTATTGCAATTAATAAAAGACTTTATAGGAAAATAAATATTAGTGGAAAAAGATGTTAAATTGTTTTGAAATCATCATAAATTGACAAATAGTGCATTTGTTACCCCCACATTTACAAGAACCTGTATATTTTAGCCATGTGCTTATTTTATCAGAAGCTTTGGGGAAAATGCTAGGTGATTTCATGTTGTCAGAATAGAAAGAGAATATTAAAAACCTCAGCACGAGACCCACAAACATTCTAGTGAATAGCAAATGGTCATTGTTCTACTTTTAAGTGAATGATAAGCCTTTTAAACCTTCAGCTGCAAGTGTGGGAAGCTTAATCTTAGGTAATATAGGTTTCCTGTGCTTCTAGCATATCCCTATCCGCAACGCAAATTAAATTCCTGCAGCTCAGATCAACATGTTTGGACTGGTAATGCTCATAAGATGCAATGCTTTACTGCAAAGTTACCTGTAATGGATCTTACTACTTTTATCACTGAATGTAGATTTTCTTTCTCATAGAAGCAGTGAGTTGATGATTTACCATATTAGTTTACTGCAAATAGAAGTCTATCTTAATATAACTGGTGTTCTACACAGTGAACGTAAAAGGCTTGCTGCCTAAGGCTATATTCACAGGTTTTTTTTACGCAGAAACCGCGCGGCAAAATTAGTCAAAAACTGACCAAAAATGCCTCCCATTGATTTCAATGGGAGGCGGAGGCGTCTTTTTCCCGCAAGCTGTAAAACAGGGAAAGAAGGGACATGCCCTATCTTCGGGTGTTTACGCCTCTGACCTCCCATTGACATCAATGGGAGGCAGAGAAAGCGTATTTCGCTGCGTTTTATGCCCGCGGCGCTCAATGGCCGCGAGCAAAAATCTGCGTGCAGGGAGAGGAAAATCTGGCTCAAACTTCCAAACGGAATTATTTTGAATGAGCCCGGACCGCAGAACACGGCCGTAATAAGACAGGTCCGTTCTTTCTGCGGTGCGGGCTCCCGGGCCATGCACGGACCGTAAAAACTACGGTCGTGTGCATGGCCCCATAGAAATGAATGGGGCCGCAATTCTCCCGTGGATTTTCGGTGGAATTGCGGCCGCAAAAACACGTTCCTGTGCATGGGGCCTTAGGCTACATTCACAGGACAGTGAAAGAAGATGGCCATTAAAAACTGATCAACTGTCAATTTTTCATGGCCGTTATGCATTAGTGTCTCTCCAAATTTTCATCCATTTCCAGTCTGTCTATCCGTTTTTAATGGCCGTTTGTCATCCGTTTGCCATCCGTTTTTCATGGGCGTTAAAAAAAAGAAAAAAAAAAGATTGTTTTAATTTGTCAGGTTTTTTTTATTTTTTTTGTCCCTAACCCCCTGAAACCACCGCAGTTCCTATGTAGATAGTGCTGCAATGTTCCTGTAGATAGTGCCCACTGTAGATAATGCCCACATAGTACCACCGTGCGCACTGTAGACAGTGCCACAGTGATGTGCCATATTTCCCACATATAAAGTGCCAGTACCCACATAGTGCCACAATGCCCGCTATACATAGTGCCACAGTGCTCATAGTACTACAGTGCCTACTGTAGCTAGTGCCACAGTGCCCACATAGTACCACAGTGCCCACATACAAAGTGCTAGAGCCCACATAGTACTACAGTGCCCATGTAGATGGTGCCAGTGTCCCCTATAGATAGTGCCACTCCTCCCATATAGTGTCCATGTAAATATCACCACCCCCTTGTAGCTAGCACCCCGCTGTAGATATCGTAACTCCCTGTAGGAGTCGAATCCCTCTGCCTGGGGATTCCGCTCATAGACCGAGCACCTGACGTCTCTGTCCATATATGGACAGTGACATCAGAGGCTTTCTCTATGAGCAGAATCCTCTGCAGCCCTCTGGCCGGGGATTCTGCTCCAGGAGTAACCCCTTGACATCACTGTCCATAAATGGATAGTGACGCCAGTTGCTTCTCCAGGAGCGGAATTCCAGGGCAGAGCGGGGTCTGGGCAGGGGGTGCTATCTACATGGGGGGGGGTCACAGGGAGCCACTGTCCCCGGCCAGAGATCTTGTGTTTTTCTGGCCGGGTACGCCATAGTTGAAAGACCGTACTGTCTGGGGTTTCCACGGGCTCAGCGCTCAAAGTAGCGCTGTGTGTGGGGAGTCCTTGTCCAGGCTCTGTTTTTATCGGCTGTTACAAGGATTGATTCCTGAAAAATGGCCGCTAAAAACGTATCCATTGTCTTCTATGGGAGCTGTCTGGCCGTGAAAACAGCCAAAAATAGGACATGTCCTATTTTTTGATGGCTGGTATTCACGGGCCGTTAAAAGAACGGCCATATGAATACACCCATAGAACTTCATTGTTCTGAAAACGGCTGTGTCACTAGCATTATAAAAACGCCCGTCACATGGCCGTTTTTCACTGTCGTGTGAATGTAGCCTTCGTATGGAATCCAGATTGTTTATCAAAGAGGATTGCCTGGACTAGATAATTTTGTAAGAAGCCTTTAGCTGTAAACAGTCTTCGTTCTGGATGAGTTTTCAGAAACTCACGGCAGACATTAGTGATGAGCGTTCCTGATTCAGCCCATTCTGGCCGGAGTTTAGTTTCTGACAGAATAAATTCAGACCGAAACCGTATTAGGAAACCCTGAGGTATCCTAAGACGGTTTATTAACATTTAAACGTTTACAGTTTAATTTCCGCGGGGATACCCGCTGTCTTTGACCAACTTTAATCAGGAGGCAGGGTCAGATAAAGCAAAGTCAAGAAAAAAAGCAGGGTTAAACAGCGGAAAATCACAGGGAACAACTGGAACCAACACCAGGAAACTCGCCACCACGGCTGATAACCAAGCACTGCAACACTGGAGTGGTTCCCCTTTAAGGTCCAGTAGAAGTGACATCAGACGCTGCGCCACATCCTAATCCTACGGCTGGAGCTATGCAACGCAAGCAGAGGAGACCACGGTGTCATGGTGACCGCGCAGTGGCTGCTAGATGCCTCTTGTAATTGGTTTGCTACGAGTACCAGTGCCTCTGAGCAAATCTAGATGCCGAGGCATAGGAGGACAGGAACTGTTGTCAATGGGGCACCTAACATGGGGACTGTAAATGTATTCCCTGATATTAAATAAAGAATTTCACATAAAAAAAAAGCACAAAAGGCGCTTTAAAATAATCTTATGGTAGTTCTCCCTTTAGAAGATGACGTGTTAATAGCAGAAGCGTATATATATCTGTATCCTTGAATATAATAACACTTGAAATTTGTGTTTTGATTTAATTATCCATGAGATTTCATTTAATTCAAATTGTTCGTTCTTTCTTTCATGTAATGTGAAGTGTTTCATATTCTGTAACCAGGAACGATTTTGATTATTTTAAAGAGGATTTTTTTCTCTCCAGCTGCTGATTAATACAGAGCTAGTTTGTTTTTTGTTTTTTTTTCCTCGGGCAGACTCGGTCTCAGAAGCATGAAATTTCCATTTCAGTTTTATTGTTGATTTAAGAGTTATGGCATACCTGTAGGATACCGGTGGGTGTCCGAGAGGTGGGCCACCGGTTGCTGCATCCAGGAAAAGAATGATCGGATGAGTGGCTGCGCATGTGCATCTCTCTTCATTCCAGTTTTAGAGTTGCCATTCAGCACGTTACACTCCTAAGCACCTTCATACAGTTTTGCCTCAAATCATAATGTTTTGTAGAAAAAGGACAAAAAAAAAATCATGTTTGTGGCTAAAAGTGTGCCCCAAGCTGACCCTTTTTATATGTACAATACCTCCTAAAATAAAAGTTCAAGATTGGCAGTATTCATACATGCCTTCTCTAAAATTGGCAGACCTGCTCATGTACCGAATTGCTTTTATAGTAAATACAACCCTGTCCACAAACTATATAGTAACTGACCAGATACTTTACATTTCATGTGCACCTATGTATTACTGTTATTTTATACTAACCTCTTAATCATTTACTGTTTTCAGAGTATTGCAGTTATGGAAAAGGTCATGGAGGAAAAATATGGCAGCCCTGTCTCCTAACCCTGAACCTTGCTGAATTGCATCATAACACAGAAAGGACCCTAAAGGTTTTATTGGTGCAGTATTTTTCAAGGTTCAAATGGGTTTTGTATTGCTAAAGCACTCAAGGAATGATTGAAGCAGTCAGTTTGTTAAATTGGATCCATCACCTTTAACTTCCGACCTACTTCTTTATAGGAATTTGTAAATAAGAATCCCGGAATGCGCTGGAAATCGAATTATGTTGAAATATTTACTTCAATCTCTTTGTATTCACTGAGGGGGGGAAAATGCATTTATGAATGAGCGGATTGATGTGAAAATGAAAGGCTAGTTTTCCTGCCATTCAGCTGGATGCCTTGTCACACCTAAATCCATTGTACTGATGGTCCCCACATTGCCTGCCATTGTCTGCAGAGCCCGAGCATCATGCACTATATATATAAAGACAATGTGCGTCTGATGAAAACATGCAGCAGGGCCTGTTACATTGCAAGAATTCAGCACCTAATGATGATCCAGTAGTACTGTACTAGTATCGCTGCACAGTCCGAGCCTGCCCATATGTGAGGTGACAGATTGTTGGTTTTAAGTGACTGTAATACATGCCAGTACTGAACAGCTTGTAGAAAGCACAGGCTACAAACATTCATAATGGGAACAGGACGGGCAGTCTTTTCATATAACGTCCTGCTGTAGATAAAGAAGTTAGAACTGGACCCTATAAAATGCCATTCAGACTGCACAGAAAAAAGCCAAATCACCGGACTCCAAATTTGCATTCCTCTATTAAAACCATTTTATCTAATTCTAGTTAAGTGACCGGTCACTTAAAGGGGTAGTCTCAACACAGGGCTCATATTTAAATGTGTTCCCCAATGGAAGATCTAATTTTCTTCAATTACAGAAAGTGATTCTCTACAAAGATATACAGAATGTTTTTACCATGTTCAGAGGAGAAGCGGTTTGTCTTAAATGGCTGTCCATGAACACGTCCAACTGCGGTGCCTGTTGTATACGTGCACGTGAACATACTCTGTCCCAATTTGCCTGCCTGGCTGGGCTATTAGACAGTGGGCATAGATCTTGCATGCACAATAGCTCCTTCCCCTGCCACCAGTATACAGATAACACCAAAGAACAGGACGGCCACGGGCATGCACCGAAAGCCTTGAGCCGTACTGCTTGTCTGTATTTTAACGGCGATAACTTACGTCTTTCTGGTGGCTCCAGGATACTGCAGATCTCAGAGTTATATAAAAATTTTGTCAAATGAAAATAAAACAAGTAACAAAAATAAAAAAGCCATAACATAACTATATGCAGAATAAAAAAAAAAGTGTTCTATGTTGCGAAAACCTCTTTTAAATGTAAACGGTTATTCTAAAAGAAGCGTACGCTGTAGCACTATAGGAGTTGCACAACTTAGGGCGCAGTCACATGGGGCAGATTTTGTTGTATACATTTTCTGTGCCTGAAATCACTTTCATTCATCTGAAGGGAACTTTTCAGAAATCCATACACCTGCTGCAAAAACAACCACATTCAGATGAATAGAACAGAGTTTGTCACAGAACATTTTTGGAACAAAACCTGCCGTGTGTGACTATATACTAAGGGTATGTTCACACACCGTATTGTCAGGCATATTTCTGAGCCTAAAGCGGCAAACACTTGCGAAAACCGTTTGCCAGTACATACAAGGCATATCTTTACGCCGCTGTTTCAAAAACGCGGCATAAAATATGCCTCCTAGTAAGAAAGTGACATCACTTTTTGAGGCCGATTAAAATTTCCTATGGACTCTGCCGAAAACGCTTTCAAGAAACCCTTCAAAAACACTTGACAAATCTGTCTCAAAAACGCCCGGTTTTTACAGGCTAATTTCTCTTGATAACAGCCTCGTATTCTTCTGCCTCACACATATACAGTGTGAACACCAGTATATAGCATCATCTATGTTAATACCCCTCGTAAATAGAAGTCTTCTCGTATAACCTTGGAACTTTTTTTTTTTTTTCTTCCATAATTTCCTTTAAAGTATGCAGCACATACAAGTAATTTATTGATATTTGCAATAAACCATGTTTTATTTTATCTTCTGCCATAAAACTGTAATATTCAGCATCTCTCCATGGAAGTGTATTTTATATCTTGCCAAAATGACTTCATGAAGATACATTTCAGACTTTCAAAATACAATAAACAGAATAGGAAATGGCAGTCTGAAATATTTATCTTGTTGCAGTTTGGATAAAGAGAATTTAAAAAAAAAATAAATGTTTAAAACAAGCGAGAGAACATTTCAAACCAGTATTTTAAAACCAATCGATCTAGTTTTAACTGGTATAAGCTATGACGTTGGTACACCCATGTATTTTCAGTGCGAGGCCTGTCCGCTTGACTTCAGAGTATTCCATATACTTCTTGGCAAACTATAGCAAACATTTCAGGCACATTCCTTCACGTATCTCAAGGACTACGTAGAACTCCTTCAGAGTTGTCATAGGCCCCTTCTGGCCTGCTGTAGGAAGATCTGCACCAATATCCTATTCGTTCTATTTATTATTGACTGACTCAACTGTTCTCCAAGGGATATTTAGGGACTTAGATATTTTGTTTGTATCCATCCCCGGACTGGTACTTTTCAATAATCTACTCAATGAAGTCGTATGGATCATTTTTCTGCTCAAATTCCTTCATGGTGTTTGTTTTGCCAAGGAACTAACTGATCAGTGAGCCTTTCCAGATGTCACAGGTACATTTTTATGCATCTTTAAAACACCCACGCTGCGCACTGGTGACCCCCTTATTAGCTAGGTGACTAAATCTCATCGACTGGTCCAGCAATTTAGGAGTATCATTATAACAGGGATAAGAATAGTCCTGCATACAACTCATTTGTGTGTAATAAATCTAGATCGATTTGTAGTTCTTTACTTTTACTCGGGACAATCTTTTTGTATTGTATCAGTATAAAAAAAAAACAAAAAAACTTATTTTCCACCTATTATGATGTTTTTTTTAGGTTCTAAATTTTGTGCTAATTTCTTTATCTGTTGATAGCGGGCATTTTTTTTCCTGATACAAACCACTAAATTTTCTTCACAGGCAAAAATAATAAGCTGTCTGCCTGTGGCTGCCACTATAAGGAGCTTGCGGCATCAATGTATAACCGTACATGGTTGGCTCCTAAGCTCCCTTTAGTGGCTGCGGGTAGTCAGCCTTTTATTTTTTAAATTGGTCTATGCAGAGAATTTGGAGCTCTGTTTTAGGAAATCAAAGCTCTGACTGCTATACATGTATATTAAATCCTTCCCACTGCAGACCATTATTTTTTTTTATTTTTTTTCCGTTTTTACCTCCCGCCTTCCAAAAGTCATGAAGTTTTTTCTTTTTTTTTTTCAATCGACAAAGCGGTTTGAGGGCTTTTTGTTTGTGGAACAAGATGTAGTTTTTTTATGGCACTATTTAATTTACAATATAATGTCCTAGGAAACTTAAAAAATATATATTTTGTGGGGTGGAATAGAAAATAAAACTGCAACGTCTGCATAGTCTTTTTGGGTTTCGTTTTTACAGTGTTCATCAAGCGGTAAAAATTACATGTTAACTTTTTTTTAATTTGCGGGTCAATACGATTCCAGTGATAACAAATATTTTAAAAATTATATATAATTTTTTTTTAATCTTTTGCTGTTTTTACAACATAAAACCTATTTGTTAAAAATACAATTGTGTGTCACCATATTCTGGGACTTTCAACGTCTTTTATTTTTCTATCTATGGAGCGGTGTGAGGACTTTTTCCGGGGCGAGTTGTAGTTTTTATTGGTTAAATTTTTGGGTACATACGACTTTTTGATCACTTTTATTCCATTTTTTTAACTGAGGTAAGGTGACTAAAAAACTACAATTCTGGCGGTTTTTATTTATTAATTTTTTTTTACACAGTTCACCTTGCAGGATAAGTAAATCTATACTATAATAATGCAGCCTTTTACGGATGCGGCGTTACCAATTATGTTTATTTTTTTATTGTTTACATAACGAGGGGAAAAATTTTAATTTTAATTTTTTTTTAATTAAATTTTTTTATAGGACTTAATGGATTATTTGAAACTGATCACCGTAGACGTAGATCAAATTTTGCTTACTTTTACTTCAATGTATTAATTATATATTCTTATCAAAAGGACATTTGTAGCACTGTTGCTATTAAGAAGTGCATCATTTCATAGACCTAAGTATGAGTTCTGCTGCGATACATGTGATAAGCAAGCCATAGATCATTGCAATAAGTGTAAACTATCCAAAGAGGGGATTGATCATATGATGTCATTGTAACCCATGTTTCCGGAGATTATTATTACTGTATACAGATGTAGCCAAGTTATCTTGACTCTGATAACTTGCTGCAGCGTGATCACACAACAAAAGCCATTGAAAAAGTCAAGTTACGTTTCCTGCCACTGTATATTTACGGTGTTAAGTCAAGATAGAGATGGCTACATCTGTACATTGATTAACTTTCTATTATGAAATTGGCCCGAATGTATAACTTGTGATTTATACCATGCAATTCTTTTGACAAGATGAAAGCATGTCACAACTCAGGTACATTGTTTGTGTAGTTTTATTGTTTTTGACACCACTGATAGATTCTTAGTGGTTGCACTTTGTTTTATACATACAGCAACGTTTTAGATTATAAGGTGCCATGTTTATGTGTTTTTGTTTTTACATAAATTTTATTAACATGTATGTAAACTACGCAAAGAAGGGATGGTTTACTTTTTGTGACCCTTAGGCCCTGAGCACATCACGTTTATGCCCTACGTTTAGCGTGTATGTCGAGAGAACTTCCATTCATATACGGCATACCGCTAGATGTGAGTGGGGAGGGGGTTTGGACACTAAGGATGGGTTCCCACGTAGCGTAAATGCTGCAGAATTTCAACAACGTACTTCTGTGCGAAAATTCAGCAGTATCTACAGTAGCCGCAAAGTGAATGAGATTTAGAAAATCATGCCCATGCTGCCGAAAAAAAATGCACAGAAGTCCTGCGGAAAGTGTTCTGCGGTTCGTTTTTCAATTCCGCAGCATGTCAATTTATACTGTTTGTTCTGTGCGAGGATGCTGCGTGTTTGGCCCATAGACTTCAATGGGGAGCAGAAATACCCCAACAGGCTTGTGGTGTTGCGGCTTTTACAGCTTTTATTCCTTAAAACCGTTGGAAATCCACAGGTGCACATATAGTTTGCAATAACCAATGTGTATCACTAAATCCACAGGTTTTTCTGCTAGAAAAATGCAACCATAGCTACCCCAGAAAACGCTGCGGATTTTATATTTTCTGCAGCAGGTTTTCCGTTGTGGAAATTCCGCAGCGTTTACGCTACGTGGGAACCCAGCCTAAGACCTTTGCCAATCTCTAAAATGAAAGAGCTGCACTTGTCGGAGTGCCGTTCCTCTTTGGCTCTGTTAGCTCCCATTATAGTCTCTGAGTGCTGAATGGGCAGGAGTCTTTGTTTTATGAGTGGCGGTCCCAGTGGTCAGACAACCGTTTTTGCAGTATACCATACTCTATTGCAGTATACAATAAGTGGTAGGACAAAACCTCTTATGGGGAGTTGCAGGATTACAAACCCAATTGTATTTTTCAGTGCATATAAATGAAATTACTTTTATAATATTGTAAAAATATCTCTGAATTGTAGCGGTTCATAGAACATTATAAAGTGCATATTGTACTCCTATCATGAACATGTATATTTAGACTTTGTCCTTGAATCTATTACGGCATCGTCAAATTATATGAAAAAAAATAAATAAAGAGCTGCTTTTAAAGTCAATGGCTTCTTTGCTTCTTCTATTTGGTTTGCGCCAGCTCAAGGTTATTCTAGATTACAATAGAAGTGGTTCCAGCTTCATCCACGTCAATGACCCTGATCAAACGGTTTACTGGTTATCCACAGCACTGACTTGGTCGGAATATCTCCACTCGATTACGGCAGGATGCAAATTCCAAGTCCAGAGATCCCTTCTGGACAATCAATTGATGCATAAAACTTGAGGAGTCCTGCGGAGTCGAAACGTATCACTTTGTTATTGGGATGTGTTAATAAAACACTTTTACACCTTTGCCATACAGATGCTGTCATCAAACGGTTTGTCAGGCAATTCATAGGTGATGCTCCATGGACATTATTCTTTATTTTTGAGGAACACCTAATGATTCTGTTTGCGTGCAGCATTTAGGGTGTTTTCACACGTGCAGGTTTTGTTCAGGTTTTTTTTAATGCAGCTTTTTTACGCAAAAACCAGGAGTGGATTCAAATAAGGGGAGAAGTAAAATCTGTCCTTTATACTTTCTCTTCCTTTATTATCCACACCTGGTTTTGGCTAAAAAAAACTGCATGAAAAAACAAAAACGAGACACAACCTGCACGTGTAGGGAACCTGCCACCAGCATTTTAACTATTAAGCCAGCACTACCTGGTGGTAGTGGGTGAAAAATCATTTCTATATAACCTATAATTGTCTTCTTAGTCGGCTCTGTAGCTTTAGTATTCCGTTTTTTAGTGTTCTCGCACCGTATGCTAATGAGCATAAGAGTTAAATCTTCATTCCTCAAGTCTTTCAGAGTTTACCCCGCCTCCTTACTTTTGATTGACCGCTCCTCTCCTTCCCCCAGCTCACAAAATCCTGCGCTTGTCCGTTGATGTCCTCTTCTGGTGTGTGCGCACAAAGGGACACCGGATTATTACGATAAAAGGCGTGAAATGTTTGCAGACCGTTATTTACAGTCAGAGGAGGAGTTTAGGAGAGGGGATAACGGCAATGGACTTTTGATCGCAGCGGCCAGTGAGGGATAAGTAAAGTTAAATAGGTGAAATGCTGGTGACCGGTTCCCTTTAAATAGTTATTGTAGCTCCAAATTACAGTTTAAAGAGACTCTGTCACCACATTATAAGTGCCCTATCTCCTACATAAGGAGATGGACGCTGTAAAGTAGGTGACTTCAGTTCTTTTTATTTAAAAAAAAACGATCTGTTTTCACCACTTTATTAGCGATTTTAGATTTTTGCTAATGAGTTGCTTGAATGCCCAAGTGGGCGTGTTTGTACTTTAGACCAAGTGGGCGTTGTACAGAGGAGTGTATGACGCTGACCAATCAGCGTCATGCACTCCTCTCCATTCATTTAGGCAGCGCATAGGGATCCTGCTAGATCCTTATGTGCTGTCTTATACTAACATATTAACAATACTGAAGTGTGCGTGGGACCTGACAAGTCCGTATAGCCCTTTAAATAAGGCAGCACGTCCTTTTTGAACTACAGCCGCGAGTTGCATGCAATCTTGATAGTTTAAAATCAATAATTTACGCTACAAAAAGTCTACGTGCAGCACAGACCTTTGCGAGTGACACAGAGTATGATGGTTTCAGGACCTGTTGCCCCATTAATGCTGTGGCAGAACAAGCGGCTGATGGTTCTTCCAATTAATACTACGTGTACAAGTATCAACTTAAAGTCAAAGATTTGTGGCTTGATTTCAGGGTTGATTATTTCTGAACTTATTACGTGTGATTTATTACATTTTCGCATGTCAGAAGTGTAGATCACTGAGGAATTCCCTAACCTGTAGACCATCTCTTTATTACTATCAGCTATATTTCCCTGTAATGAGTTGCCAAGCAAATGCTAGTGAATTGTTCACTTTCTGCCTTTGTGTTTTGGTCATTGAGATGAGGATATGATCACTGAGCTCATAGATCAGAGCGCTGCAGACAGATCGTTGCCGAGAACAATCACACGGCACAATAGTCACAGCTGGAGGACGATCGCATAATCATTGTTGTGTTGTCCTACAAATAATGTCTGTCACTGCTGAGATTTACTGAGCTGTGCTCTGCATAGACATGTTCATAATAGATTTCTGTGTACAGCATATCTGTGAGATTTATGACTTAGTAACTTGACATTATATTTTATTATAAGATCTTGCCTTTTATAAAGAGGGCCACTACATAAAATGTTGGTTATTAAACGCTTCACTTGTGTACAGGCTGCAAATATTTAATCTTTGAAATGTAACAATTGCCCCCTGATCTTGACCCATCATAGATGTGACCTTCGGGGGCGTCCCAAGTCTCTTCTCACTTTAAAGAAATAGATGGGTTTGTATATCTCTATCTGAGCACCATAACAAAACGGCACTCGTGTGATTCATTTTAAGGGTGCTTCCAGCCGTGCCAAATGGAAGTATTTTTTTCTGCACGGCCAATTGCCGTCCTGCAAAATCGCACCCTTTTTAATGCAAATATCTGCATATTTTTGTTTTTTTTTCTTATCAAGTGTATTTATTAGATTTCGAAAGGGATACAAAAGGAAAAGGGAGTGGGGAGCACATTAAGAAAACAAAGTGCACGTGTCCGTTTTCAGATAGTGGAAGGTGAAAAACATGGCATAGATAATGAAAAAGGAGAGGAAAAAAGCGTTCACACTACAGTCTCCTAGAAAAGTATGTAAAGAATAATATAAAGCTACAAACATCTAAGGTGAGTACTGATATAGTATTAGTCCCAGAGGGTCTAGGTTTCCAGGAATTTATCTATGGTATTGCGTATGAGAGCTGTCAAATATTCCATTGAGCAGAGGTATTAAATCCGCACGTATAGATAAATTCTGGAGGGTGGAGCAGAACAAAATATAGCGATAAGACCTTTGGCAACCGTTAAAATGTGAAGAAGTAGCTTGGTACTGGCTTTAAGTTAGGTTTTTTTTATGCTATATTCAGAAGATAGGTTAGTGGGTCCAGAACAATATCACCATCACCCTTGACCAGTGCGCCACCACCCTCTACTGACCCACCCGGATATTGCGACCCCAGCAAAGGCATTACCATTTCTATGGATTAAAACCATTACTTGCATCTCCTCTCTAAGGGTAGGTGGCCCACTTGGCTGCCAGGTCCCATAGCAGCTGCTATATCTATTACCTTGGTAGTTACACCTTTTGTCTCTAGAATGGTTTTATATGCAAAAATTTGGTTTTCTATTCTGTGTTCTTTCTATGAAAGCGTTTAAAAGGGGGCCTGGATGCCTCTCTTTAGTGTAATAATATTACAGGTTATGGCTCCTATATTACTGTTCATGGGTTGTTTCTCAATGGATTGTCATATTTGGGGTCGGGGAAGATTTTCCCTTAGAGGAGAATTGACTATTTGGGTTTTGCCTTCCTCTGGATCAACAATGCAGAATAGGCTGTTGTTTCACCACTGAAGTTACATGTAAGTTGAACTAAGTTTTTAAGTCCGTAGGCACTTTTTGGCCAATTGACCGCGCTGAAAAAAATGTATTCTGTGACTGGGTGAAAGCATTAATTGATGGAGACAAATATGTGGTGGAAAAGTTGTAACCATTAATTTTAAGGCCTCGTGCATGCGAGTCTGTGTAAAGTTCGAGTTTCGTTTTGTTTTCCCTCCATGATACATAGACTAAGTTAGTCAAAGTGTTCTGCACATATCCCTATGTATCAATGTCGATAATCCCGTATGGATTCTGCATAAATCAAAGTCCAGCATGTTTCATTGGATGCCTGACATTGGACCGAATTCTTCCTTAGAAGCACCAAATTCAGTGCCTCTAGAAGAAATCTTGATCTGTGAAATGGAGTTTCGCTTAAAACTCTGCGTCCGTACTACAATGTGCAATATGGCTGTGTTTTATGAGACAATATGCACATGCTCGTGTACATGAGGCCTACACTGTATGGACATCTTGCAGGTGTCTGTATTTAAAGGTCATTGTCTCAGGATAGAGCCGAGTCTCAGTAGCACTAACCATCCTCCTAAACATTGGCCTTTGTATGTGTTTAGAACTGACGGTAGATCATAATGCTTCACTCATATGCTATTGAGCATTTGTTCACACTTCTTGTAAATTTTCTATGTCCATTTCTGTCATTTTTTTTTTTTTCCCAAAAAGGCATTTGGAAATGGATGTCGGAATGGATACCATTAATTTCCCTGATGGTCCCTTTTGCATAAAATTCTGTCAAAATGAATCTGTCAACTTGACAAACAGGAAAACAATGCATCTATTGTCCCATCCATTTACTAATTAGTCATTTGTTCTTAAACTAAAAACAATGTGGACGACCAATAGATGTGATCAGACTCGAAGGCCGCATGCATACTACCGAAAAAAATCCCTGAAATTGTCTACCGTAATATCGCTACGGATAGGCGTCCATCCCATAGAACTTGTCCCGAGAATTATGGAGCATGTCCTATTTTTCTTGTTTTACGGGCCGTGCTCCCATACTTTGTATGGGAGAACGGCCCAAAAATGTGGGCTGCGGCCCGTGGCAGTTGGCGGCCGGCTGTGCCCGCAATCGCAGGCAGTCATTACGGGCATGGCTGTGTGCATGAAGACCTTAGATTGTGACAGTAAGGTTGGATCTCAAAATTTAAATGACTCCTAAGGTTAATGAAAACAAACGCCAATCATAAACGCCAATATTTACGGATGGATGAAATCTATGGTCGTGTGCATGGGGCCTAAGGCCACATGCACCCATCTGTTTTTTTTATCAGTCATTACGGACCCATTCATTTCTATGGGCTACGGACACCTTTCCATATTTTTACAGATGGATGTCCGTGATGTAGACATGATAGAACATATCCTTTTTTTGTCCGTAATTACGGCACGGTCTCCCCATTGAAGTCTATATGGGTGCTTCCGTAATTATGGACGGCTACGGATATGCACCCGTAGCTGTCCGTAATTACGGAAGCATTGCTATGCGACGCCAGGTTTTCAGATGTTGCTTATCGTTTGTGGTTTTCTTTTTGCGGATCCGTAAATACGGATGCACTACCGACCGTATTTGCGGACATTGTTCCATATATTCAGATGATTTACGGATGACTATGATTGACTACGAATCTGTATCTATGGACAGTATTTATGGATGGGTGAAATCTACGGTCATGTGCATGGGGCCTGAGTTGGGAATAGCTCTTGAAGTCTACTTTTTTCTGTCTGTAATATAAAGCTAATGTTGCTTACTGTACGTCACAGCTTCCAAAGGGAAGTATGGAGCAGGCTCACGGGCTGAGCCTGCTCCATACTCAGCTGGTGTCGGCTGTATGTTCAAACCGACACCTCACTGCAACAGTGGAAATAACTCAGATTCCGGCCATTTAACCACAGATGCTGCAGTCCAAAAGCAACTGCAGCATCTTAAGCCGTTAATGACCAAGGATTATTTTTTTATTTTTTCACGGTCGCATTCCATGAGTCGTAACTTTTTTTTTTTTATTCCATCAACATAGCCGTATAAGGGCTTGTTTTTTGCGGGACGAGTTGTATTTTGTATTTGCACCATTTATAATATATCGATCAACTTTTATTAACTTTATTTTAGGAGAGAATTGAAAATAAGCATCTATTCCAGCATTGATTTTCACGTTATAAATTTACGCCGTTTACTATGCAGCATAAATAACATGTTGACTTTATTCTATGGGTCGGCACGATTAAGGGGATACCAAATATGTAAAGGTTTTATGTTTTCCTACGTTTGCACAATAAAAACACTTTTAGAAAAAAATTACTTGTTTTTGCATTGCCGCATTCCAAGAGCCGTCAATGTGGCCGTATGTTGGCTTCATTTTTGCGGGCCAAGGTGTAGTTTTCATTAGTACTATTTTGGGGTACATAGGACTTATAGATTAACTTTTATTTTTTTATGGGGGGAATGGGAGAATTTTGCCGTTGTTTTTTTTGGACGCCGATCAGCCGGCGGTTTAATTAATATGATCATTTTAATGTTCAAGTCGTTAAGATCGCGGGGATACCATATATGTGTAGGTGTTATTTGTTTTAACACTTTTACTAAATAAAACCACTTTTTGGGCAAAAAAAGTAGTTTTATCTTATTCTGACTGTAAAAAATTTTTTACACAAACTTTATTTAACTGCTTTACATTTTTTTTTTTTTTTTTTTTAGTCCCAACAGGGGACTTCACTATGCTATCTGCTGATCGCATATATAATGCTTTGGTATACTTAGTATATCAAAGCATTATTGCCTGTCTGTGTAAAACTGACAGGCAATCTATTAGGTCATGCCCTCTGTCAAACACATTAGATGCCGCTGTCGCTATTGACAGCGGCATTTAATGGGTTAAACTTCCGAAATTTGAGTGCGCTTCGATTCCGGCAGTTGCAGCAGGAGCCAGACTGTGTATAACAGCCGTGCTCCTGCCGCTGATCGCGTGTGTGCAGTGGCAGTACCCACGCGAACAGAGGACGGATATATCCGTCGTCCTGCACGAACTAGCAGCTGCAGAGGACAGATATATCCGTCCTTCGGCGTGAAGAGGTTAAATGAGGCATTGTTTGGAGAAAGCCTTCCAGCATAAAAACCTCATACCATTTGTAAAACACAGTGGTGGTAGTATCATGGTTTGGGCCTGTTTTGCTGCATCTTGGCCAGAACGGCTTGCCATCATTGATAGAACTACGAATTCTAAATTTTACCTGCAAATTCTAAAGGAAAAGGTCATGACATCTGGCCGTGAGCTGAATCTCAAGAGAATGTGGGTCATGCAGCAACACAACAATCCTAAGCATACAAGTCGTTCTACCAAAAAATGGTTAATGAAGAATAAAGTTAAAGGGGTTTTCCCAGACAAAACTTTTGTGTGTTAGCGATTTTAATCCTGGAATGTGATTACATTTGTAATGCACTTACTGGTTTAAAATTGGAAATTGGCTGCGTTTTCTGACTTTGCCATGGGGCACATCACTGGTGACGTCACTCTCTTTGCCCGCTGTGTTTACCAGCCGTATACCTATCACGTGGATTGGTGGAGTCCAAATTTTTTAGAGATGGTTGTAACCTTTTTCAGCCTGATGAGCATCAACAACTCTTCTTCTGAGGTTCTCCTGAAATCTCCTTTGTTCGTGCCATGATACACTTCCACAAACGTGTTGTGAAAATCAGAATTTGATAGATCCCTTTTCTTTAAATAGAACAGGTCACCCACTCACACCTGATTGTCATCCTATTGATTGAAACTCCTGCCTCTTAATTTTACCTTCTAAATTATCTAACCTAAAGGTTCACATACTTTTGCCACTGTTATAATGGATCATTTTCCTCAATAAATAAACGACCAGGTCTAATTTTTGTCAAAAAGTTGTAAAACATAAAGTGCTATAAATTAGGTATCGCTGGAATCGTACTGACGCGCAGAATAAAGTTAACATGTAATTTATAACACAATGGTGAACGCTGTATAAAAAAAATCTATGGAAAAATTGCGTTTTTTTGTTTACCTGGCCTCCCAAATAATAGGATAAAAGGTGATCAAAAAGTCGCAAGTACCCCAAAATGGTACCAATAATTATAGCTCATCCCGCAAAAAAAGCCCTTATACCACTACATCTATGAAAAAATAAAATTAGTTAAGGCTCCAATAAGTCAGGAAATAAAAAAATATTCAGTTTTGCCGGCCCGAAGGGAACATTTCTTCTGTTTCAAGAGGCAATTTATCAAGGACCTAAAATTAGGGAACCAGGAAGGGGAGGGCCCAAACATATCTGCTGGAAGCGAGGGTGCCCGTATTATACCAGGACAATACTTTCCCAGCAAAATTCCCCAAGCTGCAAAGGTGCAGAGTGTGGTCAAAAGGGGCATAAGAAAGGACGCCATATATCAGTGCGACACCGGCCTGTGCAGAAAGGATTATGTCACAGCGTAAGACTCATCTATGTATTATTTTATTGTTTCTTTACCCCATTATTATGCCACCTGATTATGCCCCTGATGTACTCTGCCCAGCTTACATTATAAAAGGAAACACCAGCAATAATCAAACAAATCTACTACCAAGCAATATCCGTTCTCCAAAAGGCAAATGGCATTCCCTCCGCTCTGAACCCTACAATGTGGCTAAACAGCAGTTTCCTTCCACATATATGGCATCGTCATACCCGGGAGAACCCTTTTAACAATTTTTGGGGTGTGTGTCTCCAGTGGCATAAGCTGGGTATGACATATTTGTCACTGAAATGGCATATAGAGGGAAAAATAGAAATTTTTAATTTGCACCATCCGCAGTGCAATCATTTAGAAAAGACCTGTGGGGTGAAAATGATCACTACACCCCTTAATAAATGCCTTAAGGGGTGTAGTTTCCAAATGGGTTCACTTCTCAGGGGTTTCTTTTTATTATTTCACATCTGAGCCTCTGCAGTTGTGAACCAATACTTTGTAAATCGCCAAATTAAGCCTCAATTTTACATGGTACTCTCTCACTCCTGAGCCTGGTCGAATGTCCAGGCAAAAGATTAGTGCCCCATGTAGGGTGTTTCTAAAACCAGGAAACACTGCATAATAATTAGAGAGCTGTCTTGTTATGGTGGCACAAGCTGGGCACCACATATTGGCATATCTATGGAAAAAAATCCCATTTTCACTCTGCAACATCGAGTGCACACTAATTTCTACAAAACATCTGCAGGGTTTAAATGCTTACTACACCCCTAGGTAAATGCATTGAGGGGTGTCGTTTCCAAAATTGGGTCACTTCTGGGGGGGTTTCCACTGTTTTGGGCCCACAGGCGCCCAGAAACCAATCCAGCAACATCTGCACTCCAAATGGCGCTCCTTCCCTTCTGAGCCCTGCCGTGTGCCCAAACAGCAGTTTATGACCACATATGGGGTATTGCCGTACTCTGGAGAAATTGCTTTACAAATGTTGGGTTCTTTTTTTCCTTTATTTGTTGGGAAAATGAAACATTTTGCGCTAAATCTACGTCTTATTGAAGAAAAAGAATTGTTTTTATTTTCACTGCCCAATTCTAATAAATTCTATGAAACATCTGTGGTGTCAAAATTCTTACTACACCCCTAGATGAATTCCTCAAGAGGTGTAGTTTCCTAAATGGAGTCACGTTTTGGGCATTTTCATTGTTTTGTCCCCTCAGGGGCTCTGCAAATGTGACCTGGCCTCTGCAAACCATTCCTGCTAAATGTGATCTCCAAAAGCAAAATAGCGCTCTTTCCCTTCTAAGCCCTTCCGTGTGTCCAAACAGCCGGTTATTACCACATGTGGGGTATTGTTTTACTCGGGAGAAATTGCTTTACAAATTTTGTGGTGCTTTTTCTCCTTTTAGTCCTTGTAGAAATGAGAAAAAATTAGCTAAACCTACAGTTTATTTGAAAAAATTTAGATTTTCATTTTCACGGCCTAATTCCAAAAATGTCTGCAAAAAACCTGTGGGGTCAAAATGCTCACTATACCCCTAGATAATTTCCTCAATGGGTGTAGTCTCCAAAATGGGGTCACTTGTGGGGGGTTTCCACTGTTTTGTCCCCTCGGGGGCTCTGCAAATGCGACATGGCCTCTGCAAACCATTCCCGCTAAATGTGATCTCCAAAAGCCAAATAGCGCTCTTTCCCTTCTAAGCCCTGCCGTGTGTCCAAAAAGCCGTTTATGACCACATGTGGGGTATTGTTTTACTCGGGAGAAATTGCTTTACAAATTTTACAGTGCCTTTTCTCCTTCAGTACTTGTGGAAATGAGAAAAAATTAGCTGAACCTGCATTTTCTTTGAAAAAATTTAGATTTTAATTTTCACGGCCTACTTCCAATAGGTTCTGTAAAAAACCTGTGCTGTCAAAATGCTGAATATACCCCTATATAATTTCCTTGAGGTGTGTAGTTTCCCAAATGGCATCACTTTTGGGGGATTTTCACTGTTTTGGCACCGCAAGAGCCCTTCAAACTTGATATGGTGCCTAAAATATATTCTAATAAAAATAAGGCCCCAAAATCCTCTAGGTACTCCTTTGCTTCTGAGGCCGGTGCTTCATTCCAGTAGCACGCTACAGCCACATGTGGGATATCTCCAGAGACTGGGCACCTTCTGTGTTATAAAAAAAATTGTATTAAAAATTTATTTCTGCAAAAAAATATGACATTTGTAAATTTCACTTCTACTTTGCTTTAAATCCTGTAAAATGTCTAAAGGGTTAAAAAAAAATCTAAATGCTGTTTTGAATACTTTGAGGGGTGAAGTTTTTAAAATGGGGTCACTTTTTGGGGGTTTCTAATATAGAAGGCCCTCAAAGCCACTTCACATGTGAACTGGCCCCTGTAAAAATAGCCTTTTGAAATTTTCTTGAAAATGTGAGAAATTGCTGCTAAAGTTCAAAACCTTGTAACGTCCTAGAAAAATAAAAGGATGTTCAAAAAACGATGCCAATCTAAAGCAGACATATGGGGATGTTAATTTGGAACAATTTTGTGTGTTATAACTGTCTGTCTTACAAGCAGATACATTTAAATTGCTAAAAATTCAAATCTTTGCAATTTTTCGCTAAATTTTGGTGTTTTTCACAATTAAATACTGAACATATCGAGCAAATTTTGCCAGTAACGTAAAGTCCAATGTGTCACGAGAAAAAAAATCTTAGAATCGCTTGGATAGGTGGAAGCATTCCGGAGTTATTACCACATAAAGTGAAAAATGTCAGATTTGAAAAATGAGGCTCTGTCAGGAAGGTCAAAAGTGATCAAAGAGGGAAGGGGTTAACGGCAATGAAAGACCGGAGCATTAGTTCTCCTTACATCCTCACAAGCGTTTCCCCCTCCCTTAAGACCCCCTCCATCACGTTGTTGCCCTAAGTTTATCGTGTACGTCAGGAAATCTCCTAATGTACACTATAAACGTAGACCATAATTCACAGGGCTCAATTATGTCCTTTTAGCCTACGTCGGGCTGGTAGATGTCGGTATACCTTATTTTTGAAGGATGAAATAGCGTAGTAGACTTTGCTATTCCGGAGTCCCCAGGCAGAACATCACAAGTGCTCTCCCCGTGGACTTTGTCCCTGGGAAAGCGCCTGACATCACTGTCCATATATGTAAAGTGACGTCAGGGGATTCTCCAGGGCTGTAATCCCTGGCCAGAGCGTTGCCCAAGCTCCAGCCGTGTACTCAGGCTTTGCAAAGCTTCGGACGTCAATTTACGTATATGGACATCAGGAACAGCGCCATAGTCCCTGGGCAGAGCGCTAGTAGAAGGCTCCAGCCCTGTTCGTGGACAGTGACTTCAGGAGTTTCCAGTTGGCCATTCCCTGGGCGACGTAACCCACTGTATGCCATACAGTCAGATAAGTTTTGGCTAACTAGATCAAAATGAACAGCGTTAACCGGTCACTGCCTTCTCCATGGTTTCCTGCACTGTAATTGACATCAGCACCAAAATCAGTTAATGCGTATAACCTACAAACGTGAGTGCCCCACTTTCCGTTGCCCACCCCCAGTAATGGAGGGGGGGGGCCAGACATCTTGGCTGTATGGGCCCAGAAATTCCTGATGGCGGCCCTGCAGCCGTCTACCAGCAAATTTTAGAGCACTTCATGCTTCCCTCTGCTGACAAGCTTTATGAAGATGCTGATTTCATTTTCCAGCAGGACTTGGCACCTGCCCACACTGCCAAAAGTACCAATACCTGGTTTAATAACCACAGTATCACTGTGCTTGATTGGCCAGCAAACTCGCCTGTCCTATACCCCATAGGGAATCTATGGGGTATTGTCAAGAGGAACATGAGACACCAGACCCAACAATGCAGACGAGCTGAAGGCCGCTATCAAAGCAATCTGGCGTCCATAACACCTCAGCAGTGCCACAGGCTGATCGCCTCCATGCCACGCCACATTGATGCAGTAATTCATGCAAAAGGAGCCCCGACCAAGTATTGAGGGCATATACTGTACATACTTTTCAGTAGGCCAACATTTCGGTATTAAAAATCATTTTTGAAATTATATAATATTCTAATTTTCTGAGACACTAAATTTGGGGTTTTCATTAACTGTTAGCCATAATCATCAACATTAAAAGAAAAAAATGCTGGAAATAGATCACTCTGTGTGTAATGAATCTGTATAATATAGATAAAGTTTCTTTTTGAATTGAATTACTGAAATAAATGAGCTTTTTGATGACATTCTTTTTCATTGAGAAGGACTAGTGTGTGTATGTATGTATATATGTGTACATATATATATTTAAAAAAATGTTAGTTTTTTTTTAATGTATAAAAATAAATATTAAAGGTTCAAAAGGGACCCCTTTTCCCATTTTTTCCCTACAGTAATGTTAATTTTTTTTTAGAATTTAACATAACTGGTATCGCCGTATCTGTAAAAGTCCAAACTATTACAATATAATGTTTTTTCATCAGCGCTGAAAAAAATAAAAATGTAAACACCTGAATTGCTGTTTTTTTGGTCACTTTAGCTCCCCAAAATATGGAATAAAGAGATCAAAAAGTCGCATGTACTTCAAATTGGTACCAATTAAAACAAATTTACTCTTAAAAAATCATCTGATATGTCATTACAAGTTAACACAATTGGTGGTCTATAACCTGGAATTGTTTCTCAGAGCAAAAGGTAAGCGGTAAATAATAATTCAGCGGAAATCAGAATTCCATTCTTCTTTATTGTCCATACACCTATCAGCCATAACATTAAAATCAACTGGCCAAGTCCCTTTTGAGCCGTCAAAACAGCTCTGACCCGTCGCGGTTTGGACTCCTTAAAACCTCTAAAGGTGTCCTGTGGTATCTGGAACCAAGTCATTAGCAGCAGATTCTTGAAGTCCTGTAAGTTGTGAGGTGGGGCCTCCATGGATCAGGCTTGTTTTTCGAGCACATTTCACAGATGCTCTATCGGATTGAAATCTGGGGAATTTGGAGGACAAGTCAACACCTTTTGTCATGTTCTTCAAACCATTTCTGAAAATTGTTTGCAGTGTGGCAGCAGATTATCCTGCTGAAAGAGGTCACTATAATTAGGGAATACTGTTACCATGAAGGGGTGCACTTGGTCTATAACATTGTTTAGGTAGGTGGTACATGTTAAAGTAACATGAACAGGAATCCTAAGACCCAAGGTTTCCCAGCGGAACATTGCCCGGTGCATCACACGGTCTCTGCCTGCTTGTCTTCTTTCCAGAGTGCAGATAAGCGACGCACGCACACCCGACAGTCCACATGATGTAAAAAATAAAATATCAGACCAGTCCACCTTCTACCATTGCTCAATGGTCCTGTTCTGATGCCCCATTGTAGGTGCTTTCAGAAGCGGACAGGGTTCACCATGGGCCCCATATACAGCAAGCTGCAATGCACTGTGTCTCTAAAGCTTATTTAATCATAGACCGCAGTAACGTTATCAGCACCTTGTGCTACAGTAGTTTTTCTGTGGGATCAGACCAGACAGGCCAGAATTCAATCCCCACACACATCAATGAGCCCTGGGCTCCCATGACCATGTTGCCGGTTCACCTGTTGTCCTTCCTAGGACCAATTTTGGTAGGTACGAACTCCTGCATACCACCCCACAAGACCTACCATTTTGGAGATGATCTAACCATCACAATTTGGTTCTTGTCAAAGTCACTGAGATCCTTATACTTTGACCATTTTTCCTGCTTCCAACACATCAACTTCAAGAGCTGATTGTTCACTTGCTGTCTATTATATCCCAGCCCTTGACAGTTGCCATTTGTAATGAGAATAAATATTATTCAATTGGCTTGTCAATAGTTTTAATATTATGGCTGATTTGTGTATAGTACACATTGCTATTGAAATCAACGCATCTCCTACATTCCTGGCATTGATTTTTGGTGCTTTTGAAATACTGCTGTCCGTTTGACAGATACACCTGAGGCTCCCTTTACATGGCATTTTGGCCTTCCATCTGAGGTGTACGTCGAGAGGATTTTCCGGCGCATACCTCCAACGTAAGACCAAAACATATCCCACTGTATTGCATATAGGGGGATACGTCACCAGGAGACTTGCCCTGGGGAAACTCCTGAAGTTACTGTCCATATGTACTAGTGCTCTGCCTGGGAACTCCGGCAATGTGGAAGCTCCTATCGTCGCTATCCATATATGGACAGTGACTTCAGGAGCACCCCAAGGCCGGAGTCCCCGGGCAAAGCATCAGCTATCTGTTTGGCTGGGGACACTGATGTCAGAAGCTTCCCCAGGGCCAAATCGGAAGCGCTCTACCTGGGGGCTCTGGCATTGAGAAGCTCTTGACATCACTGTGCATATATGGAAAGTAATATCAGGAGCTTCTTGACGTATGAGTTTTACTTATATCTGTGATGGATGCTATAGAGTGACATCCATCACCCATAGACTCCCATGTTTAAAAAACATATAACTGGTGGTATACGGTTTTTGTGAGATCCCTCAGGATGGAATAGCATTGTCCACGATGCTATTCCATCCTTAAAAGGAAAAGGTATACTGACATATACCAACCTGACGGAAGCCAAAAGGACACTTTTTTTGGTATTCGTCGGCTAATGGAGCCCTATGAACACATTTATTGTGTATGGCAGGTGCTTTCCTGAAGTATACGATAAACGTAGGGCAGAAACGCCATGTTAATGAAGCCTAACTAAGGCTAAAAGATAACTGGACACAAAGGCACATTTTTGTGTTTCTAGCTAGTGGAAAACCACCAGTGTTATCTTGTGGCTTTTTCTTTATCAACAATATGTAAGAGTTTTAAAATGTAAAATAATATTTTTTATGAAACCTCTGAACAAAGTTGGTGCAAAAATTTTGGGTTCTGGGGCATTAAGTTCCTTTCCAAAATGTCATGATGACATACAGTGGTAAATATTCTGGATGGATGGTGTTTAGGCCGGCTTTACCATCCCACTCATCCGTTGTTGGTGAAATTTGCATCTACAAGGATATTTTTGGAATTGAATTTATGATATGTGAGACAGTCTCACATATGCCCTGCTTTTTGGGAAGCTTTTAAAACAATGTGCACAGCTGTTTTTTTACTTTTATATATTAGATGTATGATTGTATATACTCCTTTATTGCTTACATTTGTGGGACATTGTATACTGTGGATTTATCAAATAGACATAATTAGTAGAAATTGCAAGGAGTGTATTAAGGTTGCCAGTAGAACGGGAAACAACTTTTTTTCTAAATATGAACCATAAAATGTTTCTGAAAAGTAAAGTAACTTCTAAATACTTGTATTGATTTTGATCAACTTGTTGATTTGTACGCTATTCACACCTAAACTGAAAGGGAAAGTCTAAGGGAAGGGAATTCTGGCCATGTGTCACAATACTGGCAGGCATCAGGAATACAAGAAACAGAGACTCACCGATTGAAGATACAGATAGAATAAAATGAATATGTCAGACTGATGATAGGAAAAAAAACGGATGATAACAGTCAGTGGATAGTAAACATGATGATAACAGTCAGGGGATAGTAAACACGGAAGATGGGTGATGATAATAGTCGGATGATGGAAACCAAACGGATGATGGTAGATTATAACAAACTAACCCTTACTCACTTTCCCTATATCTATCCCTGAATCTATTCCTCAACCACACGACTAACTACCACTGTCCCAAACACATTCCCTAATGGAGTACCTAATTTTCATACAATGGCCCTAACAAAGTCCCAGGAAAACACTAGGAACCAGAGGCAATAAAATCAACCGATCAAAAATTCAGGTAGACGGGGGGGCGTGGCTAGCGGGCAAGATGGCCGGACGCGTTTGAGCTGCTCTCCAGGGGACCGCTGAATACTCCTGTAATATCCTGACTTGACGGCATGCTTTGGTGATCGGCAGCAGCCGGAACCGAACCACCATACCCCTGACTACCTCCAGCCCAAAGCAGTAACGTCTGCCTCCACCGGAAGCCGAGGCAATACCGAATGCCGAGAGGGCCGCGTGTAAATGCGGCCTAGCTGTTCTCCCTGACCGCCGACCGCACCAAGACACGCCGGCTATACATACCGCACATCCCGGAATAACAGACGTTCCTGGGTGGACGTCGCTATTGAAGGATGTAGGGAAGATTAACCCTTGCAGACTCCTACCTTAATAACGGCCCTGAGACCTGCACGACACACCCGGGCCTTCTGAGTGAGGTTCAGAGGAAGTGAGAGAAGCCCAGGCTCCTGCACAGTGCCGAGAGGTCACCCCAACATACATCCTTCTTAGCCACTAATACTCTGCAGTCTGCCAGGACTGATACAAGGAGGAAACCACATTAAACAGTCCTGAAATCTCGCCATTACTCTCCAAGACCATCCTACATTCTCAGGGACAATAACCCTCAGTTATACACTTCCCCTGCAATACAGGGCCCCATTCTTTACCTGGCTACTTTTGGAACACCTTGATATCACGCATAGAAGACATGCACAAATCTAAACTTCAGCCCACTATGGATAGGCTGAAAGAATATGCTCATACAGATAATGACGACGCTGTCGCCACTCCACGTGCCACACGCTCCACACAAGGAAGGGCGAAAGAAGGCGACTCCCAAAGAGATAACACTGAACCTGAGACGGACCCTGAACCCACTTTGCGCCAGGTTTCTGCTCAATTATTGGTGGCCATTAATACCTGTAAAACCTCATTGACAGGCAAAATTGATGAAATAAAGATAGATGTCACATTATTACGTCAAGACATGCAAAACCTGAGGGGGCGTATTGGCGATATGGAAGATAGAGTCTCCCGGACAGAAGATAAACTCCGTCCATTGCTATCCACACTTTCCTCAGCCACTCGTAAGATAGACGCTAACCACTCTAAAATGGATGACATGGAAAATAGAATACGACGTAACAATCTACAGATTATTGGTCTCCCTGAAAAAGCCGAGGGACAGGCTCCCGAAACCTTTGCTGAAACATGGCTTAAAGCTACATTGGGAGATACTTCCTTCTCATCATGCTTTATCATGGAAAGAGCACACAGAGTCCCAGCGAAACCTCCTCCTCCAGGTGCAAGTCCTCAACCATTTTTGGCTAGACTGCTGAATTATAGGGATCGAGATACGGTTCTCCGATTGGCTCGCCTGATGGGACCACTGAAACACGACAACTCCATCGTTTCCATATTTCCTGATTTTTCGGCGGAATTACAGAAGCAACGAGCCACCTTCATAGAAGTGAAGAAGAAATTTAGAGACCGTGGCATTCCCTACTCGATGTCCTATACAGCTCGTCTCCGAATTGTGGCGGATGGGAGAGTGATCTTTCTGCATACTCCGGGAGAGGCGACCGAATGGCTTCAGATGCATCCACCTCGACCTTGATTTGGACGCTGGGTGATATAATATATATATGAGGGTATTTTGGGGGGAAATGTCTGATATGCATTTAACGTTGATAACCCCTTTTTTCGGTTAAGGGTGATTAAATATACGAGAGATATATCCACATAATTAGATGGGAGTTATATAATTCTAATCTGTTGTAGCATATTCACACCTTTCTGTCCACCAGGTGTCATACTCGATATATAGCCTGTGGGGTGGTACTTAACTCCTTGGTATTAAGGTTCCAGGCTGCTCTCACCAAGCGTGCTAGTCACATGTCTGACAAACTATAGTCAGGCATTCCCCATTTACTTCATATTTAACCCTAATGTTACATCTCCATAGGGTCATTTTGTTTCTGTTTTTTTTGTTCTTCAGTGATACCCTGATCTGGTATTATGTTCTAATGTTGTTAGCCTATGTCGCAAGTCCTTTCCATAATCTCGGTGGCCAGGTCCCTGCCTATTATATATGCACTTACTGTTTCCATTACTTGTTATGGCGCAAACTTTAAAATGTGTATCGTGGAATGTGCGTGGTCTGGGTATCCCCCATAAACGTGCATCTGTATTCTCTCATCTGAAACGTTCCAATCCCCATGTCATTGGTCTGCAGGAGACCCACCTTACCTCTGACAAATCAGAATATCTAAAAAAAAAACTGGATTCAATGGTCCTGCCACTCATACCATACCTCATACTCCAGAGGGGTATCTGTCCTTATTCATAGATCCTTAAGATGAAATCCCATTCAAACCCGTAGAGACCCTGAGGGAAGATTTGTTTTTATATATGCCGAAATAGATACCAGGCCCTATGTACTTCTATGTCTTTATAATCCCCCGCAAACTAATTTATATGTAATCCAGGCAGCTATTACCTTTGCGCATCAATTTCCACCCTCCTTTATACTGTGTATGGGTGATTTCAATCAGGTTATGCACCCACATTTAGACCGATGTGGAACTTCCATGTCCCCGTCCAACCCAGCTCTTACTCCCTTAGGTCGACTGATGGATAGTGTGGGGTGGATAGACCTTTGGAGAACTCACCACCAGGGTGAGAGGGAGTACACTTGCCATTCGACAGGGCGACTACTGTTTCGGGTCCCCAAATGTCTCTCTTTATGTTTCCCAGATTACACATGACTTTAGAGGTGTATCTGATCATAGCCCAATATTGCTCCATTTGACATTTCCAAGCAGGGGTTTGTTGACCAACTGGAAATTTCATCCCTTTTGGCTGAAGTTGATTGGTTCATCTGACCGTATTCCAGATCAGATAGATCAGTTTTTACAAATCAATGACTCATCCATATCACACACATTATGCTGGGACTCGTTCAAGGCATACCTCAGGGGTTGTTTGAAATCGTCTGTATCATATGTTAAAAAAACTTCGGCACGGGTGGAGAGGGAGCTGGAGGAACAGGTCTCAGAAGCAGAGGCAAAATATGTTGCAGACCCCACCGATACCCACAGAGCGGCTTGGTTGGGCTTAACTCAATTATATAAAAGGCAGATCCATCTTAAGTCCAAATGTAAGCTATTTTTAACCAGACAATATTACTTTGAAATGGGGAATCAATCCAGTCAATTACTGGCCCATCTTATAAAGCGAGCTAATGATATATATATCTAGATTCAGGACATATTATACTGAATTATACAACTCCTCCGCCCCTCACTCTATGGCAGATAATCTAGAGTATTTAGGTGGGCTCACATTCCCTACTTTAACACCTGATCAACAGTCTATGGTAGATGCCCCCTTTACACTAGAAGAACTACAGGAAGCTATCCGTGATATGGCCCTTAATAAATCCCCTGGCCCGGATGGCCTCCCAATTGAAATTTACAACAAATACATACATAATATAGCCCCGCTTCTTCTAGACACCCTTAACCAGGCGGCTAGCTTACACACTCTCCCTCCCACGTTTTATGATGCTACCATTATTGTTCTTTTAAAACCAGGTAAAGAACCTCTTGATTGTAGTTCATATCGACCTATATCATTAGTCAATGTAGACTATAAAATTCAATATCCAGTATCAATTTTAGAAAGGTACAGACCATAGTACAATTGGGCAGGGCACATGACATGCAATGGGCAATTGCCTTTCTGGACACCATGAAGGCTTTTGACTCTGTAGAATGGCCGTTCTTATGGGCCTGCTTGGAACGTTTTGGCTTTGGTCCTCAATTTTGTCAATGGATCAGATTAATATTCAAATCTCCTAGGGCTAACGTGGTGGTAAATAATACTCCTTCTCTCCCGTTCTCCCTTTTCAGGGTCACCCGACAAGGTTGTCCGCTATCACCCACCCTATTTGCAATTGCCATAGAGGCACTGGCGATTCGGCCCAGAGCCTCCCCAGACCTTACTGGTATACAATGGAAGGGCAGAACTTCTGTAGTACGCAGACAACATGGTCCTTTTTTTGGATAACCAAAAATCCTCGTTTCATGTAGCGGCCAGGTTATTAGATGAATTTTCAAAGTACTCAGGTCTGAAAGTTAATTGGCAGAAATCGGCCATTTTATATACAGCTAAACATCCGACTCCAGACCCATATATGTCACAATATGGCCTTGAAACCGTCTCTAGCTTTAAGTATCTGGGAGTGACTATAGTTCAAGAACATGGCCAAACTCGAGATACATCCTTAACCCCATTACTGACTAAGGTGGGAGATAGATTTAGGAAGTGGGCTAAACTCCCGTTATCTGTGGCAGGATGTATCAATTTGGTTAAGATGGTAGTCCAGCCCCAATGTACGTATATCTTGCAACACATGCCTGTTATAGTCCCCATATCGTTTTTCAAATCTCTTAATACCTTGATAATACGCTTTATATGGGGATCTTCTAGGTCTAAACTTAGTCTAGCCACACTGCAGCGGCCAAAACTTGAAGGGGGAATGGCCTTAACGGATTTCCACTTATACTACCTGGCAGGACAGCTCCGCAATATCCAAGGTTGGGTGCGGGATTCCCCTCTGTCTGACACAGATTACTATTTAGCCTCCCTGGTGGCAGGAAAAAATCTGATTAGCTTCCGGGAATACCCTAAGTTTACCCCCCATGCAGACCTACTTCCTATACATGTTCTGGCATTGGCGGTCTGGCGCGCAGCCAAGAAAATACTTGTATACCATGATGTAATCCCGGAACTCCCTCTGTGGCATAATCCCACATTACCATGCCTTAAGTCATTGACTGATGCACGGGTGTGGCTGGATATGGGCATCACCAAATTAGGAGATATGTATGATAGTGGTCTGATCCTTACATTCCTACAGGTCAAAGAGATACATAATACTCCAGACTTGCAGTGGTTTAAATATCTACAGGCACGTCACGCCATACAGACTCAATTCCCACCTCATTCCACGATCATCTCAGCGTACCCTCTCATAGGCATACTAAAATCTCAAGGCCCTAAGGGTCTTATCACAGCCCTATAGACACATCTGATCTCGGTTAAAATTGACCATACCCGGGGGGCGTGGCTTGGCTGCCGGAGTGAATGGCTGCTTGAGAGCTCGGCTCCTAACTGCATAGCGGCTCACAGCGACATACCACCGCCGTTCCACCGCAAAACAACCTGCTGACGACCACCTGTGCCCAGGAATATACCCCACTACCGCCAAGATGCCAAAGAAACACAAAGCGGCGGCCAAACCGGCCAAAATCCCGGATTTCTACTCACCTCATAGCCGCCCAGCAGAACAAGATGGCGCCGGAGGAAGCCCGCGCGCAGGATCCCTGACATCCGACCCGGGCTCACCATCATCCATCACCTCTGCTCCTCCTCGACGCAGCAGCTCAGTCCCTGCTCTGCCACCGACGGGAGCAACAGCAAGCCCGCAGAAACCGACGCAGCTCACTCAGGCAGATATCTCTGCCGCGGACCTCAGGGGCCGCCATCTTGGCCTAGCGACACGAGGCACATCATCACAGCCCTCCTCTCCTTGCAGCTCCAGACGCCCTGTAACATGGGCCCCATCTCCTCCTCGCGGCGACAAGGGCCAGGTAGGACATAATATTGATGTAACTCCTGACCATTTGACAAAGGGAGACACGCTTGCTAATGTACCCTCCTCCACCGACCCCATTACTGAGCAAACGCTTAAACACATGTTGCAGGCCCTACAGCAATCCATACATTCTGGGTTTGCCCAGCTACTTAAACCATTAGCTGACTCACTTCAGGTGGTAGAGGAAAGAGTTCAGCATGTGGAGTCGAAAATGGGGGTGCTCACTACATCCCATAACGAGCTTATCGATGCCCATTATGATCTTGAGACGGACCTCTCTCATTTACAAGCTAAGGTAGCTGATTTGGAAGACAGATCACGCCGGAACAATGTGAAATTCAGAGGGGTCCCGGAGGACATTGCCACCAAAGATTTAACCCTTTATATACAGGATTTCATAAAAGCTCTGATACCCGACTGCTCCCCAAGGGACCTTATCATTGATAGAGCACATAGGCTTCCAAAGCCAAAACATATGTCCGAAAATATACCGCGAGATGTGCTAGCCCGCTTTCACTTCTACCACATTAAGGACTCTTTCATGTCTGCATCTAGGAAGAAGGAAGAGTTCCCCGCGCAATTTCGGATGGTCTCCGTATATGCAGATCTTTCAGCGGCCACGTTGCAACTTCGGAGGCAATTCGCGCCAATCACTTCTGCACTTCGAGATAACAAAATTCTCTACAGATGGGGATTTCCTGTACGCCTGCTCGTCCACAGGAACGAATCCTTACACATCATTAGATCCGTACAAGATGGCATTTCTCTCCTGCTGCTGTGGGATATTCGGGTCGCACGGATGGAGGATACTCCGAAAGCTGTTCCACCGCCTGTTGCACAGGAGTGGCAAATGGTCCGGTCACGTAATCGTCCACGACGCTGAGGTGGTTCACTTACTAGGATGCAGTGCAGTCCACTGTACCGGTTTTTCAAGATGACTGATTTCCCCCATTATTGTCTTGAACACAACCGGTGTTCAGACACACTTCCTTTAATGTATATTTTTCTTTTGTTTTTGTTTGTTCTGTTTTGCCACATATATCTGCAGATCTGTCGAGGTAGCTATATGTTTTTCTATAATGCCTTCTTCTTGATGATATCTGTAATGCATTGGTTTGTAATCCTATTCATCCATCTTGATGCACGGTTAATTTCATGTGTCCGCAAGCAACAACACACCCTATATAGTCATGGCGCTTAAATTTACGTCCATTAACGTTAATGGCTTGAATAATCCATATAAACGCTCGACTATCTGGAAAGAAGCCCTTAAAACTTCCTGTGACGTCCTCTGCGTGCAAGAGACGCATTTATTAGAAAAGGATGCAATTCGCCTGAAACATCCTGCATTTCCACACGTGTTTCAATCCCATCACTCATCCAAAACTAGAGGTGTGTTGTTGGCTGTGAAAAACACGGTCGCTTTTCAAATGTATGATCTATTAACTGACCCTAATGGCCGATATATTATCCTAAAGTGTTCTATTAACAATGCCCAATACACGATAGTTACAATATACGCCCCTAATCGTCACCAATTGAAGTTCTTCCACAAGATTACACGCCTAATTTCTAAACATAAACAAGGTAGACTGATCCTGTGTGGGGACTTCAACGCTGTAATGGATGCGGAGTTGGACTCCACTTCGCAGTCTCGATATTCTCATGTCACCATAGGTGATTTGTTCTGGAAGGAGGAAATATATGACATTTGGCGCATGCATCACAGCACAGAGAGAGACTTTACTCACCATTCCCAGGTACACAATAGTTATGCCAGAATAGACATGCTTCTGGTAGACAAAGAATCTGTTTTCCTAACGGAATCCACGTCTATTGGAGACGTCTGCTGGACGGACCACGCTCCTCTCACCCTGACTCTCAAAGAAACACATAATACCCCGCCTACATACCTGTGGAGGGCTAGTCCCTTTCTCCTCTCACATCCCACACATAGAAAAACCATAGAAACTGATCTGACGGAATATTTTGCTATTAATGACACAGCAGATATCGGGATTGCAGCGCTATGGAACGCCCATAAGGCCTACATTAGAGGTACCTTTATCAGACTGGGTCATATGGTTAAGAAACAAAAGGTAGCAGAGGTATTAGGCCTGACAGAGGAAATCCGATGCCTAGATGCAAAAAACAAAGTTGCTCCCTCAGATGACCAAGCGTCTCAGCTCCTCCTTCTAAGACAACGTCTCAGAATGTGTCTATTGTCAGAATACGAAAAATCCCTTAGAAAAACCAAAGCGAAATACTATTCACAAAATAATAAGGCAGGGAAACTTTTAGCAACGCGCCTCAAACTCCAGCACCAGAAATCCAGAATTCCGTATCTTCGGAATCCACAATCTCAAACTAAAATTGCAGACCCTAGAGACATAGCTGAGCAGTTCCGTAAATACTACTCATCCTTGTATAATATTAGAGATGATCCCTTTGTCGAACGGCCAAACCCGCCTGAGATACAAAAATTCCTACAATCTGCTTCACTGCCTAGTCTCACTCCAGAACAACTTCAGACACTAAACGCCCCTATCACCGAAATGGAAATTGTAAAAGTCATACAATCCCTTCCACAAGGGAAAGCTCCGGGTCCTGACGGTCTCACTACCCTATATTATAAAAATTTTACGTCCCTACTGGTACCATATTTGAATAAATTTTTCCAGCAAGCCATGATCGGAGGTTCATTCCCTAGAGAAAACCAAGCGGCATTAATTGTCACACTACCTAAACCAGGGAAAACTACTGACACACCTCAAAACTTCCGGCCTATTTCATTGCTCAATGCTGATCTTAAACTTTATGCAAAACTGATAGTTAATAGACTCACCCCAATATTGGCCACCCTGATAAGCAGTGACCAAGTAGGTTTTATCAAAGGCAGACAAGCATCCGACAACACCCGTAGAATCTTGAATATAATACATCATCTGGAGTCAACGAAAGAGCGGGCAACGCTATTAGCATTAGATGCAGAAAAGGCGTTTGACCGTATCAATTGGACATATGCCTTTTCGACCCTACGGACAATGGGGTTGGAGGGGGACATCCTGACTGCTATTCAGGCTCTGTATTCTGCTCCATCTGCCAGAGTGTACACCAATGGGGTCCTTTCTCGGGATTTTGATATCTCTAACGGAACCCGTCAGGGCTGCCCCTTGTCCCCAATAATATTCATTCTCTCTATGGAGCCCCTGGCCCAACACATTAAACAACATAGCCTTATTCAGGGGATAAAAATTGGTAACAAAATCCATACCATCTCATTGTATGCGGATGATATCATTTTGTCCCTTTCTCAGCCTGTTAGCTCACTTGAATCGGTTATGGATGTCATTAAATCCTTTGGCAAACTTTCCTATTACAAACTAAACACCCTAAAATCCCAGATGCTACCCTTACACTTAGATTCTGACACGTTGTTTTTTCTGAAGTCAAAATATCCATTTGATTGGAGACTAGATGGCATTCAATACTTAGGCATTACCATCTCTCCCTCCTTCCGTGACCTATACAAGGCCAACTACGAACCCCTACTTCATTCCATTCATGCAGAATCTGATAGACTCCTCCAACACGACACGTCATGGATAGGACGTATAGCGGCGTACAAAATGCTCCTTTTACCCAGGCTATTATACCTATTCCGTACCCTTCCAATTAGCTTGCCCTCCAAATTCTTTGCGATGGCACAAAAAACATTATCTCGATTTGTTTGGGCTGGAGGTAAACCTAGAACTTCCAGACATATATTATCCCGTGACAAAAAGTTAGGTGGACTGAGTGTCCCAGATATACATAGCTACTATATTGCCACCCTAGTGGCACAGACTATGGATTGGTGGCATGGTAATCAAGATATCCATTGGCTTCAAATTGAATCATCATACATGTCCCCGATAAGCCTAAAAACCGCCTTGTTTCTGTCCTTCTGGGATACCCCACAGATCTGCACAATATCTCCACTAACCAAGGCGACCCTACAGTGTTGGTCATACTTACATCGCACATCTACTGAAAAACTCCCACTATTAAAATCATACATTCCTATTGATATTTTTTCACTGATTGTTCCCAACTTATCACTATCTTCATGGTCCCTAAAAGGCATTACTAATGTATCTCAGTTATTTAAGGATAATTACTTGGTGAGCTTTGAACATCTTGTGGCTCAATACTCTATTCCGATCACAGATTTCTTTAAATATCTCCAGATCAGAGACTGTACAGCGAAATATAACAACTTTGATGCTGTATGTCTTTTTAAAATGTTTGGGTATCTCTCTAAACGCAGCAAGGGCCTGAGATTTGTGTATAATTTACTACATTCACACACACTTTTTTCCAAAACACACCATATGCGGCTCTGGGAAAGAGAGCTGAACTGCTCATTCTCAGAAGAAACATGGATATCTGCATT
Organism: Rhinoderma darwinii; assembly: GCF_050947455.1. NCBI lineage: Eukaryota > Metazoa > Chordata > Amphibia > Anura > Rhinodermatidae > Rhinoderma > Rhinoderma darwinii. The sequence continues at coordinate 105,236,370 of NC_134689.1, forward strand.
TAGATTAATTTACAAAGCATTACCCTGTATCCAACACGTAGAAGCTGCTATAAAGACCTCATTAAGGTGGTACTACACCCCGGATAGACTACACAGGATGTTCCCTGAGACATCTCCACTATGCTGGAGAGGATGTGGCCATATCGGTACTCTTTACCATACGCTGTGGTCATGCCCCACGCTGCTTCCGTTCTGGTCTCAGATTTTTGATCTTGTATCCATAGTCTCTAGATGTAGAATTGCACAATCCCCTCAGACGGCCCTGTTGTTTATAGAAATGGAGGCAATACCCATAGCATTAAGATGCCTGATTTGCAAAATCCTAGTCGTGGCCAAATTGGTGGTAACCCGCCATTGGAAGGAAACTGCTGCTCCTACGCTAGGAGAAGTGATCATACTCATTAACACGACATATGCATATGAAAAAATCATCTCCTTGGGTAACTCCTCGTTCCACAAATTCACAGCAATATGGAATCCATGGTCAACCAGTGTGTATTACATTGCATAACATGAAGGTGCAATTGGCCTCAAGGTCATTGTCTCCCCCAATAGGGAACATTAATATTTATCAGGACGATATTTGTGGCTTTTCTGTTCTTCTTTGCTGGTTTTATCCTTTCTCTGTTCTTTTTTTATGTTACGACACAATGTCATCTCTCCAGTCACGATTACCTCAATTCTTGCTTTGTATGAAGAGATGATTGATTGTACCAATTGTACCAATAATATCGCAAAGTTTAATTGCGAAATGCTGTTCTGTTTTCATGTTAAAACTAATAAAAAACTATTGAAACGAAAATTGACCATACCCCACTCCCGGTCCTGGCCAAGTGGAAGACACAAATACCAGACCTTTCACTGGAAGATTTGACTGACATCTTAAATTCACATTTGACAGTATCTCCGGCTATCAATAATAAACTCATACAATTATACATTATACACTAAGCTTATCTCACCCCAGCGAGATTACACCGAATGGGAAAAGTACCTACTTCAGCATGTCATAGATGTGGTCAGTCAGAGGCAGATTTCTAGCACCTTATGTGGGAATGTCCATACATATTAACATTTTGGACAAAGGTATATGAGGTTATTACTCAGTTACTGCCTAGTCCTCTGACGTTTCTCCGAAGATAGCCCTATTGGGACTCATTGATGATGAAAACTGGACACGTCACACTGGTATTTTTATTAGAGAATCTTTATTTTTGGCTAGGAAAACAATAGCCATGCACTGGATGGCAGACACAGCTCCATCAATCTCCTGGAAACGATTGGTTGATACCGTGGTTACATACGAACAGCTGGAATACTCCCACAGAGGGTGTCCGGACAAATTTCAGGGAGTGTGGGGACAATGGTTAGACTCCAGAGTAGCTCCTGATGATAGCTTTATTCCGCAATAGGGTAATTTAATCCCCCGATTCTCAGGCAGGGGATAGGGCTCTAATATCTGTGACCTTTTAGCGCGACATAGGCGATCTGTTTTGTTTTGTTTTGTTTGATCTATCTATATAAATGTTCCCTTTCATATATGGAAAACCGCATGTAATAATCCTGTAATTCACTATTTGATCAACAATTGACTAGTAGATTATTGCTATAAAGATAACTGTCTTTAATGGTTATATTATATACTGTATATATACTGTCATCATGGATATTGTCATGTTATAACCAATTGCTGTGATACTCTGTATGTGATATTTTGAATAAACGAATTAAAAAAATAAAATAAAAATTCAGGTAGACTAGGAAAGCCGAAATTAAAACAATGAAACAGGATGAAAATAACCAACTAACAGGACTAAATACAGAAGTAAACACAGCCTGAGGAAATACTTCGGCAGAACGGGAAAACACGATCAGACTAGCACAGTACTGTAACCGACACCCTCAATCTGAGGCCAGGGATTCGTAAAGGAAATAGACTAATCAGGTCACGCTCTCAAAAAGAGACACAGGCTCACATCAGGTTGTATATGTTGCATCGTATATGTATATGAGACTAATAAATCTGCTGTTTTTAGATTATTTTTGCTATTTTCCTGATTTCATTATCAATGTCTAATATAGCAGACTAGCCATAAAGCAGTGGAAATAAGCATGCAAATTCAATGCCATGTCACCTTTCCTCTAAGAATGTATTTTTGTATACCATATGTAATGTTCCATCAGGATAAAGTCGATATTTCTCCCGGCATCCCTTATTTCACACATCCTCCTGCAATCATATTGTAGTGATAGAAGAAACACCTATCAATCAAGAGCTACTGGCACAGAGCTGACTCCTGCTGTTGTGCGAGAGTATAATATATTATTGAAAGATGAGCTAAACTCAGGTCTATTCCTACACACTTCTCACTACTTGCATATTTGTTTTCTTTGTCTTTAATTTAAATATCATTATTGCGCGTCAAATAAACAATCCTATACAGGAAAATTAGATTGTACTGATGTCTAGAGGAAGCAGGGCTTTTTATTGTATTTACTAGTCTGATTTAAAAGGAGGGGGATTGCTAAAAATTACATAAATAGTTCCAGATACTGTAGTTTATTCCTAATAGATAAACGCAGTAGGAATGTGATTGTCATGTGTTAGATCATACAATGGCTCCAATTGTGTGGAAGACAGTTGTTTCACTTTTTGTGCTTCATGCCGGGCTGTAATGCTCTGCTGTACATGAAATGAGACATAAGTGTGATTTTGACAGACAGAACGGCCAACTATCTGATGTGCATAAGGGTGTCCTGACTTTCCCCAGACGGCAGATGTTGGGTGAAAGAAAGATCAGGCAGAGGCTATGAGTAACAGCCCTATTACACCAGCCAATTTTGACCGGCGCAACGAGCGCTGATCAACGAGGCAGCTCGTTGATCGGCGCTCGTTTGCTCCTGTCACAATGAGCTATGTATTGGGATGAGTGGTCGTTACTCCGATCGCTCGTCCTCATACATCATTATCTTGTCGGCTGCACGTCTCCCTGTTTACGGCAGCCAATCGGGCAATTATCTGCCTGATAATTGCCTAGTGTAAAAGGGCCTTAACATTAGATTGTATCTTACCTTTAGAGGGGACCAGAAACTTTTAGTTTAGATCCATGATAATGAGAAGATAGTGGGAACATCTGTTGTCTTGTTTAGAATACCCAATTGAGGATCTCCACCAATTAGCCAGAGTGGCTACAAAGAGTACCACGCCCTCTAGAGAACCCAGTATATCTGTTTATTCATTAGGTTAAGTACAAATGTACCTAACTTGATGAAGAAGCCAGTTCGGCCTTGAAACGTGTCGTTCTTATTTGTGCAAATAAATCTCCCTTTAACCCCATCTGTTTTTGCTTTTCATGGTTTGAATACCGGACCGATAAGATTACAGAGAAAATAACCTACGGCTGCGCCATGGAATATTCCTCTTTTCTTTCCTTGATCTCCATTTATTTCAATAGGAACTTTGACACTGCAGGGCGATGAAATACTTGCTGCCGTGTTCCCTTCACAAATTACACTTATGGCTGGGGGCTCCGACCACGAGATCTTCTTTGATTACCTTATTGTCAGGCACCCTTCTAACAAAAAGGAATATCAGAAGCAAACATTTCATGTAATGTCCATGAGGTCTTCAGCCCAGTAAGAAATGACAACAGGGCTGACATTCAACACCCTTAGGCATGAAATACCAACTAGCAGGGCTCTATATATAGATGGTGCTGCCTTAGGCCACTTTCACATGGCAGTATTTAGGTTAGTATTTTGCTCAGTATTTGTCAAAACCTGGAGTGGCGCCTAAACAGAGAAAAAGTGTAATGGAAAGCTTTGTACCTCTTCAGTGTTTTGAAATCACTCCTGGTTTTGGCTTATAAATACTGATCCAAAATACTGACCTGAATACTGCAGTGTGAAAGAGGCTTAAAGGTACTTTTAGGGTATGTTCACATGCACTGTTTTCAGATGTAATTCGGGCGTTTTACACCTCGAATTACACCTGAAAAAAAGTCTCCATTACGCCTACAAACATCTGCCCATTGCTTTCAATGGGTTTTACGATGTTCTGTTCCCACGAGGCGTTATTTTACGCGTCGCTGTCAAAATACGGCTCGTAAAAAGAGGCCCGCGAAAAAGAAGTGCATGTCACTTCTTGGGACGTTTTTGGAGCCGTTTTTCATTGACTCCATTGAAAAACAGCTCCAATAACGTCCGTAAAATAGGCCACGAAATACGCGAGTTGCTACAAAAACCTCTGAAAATCAGGAGCTGTTTTCGCCTGAAAACAGCTCCATATTTTCTGACGTATTTTGCTAAGCCGTGTGAACATACCCTTACAAGGCCCGATACTTGCCAGAAAAACAAGTGCCAATTGATGATACAGCAAGTCGATCGGCGCACGTTAGCTTCATTCACAAGGAGCAACGATCTTTAATGTATGGGGACAGCACATCCCCTGTTTTCTCAGGGAGATGTGCTGCCGACTTGCACCATTTTTTTAAAAGATCAGATTAACGTATGAACGAGTGTTTGTATGACCAATCAAAAAAAAAAAGGCCTTTAGGCAATGAGACTGAATATGACCCTGTTGAGCAAATGCCACACTTTTCCTTAGCTTAATTTCTTACTTGAAATATTATTTGCCTGTTTTAATCATTAGAAAGGTTTTCAATTTTTAACACCACAGTCATTGAATTGAAAACATTTGTTATACATCCAAGCCGCTAAATATGCATATTTCTATCTAGATACAGGTGGATTTATACTGGAATCACTCGGAAAAGTCAAATACAATTTGCATAATAATTTGTACATGAGAACCCCTCTTACAACTTTTGTCAGTGGTGCTGAAAATATTTGCCCTTTGGATTGTACTTCATCTCGAGAGAGTTCTATTTACTACAAGAGGAGAAAGCAATTTTCGATGTATGTAATTGTGCCAACTGGGTTAGGGAGATCCCTTTGGTGATTTTTTGTTCTGGGTTATTACTATTGAATTTTCATGTTGTTGTTATATTGTTTATTTAGTTTTCAATCATTTATGAACCTCGGTTGATTTTGCCTGAGCTGCTCTAGTGAGTTGATGTTTAGCAGCTGGCTTATTCCTGATTACAGTAATTATTTTTTAGTATATACTATTTGTGCTCAGCAGGTTTATTTTCACAGAGCATTAAACTGTGTTAAGATGCCTTTACACACAGCTACTCCTTCAACACCACGCCTTGCTACTCCATGTCTATAGTCAACACACTACCTTTCTGTTCTAGCATTGACAGCTGGGTGTTATCATTCCCCTTGTAAAAGTACTGTGTCCCTACGCACTGATACTATCCAATCATCGCTGCCAGTATCAGACTGGCAAGGGGAATTGGAATAGGCAGTTGTCAATTAGGCCTGGTCTACACAGAGACTTTTTGTGGAATACAGGAATTTACTATAACAGATGTCAGGAGAGGTGACCGCTCCTCTATAAATCCAGTGACTCACACGCGACGTCTTCTCTGATTGGAGACACAATTTTCTTCTCCAACCAACCCAGATTGCCGTTATGACTTCTGTTGACTGCAGAGTTACTGCCGAGATGTCTGTGGCCACTCGCTTCTGAAGCCATCCCCAGCCTCTGTAGCCACGCAAATAAATTCAGACCCCCAGACTGGACCCCTACATTAATTCAGACACCAGACCCCTAAATAAATTCAGACTTTTAAATTCTGGCCCCAAACCTGACCCTAGAATAAATGAATTATTACAGACCCAGGAATAAATACAGACTCCAGACCTCATAAGCTATTACAGTTTGCAGACCAGGTCCCCCTAAATAAATACAGACCTCAGACCACACCCCCTAAATACAGTCCCCAGACCAGACCACCTAAACTCAAACAGACCACAGACAAGACCCCCAAAACTAATACAGACTCTAGATCAAACAACCTGACTGCAGATCCTCAAACTAGACCCCCTAAACTAATAGAGACCCCCAGACCAGAACCCCTAAATACAGACCTCAGACTAGAACCCATAAACTAATACAGACCCCATATACTTAGTTGCTCATACTCCCCTCCTGTGGATCCTTGCTGCTCTGGCTTTAGGACCTACAAACATTTGGTCATGTGTTCGTGCAGGTCCTTTTGCAGTTCCAACACAAAGCAGTTTTTCTGACAAAAATCGCGACAAAACCTTAATGTGCTTTAAATCTTTGGGCAGCCATGGGACTATTGGGAGCCTCGGGTCTGAGGCGGTTGCCCTGATGTAAATTTGCCACTGAAACATAGGCATGGGTGTAATCGTTTTGTGAATCAAATATGGAAAATGAATACATTTACATTTTTGGGCAGAGAGTCTTAAATTATAAAGATTCACTGAAGTGATATATGAGTAAAATATAAGTTTATTTAGATAACTCTCTAAAAACAGGGGTACAATCACCACCGTGACAAAAGCCCCACCGTGTGAATTTAAAAACGTATTAAACAGTAAACTACTGAGTCCTGGGGGCGTGTCCTGGGAGCCGATGGAGTAAGTCGCACAGTCCGGAGCTCCTCTGATCACCGGCCTTAAATCAGCGGTTTCTACTCGGTGCAGCCTCCCAAGACTTACCAAAGACTTACCGATGATGGTGAGAAGATCAGCCAAGAAGATGGAGACTAAGCCGACATCCTCCGGAGCCCCGAGGGGCGGCACTTTGGATGCCTTCTTCTCGGACTTACCGACGGGACAGGCGCCATTACTGGCGGCCTCACACGAGGAGGCGTCACAGTCCTCCAGATGTCCATCGGACCTGGAAGACCAGGATGTGGCCATCTCACAGCCGCTGACAGCCGGAGAGACAGCACACCCTGAGGGGGATATACAGGAGGAGAACGGAGAGGGATGGCCGCCATCTTCCGAGCCAGCCTCTACCCCACACGTGGCAGTTGAGGGATTGGAGACACCATATCCCGCGGAGCCACCCTCCCCCACAAGACGGAATATGCAGGTCAGTGGCTTAGCAATACGGGTTGGGGAACACCTGCTACCCCCTCAGCCACCATTACCCTGCAGACATGACGCTTCCACGTCAAAGCGACTTAGGGGCCTAAGCAAAACAAGGAGAGACCCTGGGATGGAGACGCTCTCTATAACGGGCCATATATTGCCATGTGCTCAGGATGTGGATGTGCAGCCATGACTTTCATCCTCTGACTCTGAGAGCCCTGCTCCCAAACGTCAGGAATGGCAGTCTTTTTTACAGCAGCTCCCTACCCGAGATGATTTTAAGTCGCTTATAGCGGAGGTGAAGGATACCTGCAATGCGGCTATTGCAACAGTCAGGCAAGACATACAGAAAATGTCCCACAGAGTAGAGTCGCTGGAGGATGACCATGATTGCACTCGCCAGTACGTATCACGGCTGCAAACCACAGTAGTGGCACAACATGCTGCTTTTTCTGATTATCAAAAACACTTAGAGGATCTAGATAATAGAGGCAGAAGACATAATATTAGAGTTCGGGGTGTACCTGAAGCTACTCAAGATGAAAATCTAAAGGAACTACTGGCGGCCATTTTTAATGAAATCCTAGATGCTCCTGCTGATCATTCTGTCAAGTTAGATAGGGCTCACAGAGCTCTCAGACCTAAAGGAGCTTCGCCGCTACCTCGTGATATTATTTGCTGTGTGACGGATTACGAGCTGAAGGAAACCATTATGAATAAAGCTAGAGCCCTTCGTTTTATTCAACACAAAGGATCCAATGTCCAACTTTTGCCAGACCTATCCTGGATCACGCTACACAGGCGTAGACAACTACGCCCTTTACTTGCTTCACTAAGAGAAAATAATATCCTATACAGGTGGGGATTCCCGTTTAGCCTCACAGCCAGACGAGACGGCCGTTCAGCGGTTCTAAGAACATCTTCAGATATTCGAGCTTTTTGTGACACTCTGGACATCCCAGTCCCGAAATTGCCTGAATGGGAACTCTCTCCGCCTCCACCCCCACCATCACCTGTTTGGCAAAAGGTCTCTTCACAGAGGAAGGCCGGGAATCAACGAGGGTCCATGTTTGAACGCGGACCTAAGCCACCATTTCAGCGTTAATGTATTGAATTGGGGAGGCTCATACTCTTTCTTACATGTTTACAATAGTTCATTGTATGCAAAAAAAAAAAAGGGGATCTTTGTGCCCTGTTTTCTTTTTTATAGGCTGCAGAGGAGTTTCGTTTGTACAGAATGTACAGATTTGGTTTATCCCAGTTACTGGGGCTGTTGGCTGTGCTGCTGATAGAATTGGCTCTCAGTGATTCTTCTCCCTTATGGAGACGGTATACCCTCCTAGGGCATTTGATGCATCTAGGGGTCGACTCGATATTTAAATGTGAGAATTTTACTAATATACTTGTCTTCACATGGAATCTAGATTCCATTCATTGTCGTTTACCCGACTTTATACTTCAAATATGTTTTCTGGTATATTTTTTGTCTGTACTTGTCTGTCTATGTCTCCCCCCTCCCTCCCCCTCTTTCCCTCCCCTTACTTCCGTAAATAGGAGATCTGGTTTGCGGACTGAGAACATCTCACCGATGTGGCGAAGTCCTTCCCTGACACCACAATCTATGCTCAACTTGGTAGACCATCTGGGTACGTTGTTCATACTTGCCTTACTGCCTAAAGAACTGTCATGGCGCGCATAGTGTCTTTGAATGTTAAGGGATTAAATTCTAATGTTAAGAGGCGTCTAGCACTTAGAGAGTTGAGACACCTAAGAGCAGATATAGCCTTCCTACAAGAGACGCACCATGACAGTTCGGGGTCTTTTAAATTTGCATTACCCCATTTTCCTAAAGCATATACAGCTATACATTCTAAGAAAAGAGCAGGGGTGGCTATTTTAATATCAAGGGACTGTCCATTACAAGTAACGAGATCAATAGTTGACCCACAGGGGAGATATGTCATCCTCGCAGGGACCTTGAAAGGTGTCCCGATCACTCTATGCAATCTGTATGCACCAAATACGTTACAAATCACTTTTTTGGAGAAAGTCTTTGCTAAAATTTCCCGTCTGCCGCCAACTACTTTGTTTATAGGGGGGGATTTTAACCTTCCTTTTTCAGAAAACATGGATAGACACTCGCTTAGTGCCCCTTCTCCGCCCATGGAACTGCGTCACCGCGCCTCGGCATTTCGACGTTTGATTCGCAAACACAATCTCTATGACCTATGGCGTATCTCAAATCCATCGGCTAAACCATATACCTTCTACTCACACCCACATAAAACTCACACTCGGATAGATCTATTCCTTGGCAATGTACCAGGACTTCGTTCAACCTCATCGGCTGAAATAGGGGCTATTACATGGTCGGACCACGCTCCAATTATGTTGGACCTACACTCTGACTTACGAACGACCCGGATATGTCACTGGAGGTTGAATGAATGATTGATTAAATCCCCGGAACATAGGGAGGCACTTAAAACACACATTGAGTCTTATTTTACCCTCAATAAAGACTCACACAAAGCGGTAATTAGAGGGCAATGTATCTCCCTCTCCTCACATATTAAGCGGGACAAAACCCAGCAGAGATTAGAGCTAACGACGACCCTTACTAAACTAGAGCGTAAAATGACTCTCTACCCTTCGACGTCTACTCTTCAACAAATCATTGCCACGCGGGGAAAATTAAAAGATCTTTCTATTGCTAACGTAGAGAAGATGCTTTTATATACTAAACAAAGATATTATGAGAGAGGGAATAAAGCGCATTCTATACTTGCTGCCCAGCTAAGAGACAAAAAGGCTCAATCGACCCCATCTGCTCTCCGAGATGCAGGAGGTCAATTGATCTATGATCCTAATCTACAGGTGGACATGTTTTACCAATATTACTCAAAGTTATACTCTCTCACATCCCAACTCCCCACAGATCCTTCCACGCGGGATCAGCAAGTGTTGGAATACTTAAAGTCCTGCCCCCTTCCCACTATCGCTTCAGACAATGGCCTTATGCTCAATGCCCCCATCACGGAAGAGAAATTACAGACTACTATACAAGACTTACCTAATGGAAAATCTCCAGGGCCTGACGGGTTCCCATACCTATACTATAAGGTCTTTAAAGATGTATTAACACCACACTTAGTAGCCCTTTTTAATTCCTTTTTGTCGGGAGCTGGCATCCCCCCCTCCATGCTTCATTCTTTCATCACGGTTATTCCCAAGCCAGGGAAGGACCAGTCTGATTGTTCTAATTATCGGCCAATTTCTTTGTTAAATGCGGATCTCAAAATATTTACTAAAATACTGGCCGATAGACTTGGCACATTGCTCCCGGGCTTGATTCATAAAGATCAGGTGGGCTTTGTCATGCACAGGCAGGCAGGAGACAATACTAGACGGACCATTGATCTGATAGAGGTTCTTAATAAAACAGAATCTCCTGGCTTACTCCTCAGCCTAGACGCTGAAAAAGCCTTTGACCGATTGGACTGGTCCTTCCTTTTTGCTACATTAAAAACTATAGGCATTTCAGGTCCCTTCCTTACCGCTTTACATTCATTGTATACCTCGCCAAATGCAGTAGTTAAGTTACCACATGCGACTTCTAAACGATTTAATATTTTCAACGGGACCCGTCAAGGTTGCCCCCTCTCCCCCCTGCTTTATGTGCTATGCATAGAACCTCTAGCTGCCCGTATCAGGAGTAATCCAGATATCCAAGGCTTTTTAGTGCGGGATCGGGAATTTAAGATCGCTTTATTCGCAGATGATGTTCTTCTGACTCTACGCAACCCACAAATTACCCTGCCAAACTTACATACAGTATTGAAAGAATATAGTCTGTACTCGGGATATAAGCTTAATAACTCTAAGACGGAAGCCCTGCCACTTAATATTCCCCCGCAGCTCACTTCGACACTACAAACAGCATTTAAATATACATGGAAGGAAGAAGGGATCAAATATTTAGGTGTCCAGATCACCCGCACATACGCCTCCCTCTATAAAAGTAACTTCTCCCCATTCTTTCAGGAAATGAATACACTACTGTCTAAATGGTCTTCCCTCTCGCTGTCCTTCTTTGGTAGAATATCTGCAGTTAAAATGACTATTCTGCCAAAGTATTTATATCTTTTGGAAACTCTCCCGGTGCCTATACCACGTAGAGACATTCGTAGGTTTCAAACAGCCCTATTGAAATACATTTGGGCAGGGAAACGCCACAGAATACCAAAAGCAGTCCTACTTTCTACCACTACAGTAGGAGGCCTGGCTGTCCCTGATGTATATCGATACTATTTAGCTGTGCATCTCCGTAGAATTCCTGGCTGGACTTCAAGGTGGGCATATACTAAATGGGCAGAGATTGAGAAGTTGTGGATCGCTCCCATTCACCCGAATTCGCTGCTGTGGTCTGGGAAGGTAGAGACTTGGCCAAAACCCCTATTAGGTCCCATGTTGTTCACTAAGAACATATGGAAGCTAGCTAAAGCCTTATATCCCTTGTCCTCTCCCAAATCTCCAATGACCTCTTTCCTATTTAACCCGGCTCTACCTGATGGGCTCACTGCGAGAATGACTAAACCATGGGCACAAGCGGGATTGTTCTACTTTGCAGACATATTGGACCCCTGTTCGAGAACGGTTTTGCCATTCTCGACACTGCAGTCTAAATATAATTTGCCACCCAACTCACACTTTAGCTACCTACAGATCACCCACTATGCCAATTCTTTTCCTGGAGATGGCAGTTTCTCTAAACCTACGCCCTTTGAAATTCTCTGCAAGACTAATACCTCCACTAGGGGTTTAATCTCTGATATATACAGTATCCTCTCTTCTCCAGGGGGTAATGAAACTCCAAAACATAGCTACATGACCAAGTGGGAGACTTATATGGAGAGGGCGGTCCCCCTGTCGCTGTGGCAAATCATATGGTCACAAGCCGCGAAGTCCTCTCTTTGCGCTGCATATAGAGAGAACCAATATAAAATTCTGATGTATTGGTATCATACCCCGGACTTTCTCAATCACATATATCCCCTTGTTTCGGATAGATGTTGGAGGTGTTGCAGCGAGAGGGGGACACTTCCTCACATTTTCTGGGACTGCCGTTTGATTCGCCCCTTCTGGAGGGAGGTTGCGAGATTACTTCAGACACTGCTGGGGATCTGGGTTCCATTGTCTGCGCTAACTTTTCTGCTTAATGTACCGCCGAAAGGGCTCCGTAAGGTTTCCTCTAGACTATTATTACATGTGCTCACTGCAGCTAAATGTCTCCTTGCGGCGCGATGGAAGAGAACTGATCCCCCTGTAGTTGCTGACTTATATTTAAGAATAAGAGAGGTCAGAAGAATGGAGTCTTTGACAGCCTCTATGAACAATAGCCTACCACGATTCCAGGAAGTTTGGTCACCATGGGATGTATTTGATTCATCTAGACCGCCCTGAGCACATAACATTAGTCAAAACTTGTACTGACGCACTCAGACCAAGCCAGGATAACTTTTTGCCTTTCTTCCCTTCCCCCCTCCATTGTCTTGTCATATGTATTGTAGATGTTAGTTAATTTTTCTTGTTATTTCTTTCGTTCTATGACTTCTATGAAAGCAGAGTCAATGTGACTGAAAAAGAAGGGGCTTGCATCTTACCGAGTTACTTGTTATTTACAGGACTGAATGTCCTTAAGATACTCAATGTAGAATGTATGATATTCTTGACATTCTTGATCTTCAACATGTTGTATCTCCACATTACCCCTGTCACAACTTACACTCTGTATTGTATTGAATTGATACCATGTATGTTTTTGGTCATATGAAAAAATTAAAATATATAATTACAAAAAAAAAACAAACTACTGAGTCCTGATACCATTGCGAACCCTCTATGACTCAGTATGTTTATAACAGATATCAAACCGGAATCCGCATATAACCATGGGCAAAACAGTGGTATAAACCTTGAAACACACTAGAGCCCGCGATAACCGCACCTGGAACTCCCAGTGTTAAAGGATACAACAATTCACACTGTCCCCAATGCTACAATTCCTCACTAACATGACCCTTTTTACGCGTTTCTTGTACTTATCATCAGGGGTCTGTACTTGGTCACTCTGGCCGGGATGCCAGCGATATTAATTCAACAGCAGCTATTCTGCTGTACACCACGGAAGCATGCTCGCATTGATATCAGCGGCATGCCTCACTCCGGGACTCTGAGTCATAATAAACAGTAAACTCCTCCCCCCCGTCCTCGGCAGCGGTCTGCAAATCAGCCAATCCCACTCACTCCCCCGGAATTCGTGACGCCTGTCCATGTGACCCCTGGCCATCAGCTGACAGCCAGGAATCAACATCGACCGCATCAGACCGAACGCGCAGGCGCAGTGGAGACCGCAGTCGCGTCACCCATGCTGCACAAGACCCTAGGTAAAGGAAGGAATCCAACGATTTTTGATTAAATGGATAATTATTACGGATCAGCTCCTGCCCGCAACTGGACAGCCATAAACCACCTAACCAAAAAAAGTACATATTGTATGGAAAGTTGAATAATAATATATGTCTACCACGCTTTACAATTTGTGAAAAAATTGTGAAAAAATCTCTTGAAGGACCATGTCTGTCAAACCTAGACTAAAAGAAGATGTGACTGAGACCACATGACAAAATGACCACACATTGACAGCCCTAGCACGGATATCCTATTTAAATAAAGCAGGCAAAATTGGTCTGCTCATTTAAATCATCTGGTTGTACACATGACAATCTATAAATCCGCTGGGCTTCTTTTCGCAGGATGAGGTTATCCCAGTCGTCCCCCGTCCCCCGCCCCCCCCCCCCCCCGTTTTGGAGGCCTTATGAGTTCAATAGCCTGGAATTTTAAACATTCTGCTTTACCCTGTTTGGCATGTACATGTTTGGATATAGAGGTGTCTCTTGAGTGAACAATGTCACCAACATGCTCTCGAATCCGGCGCCTAAACTGCCATATCGTTTTGCCCACATAGTTCAGGGGACATGGACATGTGATCAAATAAACCACCCCTGCTGTTTTGCAATTAACAAAATCTCGGATTTCATATTCCACCTTGGTGGTAACACTTTGAAATTTGTTTCCTCTCTGAATGAAATCACAAGATTTGCAACTGCCACATCTATGTGTACCCGGTATCTGTCTATCCATCCATGTGCCTTTAGGTGTAATGGGGTCAAAACAACTCTGCATGACCCTATCCCTGATATTTTTGCCTCTGCGAAAAGTAACTGAGGGCCACTGTGTGATCTGATCTGCCAAATCTACATCAGCACTGAGAATGCGCCAGTACCTTTTCAAGATTTGCATGATTTCACTTTGCTTGGAATCATACGTGCCAATGAGTCTCGTAACTCTCTCTTCCTTACGTTGTCTAGGGACAAGAAGACTTTGCCTATCTGCATCTCTCGCTCCCTTATAGGCCTTCCTGATTACTCCCATAGGAAAACCTCTATCTTTTAGTCTACCTGTGAGCTCTTGCGGCCGTCTTTCGAAGTCCTCCATCGAGCTACAGTTCCGGCGTACTCGCATGAACTGGCCCTTAGGAATACCACGCTTGAGGGGATAAGGGTGGCAGCTATTCCATTGAAGGAAACTGTTGGTTGCTGTTTCCTTGCGGTGTACCTTAGTACAAATTGTACCTTCAGCTGTTTTGGTGATTTTAAGGTCTAAAAAGGACAATTCCTGATTACTGATCTCGCTTGTAAACCTTAGCCCCAAAGCATTAATATTAAGGGCTGCTACAAAGCTGTTGAATTCCTCCACTGTTGAATTCCAGAAGAGTAACACGTCATCGATATATCTGATCCAGATCCCTATCGATGAAGTCCACTTAGCAAACCTATCCCCAAAAACAATAGTCTCCTCCCACCAGCCAAGAAATAAATTTGCATAGGTGGGAGCCGTAGGACTTCCCATTGCAGTACTACATTGCTGGTGAAAGATCCTATCTTCGAAGATGAACACATTCTTCTCCAGCACAAAATGTAGTAACTGTAAGACAAGCTGATTATGAGCCGTATATTGAGTACCCCTAGATCTGAGGAAATATTCAACCGCATCACAACGAGTAAATGTGGAATAGAAGAGTATAGGGCCTCTACATCTAGAATAGCCAACAGTGTGTTATGATCCAAAGTGATGCCCTCAATTTGTTTCAGGACATCCATAGTATCACGTACATATGATGTAAGACCCAATACAAACGAACGCAACACCTGATCTATATATGTGCTCACGTTAAATTGTTGATGCCTGAAACAATAGGTCTACCACGTAAGGGAGGATACCCTTTGTGGATTTTGGGCAAGCTATAAAAACATGCCATGGTGGGAAATTGTGGATATAAGAAATTCAATTCACTAGCACTGATCAAAGACCTGCTCTTAGCATCACGCAAAATGCTCAAAAGCTCTTTTTTAAACAGTGCTGTGGGGTTATCTTTTAAGATGGTACAGGATTGAGCAATATGTCTTCACACATTTTCTTATAGTCATCCCTGCTCATAACCACGATGTTCCCACCCTTGTCGGATGCTTTTAAAACGATGTTTCTTTTTTTCTCCAAAGTAGTCAGAGCTAGGCGTTCAGACCAAGACAAATTGTTGTCAATGCCCCTCATATCCTGACTTAGAGCCTTAATCTCATCTCCCACCATGTCAACAAATAAATCCACATTAGTAAAATCTCCCAAAGGTGGCAGCTTCCTACTTTTGGTTTTTAAATTAGTAAAGGGGCCTAGACCTGGGGCTCTACTTGATTCCTCAAGCAAACCTTCCAAGGCTTCCAGACCTTCCAAATCAGACTCTTCTAGGCCCATTTCAATAAATTTTTTGCGGTTATGATGTTTGAAAAATTGTATCCATTTAAGTTTGCGGGCAAACAGGTTTAGGTCCTTTATCCAAGTAAATGAATAAAATTTTACTGTGGGGACAAATGAAAGCCCTTTCTCTAATAACATGGTTTCGGATGCACTTAGGTTATATTCAGATAGATTGATAATTTGTAACCTATCCGTACCTTTTCCCTTCACTAATCCTTTTGTCCCCTCAGCATTTAGCGGGAAATGGGGGGATTGTTGGATAAAAAATTACTGCCACTATTGGAAGAAGCTCTAGCACGACCTCTATTCTGACCTCTTGCACCTCCCCTAAATTTCTGTCTCCCACCACCAGTCCCAAAGAAAGGGCCCACTCTTTCTGAATCAGTTGTTTCACTCTCAGATGTCGATGGATCAGATTCTCTTAGACCCCTATTGGACTGTTGTTGCTGCTGTTGTTGTTGGTTAACAAAGTCATAAGCTTTTTTCTCCCTAAATTCCAGTAGATCTCTCTGGAATTGGAAGTTCTTACGCTCTTTTAGATTATTAGTAAACCTCTCTAGAGATTGTTGTAGGATTTTATCTTTTTTATCTTAAATTATAAGGTTTGTGAGGTCAATGATGAGTGTTAAATTAGAGCAGAACGGTTCCTGTCAAAGACAGGAGTGAGTAAGTTTTGCTATACAGCAGCATAGCTCACAGCAGCACTGCAGCAGGACATCTCAGAGGCATCTTGTCAATATGTTACAAGAGGGGGAGCAACACCGTGAGGGAGATTACTCAGTTCTGCTTGTAGATGCGAGGATAGGAAAAGCAGGACAGGGCTGAGCTATCTGCATATTCCCGTCCTGTTTAGTAGAAAAGAGCTGGAGGACATAACTATTGACTACAGGATCTAACAGTGAGTGCCCCATTGATATTACATTTACACCATCTCTTTAGTCATGCTTTTTCTAAAATTACAAACCTGGCTATGTACACCTTTTGAAAGTGATTTTTTTTTTTCTTAATAAAAATGTCAGTCAGTGTGTTTGGTGCAACTTTCAAATTAGTTTTTATTAAAAATTTATTTTTGCTTTTTTTTAGATACATCTGCTTTGTATTCTGTATCGTTCGCAGAATCCTGTAACCGTCAGGTTTGCGGGACTGACGGGTTCAGTGTCAGCGGGTCTCTGACTCACAGGATCCACCTGTAATATATCACATCTACGTTATGAACTTAGATGTGATGGATAAAAGGTGGATTCTGCATGTCCGAGACACGCAGGACCCGCTGACACTGAACCCATCATTTCCGCGAACCTGACAGGTACAGGATTCAGTGAACGATACAGCTGCAGGATACAGAGCAGCTGTATCTCAAAAAGTAAAAATATTTTTTAATAAAAAAAGAATTTGAAAGTTGCACCAAACACACTGACTGACGTTTTTATAAAAAAAAAAATTTTAATAAATCACTTTCAAAGGTTCACGTAGCCTTTAATATTTTTAGGTATGGAGCATAAGTAAAGGGGATGTCTGTGATGGTTTCTGGCTTTTGCACAGGACTGTATATACTGCCCTAGTTGCCAACGTTTCAAAATCTGCCAGGTCTGTCCCTATTTTTTAGGGTCAATCCAAGCTAATTTTTTTCCTTGTACACTGTGCCGCAAACACAGGAGTCAAAGTGGTGTCTGGCCTATAAAAGAGGAACCAGGAGCGAGGAGAGGTAAGGAATTAAAGGGATCTGCAGTTTAAATTTTGGGGCATAGGGTCTCAATATTGTTGTCTGTATTATGGGGTCTGAATATTGGGGATAGTCTGAAGTATGGTCTGAGGTCTTAATATTGGTCTGGGATCTGAACATTGGGGTATGACCTGAGGTCTAAATTATGGGGTTTGGTCTAGGGTCTGAATTATGGGGTTTGAAATTTGGGATCTGGTCTGGGCTCTGGAATAATTTTGGGGTCTAGATTAAAGGGGTTATCCAGGCTTTACAAAAGCTGTAACTTTAACAGCAAATGGTAGCTGAAATCCCTGTTTTAGGAAGTCACCTCTCTCTCTTTATAATGTCCTCACTGTAAAGTTCTTATAGCGAGGACAATATACATGGCATATTTTGAAAAAATATATATATTCTGGCAAATTCTGCCCATGGCAAGCCACACCCTTCAAATCCTGCTCCATAACAAGCCACATCCCAATAAACCACATCCCATCAAAGCTGAAGTGTCCAAAGAAAAAATGTTCAAATGTTGGCAACTATTATGCTACAGTATCAGAGACAAACCTGTATCACTCGTATTCACACAGTAACTATGGAAAATGTCATTTAAAGAAACACATCCTTCAAGAACATCTGCCCGCTGAAGAACATTAAAAGACTACAATGCAAACTAGTACTGAGTACAAATTTCATGAAAAAAAAAATCGATTTATATCTTGCATAGTAGTTAGCCCAGCAGCAATAGTCTTACATATATTCAGTATGTTCTTCGCTCCCACAACAGGACATAGAAAAATAACCCCAAAGCTGCCCTAAGCCGTATGGAATGGCCATATTGTTACAATTTATTCACACTTCTTGGCAAGCCTCATATCTTTCTTGGCCTGGTAACTGGTACAGTGCCATTGTACGTAATTTGCTCGGAGGAGGCTATTCTGAACATGATCCTTTGATAACAGACATTAATATGAACGACTTTTTGTGCGGACTGGCTGTAGTTTCTGAAGGGTAAAGTTGTTTGGGATGTACCACATCACCTGAACACTTCATATTTTTTCTGAATTAGTGCAGCATGGTTAGTGATGGGTGGTGCCAGTGAACTGAGAGTAATCTGGGTTTCTGGGCATTGAAGCTTAAAGGCCCCTTGCCAAGCACCATGATACATTTGGATTGGGTTAATACATTGCATTTGAGAAGCACTTATATGTTTTGCAAGCTCTACATATAAACTTTGACTTGTAACTGACTAGGGGGCATTAGGACCCCTCTATCCAATCTATACAGTGATTTTGCACAGATGATATAAAGGTGCACTGGCTATTTTATTGTGGTGACTGTTACCTTGAATACCAACCTCTAAATGTATATAATATCTACAAACAATATAAATGTGGAATAAGCCTTTGTGCTTACAATATGAGAATTACCTTTTCCATGTGCAAATAGCTGAAAGTATCTTATTTGGACACAGCCGTGTTCCTGGGCTTTCCATGAAACCACACCATGGGGCTGCAATGTAATAGAACACAAGGCTGCTAATGACGAAAAAGACTTTGATATAAATGGAAGGAGAAAGGTACAATGATTGAATTCAGGACGGTTCTCGCTCTGTGTTTTTTCCCTACTTCTCATTCCGGTGTTTAATATGGATGGGAGGGGGGGCGCTTCACTGACAAAATGTTCTTTTTTTATTCTTACACGCAAAAATCCCATACAACAGTGATAATTATCGCTTCACAACTGTCATTTTCCTCCGACATCCTGATCATTTCCCTCTGTGGAGGTGACTTATTTTTTCTCCTCTGTGCACAATAACATAAGAATCAAATCGGTTCTTGTCACACAGTCAAAAGAGAGCCCCATGGGCTGCAACAAAGGCCAGTGCCAGGTAGAGTGGGAAAACTGACAAAATCAAAGACGTTCCCTGGGGGAGCTGTTTACAAAGGAGTCATAGTTGTAGAGGAGGTGATGGAGAAATAAAAGGTCAGGCCGTTCGCTATAGAGAGTCCGCTAAATAGTGTTGCACAGGCATTTGTTTCCAGATATTTGTGCTGCATTGTTAAAGTAGAATAGAAATATCTGGTCGTTTTTTTTCTATAGCCCTGAAAATTCTATTTCTTACTATTCTCGGCTGGGAGATGTTAACTCTTTACAATCTATCTACAATTCATGAAAGCTCAGTTGTAACGTTCTGATATGTGTCTTAAAACAGAAATATTATAGGAGTTTCTGGACAAACACTTAATAATTGCTGGAAGTAAATGATCCCCACAAATTTCAGTGAGTCCTGCAGAGGAAATGTAGTCTATTTAATTCATGGTCCCACTGAGTCCACCAGAGTGGGAGACGCTCTTTGCAGTGGCTTTCTCTTCTTACTAAAATAGGGAGATCACCAGCAGGGAACCCCCTCTATAATGTCCAGATGCTCTATTAATGCATGTGGACAGGTATTGTCCAGTTGGGACAACTCTTTAAATTTGGCTTGGTCTATAAGTCTTAAAAAGAAAACGTTTGTACAATTTACTCTTAGGCCCTGTTCACACAGAGGTTTTTTTGCAGGCAGAAAAATCTGCCTCAAAATTCCTTCAGGAATTTTGAGGCAGATTTTGACCTGACTGCAAATTCTTTGCCCATTGCCATTGATTTTCTTTTTTACCACGAGCCGCTAAAAACCACCACAGGAAAAAACGCTTAATTTCAATGGGAGGCCGTTTCAGAAGTTTTTTTACGCTGATTCCGACATGTTTTCCACGTCAAAATCAGCGTCAAACAACTCGGTGGGAACTGGGCCTTAAACATGTTTTAGGAAATATTATGCTATTAGCAGAATCACTACTGAAGCCACTGGAGGTTTTAGTTAAGAATCTGCATTGTTGCTCAGAATTTGTAATTCTTCACACTTGCCTAGTGGAACCATCAGAATAATTCATGGACTATTTGTGTCGTTTATGTTAAACACTTTCTTGCAAATAACAAATAAAATTTATGTAGGTAAAATGGTACTATTGAGAAATGGCTAGATTTTTTTAATTTAATAGATAGATTTAAAAAAAAAATTATTTTACTTTTTGAACTTTATTTTTCTACAAAGTGTGATGTCCTTTTAAAAAAAATATATTCAAAACAGAGTACAGGTACATTTTGATGGAAAAGATTTGTGACTGAAAAACTGTTTTATACATCAGAATGGGAATGTTTTTGTAGAAAATCTGCATATCAATATACCCTTTGGTTTGCAGCCTCAAAAAAATCCACTCATCTAGTTAAGAGGTAATTTTTCATGCTGGATCCTACCTAAAGTAAAGATAAAAAACAGATTTCAGACCCAAACTTTGTTAGTATATAAAAAAAAATGTCTTCCATTATTTAAATCTGATAGATGAACGAATTTTGAGAATTTTTAACCTTACCCGTTAACCTTTTAATAAATTCCCACTGTATTAAACTGATACTTGATCTGTGTCATATTAATATATTGTGGTGCAATATTGGCTTATGAATAAAAAAAAATCCCAATACACAGGATTCCTGTCCTGACTCTATTGTGTTGGTTGAAGAAAGACAAATTTTATGATCTTACTGTATGTCTAGAAAAAAAAAATCTTTACATTCTAAAATTGTTCTTTTCCAAACCTGAAACACGGTTGCGTGCGTCTGTTCCTTTCCCCCCATGCTTTAATCAAACATAGACTGTCTGCTGTGCAGCCTTTGACCTTCTCTAAGTAATATTTTTCGATACAGACTTTCCAATCACAAAAGGGACATTGGTACATGGTTCTTAAAAGCTTTCTGTTTTGTTTGATTTGTACTTGAAACTTTTCAGAAAATAAAGAGGCTCAGTGGAAGTGCCATTTTCTTGTAAATTTGTCACTTTGGTAGGAACAGTTTGATAGTTCACTTTGTACAGACCTTGGCCTGATCTCAGCTTTTTAAATTAAAATAGTATTTTACTTTTTTTTATTTATTTCCAAATAATAACCAGATTAGTTGATTTGTAGCGGTCTAAAAAATCACTAGAACATCGTTTACATTTTTTTCCATTCGCTTAATTTTAAAAGCAGTATTGACTATTGACATTGGCTTTATTGGGATTCTGTAATTTGTCAGAATTAGGCTTCGTTCACATCTGCGCTAGGGCTCCGTTCTGACGTTCCGTCTGAGCTTTCCGTCAGAACGGAGCACTGACAGACACAAATGGAAACCATAGGTTGTCGTTTCCATTACCATTGATTTCAATGGTGACGGATCCGGTGCCAATGGTTTCCGTTTGTCTCAGTTGTGCAATGGTTCAGTCGTTTTGGATGAATCAATAGCATAGTCGACTACGCTATTGATTCCGTCAAAATGACGGACCCCTTGCACAACTGAGACAAACGGAAACCATTGGCACTGGACCCATCACCATTGAAATCAATGGTAATAGAAACGGAAATCTATGGTTTCCATTTGTGTCTGTCAGTGCTCCGTTCTGATGGAAAGCTCAGACGGAACGGAGCCCTAGCGCAGATGTGAACGAAGCCGAAGTGCGTAATTATTTTCATACACAAAAATACACATGCAATCTTTTTATTATCTCTGGTATGTTTCTTTATTCAATAAAGCAATAGTACAGTATACAGGTAGTGGACCCTCATGATGTTCGCAGGCTAATCTGGAAAGTGGAGTCTGTTTTTGCCCTGCAGCTTCTATGTATTTACTATAAAAAGCAGCTGCATAAATCCACTTTTTCACACAGTTTTTTGCAGGCGGAAAATCTGCCCCAAAATTCTATTTGGAATATTGAGGCAGATTTTCATCTGCCTGCGCGCCGATTTTCGCTGCATTTTTCGCCCGCGGCCATTGAGCGCCGCGGGCATAAAACGCAGCGAAATACGCTTTCTCTGCCTCCGATTGATGTCAATGGCAGGTCAGAGGCGTAAACCCCCGAAGATAGGGCATGTCCCTACTTTTCCCCGTGAGCCGGTTTTTCCACTCGCGGGGAAAAAACGCCTCCGCCTCCCATTGAAATCAATGGGAGGCATTTTCGACCATTTTTTTGCCCCTTTAGTGGCACGGTTTCCGCTTCAAAAAACTATGTGTGAACTCCAGATTTGATCGGTATGAGGGGGTTGTTCACACGCAAACTCAAAAACGTATGAAAATACGGAGCTGTTTTCAGAGAAAACAGCCTCTGATTTTCAGGCGTTTTTGAAGCTGAAAATGAAGTTTCTTTTAATTTGGAGCTTCTTTTGAGGCGATTCTTGAGGCGTTTTTTCATAGTGTTCAATGGAAAATCAGCTCCAAAAAACGCAGCAAGAAGTGTCATGCTACTTATTTTTACGGAGCGTCTTTTTACACTCCATTTTTTAAAACAGTGGCGTAAAAAGACGCCCCGTATGAACTAAATGCTGTTTTTTCCATTGATTTCAATGGGCAGATGTTTGTAGGTGTTCAGCTTCCGTTTTTCAGGCATTTTTCGAGGCGTAAACGGCCCGAAATACGCCTGAAAACACTGCGTGTGAACATACCCTTAGGCTTAGATTGTGTGAGGCCTCAAAACTGCTGACGGATTTCCATTGATTGTCTTTTTCAACCTTCTTTTTTTCCCCATATAAGAGAATGATATTTAGGGCTTTTAAAATTGGTGCACCAAATGAGAAGTGCAGAGAGCAGTGATGGATCGCTGCTTGCATCCATTGACTTGTATTGTAGCCAATATTAGGTACAATATATGTGAATGTCATTTATTATTCAACAATTTACTTGTGTTGTTATCATACATTCACTTTATTATTCTATCTAGTTTTAGTTAACTTATGCCATTAGATTTTTTATGTCTGTCTTGGTTGCACTTTTATAGCTGATGGGAAGCTTTCCCAGTTTAATTCACTGTTGAAATCAATTACTTACAGCTGTTCTTATAGGTTTCCCAAAATCAAACCCGTTGCAGCACAAATGACCAGACTGGATCTTATTTTGCACACATTATAATGAGACTCTTCTTATAAATACAATTATGATTGGAAAAGTAGAAGGGAAAAAGGAAGAGCAAAAACCAAACAATTGTATACCACCCAGAAATCTTGGACATGCTAATGAAAAGTCTGACGGACCAGAGTCTGACGGCCTGGAGAAACACTATCTATATGGTGACCAGGTATCTAAAAAAACTTGTCAGCAAGAGATCTGCTAGAATCTCAATACACTTGGTGGAACATTTAGGCTAAGCCTTTCATTCCCTACATTTGTCTGATCCCCAAATATTTTAGTGTCACCTCGAATTTCAATTCACACTTGGATCTACAGTTAATATTTATTATACATATAAATTATAATACATATGGTAAAATAAAAAGTAAAAGTATGCCAAATATTGTACATTGCTTCACCACATAGGGCGTAGTTATGGGGCAGAGGTAGCAGTCAAAGGCGTAACTTGAAGCTCCTACTATAGGTCCCAATACAAAATCTTGAACAAGCTACCCTCACACTTCATTTATCTCAGTCTCAGTCTCCTCTTATGGGCAGAAGGACATTTTTACTGTTAAAATAAATAGATATAATCTTCATAAAAACTGAAGCATTTTTTTTAAAATGTATTACATTAATTATCTTGTCCTGGATCTGTGGTAGGTTTCATTACCATATTAAGGATCCCTATTACTTCCATATAGAAAAGGTCACAGAGGAGCTATTATATAACCAACTTCCATATGTAAGGCCTATTTCTATATACACTGTATGCTTTATCAGGACTCAAAACATAGTCATATTGGAGCCTGATGATGCATGTTTACACAGCGTTCAAGAAAGGCAACTAGCACTAGCCTAAGCTAGGTGACTTTATGGGTGTGCATGAAGCCTATACGACATAGAGGCCATATGGCCCCTTAGTACAGAGCAACACGGCCTTCATGCACAGGCTCCTTTGTGCAGCTTATGTATGGAGATATTCTCCCCTTTAAGCAATGCTCTGTACATGCGGCTTCCGATGGTGTATGCCACATTTTTGTTTGTGTCAGATACATCGACAGTGATGTCAGGGGCTTCCCCAGAGCAGGAGTCCCAGTGATGTCAGGAGCACAGCTGGAGTCCCAGGAAGAGCCTACTAGTGCTCTGCCTGGGACTCCAGCTCTGGGGTTGCCCCTGATATCTCTGTCCAAATATGAACAGTGATATCTGGAGCAAACGGGAATCCCAGGCAGAGTGCTAGAAGTGACTCTGCTCCGGGACCCCAGCTCTGAGCAAGCCCCTGACATCACTGTCCATATATGGACACTGATGTCAGTGGCTTCCCCAGAGCTCAGGCGCAGAGCCTATACTAGTGCTCTGCTCTGGGACACCGGCTCTGGGGTTGCCCCTGATATCCCATTCCGGTCCAGGAGGATCCCTTGATGTCACTGTGTATGGACAGTGACGTCAGGGGCTCCAACAGCAGAGGAATCCCCAGCCAAAGCGTCGGCAACGCTCTGGCTGGGGATTCCACTCCTAGAGGGAGCCCCAATGGAGCTATCTACTTGGAGTGTGTGTGGCATTATCTGCAGAGGGCACCGTGGCAGCATCCGCAGAGGGCACCATGGCAGCATCCACAGAGGGCACCGTGGCAGCATCCGCAGAGGGCACCGCGGCAGCATCCGCGGAGGGCACCGCGGCAGCATCCGCGGAGGGGACCGCGGCAGCATCCGCGGAGGGCACCGCGGCAGCATCCGCGGAGAGCACCGCGGCAGCATCCGCGGAGGGCACCGCGGCAGCATCCGCGGAGGGCACCGCGGCAGCATCCGCGGAGGGCACCGTGGCAGCATCCGCGGAGGGCACCGTGGCAGCATCTATGGAGGGCACTGTGGCAGAATCTACGGAGGGCACTGTGGCAGCATCTCCAGGGGGCACTGTGGCATTATCTACAAGTGGGTGTGTGGCAGTATCTACAGAGGACACTGGCATTATCTAGGGGTGTGTTGCAATATCTACAGAGGACACTGGCATTATCTACAGAGGGCACTGCGGCATTATCTACAGAGGGCACTGTGGCATTATCCACAAAGGACTCTGTGCCACTATCTACAGAGAACTCTGTGGCACTATCTAAAAAGGGGCTGCCCAATCTTGACATGTGTATCTGCCAAACGCTGCCAACTGCCAGACTGCATTTAGCGAAACAAACTGGATTGTTGATTGAAATAAGCACGTGGAGAATTCTCTCAAATTTTAAACCTAGCGGTTTATTATAGTGATGTACTATTATTATTATTATTATTATTATTATTATTATAGTAATATAATGTTATAGTAGTTCAAATAACTAATTGATTAACAATAATTTTGTATTGTCTTAAATTTTAATATAATGCGGCCCGTCAACTTCCCATTTTTTCTATATGTGGTCCACTTACCCGGCTGAGTTTGAGACCCCTTCAATCGAGGATCATTGCTATAGAAGAAGGGAGAAATAAATCTATTGATGACTACAGTAAATAAAAACACAGCCAAGGCCAGTTTTAGCCAAAGTGTGTTAAAGTTAAAAATTATGAAATGGGGCCTGTTCACAACTGCGTCGGGGTTCCGTTGATGGCTTACGTCAGGGGAACCCATGAACGCAAACCAAACGGAAACCATAGCTTTCCGTTTGCATTTCCATTGATTTCAAAGGTAATGTTTCTGTGGCAAATGGTTTCCGTTCGTCTCCGTTCCGTAAGGACTTCCATTTTTTTATGCGGAAATTGCGTTATTGACTCGTAACCGGAAACCTTACAGAACAGAGACAAACTAAAACCATTTGCAACAGGAGCATTACCATTGAAATCAATGGTAATGCAAATGGAAGCTATGGTTTCTGTTTGCCTTTCCGTTGATGGGTTCCTCTGACGGAAAGGTCTGAGAGATCCCATCAATGGAAACCAAATGCTGATGTGAACACCCTTACTGAATCAATAATGCAGTCAATTCAGAAGGCGCGGTGTGCAGAAAAGGGCATCACTGATTTCTAGCGCATCCAGGAGTGTTGCAAGCCCCCAAAAAATGTGCCCCCTCTCACATAATACATATCTTAGTAATTCGGCATCCTGCTTGATAATTCATAATGTAATTTCATAAAGAGAATATAAGCAAATAAACCATCCTTCACAAACCCCTTTTTCTCATATTAAATTACAGAAATTATATGTTATGATTATAAAACGCAAACAATATATCAATAGCTCCACAACTAATATGATGCCATCACCAATGTCCAGTTTGGGTATGGGGTCCAACCAGTGTATTGACAAGTCCTGTACATCATCGTCGTCTTCTTCTCCTGTCTTCTGATTAAAACACTTGATACTGCTGACGGATTCACTCAGGTCTTTGGTCTTTACTTTGATCTTTGCTGATGTCATCAGGACTTGGTTTGGTCCTTCTCATCTGTCAGACACACCGTCTCTTTTAGTATACGTCACCGGGCTGTACATAGCACCTCATGCTGTGAGCCTGGGGTGAGATCCCACGTAGACGGAGTAGTGGAGTTTTATTGTGACTACCACAAACCCTCCGTTTCTATTCTCTTCCTCCGGTAAGTTACTTGTCTGGGCGCTCTCAGTGATGGAGTTCATCATATTAAAAGTCTTTTAGTTCATATCTATGGGCACTTGCCGGGGACCCCCAACGCTTGTCAATTGTTAAAATAAATGCTAATCTGGTGATATCCTCTACGTAATATAAAAGTTGTTCTCACAATACAATAACAATGTCAGGCCCTTAAACTAAATTAAACAAACACCTTTATATAAGAAAAACTTCTCTGTTCAACTGGACAGGGCACCTAGAAGGTGTGTGATTACTGGGTACATTTGATTTGCACTTGGTGTTACTCTTTTCAGCAGGATTTGTACCTTGATCTGAACCGATTGCCTGGAACATCTCCAACTCACAAAAATATACACAGATTCCACATGTTTATCTGACAAATGTCGCAAACCAATTTTTCTTACTCTAATTTGTATTGCATGGGAAGGCCTCTCAAGGTCTGTTCTCTTTGTGGGAGGCGGGTATGATAAGGTTGGCACCGGGCTGCCAGGACTGTTCTGTAGGCAAATCAAACAGCTCTAACAGAATTTAGCAGCAGGAGCTGTAAAGCCTGGAACAAACCAATTAGATCTTACCGCATCGATCCTTGCAGTCTTGGGGCATATGTGAGGTCACGCCATCAATACAAATGCCATCAAGAATGCCTTGGGTGCTACTGGTTTACCTTCCTTTATCCGTCCACATTCTGTTAGAATCTGGTTCTCACGCCTTCCGCTCCCAGTTGGACTCTTCCTGTGGAGAAAAAGCTGTCACATTGTATAATCATTAATTGATCTTAATCAATGAAGAAAAACATTAACAAATAACATCTTTACATCAAACGTTCACATTGAGCAATAACTAGAAGTGATACATGCAAACTAATTTTTCTTCTTTAGATATATATATATAGCTATTATTATTTAAAGCACCTGCTCACACTCCTTTATCAGCGTTTCTGACCTGGCTGTGTCCATTTGTAAGTATGGCCTTCTTCTGTGTTTTTTGTATATGTCCCCTTGTTTTTATCTGTTTTGTCTGTGCATCAGGAACATTCAGTTCCAGTTAGGGACTCGCAAGTCTGGGGATCCTTGTCGTGGATTGCGAGCTTGCGTCCTTTTGGCCAAAATGATCACTAATACCCCAGGTATTTTTCATTACTACGTATATTCGCTTCTCTTGGACACAGCCGGGTCTTTGATGCTGGGAGAGCATGGTGTGTTGTTGTTTGGCATAGCAAGCAGGGTAGCCCGCTCTATGAACTATCAAGGCGTCACAAATAGGCTTCTATCTGGCTATACACGTTGTACCTCATGACGTACACACTATCCCTCCACGTTTCACACACTTGCACCCCATTATCAATTTATTTCTATTGAGGCACTTCTCATTACTGCCCCCTATATTTCATTTATAGTATTACACTTGCACACACTATTCATTTATTATTTCTTACTACACATCCCATGCACCACACACACCACTCCCCTCAAGACTAGTGGGAGTGGCTATTATTATTTAAAGCACCTGCTCACACTCCTTTATCAGCGTTTCTGACCTGGCTGTGTCCATTTGTAAGTATGGCCTTCTTCTGTGTTTTTTGTATATGTCCCCTTGTTTTTATCTGTTTTGTCTGTGCATCAGGAACATTCAGTTCCAGTTAGGGACTCGCAAGTCTGGGGATCCTTGTCGTGGATTGCGAGCTTGCGTCCTTTTGGCCAAAATGATCACTAATACCCCAGGTATTTTTCATTACTACGTATATTCGCTTCTCTTGGACACAGCCGGGTCTTTGATGCTGGGAGAGCATGGTGTGTTGTTGTTTGGCATAGCAAGCAGGATAGCCCGCTCTATGAACTATCAAGGCGTCACAAATAGGCTTCTATCTGGCTATACACGTTGTGCCTCATGACGTACACACTATCCCTCCACGTTTCACACACTTGCACCCCATTATCCATTTATTTCTATTGAGGCACTTCTCATTACTGCCCCCTATATTTCACTTATAGTATTACACTTGCACACACACTATTCATTTATTATTTCTTACTACACATCCCATGCACCACACACACCACTCCCCTCAAGACTAGTGGGAGTGGCTATTATTATTTAAAGCACCTGCTCACACTCCTTTATCAGCGTCTCTGACCTGGCTGTGTCCATTTGTAAGTATGGCCTTCTTCTGTGTTTTTTGTATATGTCCCCTTGTTTTTATCTGTTTTGGCTCCGGCTGCGCCTGCTGCATCTCAGTGATGGAGTTCATCATATTAAAAGTATTTTATTTAGTTCATATTTACTGGCACTTGCCGGGGACCCCCAACCCTTGTCAATTGTTAAAATAAATGCTAATCTGGTGATATCATCTACGTAATATAAAAGTTGTTCTCACAATACAATAGCAATCTCAGGCCCTTAAACTAAATTAAACAAACACCTTTATATAAGAAAAACTTCTCTGTTCCACTGGACAGGGCACCTAGAAGGTGTGTGATTACTGGGTACATTTGATTTGCACTTGGTGTTACTCTTTTCAGCAGGATTTGTACCTTGATCTGAGCCGATTGCCTGGAACATCTCCAACTCACAAAAATATACACAGATTCCACATGTTTATCTGACAAATGTCGCAAACCAATTTTTCTTACTCTAATTTGTATTGCATGGGAAGGCCTCTCAAGGTCTGTTCTCTTTGTGGGAGGCGGGTATGATAAGGTTGGCACCGGGCTGCCAGGACTGTTCTGTAGGCAAATCAAACAGCTCTAACAGAATTTAGCAGCAGGAGCTGTAAAGCCTGGGACATACCAATTAGATCTTACCACATCGATCCTTGCAGTCTTGGGGCATATGTGAGGTCACGCCATCAATACAAATGCCATCAAGAATGCCTTGGGTGCTACCGGTTTACCTTCCTTTATCCGTCCACATTCTGTTAGAATCTGGTTCTCACGCCTTCCGCTCCCAGTTGAACTCTTCCTGTGGAGAACAAGCTGTTACATTGTATAATCATTAATTGATCTTAATCAAATAATTAATTTGAAGAAAAACATTAACAAATAACATCTTTACATCAAACGTTCACATTGAGCAATAACTAGAAGTGATACATGCAAATTCATTTTTCTTCTTTAGATATATACAGTGAAGGAAATAAGTATTTGATCCCTTGCTGATTTTGTAAGTTTGCCCTCTGTCAAAGACATGAACAGTCTAGAATTTTTAGGCTAGGTTAATTTTACCAGTGAGAGATAGATTATATAAAAAAAAAGAAAAAGAAAATCACATTGTCAAAATTATATATATTTATTTGCATTGTGCACAGAGAAATAAGTATTTGATCCCTTTTGCAAACAAGACTTAAGTCAGACATTTTTTTGTAGTTGATGATGAGGTTTGCACACATGTTAGATGGAATTTTGGCACACTCCTCTTTGCAGATCATCTGTAAATCATTAAGATTTCGAGGCTGTCACTTGGCAACTCGGATCTTCAGCTCCCTCCATAAGTTTTTGATGGGATTAAAGTCTGGAGACTGGCTAGGCCACTCCATGACCCTAATGTGCTTCTTTTTGAGCCACTCCTTTGTTGCCTTGGCTGTATGTTTCGGGTCATTGTCGTGCTGGAAGACCCAGCCACGAGCCATTTTTAATGTCCTGGTGGAGGGGAGGAGGTTGTCACTCAGGATTTGACGGTACATGGCTCCATCCATTCTCCCATTGATGCGGTGAAGTAGTCCTGTGCCCTTAGCATAGAAACACCCCCAAAACATAATGTTTCCACCTCCATGCTTGACAGTGGGGACGGTGTTCTTTGGGTCATAGGCAGCATTTCTCTTCCTCCAAACACGGCGAGTTGAGTTAATGCCAAATAGCTAAATTTTAGTCTCATCTGACCACAGCACCTTCTCCCAATCACTCTCAGAATCTTCCAGATGTTCATCTGCAAACTTCAGACGGGCCTGTACATGTGCCTTCTTGAGCAGGGGGACCTTGCGGGCACTGCAGGATTTTAATCCATTACGGCGTAATGTGTTACCAATGGTTTTCTTGGTGACTGTGGTCCCAGCTGCCTTGAGATCATTAACAAGTTCCCCCGGTGTAGTTTTCGGCTGAGCTCTCACCTTCCTCAGTATCAAGGATACCCCACGAGGTGAGATTTTGCATGGAGCCCCAGATCGATGTCGATTGAAAGTCATTTTATATGTCTTCCATTTTCTTACTATTGCACCAACAGTTGTCTCCTTCTCACCCAGCGTCTTACTTATGGTTTTTTAGCCCATTCCAGCCTTGTTCAGGTCTATGATCTTGTCCCTGACATCCTTAGAAAGCTCTTTGGTCTTGCCCATGTTGTAGAGGTTAAAGTCAGACTGATTAATTGAGTCTGTGGACAGGAGTCTTTTATACAGGTGACCATTTAAGACAGCTGTCTTAATGCAGGCACGAAGTTGATTTGGAGCGTGTAACTGGTCTGGAGGAGGCTGAGCTCTTAATGGTTGGTAGGGGATCAAATACTTATTTCTCTGTGCACAATGCAAATAAATATATATAATTTTGACAATGTGATTTTCTTTTTTTTTTTTTTTAAATATAGTCGATCTCTCACTGATAAAATTAACCTAGCCTAAAAATTCTAGACTGTTCATGTCTTTGACAGTGGGCAAACTTACAAAATCAGCAAGGGATCAAATACTTATTTCCTTCACTGTATGTATATATATATATATATATATATATATATATATACACAAACACTGCACAGAATTTTCCTTTCACAATAACAACAGCAACAACAAAAAATAAATAAATAAAAATGTTTTCAAATGGGAATATTCCGCTTCTGTACCTTTTATCTGACGCCTCCAATAGTCCAATGCTAAGGCTGATCCAGAACTTTACATAAAGCTTAACCTCAGTATTTAATATTCCCACAACACTTCTTAAATACAGTTATTAAACAAACTAACTTTGGGACAACATCTGGAGAACTGCTGACATTTTATCATTGTACAAACACTAGTTCAATACTTGGGATAACACTGTTCCCCTATCACTTACACATAACGTCTGCAGTGGGGAATATAACGGCCGGGCTTCAGGCCACCCTGAGAACAGGTCTACACATACAAGCACATTGTCATACACTTCTACCTCGGGTAGTTGTATGTTCTGCAGTCGCTGGGACGGGTAATCTGGCCGGGCTGCACTTTTCATAGGTACCTTTGCTGTTTTACCTATATCACGCCGTGCGCATATCATGCCGGCTGCTACAAACCTAGTGGTGGCATTATTGTATCCAGGGACAAGCCAATTTACTGACACCTGGCTGCACATTCTCTTGTTGTCAGTTCTGGCTTCTCTTGCTCTCTCAATTGGCTTACCCGATGATCCAATAAAGTTCCTAGTACCAATGGGCCCATAATTGTGGGCGATGCCAAAAGCGTACCTAGAGTCAGTGTAAATGTCGGCCGTCTTACCTTCTGCTAGGTTACAAGCCTCAGCGAGCACCTCCCGCTCAGCTCCTTGAGATGAACAAGAAGGTGAGAGTGGTTTCTGGATGATTTACCTTGTGCTTCGTATCCTGTCTTGTACATACTGTATATGATGAAGTATTTCTACATTACAAATTTACATTGGAAACCCATGTCACATATAGATAGAACATTTCAAAAGGGTGGAGTTTTATTTTTCCACATTCATCTGATGATCCCCTCGGCCTCCTGTGTAAATTTGCTGGAGGGGGATGGTCTCTTACACAATACCTCATATTGGGTAGAGACTATAGCACAGCATACTTAGTGCCATATTTACCGTTCTGGAAGGATATGGAACCAACTATACAGAAATACCTCAAAATGTAGGTTACTGTCATACACCTTTAATCTGGATTACTCATTGGGGTCTCATACACATTTTGTAGACCTCCTAGAACCAAATTCATTAATTCAAAACAAAATAAAACACAAAACAAAACTACCTGATCAGTCCCTTCACCATTCCCTCCTATTTGGACTCTGCGAAAGTAATGTAACAGAGTTCAAAACTACATATCTCAACATAATAAGGTTGGGTACTCTATCTGGGGGGCACTAGTTTAACCCCCTGTAATACACAACAGCCTGGAACAAAAATGACTTTCTCCTGACAAAAATACATTTTATCTTTAAAATGACTTGCAACCATTTACCTGTAAAACGGCTCACATTTTCAAAAAATAACATTTAGGCAGCACTATAGCACATGCCTCATGTGTGAAAACAAAAACAAAACAATTGTAATTAGTTATTCAATAACACAGAAAATAATATATCTGGTAATATTAATTACTGCAAAACAATAAACTATATATAAAAATAGGGAACAGTGGGGGCACATACATTTTCAAGACCCCGTGTCTCACAATATCTGTATTTTAAGTCATTTGAATCAACATCAAAACATTCCAACTTTAAAACTTATCACATCATAACACATAAATATGCAGTGTAACTTTTATCTTTTTACAAACATATCCAGCGGTCTGTAATATTTTTCTCTCTTGGTGTAGTTACAGACGACAGCGCATGCGCAAAGATAAGAAACATTCCATTACGGAGGGGAACTGATTTTAACCCCATACACAAAACACTAAGAATTTTAGACATTACTGCTGTTAAAGATAAGAACATACAATATAGATCTGCTATATTGTGGCCACTAGTTTCAAACTTCACACATGTTACATTACACACATCACACATCACAAAGATGTCACATCACACCCGTTCACATTACACTCCCTCCGTTCTGACCCACATTAGTCACAGCAATGTACCCGGCTGCTCCGTTTTCTTTACTCTTCCAATAAAAATTTACACCTGTATTTAAATTGTTCTTTCTCACATCATCTTACTTGTAACCACCTGTAATCACCTACTTTGTTCTTTTACCTTCTCAACTTTCCACAAACCATTCTATTTATCACATGCAAACATCCTTCTTACGGCTGGCAGCC
The DNA here is from genome assembly GCF_050947455.1 of Rhinoderma darwinii. Lineage (NCBI taxonomy): Eukaryota > Metazoa > Chordata > Amphibia > Anura > Rhinodermatidae > Rhinoderma > Rhinoderma darwinii. The sequence continues at coordinate 105,270,430 of NC_134689.1, forward strand.
TCTTCAACAATTTTTTTACAGTGTGTTATTTTGCCTTCACATACTTTACAATTAAAGCCCCAGCTCCTTTTGCTCATTCTACTATAATGATGGCCGGGACCCGTGCCCCAAAGCATTTTTGTCTCACTTCCTCCTGACCCCATGGTCGGAGAGCAGTAGGGTGATTTCCGGTAAATCCCCCACCTCCAGGCAGACTGGCCACGTTTGCCGACAGATATCTCAGACCAGTCTATCTCCTAGACTGTCTTACCAATACGATATCAAAAGTCGTTCCTCCAGACATTCTAGCAGGAGGATCCCCTTTCCTCTGATCCCTCACTGTATTGAACATCAGGAACAGACAAAATGCTGCCAATCAACAATTGCAAGAGCAAATTCTTCAACACAATCGACATTCATGAACCTCCATTGATTCAAGCAGGAGTTTGTCACATTCATTTATGCAGAACACTTGCTGCCGGGGTGTGTCTTTCGGTTCATACAGCCTGTGATGTAGCATATGTCCCAAACTCTTTCCTCTAGCACTTTGCAATGGTTTCACATGCAAATTATATTTGGTAACATATATGTTATCCTCCCCGCTCAGCCGTTCTGTCTGTGGGTTGTAGTTTTAGGGGCCTGTTATGTATGTTGGTGATGATTTCTTTAGGGGCTCTGGGTCTGAGCCAATACCAATGTCCTTCACTGTAATTACTACTACGACACAGGTGGCATCTGGGATAAGTGTCAGGGTCATTCATTGAATACAGGATGTTATATTACAACGGTATTCAATCCAGCGGTCTGATGTTATACTACTACAGACTTAATTACTTGGATGTTATTTTACATCAAAGTGTAAATGCCGGATTATGACATGTGCTAGAAATCAGTCTGTACTGATTCCCACCTTATGCCAGTCTGGCAATGCATACAACTGGTTTAAGGAACCTTACACACAATATCACTTGCTGGCAGTGAGTTAGGAACATATAAATGATTTTCTAATACAGTATTCAAAGTTTTCGCGGTTGCACTGGATTCTCCATTATCGGGACTTAACCATTGAAGCCCCTGTGGTACTACAGGATATTACTCACAACTATCCAACTTTTCTCTCACCTACAGACAGTCAGTACCTCCCAACTATAATCCAAGACAAACGGGTAACCGAACAACTATTAATCCTCAACAATTTTACAAAACTAAATAACAGCTGATTCACTACAACAGAGCAGCAAGCACAAGTTTTTTTTCCTCACTGTCTAGACTACAATCTTTTAATTTCAAATATTTCACATGTGAGTTACAACTTCTCTCCGACATGCGCTACGTCACTGCATTCCAAAGGGGGAGGTCTTACACTTCTCACAATTTTTTCTGGTTAACAATGTAATTGCTGGCAAAAACTCTCTCATGTCTTTCATATCAACAGTTTAAGATCACGTACACACCTGCAATCTTTCATCACACAAAAAGCTTCAACATACCTTTTTGGATCCATGTTTCAACCCACTGCTGAATAAAGGGCCACGTCCAGAAGTTGTGACGTCATGACAGCTAGATTCCAAGGCTTACGCAATACATGTGTGAATTGTGTAAGAATAAGCTCCTTACCTACCGCTGTTTTTTTGTAATTCACAGATGCAAAGCCAGACCTCTCCAGTGACAACTTATCAGACGTGCAATCTCCCGGGTTTCGGCACCATTACTGTCGTGGAAATCAATGGCTCAAAATATATTAGACTGAAATTTTGACGAGTCCAACAGACTCTCAGGCCAGGCCCCATTATTCAGCATCCTATTCAGGATATTTCACCAATATATATCGAGAGAGGAGAAGAAAACACACAGACGCTGCTGATATGCCCAAAATACTCCTCTGAAGGTTTATTTCCAAACTCAAACTATAATACTATCATTCAGAAGGAGTTTAGGCTTGAGGTTAACCAATCAGAGACAATGTGACAATATTTGTTATTCAGTAAAAAGCAGATCATAACGTACATCCCAGATACATCATTATAATTCTTCACACATTAGGTTTGCAGGTGGCCTTATCTCTCTTGGGCAGAATGTTCCTGTAAGATGGCTCTCCCACACGCATATTTGCCACCCTCCCTTCTCACTCCCTATTTCTTCCCTGCAAGCTTCGTATGGGAGCCAAGGTCAAAGATAAAACATACGAAATCAACATTACTTGTATTAAAGGAACAATGACCTTCCTATTCACTACAAAAGAAATAAGATGGGAACTCCAGACAAGATGGCTGCTGCACGAAACGAAATCATTTAAACATTATTATAATCACTTTCACATAATACATATCTTAGTAATTCGGCATCCTGCTTGATAATTCATAATGTAATTTCATGAAGAGAATATAAGCAAATAAACCTTCACATCCCTGTCCGGCCTGCACATTGGTATAGCACGTAAGCGTTATACAATGCCATCTGCACCATGTACACGGCCGGCTTTTTATACCACACCTTTATTTTCTGCATGGCACTGTATGGCTTTAGTACTTGATCAGAGAGATCAACCCCTCCCATGTACTTATTGTAGCCGAGGATGCAATCTGGCTTGGGGGTCATTGTAGTGCTACCTCGGACAGGTACAGGGGTGCTGCCGCTACCGTGTATTGTGGTCAACATAAGGACATCCCTCTTGTCCTTATACTTGACCAGCAACAAGTTATCGCTGTATAGTTCCCTGCTTTCTCCCTTTCTTATTGGTTGCCCAATCAGATTTTTAGAGAGGCCTCTCTGGTTTTTGCGCACGGTGCCGCATGCTACAGTACTTCTGGTGGAGAGGCATTTAAATAGTGGGATGCTGGTGTAGAAGTTATCCACGTAAGCGTGATAACCCTGGTCCAGCAGTGGGTGCATCAAATCCCACACTATGTTCCCACTAACTCCCAGGACAGGGGGGCATTCTGGGGGTTCTATCCTGGTGTCTTTCCCTTCATTAACCCTAAACCTGTAGGTGTACCCTGAGCTGCTCTCGCACAGCTTGTACATTTTAATTCCGTACCTCGCCCTCTTGCTTGGCAGGTATTGGCGGAATTTTAGTCTCCTCTTAAAATGTACAAGAGACTCGTCTATTGCTATATTCTTTTCGGGGGTGTACACTTCAGGAAATTTGGTGCAGAAATGATTAATGACTGGCCTGATTTTGAATAGGCGGTCGTATATGGGGTCATCACGGGGTGGGCACTGTGCATTATCACTATAATGCTAAAATTTCAGAATAATTTCAAATCGTGTCCGGGTCATTGCCATGCGGTATAATGGGGTGCTGTATAAAATGTCTGCACTCCAGTATTGCCTAATCTCTGGCTTTTTTACTAGGCCCATATGTAGAACAAGGCCCCAAAATTTCATCATCTCTTCTGCCTCTATGGGGGTCTACCTAGCAAATGATGAAGTGGGGTTTTGGGCTAAAAATTGCTGGGCGTATAAATTTGTTTGGGCCACCATTAAATTAACAAAATCCTCAGAGAAAAAGATCTTGAAAAAGTCAATTTCTGTAAGGCCTGCAGTCTCTAACCGAATTCCTGAGCTCCCTGTGAAATCCGGAATGTGAGGCTCATAATTATCAGTGGGTGGGTTCCACACGATATCACTAATTTGGGGGGTTGCCTGAGCTGATGTCCTTGGGCGACTTTGTGGAGGTTCCTCATCACTGGATGATGAGGAGGAGCTCAAGAGGAATGGGGCAATTTCCTCTTCTCCCTCGCTGGCCAATTCAGTGTCAGAGGCCAGGATGGCGTATGCCTCCTCGGCTGAGTAGACCCTTTGGGATGATTGGGACATTTTTATTAGGGGGGTATGTAGTGCTTAAACACGTGTAATAATTAATTTTTATAGAGGTGGTTGTGTGTGTTGTGCTTTTACACGTGTAAATGAAATTTATTGAAAAAAAAAAAAAGGAAGAGAAGAAAAAGAAGAAAAATTCCTGACTACCTGACACTAACAAATAAATAACTAACGGTCGCTACGCTATCAAAAATTTAGTGAACAAACTTCAGTTAAAAAAACTTAATGTCCGTCACTAACTGACGCTAACTATAACGCAGTAAATAGACTCTAAAACTGTCGCTACGCTATCAAAAATTTAGTGAACGAACTTCAGTTAAAAAAAACCTGAATGTCCGTCACTAATTGGCGCTAACTATAACGCAGTAAATAGACTCTAAAACTGTTGCTTCGCTATCACAAATTTAGTGAACGAACTTCAGTTAAAAAAACTGAATGTCCCTCACTAAACTGACGCTGACTATAAGATGTAAGTTTATACTAAAACTGTCGCTACACTATCACAAATTTAGTGAACAAACTTCAGTTAAAAAAAAAACCTGAATGTCCGTCACTAAACGGACGCTGACTAGAACACTATAAATTTATACTAACTGTCGCTACGCTATCAAAAATTTAGTGAACGAACTTCAGTTAAAAAAAACTGAATGTCCGTCACTAAACGGACGCTGACTATAAGATGTAAATATATACTAACTGTCGCTACGCTATCAAAAATTTAGTGAACGAACTGAATGTCCGTCACTAAATGGACGCTGACTATAAGATGTAAATTTATTCAAGCTGTATAAAAAATATATAGCTATAACTTCTGCTATATATTTTTTTTACAAAACGGACGTCAGTAAACGTCCGCTACTCTAATGCTACTCTTTTGTTTTTTTTTGTACAGTTTTATAAAAACAAAAAAAAAAGGGCAAAAAAAAACCTGCGTAAACAAATTACCACTGAGGCTGATTATTAGACTCAGTACTCAGTAGCCGCAGGGTGCACGCAAAAAAAAGGTGCAGTAATAAAAAAGGCCGAAAAATAAAAAAAACTTGCGGCAAAAAAATTACCACGGATGCTGATCAGTGATGGCGGTCACTGATCAGCACTCAGTGGCCGCAGGGCACACACAGGGAGGTGCAAAAATAAAATAAAAAGGAAGTCCTGTGACAAAAATTGGCGGTCAGTGATGGCGGTCACTGATCCGCACTCAGTGGCCGTAGGACGTAAAGAGGGGGAGGGGGGGATAGGCGGGAGGGTACAGGGATAAGAAGTTTAGAAAAAAACAAGTGCTGCTGCTAAAAAAATCAGCAGCAGCACATATGATGATGATGACGGTTCACTCTTCAGCAGGAAGCAGTCGGATGAAGATGTCACAGCAGGATCGCAGCACAGAAGGCCTCAGATTCGGTAAGATGGCTTCACAGACGGTCACACCAGCTCTGCTCACCGTTCCTAACCGGAATGAGGTGGGCAGGGCTGGTGGAGGGTGTTTCAAACACCCGCCATGGCTGCGATTTGGTCGGTCGGTGCAGACTGACCAACCGTAGCGATCGGGGGGCTGGCATCACCGCCATTTTTTTACATGGAACATGGTAGTGATTGGTGCTGTCCTAGACAGCACCAATCACCACCATATCACTGTGCCCTTTGGCACAGTAATTGGCTATAGCCGCAAACAGCCGCAATTGGCCGGTCTGAACTGACCGGCCAATGGCGGCAATCGCCGATGCGGGGGGGGGGAGGCGACACCCCCCTGGGCATCGTGTACAGATGGCCTGCTGTTATGAACAGCAGCCATATTTACTTTAAAACTGTCTCATTTTTTTCTATAACTGTTTTCCCGTTTGTCGTAAGTATAAGACATTTTTCGGAAAGCACTGGCTTTCCATGACGTATACTTACGACAAATGTCGGGAAGGGGTTAAAGATATACTGTATGTGGGATTAATCCGCACAAAATGTTTGATCTAAAATTAACATGATGATAAAAGTTGCAGATTTACTTTAACCCTGTCGCCTTTAAAGAGCTATAACTTTTTATTTTTCTGTTGACATAGCTGTATGAGGAATTGTTTTTGACAAGATGAGTTTTGATTTACTTATCATTTTTTATTAACTTTTATGAACTCTTTTTGGGGAGAATAGCAAAAAACAGCAATGCCGCTATGGTTCTATGCATTTTAAATTTACGTTGTAAATCGTGTGACATAAATAACTTGTTGCCTTTATTCTATGGGTCGGTACAATGATGGCGATACCACGTATGTATAGGTTTCTTATGTTTTACCACTTTTGCACAATGAAAACACTTTGGAACTATATTTTGTTTTTGGATCGTCGCTTTCCAAGAGCCGTAACTTTTGTGTTTTTCCATTGCTGAAGCCACTTAATGTTTTTTGTGGGATGTGATGGCTCAGGTTTTTTTTTAGCCAAGCCCAGCAGTGGACACAAAAGAACGGAGATGCATCAGTCTTTTCTTTATACCGGTCTTTCCTTTTAGATCCACTTCTGACTTTGTCTCAAAAAACTAAGTCAGAAATTGCATCGAAATGGTGTGCGTGATCCTGGCATATTATGGGCCAGTAGGGACTATGTGTGCCAGGTTCTGTACACATCTTCCATGAAGCATGTCATATTTTTTTTATCACAGATCAATTTGCACCTGATGCCACAGTAATGATGGTCATCAACATTATTCATTTTAGTGTTTGTGTGCACCTCTGACCTGCGGCAGCCTACTTTATTCATTCACACAACACTAAGTAATGAAATCAGGATCTGAAGGAAGAAACAAAGAAAAAAAAATGGCTGGTGGGCTCAGAAATTAAAAGGTAATTAATTTATTAAATTCATAATTCTAAATATGATTTTTTGTAATCCGAAGAAAAGAATAAAGGGGATTTTTGTTGGTACTGCCCATAAACAAAAAGTGATATGAAATTTTGTTTATTCCTTTTACTTATATAGTGCCAACATATTTTGCAGGACTGTACAGATTGTCCTCACTTGCTGTCCCCAGTGGGCCTCACAATCCATGCTCCTGAACTGTATATTTTTGGAGTGTGGGAGAAAAACCACACAAACACAGGGAGAACATACAAGTAGTATTAAAAGAAATTGCTACGTGTTTCGGGGTTGAACCAAACCCTTCCCCAGGCTTGTACACCAATATGGCGAATAGTTTTACAGACCGGTATATATACACATGTTCCTTTGTAAAAAAAGAAAAGCCAAGACTAGGGTTAGTCTGGGTTCACACGACCATGTTACGTCCGTAATGGACGCACCGTATTTCGGCCACAAGTCCCAGACCGAACACACTGCATGGAGCCGGGCTCCTAGCATCATAGTTATGTACGATGCTAGGAGTCCCTGCCTCTCTTTGGAACTACTGTCCCGTACTGAAAACATGATTACAGCCAGGTAGGGACTCCTTGCATCGTACATAACTATGATGCTAGGAGCCCGGCTCCCTGCAGTGTGTTCGGTCCGGGACTTGCGGCCGAAATACGTTCCGTCCATTACGGACGAAACATGGTCGTGTGAACCCAGCCTTAGGGCTCAAGGGGAAAGTTTAGTGGGCAGTAGTTGGTGTGATAATGCTGATCTCATAGTAATGCAGTCCATCAGTGATATTCGATGGTAGTAGCATGCTATACATAAAACTTTCTAAAAGAGGGATTTATGCATACATTCCAGATATAATGATGTTAATAGAAATAGAAGTAGTAGTAATAATAATAATGATAAAGAGTCTTTTTTTCTTCTCATAGTAGCGATTGTAATGAGTGTTCGATCAAATGGGATAAAAATAAAATTAGTGACAAAGATTAATTCATCGTAGCATAAAAAAACGTAAACATCAACATAATAAAAAGTAGGTAACACACTTCTATCTTGGCATCATAGAGATTAAGTTTCACAGAAATCCTTATGATAATGTTGTGCGAGAAGCAGCAAAAGGAGTTTATCGAAGGAGATGTAGGCTATGATATGTTTGTGTGATAGCGGGTTAGTGTTAATATTGTTTGCTGTTTTTTTAATTGTGGGCACTTTTGGATAACATTGGATATAAAGCCCTTGCATGTTGCGCCACCCTCAAGGACAAGTACAGCCTTCTCAGGTGGATGTGACTTGTTGGGAGAGGAACATTCTCTATGTACGTGCACACTCTTGATGAGCGCTAATCAGCTACTTTGTTTCCTATGTATCTCCCACTTTATTTTATTTTATCCCATTTGATCGAACACAAATTACTATTGCTAGTATGAGGAACAAAAGGACTCTTATCATTATTATTATTATTATTAACACTTCTATTTCTATTAATATTTACATCATTATACCGGAATGTATGTACAACTCCCTCTTTTAGAAAGATTTATGTACAGCATGCTAGTGCCACCCAATGTCACTCATGGACTGGACCACTATAAGGTCAGCGTTATCACACCAACTACTGCCCACTGAACTTTCCCCCTGAATTCTAACTTCACTCGTGGCGTTTTTTCCCAAAGGGAACGTGTGTGTGTATATATATCAGTCTGTAAAACTATTCCCCATATTAGTGTACAATCCTGAGTAAGGGATTGATCCAACTCCAAAACACATAGCAAATTCTTTTAATACTACACTAAATTATATATGTTTTTATAAAATGTCATAACCCTCATGATCTGTGGGCAGCACCGATGAAAATCCCCATTCTTTTTTTCTTCTGACAGCAGATTAACACTATCCTACTTCTACAAAAACTTTAAGTCAAGCGGTGTTGTCATATGTCTTTTTCTCTCCTCTATAAATATATTTATTTTTGGCTAAATAGATAGCAGGGGGCAGTTTGGGGGTCTACTTAGTAAATAATGGGGCAGATTTACTAATACTGTCTAAATTTTAGATATTGTAAACTTAGACCAGGCCGTCAGAAGATATGCCAAATTTATCACAGTGGTGCATGTTGTAAGGTAAATTTGGCGCATCTTGCTAAACATATTGGACACTTTTATATTCCTTATACCAACTCTTGGTTGGCTTAGCTGGCGCTAGTTTTTTGCGCCAAAATTTTGGCATATGGTGCCGCATATAAGCCAGGCCCCCTTTTGACTAAGTTGTACAGCAAAAAAGGTGAGGGAATGGCGGCGCTCCTCCGAGACTATATATGATGTGGTGAAGTGTAGCTTGCCGGCTCCACCCACTGCTGTCCCTCGGTGCTAAATCCTTAGTACCTGGGACAAAATATGTAAAGGAAGGCAAAAAAAATATGCAGTCTAACCACGGGTATCGGCGCCAGGCTCAAGAGGATCAGGAACGGAGTATACTGACCTGACGAAGGGACCAGTTTGGTCTAGAAACGCGTCGTCCTCTGAATAAAAGATCTCCTTGATCATACTTACCTGACTCCGTTCCTGATCCTCTTGAGCCTGGCGCCGATACCCATGATTAGACTGCATCTTTTTTTTGCCTTCCTTTACCTTTTTCACTAAGTCATGCACACTTTTCTTAACACTTTTAAAATGTATCTAGTGAGACAATCATCTGATCTTTTTGGCACAAATCAATAATAAATTTGTCTAAATTGATTTGTGCCAAACTTAGCCGAGGATTTTGGTGGACTAATAGTAGTAAATGTGCCACGATGTATTTTCTTACCATACACCCTAATTTATGACATATTTTGTAGTTCAGTAAAAACAATGTATTCTGCCTAAATATAATGCCATACTAGAAAATGTATAGCCAGTCCTATGTCCAATCTTGTAGATAATGCCATGGGTGACCCCTCAATGACCCCTCAGCTAAGTGATCACGTATTATCCACTACTTAAAGAGGCTCTGTCACCACATTATAAGTGCCCTATCTCCTACATAATGTGATTAGCACTGTAATGTAGGTAACAGCAATGTTTTTTATTTAGAAAACAATCAATTTTCACCAAGTTATGACCTATTTTAGCTTTATGCTAATGACTTTCTTAATGCCCGACTGGGCGTGTTTTTACTTTTGACCAAGTGGGCGTTGTGGAGAGAACTGTATGGCGCTGACCAATCAGCGTGATACACTTCCCTCCATTCATCTAATCAGGACAGCGTGTGCTGTCACTTACACCCACATTAACGTTACGTGTAAGTGACAGCACACGCATCATACACTGATTGGTCAGCGTCATACACTTCTCTCCACCACGCCCGCTTGGTCAAAAGTAAAATCACGTCCAGTTGGGCATTAAGAAAGTCATTAGCATAAAGTTAAAATAGGTCATAACTTGGTGAAAATGTATTGTTTTTCTAAATAAAAAACACTGCTGTTACCTACATTACAGCACCTATCACATTAGGAGATAAGGCACTTATAATGTGACAGAGCCTCTTTAAAGGAATTTTCAAGGATTAGAGAAACATAGCTGCTTTCTTTCAAAATGGTGCCACACATGTCCACAGGTGGTATGTGATATTGCAGTTCAGCCCCGTTTACTTCAAAGGAACTGAGCTTTAACATCAGCTACATCCCATGTACAGGTGTGGAGCTGTTTTTGGAAGAAAGTAGCCATGTTTTTCTAATCCTGGACAACTCCTTTAACCTGTAATGTCAGGATAGGGAGACAGATAGGTGAGCCCTAAATCTACCCGCCACTCAGTGCCTGCCTACTTGCACAGCCCGTCCTAGGCGACGGCGTACAACTGGGCGACGGTCCCTACGCTCAATATGTGCACGACAGACAAACAAGACAAGGGAACACAAAAGCAAAGGAATGTGGGGCAGTTGCCCACGGCAACACCGTGAGCAACAGAGTAGTGGACGAGCCGAGTCAAACCAGGAGTGTACGTGGTAACAAATGCAGAGCAGGAGAATAGTCAGTCAAGCCAGGGTCATTATGAAGCAGAGGTAAATAGTAACAGCAGGAATAGCAGAGCCAGGAAGCGGAAGAATCACAAGCAAAGGACAAGCAGCAAATGAAGGTATAAGTGGACCAAGGGCGGGAGCTGGAACCGTCTGGCCAGGCTGCGATAGGCTCTCCCACTCCTCAGCCTACCATCCTGAGTGGTAGCAGATCGAGTCACTCTAGCAGACCTAGGAACAAATGCAGGCTGATTAACTACGGGCGTCGACACAGAAGCTGTGTCAGGCAAATCCTTCACATAACCATTCATCGATATTTTTCACACGTTCCTTGTTATTCCTGTCTCGTTGGTGACTAGTTTTGATCCCAGCCTTGCTCCTGGTTCCTGCTGTAGGCCAATATTCCCACCTGGTTCATACCCAATTCTGAGACTCCTTGTTTTGACTGTGCTATTGTCTGTTTCCTGGACCTGTTGCTGCATTTTCTGACTCGGAATACCTGACTTGTACTATTGTGTCCCACCTAGATCTTCGGCATAATGTCAAGCCCACTATGGGCCCATATTGTCCAGTACTTCCTTTATACAGAGGCACACAGAGGCATGTTATACTCCATTGCATACTGTTTTATGTGGGTATACTCCCCAAGAAGCATTGCTTGCATGGACAGTTAGAATTCATTCCAAATGTTAGACAGGCAACAGGTTAGTAAACAAAGGACACATTGAAACAACAAGCCGGGTCAAAGAGTCCAAAGAATACGAACTGGCTGGGAACATGACTATACACTTCCTAAAGAAGCATTTGCTCAGGCCCTGAAAAAAACAAGGAAAACTGGCAATTGGTTAAAATATATATATTACCCACACTTGGCGTGCGCTGGCCCTTTGGAAAGAAGAGGGGTCAACGAGCGTCGTACATGCGTCAGAGTTGGAAAGAGCAGAGCGGCGGCAACAGCGAGGGAAAAGAAGAAGATCGGGACTATGGCCAGGATGGAGTGAAGGAGAAGAGGCTTGAAGGTGCAAGGGACAGAAGCTGCCCGTAGGTACTCTGTGTGCCACTGTGCACGGATCCTTCATATGGCTTTGCAATAAGCATGAGCCTTAAAATGGTACCCTACATGAGGCTTAGAGTAGTCATGGTCTGCTTTTGGAGACACACCATTCCTCATTTCCGGGGCTCAAAAGTAATTGGACAAATTAACATTACCATAAATATATATATAATTTTAAATACTTTGTAGAGAATCCTTTGCAGGCAATGACTGCCTGAAGTCTGTAACGCATGGACATCACTAAACGCTGGGTTTCCTCCTTGTTTGTGGTTCTTTCTGCCTCAAGTTTTGTCTAAAGCAAGTGAAATGCATGCCTGATCGGGTTGAGATCTGGTGATTGACTTGGCCATTGCAGAATATTCCACTTCTTTGCCTTAAAAAACACCTGGGTTGCTTTTGCAATATGTTTTTGGTCCTTGTCCTGTGAAGCGACGTCCAATCAACCTTGCTGCATTTGGTTGAATCTGAGCAAAAAGTATATCCTTGAACACTTCAGAATTAATCCGGCTGCTTCGGTCTTCAGTCACATCATCAATAAACACTAGTGAACCGGTGCCTTTGGCAGCCATGCATGCCCTTGCCACCACACAGCCTCCACCATGTTTTACAGAGGATGTGGTGTGATTTGGATCATGAGCCGTTCCAAGTCTTCTCCATACTTTCTTCCTCCCATCATTCTGGTACAGGTTGATCTTAGTTTCATCTGTTCAATGAATGCTGTTCCAGAACTGGGCTGGCTTATTTACATGTTGTTTGGCAAAGTGTAATCTGCCCTTTCTATTTTTGAGGCTGAATAATGGTTTGCACCTTGTGGTGAACCCTCTGTATTTGCTCTCATGAAGTCTTCTCCTCATGGAAGACTTCGATACTGATACGCTTACTTCCAGGAGAGTGTTCTTCACTTGGGTAGATGTTGTGAAGGGGCTTTTCTTCACCATGGTAAGGATTCTGCAGTCATCCACCACTGTTGTCTTCCGTGGACGTCCAGGCCTTTTGGCGTTAACGAGATCACCAGTGTGCTCTTTTTTTGTTGTTGCTAGAATGTACCAAACTGTTGATTTGGCCACTCCAAATGCAAATTCCACACCTGGAATCAACTCTAGACCTTTTACCTGCTTAATTGATGATGGATTTATGAGGGAATAGCCCATGCAGCCCATTAAATAGCTTTTGAGATAATTCTCCAATTACCTTTGGTCCCTTGAAAAAGAGGCAGCTACATATTAAGGAGTTGTAATGCCTAAATTCTTCCTCAAATTAGGATGTGCATATCCTTAAATTAAAGCTGGGAGTCTGCACTTTAAGCCCATATTTATTATATAACTGTATATTCAATATGTTTTGGTAAATAGCTAAAATGGCAAAACTTGTGTCACTGTCCAAATAATTCTGGACCTAACCTAATGTGTATATATATATATATATATATATATATATATATATATATATATATATATATATATATGTATCCATTGTAACAATTAGTTGCAATGTATCTGAAGTATTCATATATCTGAGTGTAAAGTTAGAAACAAGGTGTGATTCATATTGAAATAAGTCATTACGTAGTGTGACTAGGATCACAGCACTTGGTCTGTGTTTGAGGTTGTATGTGCGGATTGTGCTGAGAAAAGCCTGTTGACAGAAATACATTTAATGAACAGTAAGAAAAAATGCCAAGTGAACTAATTAAAGCAAATTGCATTTATTTATGGAATAAATATCTTTCAATTACATGGTTAAGTAAACTTCCAGAGAATAGTAATTTAGCACCTGCTGGAAAGTCTACACATGTTCCAATGTTCTTGGTTAAATGCAATATGCAGATTATGTAACATCGCCATTTCCAATTCATCCGTCTCCTCTTGAACATGTTGCTATATGGAGCTCATAATCTATTTATATTTTCTTCAATGTTCACGATGGCTTTTATAACATAAGATGAATAAACGTATCTTTCCAATTTAATACATAGGGGGATTTATTAACACTGGTGGTTGATACGCAATATAAAGAAAGCTGGAATAAAATGTGTCTTATTTCTTAATAAGTTAGGCTCATCTATTGCTGTTTGTGCGAGGGAGTCAAATCTACCTCACCTATGAGCTGGAGTAGATTTGTGCCATAATTTATGCTAGTTTCTGGTGCAAATTAGGATACGTTTCTCGTGCTACAGATTTCCCGATTTTTACGGAAAATTGCTACTTTTGTGCCATTTGCAATCTTTCTACACTGGAACGCCTGCATAGAAAAGTTTATAAATTCTCCCCATGATCTCTACATTTTTCACATTGCCATCTATCACTAAATGAATAACGTCTATTTACTGTATGTTAGTGAAGTCAGGTACAAAACAATGTTATTCCTGTATAATGAATGCATTGCCCTTACCTTGGCATTTGCAGTATTGCATGGGTATTAATCATTCCACCCAACTCTGTCGTCTATTAACAGTTAATTCAATTTGAAATTGCACAACCTTTTATACAGTGTTAACTGAGTGCTATAATAAATGAAGTCAGCAGTGAGCATTGTTTATTGTAATGTTATGTGGCATTCTGTTTTTATAACTAAAGGGGTTTTTTCATTAGGCAATTATCGGGCAGACAAGCGTTCATGGAACGCTCGTTGCCGATAATTGCCCTGTGTAAACAGGGCAGCGATCAGCCGATGAACGAGCAAATGCTCATTCATTGGCTGATTGCATCATTTTAAACAGTGAGACACGCGGCCGACATGATAATAATGTATGGGGACGAGTGATCGGAGTAACGATCGCTTGTCCCCATTCTAGCTCCTTGTGACAGGAGCAAACGAGCGCCGATCAACGAGCTGTCTCATTGATCGGCGTTTGTTGCATCGGCCAGTGTAATAGGTCATGGAACTGGACACTTAAACCACAACGACAACAGACCAGGAAGGAACATCTGCATTCTGGTGCCTTTTTTGTTCTTATTTCACAGTGAACTATAAAAACATAGAGCTGATAACCCTAACATTCTTTTATTTATTTGGTCCATCCATGTGTGAGGTTCATAGTCAGAAAGCAGCTGTCCTTTCCAAAATGTTAAAGGGGTATCCTTATAAAGTGATGACACATCGCTAGGATATGCCATCACTTGATTGGTGGGGGTCTAACCTCTGGAACCCCACCAATCCTGAGAATTAAGGAGCCTTAGGGCTGATTTAGAATAGCTTCCCATTCTAGGTTTTCTCTGCACAGCGGCATTCCCGGCCTACTGACTGTGCAGGGAACATCAGCACAGTCCCATTCACTTGAATGGGGTCGAGCTACAGTTTTCTTGCTACATTTTGCTGCACAGCAGGTGGTTGGGGCACCATTCCCAGGATCTGTATACATTACTTTATAAGATGAGAACACCCTTTTAAAACATCGATGCCACTTTATTACTAGATATTACTTTTTCTTAGTAATAGAATAATTGCTCATTGCCAGAGTATGCTTTGATCTTAAATAGATCACTGGATGTTTTTCTCCGCTGACTACCTGAGACGTTAGGATACCCATACCTATAGGCATCATTAACAAAAACGCTTTCTTAAAACCTGGGTAAACCAGTACAAAGTTCTGACAAAAGGAGGACTTCAGCTGCTTTGATACCTTCACTGTGTCAGAGCTCCATTGAAACCAAATAACTTATCTACTTTGTGGGTTAGGGTAATGGTGTTGCCAATCTCAAAATTGGTAATGAACCATCAATAATACCATATGATTCTCCCCAAAAGCTTTACTTTGTTTACATTTATTTGTGCAAGGTCATGGCAAACTCTAAATGGCTTCAAGCGTGTTTAAATGTGTCACTTTTATGGGTTTATAGTGAAGACAGCACTTCTTTACATGATTCTCTCCGTCTTTACCAAATATGACAAAATCATCAAAATATGACTGGTTTGGCTTGGCATGGCAGCATGTGTGCTCTTGGGCCTCTGGGTTGCTCCTTCTGCAGGAGCGGTATTGCGGTGGCGGTAGCCACCATGCGGTGCTACAACTAATAGAGTAGGGACCCACTTTAAAGAGGTCGCTGTGTGGTAGCAAGTGGGCTTATACAATTTGATCAAAATGTTAACAAAGAATCTCATCTTCATGTTTATAAAAATTTGGCCTAGCAGCTATAGATCAAAGTCAGGGCCAGCCTTCGGTTGGATGGGACCCTGTGCGGGACTCTCTATTGCCGCCCCTACACAAACCAAAAATTAACCACATATATAGACACGCTGGAACATATATACTGAACATACATAAAGACAGATATTTAGACATACAGGCAAATATACATACACACATCTGGAATATATACATACAGGTAAATATATAGACGTACACACACACACACACACACACACACACACACACACACACACAGATAAATACACAGACAGGAACATATACAAATACATAAAAGGCACATATATACAAGCACAAAGACACATTCACAAACAGACCCATATATACCCAGTACAGATAATGTCGTAGATTTCATATGCAGCCCCATGTAACACCACAGATAACACAGTGATAACTGAGTACAGATAATTTAGTAGATGTTACCTGAAGTCCTATGTAACACCACAGATAACACAGTGATAACTCTCTGAATACAGATAAAGTAGTAGTGTTACCTGCAGTCCTATGTAACACCACAGATAACACAGTGATAACTCTGAGTACAGATAATGTCGTAGATGATAACTTTACCCACAGACACATAAACATACACACACACACACACACGCATATATATATATATATAACGGTAGCAGAGTATATAAGGGGCAACAGGGTATATAAGAGGCAGAAGGGCATATAAGGAGCAGAAGGGCATATAAGGGGCAGCAGGATATATAGGGGTAGCAGGATATATTGGGTCAGCAGGGTATATAGGAGGCAGCAGAGTATATAGGGGGCAGCAGGATATATAGGGGGCATCAGGGTATATAGGGGCAGCAGAGTAAATAAGGGGCAGCAGGATATTTAGGGGGCAGCAGGGTATATAAAGGACAGCAGGGTATATAAGGGGCAGCAGGTTATATAAGGGGCAGCAGGATATATAGGGGGCAGCAGGATATACAGGGGCAGCAGGATATACTGGGGCAGCACCGGTATACAGGAGGCAGCACAGATATTTTTGCTTTATCTGTTCTACTTTAATATTGAACACACACTTTTACAAAGAGACAAACACATGCAGAGACACACACTGTAACATATACACATACAAACACAGACACATACTGTATACACACACACACACACACAGACACTCACCATGTCTCCTTGCTGACAGGCTCACAGGCTTCGTACAATACGGGCTGTGGGTGGAGCTTCCTCCTCTGCTCCTCGGCTGTTATTTACTGTGTAACTAAGAACAGAGCACAGGCAGAGCCCAATTGTGCCCCCTACATGCTTGGAGGGCGCAGTGTCCTGTGCGCTCGCACACCCCTATGGCCAGGCCTGATTAAAGTACTGTATATATTGAGGATGTGCGGTCCATGTATTGTTCTACAGTACTGATGTATCATCAAAATAGGCTGTATCAAACATCCTTTATTGTCTTAGATTTCTAATTATTTATAACACAAAAATCCATCTGATATAGTAGTACACTTCTTCTTAGATCAAGAAAACTGGACTCTTTTGAGAAAGGATACCTAGCATCTTTTGTGGTTACACTTTCATTTTACTAAGGGTTTGTACGCATGTAGCGTAAACACTGCAGATTTTCCAACCAGATTTTCCACACGGAAATTAACCATCTAATACGCCCTGTGTGAACTAACCCGTAGCGTATCTTCAAATACCTAACTATCAATCAACTTACTGTATTTACCCATGAGTATAGAATAGGTCTTGTAATTTCAAAACTGCCACTTTTCCATATAGGTTTGTAAATTCTCCCTGGCCAAACTTCCGTTCCTGCTTAAATTGAAGGAAGATCTCATCCTGGCCACCCGGCAGGCTGATGAATAAATCTGTGTTTGTTATACAGTATGCCAGGAGAATGTATCAAGTCTGAAATCTGACTGAAAGCTGTATAGTGTAATACATGAGGAATTCTGTTTTGTAGCTTGCCTTTTTATTTCCAGTAAAAGAAAATCAGAATTCTACAGCATACAATGACATTCTGAAGAATTGAGGAGCTCAGAAAATCCTGATATGGATATAAGATATGCCTTCATTTTTTTACGGTCCACATTTTGGCAAAAGTTGCCGCTTTAAAGTCCTTATGGGAAGAATGCTCATGTGTAGTAACATTTAATTTGTTATATATTTTTTTCTCTTTTTAATAAATAATTTGTATTTTTTTTATTGTAAAATAATTACTGGTTAACTAAACGTTCAACAAACTTCTGACATGTCATAAGTTTTGATTGGTGGAGGTCCGAGCACTGAGACCCCACTAATCGCTAAAACGAAGCTGCAGAAGTGCTCGTGTGTGTGCTCAGCCGCTTAGTCTGTGTTCGGCTTTTTCCGGAAAGCCGATGTATCGGAGTATGGGCTCTTAGACTTTCTATTGAGTCTGCACTCCGATACATTGATTTCCGGAAAAGCCGAACAGAATCTAAGCGACTCGGCGCTCACACGAGCACTTCTGGAGCTTCGTTTTAGCGATTAGTGGGGGACTCAGTGCTCGGACCCCCACCAATCCAAACTTCTGACATGTCACTATGACATATCAGAAGTTTGTTGAACATTTAGTAACCCTTTAAATAAGAAGCTCAAGAAGATTGTAAGTTTAGAAGCACATAAAAACCCTTTAAACCTGGTCTTTACTTTAAAAACGCTCTGTATATTTCACCTGTTTTCTGCACCGTTACATCATTGTTGAGAATTGCGCAGTTAGACAAACAATGTTTCACTGACATGGTAATTGGTGGCATTGTTAGACAACAATGGTTCATTGCCTGAATAACACAAGACTGAACACATGCTGACAGTCCGACTAAGTTCTCTTGTTTTGAGTGGTACAAGTCTGGATCGAACTGAGAGCCATCAGGATCCTGTCAAACTCTAAAAGCAGTACACAGGGACATTAAACATTATGTGACAAGGGAATATAACATGAAAGAACGAAATTAGCTGCCCAAATACTCCTGTTCTTCACTTTGTTTTTGTAGTTGAGGTGTTAGATGACTTGATGGATCTCACAATGGGGTTTATGGGGTAATATAATAAAATATCTTATAAGCATTTCTTTTCTTTCTGTGTTATATAATGATCTCGATGCTAAATTGGGCATTTATGTAATGATGATTTTACATTCAAATGAATAAGCATGGATTTAACAAATACAGTGAAACCTTTCCACAACTTTGAGAACACCACCCATGATCTGTACCAGATTTATTTTGCGACCGAGTATCAATCTCCTTATATACTATATATACATTGACCCTCTTCTTAGAATGTACCATCCCTCTAGAGCAGGGGTCTCAAACTCGGCAGGGTAAGTGGGCCGCATATAGATAAAATGGGAAGTTGAGGGGCCGCATTACTTTCAAATTTGATACAACACAAAATTATTGTTAATAAATTGCTACATTACTATAATAATACCGCTAGGTTTAAAGTTTCAACAATCCAGTTTTCCAGTTTAAGGCTGGGTTCACACGACCCATTTTCAGACGTAAACGAGGCGTATTATGCCACGTTTTACGTCTGAAAATAGGGCTACAATACGTCGGCAAACATCTGCCCATTCATTTGAATGCGTTTGCCGACGTACTGTGCAGACGACCTGTCATTTACGCGTCGTCGTTTGACAGCTGTCAAACGACGACGCGTAAAAATACAGCCTCGTCAAAAGAAGTGCAGGACACTTCTTTCAGACGTAATTTGAGCCGTTCTTCATTGAACTCATTGAAGCACAGCTCAAAATTTATGGCTGTCAGACAAGCCTCGCAAAATGCGAGGAGGAAGAATTACGGCTGAAACGAGGCAGCTGTTTTCTCCTGAAAACAGTCTGTCATTTCAGCCGTAAAAGCCTCTCATCATGTGCACATACCCTAAGCGTTCCAGCGTTTGGCAGACACACATGTCAAGATTGGGCAGCCCCTTTTTAGATAGTGCCGCAGTGCCCTCTGTGGATGCTGCCGCTGTGCCCTCTGTGGATGCCGCCGCTGTGCCCTATGTGGATGCCGCCGCAGTGCCCTCCGTGGATGCCGCTGCAGTGCCCTATGTTGATGCCACCGCAGTGCCCTCTGTGGATGCCGCCGCAGTGCCCTCTGTGGATGCTGCCACAGTGCCCTCCGTAGATGCCGCCACAGTGCCCTCCGTAGATGCCGCCACAGTGCCCTCCGTAGATGCCACCGCTGTGCCCTCCGTGGATGCCGCCGCTGTGCCCTCCGTGGATGCTGCCGCAGTGCCCTCTTTGGATGCTGCCGCAGTGCCCTCTGTGGATGCCGCCGCAGTGCCCTATGTGGATGCCGCCGCAGTGCCCTCTGTGGATGCCGCCGCAGAGCCCTCCGTGGATGCTGCCGCAGTGCCCTCCATAGATGCCGCCACAGTGCCCTCCGTAGATGCTGCCACAGTGCCCTCCATAGATGCCGCCGCAGTGCCCTCCGCAGATGCCGCCACAGTGCCCTCCGTAGATGCCGCCACAGAGCCGATACTAGTTCTCTGCCCGGGTCTCCACTCTGGGGAAGACCCTGACACACTGTCCATATGGACAGCGAGGTCAGGGAATTCCACAGAGTCCCGGAGCAGAGTCGGTACTAGCGCTCTGCTTGGGACTCCGCTTTGGGAAAGACCCTGATGCACTGTCCATATATGGACAGCGATGTCAGGGAATTCCACAGAGTCCCGGAGCAGAGCCTGTATTAGCGCTCTGCTCGGGACTCCGCTCTGGGGAAGACCCTGACACACTGTCCATGTATGGACAGCGATGTCAGGGAATTCCACAGAGTCCCGGAGTAGAGCCTGCACTAGCGTTCTGCTCGGGACTCCGCTCTGGGTAAGACCCTGACACACTGTCTATATATGGACTGCAATGTCAGAGAATTCCACAGAGTCCCGGAGCAGAGCCTGTACTAGCGCTCTGCTCGGGACTGCGCTCTGGGGAAGACCCTGACACACTGTCCATATATGGACAGCGATGTCAGGGAATTCCACAGAGTCCCCGAGCAGAGCCGATACTAGCGCTCTGCACGGGACTCCGCTCTGGGGAAGACCCTGACACACTGTCAATATATGGATAGCGATGTCAGGGAATTCCACAGAATCCCGGAGCAGAGCCTGTACTAGCGCTCTGCTCGGGACTCTGCTCTGGGGAAGACCCTGACACACTGTCCATATATGGACAGCGATGTCAGGGAATTCCACAGAGTCCCGGAGCAGAGCCTGTACTAGCGCTCTGCTCGGGACTCCGCTCTGGGTAAGACCCTGACACACTGTCCATATATGGGGTATGTCAGGGAATTCCACAGAGTCCCGGAGTAGAGCCGATACTAGCGCTCTGCACGGGACTCCAGCTCTGGGGAAGCCCCAGACATCGCTGTTCATATGTGGACAGCGATGTCAGGGAATTCTAGAGTCTAGCGGCTCTGTGTCCCGCGGGCCGCAGATGACAGCCCCAGGGGCCGCATGCGGCCCGCGGGCCGCGTGCTTGAAACCCCTGCTCTAGAGGATTCGTTTTTTATTGACATTTTGAGTGGTGGTCTCAAAGAGATTTCACTGTCTATTAATATGTCTGTGAAGATCAGAACTTGTTCTATAAAAGCCTATGTGTCAAGAGTTATCATGGAGACAGTTTTCTAGAACTATAAAAATGTTCTCAATTGTTCTTTCATCATACACTTGACCACAACATCTCTGTCATGCAATAATGATTCTGTTTGGCAATCCTTAAAGGAGTGTTCCGGTTTTGGCAAATGAATGTGTTTTTTTTTTATAATTAAGTTATACAATTTTCCAATATACTTTCTGTATGAATTCCTCATGGTTTTCAAGATCTCTGCTTGTTGTCATTCAGTAGAAACATTTATTGTTTACTTCTAGTGGATAAAATTCTGTAAATGGTTATGTGATGGACACACAAGTGCTGGGATTATTAGAAGACAAAGCTCTGATACACATACTGTAATTGTAATGAGCCGTGCACCTGTGTGTCCATCACATGACCATGGACAGAATTTTATGCACTGGAAGTTAACAATAAATGAAACTACCGAATAACAACAAGAAAAAAAAAAACAAGAACCGAATGGAATTTAACCCCTTCCCGACATTTGTCGTATGGATACGTCATGGAAAGGTAGGGCTTCCCGCATTTTGCCGTATCCATACGACAAATGCGTGGCACCCGCTCAGAAGCTGAGTCGGTGCCATCATCGCCGGATGTCAGCGGTGTATTACAGCTGACATCCAACTGTAAAGGCGGGGACCGAAATTAGCTTCGATCCCCGCCATTAACCCTATAAATGCAGTGGTCAAAAGTGATCGCTGAAATTAAGACGGTTGCAGCTCATCGGTACCCCAGCAATAAAATTGCTGCGGTTCCGGTGGCTGCAATTGCAACCGGAGGCCTAATACTGGCGGGGCCTGAAAGGCTTCCGTAGCCGACGGCAATGTTACAGCTGACATCCACCTGTAATGGCAGGAACCGGAGCTAGCTCCGATCCCTGCCATTAACCCCTTAGATGCAGCGATCGAAAGCGATCGCTGCATCTTAGAGGTTGCTAGCAGATCGGCAGCCCTGCCATGTGATAGCCTAATCGGCTTGCTGTCAGTGAATGACTGATAGATCTAATACATTGCACTACATAGGTAGTAATGTATTAGAAAAAAAAAATCAGACAGTTGGACCTTCAAGTCCCCTAGTGGGACTTAAAACAACGTATCAAAAAGTGTAAAAAAAAAAGTGAAAATATGTTCTACAACAATATAATAAAAGTTTCAAGTAATAAAATAAAACACAATCGCCCTTTTCCCTTATGAAGTCCTTTATTATTGAAAGAAAATAAACCATACATATTTGGTATCGCCACGACCGTAACGGCCTGAAGTATAAAAATATTATGTTATTTATACCACGAGGTGAACAGCGTAAAAAACCCCGTAAAAAACTATACCAGAATTTCTGTGTTTTGGTCACTTTGACCTACAAATATTGGAATAAAAAGTGATTAAAAAGTCGCAGGTATCCAGAAATGGTACCTATAAAAATTATAGCTTGTCTCGCAAAAAACAAGCCCTCATACACCTCCATCAATGAAAAAATTAAAACGTTATGGTTCTCACAACTTGGCGACAGAAAAAATAAATTATTTTGACAAAAGTAATTTTATTGTACAAAAAGTTGTAAAACGTAAAAAAAGCGCTATAAATTAGGTTTTGCCGGAATCAGGCTGACCCGCAGAATAAAGTTAACATGCAATTTATAATGCATGGTGAACGCTGTATAAAAAAAAAAACTATTCCAGAATTGCCGTTTTTTGGTCACCTAGCCTCCCAAAAAATAGGATAAAAAAATTATCAAAAAGTCGTATGTACCCCAAAATGGTACCAATAAAAACTACAGCTTGTTCTGCAAAAAAAGAGCCCTTATACCACTACGTCTATAAACAAGTAAAATTAGTTAAGGCTCCAATAAGTCAGGAAATAAAAAATATGCCGTTGTGTAGATCAGAGGGGAACATTTCTTCTGTATCAAGAGGCGAATTATCATGGCCCTAAAATTAGGGAACCAGGAAGGGTAGGGCCCAAACATATCTGCTGGAAGTGAGGGTGCCCGTATTATACCAGGACAACATTCCCCAGAAAGATTCCCCAAACTGCAAAGGTGCCGATTGTGTAACAAGAGGGGGATAAGAAAGGACGCCATATATCAGTGCGACACTGGCCTGTGCAGAAAGGATTGCTTCACAGCGTAACACATCTATGGACATTTTATTGTTTACCCCATTATTATACCACCTGACTATGCCCCTGATGTACTTTGCCCAGCTTACATGCATCCCCACATTATAAACTGAAATGCCAGTAATACTCCAAACAAAACTACTCTAAGCAAAATCCACTCTCCAAAAGCCAAATGGCGATCCCTCCCCTCTGAACCCTACAGCGTCCCTAAACAGCTGTTTACTTCCATATATATGGCATCGCCATACCCGGGAGAACCCTTTTAACAATTTTTGGGGTGTGCGTCTCCAGTGGCACAACATATTTGCCTCTGAAATGACATATCTAGGGAAAAATTGCTATTTTTACTTTGCACCATCCGCAGTGCAATCATGTCTGGAAAAGACCTGTGGGGAGAAAATGCTCACTACACCCCTTAATAAATGCCTTGAGGGGTGCAGTTTCCAAAATGGGGTCACTTAGGGGTTTCATTCATTACTTCACATCAAAGCCTCTGCAATTGTGAACTGATACTTTGTAAATCGCCAAATTAGTCCTGAACTACGGATGGTGATCTTTCACTCCTGAGCCCTGTCAAATTTCCAGGCAAAAGATTAGGACCACATGTAGGGTGTTTCTAAAACCGGGAAACACAGTATAATAATTAGAGAGCTGTCTTGTTAAGGTGGCATAAGCTGGGCCCCACATATTAGCATATCTATGGAAAAAAATCTCATTTTTACTCTGCAACATCGAGTGCACACTAATTTCTGCAAAACACCTGTGGGGTTAACATGCTCACTACACCCATAGGTGAATACCTTGAGGCGTGTAGTTTCCAAATTGGGGTCACTTCTGGGGTTTTGACTGGCTTGGTCCCTTTGCAAATGTGACATAGCGACCAGAAACCAATCCAGAAAAATCCGTACTCCAAAAGCCAAATGGCGCTCCTTCTCTTCTAAGCCCTACTGTGTGTCCAAATAGCAGTTTATGACCACAAATGGGGTATTGCCATACTCAGGAGAAATTGCTTTACAAATGTTGGGGTTCCTTTTTTCCTATATTTGTTGAGAAAATGAAAAATTTTAAGCTAAAGCTACATCTTATTGAAGTACAGGGATTGTTTTTATTTTCACTGCCCAATTCTAATAAATTCTATGAAACAACTGTGGGGTCAAAATGCTAACTACACCCCTAGATGAATTCTTCAAGGGGTGTAGTTTTGTGAATAAGTCACTTTTTGGGCGTTTTCACTGTTTTGGTCCCTCAGGAGCTGTGCAAATGTGACATGGCCTCCGCAAACCATTCCTGCTAAATTTGAGCACCAAAAGCCAAATGGCGCTCTTTCTCTTCTAAGCCTTGCCATGTGTCCAAACAGCCGTTTATGACCACATGTGGAGTACTGTTTTACTCGGGAGAAATTGCTTTACAAAAGTTGCAGTGATTTTTTTCCCTTTAGTCCTTGTGGAAATGAGAAAAAATTAGCTGAACCTGCATTTTCTTTGAAAAAAATTTAGATTTTAATTTTCACAGCCTAATTCCAATAATTTCTGCAAAAAACCTGTGGGTCATAATGCTCACTGTACCCATAGATAATTTCCTTGAGGGGTGTAGTTTCCCAAATGGGGTCACTTTTGGGGGATTTCCACTGTTTTGGCACCGCAAGAGCCCTTCAAACCTGACATGGTGCCTAAAATATATTCTAATAAACAGAACGCCCCAAAATCCTCTAGCTGTTCCTTTGCTTCTGAGGCTGATGCTTCAGTCCAGTAGCACACAAGGGCCGTATGTGGGATATTTCATAAAACGACAGAACTTGGGCAATAAATATTGAGTTGCATTTCTCCGGTAAAAATTTTTGTGTTACAAAAAAATGGATTAAAACTGAATTTCTACAAAAAAAAATGAAATTTGTACATTTCCCCTCTACTTTGCTTTGTGAAACGTCTAAAGAGTTAAGAAACTTTCTAAATACTGTTTTGAATACTTTGAGGGGTGAAGTTTTTAAAATGGGGTGACTTATTGGGGGTTTCTAATATATAAGGCCATCAGAGCCACTTCACAACTGAATTGGCCCCTGCTTAGCCTTTTGAAATTTTCTTGAAAATGTGAGAAATTACTGCTAAAGGTCTAAACCTCGTAACGTCCTAGAAAAATAAAAGGATGTTAAAAAAACCGATGCCAATCTAAAGTAGACATATGGGGATGTTAATTAGCAACAATTTTGTGTGGTATAACTGCCCGTCTTACAAGCAGATACAGGAAGGTTAAAGGAAGGGTGTCGCGAAAAAAATAAATTTCATATTAATTTGCTTTTAGTGTTTTATTAAAATAAATTGTATTTATTTGTGTGTTTGTGTTGAACTTTTTTTTTTTTCTAACTTTTTCTTCACTATGGGGGCTGCCATTTTTTTTTCATCTTTGTATGTGTCGATTAACGACACATACTGAGATGGAATACGGCACATACATCCCTATAGAGAATGCAAATGGGAGCCGTTCCATTCACTATGGTGTACGCCGTCTGTGTGGGAACGGCGCATGCGCCGCTCCCACACAGTCCAAATGGAAGGTCTTCGGCCGAGCGACATCCGGCGCCATTTTCATATGGACCGGAAGCCGCGTCCGGACAGTAAGATGACTACTTCCGGTCGCGGCTTCCGGATATGTGATTAGAAGCAAGCACTAGGAGCGGACGGAGCGAAGGGAGCGGCGGCAGCGGCGGCGGCTGGAGCAGGTAACTTATGTTTGTGTATGTTCGTGTTTTAGTGTGTGATTACCACTGTATGTAAGCCTACTACACTGAGTATTCGCTCAAAAAATGGCGGCACACAATGTAGGAGGTTTGAACATTCAATCCCCTCCTTTCTCCTGACACTAGCCGGGATAAAGGAGGGGGGATTGTTTGAGGACGCTAGAGCGAGTGTGTCTTCTCAGATTTTGCAGCATAAAGCAATGTGGTTGCTTTACCACATGCCAATGCTGCAATTTTGGGAATTGCTCCCTCTAGTGACCAGCACAGGGAAATGTTATAAATTAGAATCTAATTTATAATATTTCCTGATTTGTGAAAAAATTAAAGAAATTACTACAATGTCTAATCATGTATATACTAACTGTTTAACTAAAAAAAAATAAAAATATTTCTAGTGACACATTCCCTTTAAATTGAGAAAAATGCTAATTTTTGAAATTTTTCGCTAAATTTTGGTGTTTTTCACAATTAAATACTGAACGTATCAAGCAAATGTTGCCAGTAACATAAAGTCCAAAGTGTCACGAGAAAACAGTCTCAGAATCGCTTGGATAGGTAAAAGCAATCTGAAGTTATTATGACATAAAGTGAAACGTCAGATTTGAAAAATGAGGCTCTGTCAGGAAGGTCAAAAGTGGCCAAAGCGGGAAGGGGTTAAACAGAAAGTTTATTGGTAAACTGTATAATTTTTAATTATACAAAAGATAGCAGAGATTTTCTGAAAGTGTAATCCCCTTTAACTTTTTTTCATCGAAAAGTGAAGAATTGGACCTGCCCTTTGCCAACAATCCATCAAAGGTTCCAAGGAGTGGTAGATATCTCACTGGCAATCGGTCGTGGTGAGGTATCTGGCCGTCGTTAGCCATCCTAATTGGATATTTAACAATCTTTCCTTGTTTTTGACTGTTACTACACTGTTTATATTCATTCTAAATAGGTTTTATAAATGAGAAAACAGTAACTTCTACAGAAAACTTTCTGAAAATGATGATTTTAATTTGGTTGATGGTCATTCAAAAGGATGTCACAATGTTTGGTTTGAAGTTTAGTCATTCAATGATATTAGTTTGTGAATGTCTCCTGATATGGGCAAAATTGGATCAAAGTAAATAATTTTATAAAAGAATAAAGAGAAAAAAACACAATTTCTCGAACATAACCGGCACACACTAGGATGAAAAAATAAATATAACAATTTTATTTAGATAATTAAGTAGCTAAAATTAATTTTAATACCATTTTACAGGCACATGACCAATAGTAAAAAACCCTATAAATAAACAGGGCTAGCTAGGAAAAATCCGGCCTGGTATGCAGAGTGGTAATAGTGGTGTAGCAAGAAATTTACAATTGATGAAATTACATATACACCGTGTTCCAAATTATTATGCACATTGGATTTAAGTGTCATAAACATTTAATTATTAGTTTTTCAATTAAACTCATGGATGGTATTGTGTCTTAGGGCTCTTTGGATCAGTGTAATCAATCTCAGACACCTGTGATAATTAGTTTATCAGGTGTGCCGAATCATAGGAAAACTACTTAAGAAGGACGTTCCACATTATTAAGCAGGCCACAGGTTTCAAGCAATATGGGAAAGAAAAAGGATCTCTCTGCTGCTGAAAAGCGTGAAATAGTGCAATACCTTGGACAAGGTATGAAAACATTGGATATTTGAAGAAAACTTAGGCGTGATCATCGTGCTGTGAAAAGATTTGTGGCTGATTCAGAGCACAGACGGGTTCGTTCAGATAAAGGCATAATGAGGAAGGTTTCTGACAGACAAATGAATAGGATTAGGAGAGCAGCTGCTAAAATGCCATTGCAAAGCAGCAAACAGGTATTTGAAGCCGCTGGTGCCTCTGGAATCCTGCGAACCTCAAGGTGTAGGATCTGCCAGAGGTTTGCGAGTGTGCATAAAGCTATTATTCGGCCACCCCTAAACAATGCTCACAAGCAGAAACGGTTGCAGTGGGCTCAGAAATACATGAAGACTCATTTTTAAACCCTGTTGTTTACTGATGAGTGCCGTGCAACCCTGGATGGTCCAGATGGATGGAGTAGTGGATGGTTGGTGAATGGCCACCATGTCCCAACAAGGCTGCAACGTCAGCAAGGAGGTGGCGGAGTCATGTTTTGGGCTGGAATCATGGGGAGAGAGCTGGTAGGCCCCTTTAGGGTCCTTGACGGTGTGAAAATGACCTCTGCAAAGTACATAGAGTTTATGACTGACCACTTTCTTCCGTGGTACAAAAAGAAGAACCGTGCCTTCCGTAGCAAAATTATCTTCATGCATGACAATGCACCATCTCATGCTGCAAAGAATACCTCTGTGTCATTGGCTGCTATGGGCATAAAAGGAGAGAAACTCATGGTGTAGCCCCCATGTTCCCCTGACCTCAACCCTATTGAGAACCTTTGGAGCATCCTCAAGCAAAATATCTATGAGCGTGGGAGGTAGTTCACATCAAAACAGAAGCTCTGGGAGGCTATCCTGACATCCTGCAAAGATATTCAAACAGAAACTGTCCAAATACTCACAAATTCAATGGATGCAAGAATTGTGAAGGTGATATCAAAGAAGGGGTCCTATGTTAACATGTAACTTGACCTGTTAAGTTTTTTTGATTGAAAGAGATTTTGATTTCTGTAAATATGACCTCCTGATGCTGCAAATTCAACAAATTATCATTTTAGTCCTCTTTACAACCTTTAATATGTTTTGATCTCTGTTGTGCATAATAATTTGAAACAGTGCATTTTGAGTTTTTTTTACTTCTAAAAAAAAATCTGTTATCATTAGGAGATTTGTTCAATAAAATGTGCATTATACTCCAACGGTTGATGGCTTGAAGATTATACTGACTGTCATTTGCATCGACTATTTAGGAAAATCAGCGAAAAATAACATTTGCATAATAATTTGGAACGCGGTATACAAATGCGATGACAAGATGGAAACTCAGAGTGATGAACCCAAGACAAGAGGGTGTTTAAAGAAGGTCACCACAGAAAAAGTTATATTAGCCGGACTGATGTGTTGGGTTCACCCCAAATTGGAATTTAATTCTTTCACTTGGAAATTAGATCCATTCACCAGGTGATAGCCCATCCACTTTCCCAGGGAAGCAGAACAGAGTTCCAATATATAGGTCATAGATTACAAACAAGGATAATGTACAAAGTTGAACTCCATTTACATAACTTCATGAGCAACTTCAACTGAACAGTGAAAACCAATATAAAGAGATTCTTTGTGGAGTAGCTTCAGTGATATGTATTTTCAATTCAATATAGATGCCCCAACCCTCAAGTCCGGCTTGATCGTGACATATAGATGAATGTAGCAATCCTCCGTTCTTATAAACAAATAGGCGATTTCAGCCAAATGATGGTATATTGGAGCAATCTCCAGTAGGCATAAGTTTATCGCAAGATATTTCACTTTTAGGAAGGGACTGCTAACCACAAACTTAACTGGTCAAAGTTACCTCAATATGGCTCCAGCCATATAGTAGAGGGATAGGATATTCTCCAGTGGGCATAAATTACCTCATGTATGCCTCCAGCCTCATAAAGACGTACTTCAGTGAACGAGGCAAGGTTTTTCTCCTGTAAGTATGGGTTACTGCATATGCAGCTCCGGCCACATGGTAAAGGGGCGTACTCCAGTGGACATAGCGTGAGGTCACCCGAGTCACATATGGCAGGATGACGTCACTCACCACCGTAACAGACAGTGGTTTGTCAATGAGGGAATACAGACAACCAGAGGCTTATATCCGGTAATCACAGGTGAGGTAAGATGCGGTTCAGCTTGATTATACTGGAACGCAAATCAACCATGTATTATGTAGTCGACAATGAGCCTAACCGTGAGAGTCAGTGCCAGGATAACAAGGTGAGTAATTACACATTGTTGATTCATTTTATCGTCTGTCAGACGCCGGTGGATATATTAATTTAAGAACAGATGAAAGTTTTATAATTTCTGTAAATTGGATGAACAGATATAAGCCTCAATGTACACATGAACAAATCCTGATAATAGTATACATTGAGCTGTGCAAAAACAATAATAGTGTGGATATTTAACCCGTTAGTGACCGCCAATACTCCTTTTAACGGCGGCCACTAACGGGCTTTATTCTGATGCATGTGCCTTTTTACAGAACTGCATCAGGATAAAGTAAACAGAGAAGGAAGCTGTCAAATCTCCCTGCTCTCAGTTGCCAGAGGTAGCTGAGGGCTGGGGGCGTCCCTGCTCTGCCGTGTGAGATCGATATAAGTATCGATCTCACCCGTTTAACCCTTCAGATGCGGTGCGCAATAGCCTGCACCGCATCTGAGTGGTTTTGGAGAGAGGGAGGGAGCTCCCTCTCATCCAACTGACACCCGGCGATAAGATCGCCGAGTGTCTGTGTCTCTGATGGCAGCCGGGGGCCTAATAGAGGCCCCCAGGTCTGCCTGGAGCGAATGCCTGCTAGATCATGCCGGAGGCATGACCTAGCAGATGCCTGTCCGTTTTAAACGGACAGGCAGTAATACACTGCAATACAAAAGTATTGCAGTGTATTATAATAGCGATCGGAGAATTGCATATTAAAGTCCCCTAGTGGGACTAGTAAAAAAGTTTAAAAAAAGTTTAATAAAGTTAATTTAAAAAAAAATGTGAAAAAAATGAAAAACACACCTTTTCCCCTTACAAAAGGCTTTACTATTATAAAACCGAAATAAAGTAAAAAAGTTACACATATTTGGTATCGCCGCGTCCGTAACGACCCCGACTATAAATCTTTAACATTATTTAACCCGCACGGTGAACGCCGTAAAAAAATTAATAAAAAACTATGGAAAAATTGCTGTTTTCTGTGAATCCTGACTTAAAAATGTGATAAAAAGTGATCAAAAAGTCGCATCTACTCCAAAATGGTACCAATAAAAACTACAAGTCTTCCCGCATAAAAAAAAGCCCTCATACAACTGCATCGGCGGAACAATAAAAACGTTACGGCTCTTCAAATATGGAGACACAAAAACAAATAATTTTACTGTGTAAAAGTAGTAAAACATACAAAAACTATACAAATTTGGTATCGTTGCAATCGTAACAACCCGCTGAATAAAGTTATTGTGTTATTTATAGCACACGGTAAACGGCGTAGATTTAAGACGCGAAAAAGCGTGGCAAAATTTCAGGTTTTTTTCTATTCCCCCCCAAAAAAAGTTAATAAAAGTTAATCAATAAATAATATGTACCTCAAAATGGTGCTATTAAAAAATACAACTTGTCCCACAAGAAATAAGACCTTATACAGCTATGTCGACGCAAAAATAAAAAAGTTATAGCTCTTGGAATGCGACGATGGAAAAACGTAAAAAATGGCTTGGTCATTAAGGTTTAAAATAGGCTGGTCATTAAGGGGTTAAAAACAATTCTATGTTTGGACTTGATAATAAGAAGACAATGTTCCTAATTATAATCAATGATGGCTCGGAACAAAAGGATCCGTTTGAATGAATGAACAGTATAATTTGTGAACACATTTCTTTAAACAATATATATAAACCTGATCGGTGGGTTATCAATAATTAAAACGTGATGAGGTTTTAAGGAATTTGTTGTTATTAGAGTACCTCTCAGGATAGAGATTATATTATCACATTTTGATATTATGTGAGCCTTCGTTGCTTGGTAATAACTTGTAAAGTTATATGTCATACTGGTTCAAAGTGCGCAAAGCTAAATGTCTATGTATATAGAAAAATGGTGAATTCTTCCCACCAAAACATGACTAAATTAGCTAATGATGGTGAAAACTTGGCCCACATTGGGACTCCTTTGATTTGAAGAAAATATTGGCCATCAAATTGGAAGTAATTGTGGGACATGAGGAATCCCAATACCTCTATTATATATATTTGCAGCTCTTGACTATATCTGCTATAAGCATCTCCAATGCTGCAAAATATTTTATAACAATACACAATAGATCAATCTCCACATTCAAATGCTATGCAATAGAAAGTGTCACCACCCCTGCCCGAGGTGGTAACATCAAACATAAAATCCTTGTACGAGAAGCGTATTGGATCTATACTTTAAAAACAAGATTCCCCACAGGTTTAAACCTTAGAAAGGAACTAATGTTGCACTACTAACTGTAAAGGTTTTGTAGGTCATACATAAGGTCTAAAACAAAATATAATATTTTGAAAAAGCTATAATATTTTATTAATAATTATAACAGTTATGTAACTCATAGAATAGGGCTCAAATCAACTCATCTACACATAGAAATTAGCTTTGCGCACTTTGAACCAGTATGACATATAACTTTACAAGTTATTACCAAGCAACGAATCAAAATGTGATAATATAATCTCTATCCTGAGAGGTACTCTAATAACAACAAATTCCTTAAACGTCATCACTTTTTAAGTATTGATAACCCATCGATCAGGTTTATATATATTGTTTCAAAAAAATGTGTTCACAAATTATACTGTTCATTCATTCATTCATTCATTCATTCATTCAAACAGATCCTTTTGATCCGAGCTATCATTGATTATAATTAGGAACATTGTCTTCTTATTATCAAGTCCAAACAGAGAATTGTTTTTAAATATCCACATTATTATTGTTTTTGCACAGCTCCACGTATACTATTATCAGGATTTGTTCATGTGTACATTGAGGCTTATATCTGTTCATCCAATTTACAGAAATGATAAAACTTTCATCTGTTCTTAAATTAATATATCCACCGGCGTCTGACAGACGATAAAATGAATCAACAATGTGTAATTACTCACCTTGTTATCCTGGCACTGACTCTCACGGTTAGGCTCATTGTCGACTACATAATACATGGTTGATTTGCGTTCCAGTATAATCAATCTGAACCGCATCTTACCTCACCTGTGATTACCGGATATAAGCCTCTGGTTGTCTGTATTCCCTCATTGACAAACCATGAGGTAGGACGCAGTATGCATCTGAAACGCGTAGGCAAACATCCTTGAGTCATCTCCCTATACCTGGAAGCTATTTTCTGTTTTAAGAAGTTTCGAATAAAATTGAAACGAATGTTTCATTTTTAAAGTCTAACAAGCGCTGGATCATCGCCGCTTTCCTGTTTCAACGCCGTGTGCCATCGAGGCGATCCTGACGCTGCCTGCAGTTAAATCCTGCTAAATGGTGAGCTGGAGGATGCCTCCTTACATTTTTTTTATAATTAAATAACTTAGGTATTTAGCATACAAAGCATATTTTATAGGAAATAATTTCCAAAATGAAGTATAACAAAATCGAAAAAAGAGAAAAGGTTATTAGTACGTAGACTATTGAAGTCTATGCCTCTTTCCCTCCAAGATGGAGATTACTCAGAAAGTCATATAATCAGGAAACAAACCTGAGAATGGGGGCCAGACAGAAGCCCTCCTGGGAAAAGAGAAAAGGTGGGGTAGGGAAGGTGCTGATGATAGGCGGCAGGGAGGCAGTCAGCGATGATACCCTGAGGCCAGGGCTGTAACTAGGAAAGACGGTCCCATAGCAAACTCTTGACTGGGCCCCCCCAGGGGCCACACACAGCCCCCCAAATAGATAATGCCACCTGTAGATTGTGCCATACAGCCCCGCCTGTAGACAGTGTGACACCCCACTTGTAGATAGCGCCTCCAACCTCCCCTTTTAGATAGTGCCATACAGCCCCCTGTAGATATCGCCATAAAGCCTCCTGTATATAGCGCCATACAGCTTCCCCTGTATATAGTGCCACACAGCCCCCCTCCCTTGTATATAGTGCCACACAGCCCCCCTTAGTAGATAGTGCCACACAGCCCCCCCTAGTAGATAGTGCCACACACAGACCCCTGTAGATTGTGCCACACACAGACCCCTGTAGAAAGAGCCACATCCCGCCCCCCTTGTAAATAGTGCCATACAGCCTCCTAGTAGATAGTGCCACACAGCCCCTTGTATATAGTGCCACACAGCTGCCCATGTACATAGTGCCACACAGTTCCCCCTTGTGTATAGTGCAATACAGCTCCCCCTTGTGCATAGTGCCACACAGCCCCCCTTGTATATAGTGCCACACAGCCCCCAAAGTAGTACAAGGCAATGGCGCATCCGAGAAAGTTGTATCAGCCAGGGGGATGTCAATCAAACATGGAAAGGTGGGTTTGGAGGCAGGACTATGTGACTCTTCAGGATAGTGGCACCGACCCATGACCCTTTAATGAGTAATTAGCATATAGTGTGCACCGTTTTAAAAGTTGATTTTTATAGTTTTTGCTGCATCTGAAAAAAACATACATTTGGAAATATTGTCAGGTCATATATTACCGCATGGTGGCAGTTCAAGGGGTTAAAACTACCAGACAGGATCCCATTAAATATACAATGAATTGAAAACAATTCCATCTGCCCTGCAATTTTGTTATTATAAATATATCCTATATAATTACAGCTCCCTAACCAAGCTCTGAAATATATACAGTACCAGAACCAAGATCAGTACATATATACAGTATCACAACCAAGTTCAGTACATAAATACAACACTAGAACCAAGCTCTGACATATATACAGCACCAGAACAAAGCTCATACATATATACAGAACTAGAACCAAGCTCATACATATATACGGCACGAGAGCCAAGCTCAATACATATATACAACACCAGAACCAACCTCAGTACATAAATACAGCACTAGAACCAAGCTCTGTACATATATACAGCACCAGAACAAAGCTTAGTACATATATACAACACCAGAACAAATGCAGCTCAATTTAGTGCAACCCCTGCCACATAGGTTTGTACGGCATAAAACTACAGCTCCCATCATGGCCCGAACAATGGTAAGGATATGCTGGGAGATGTTGCTTCATAAAAAAATTATAATAACATACCACCCATCATCTAGCTGCAGATCATACAGTGACTACAGTACCAATTAGAGGCAGAATAAATATTTACATTAAATGACTCGCCGGTGACGTCTCAGATTCTAGTTCTTTTTCTCTTTTCTTCTCCCTCCGGTACAGACCTCTATGATGGATTTCTTCTGGCCACGACCCATTTCTGCAGTTCTCCGCTCAGATGTCTTCAGCTTCTCACTTTTAAAACATTTCTGCACCTATAAAGAAAGATAAAATTCTCAAAACCTCTAAAAATAATAGCGCCATACACTGCACCTTTAACTATAATAGCGCCATACACTCTGTCCCTGATTATAATAGTACCATACACTGTGCCCACCCCACACACACACAAACACTGTGCCCCCTCTAGATAGTGCCCCATAGCCCCCCTGTAGATAGTAACCTCCATAGAGCCTTTGTAGATAGTGCCCACATATGGACTCCAGAGCTGCAAGGCAATAGTGCTAACCACTGAGCCACCATGCTACCCTACATATAGCTTCCCCTATAGACAGTACTCCACGTATAGCCCACCCCTGTAGACAGTGCCCTACATATAGCCCCCCTGTAGATAGTGCCCCACAGGTAACCCACCCCTGTATATAGTGTCCCACATTTAGCCCACCTCTGTAGATAGTGCCCTACAAATGCCACTCACAGTTTTAGTATATAAAAAAAAAAAACTTTACATACTCGCATGATCCCGTTCCCATGCCGTCTGGTGGCAAAGCAGATCTGCTCTCTTCTCAGCAGGTCAGCTGGAGCTGAACATGTGGTGCGTCGTTGAAAGGCGCTGATTGGCAGAGCAGAATGACTTGCCCCGTCAATCAGCGCCTTTCAACTACGAAAGCGCTGCGATGACGTCATCGCACCTGGTAAATACCCATAAACTTAAATTCAACCGTAGACTGGTTATGGAAAGCCTTGATGTGAGCTGCAAGTGGATTTTTTTTATCTCACCCTTTTTAATGTCTGAAATGTGTTCGCCAATGCGTGTCTGGAGCGGTTGTTTAGTTTTCCGAATGTACATCTTCCCACAAGGGGAATCAAGTAGACTACTGTACTTGATCGACAGTTTATATAAGTCTGAACGTGATAGTCTTTAGTTCTTTTTGCATCGAAGAATCTATCTGTCTTAAGGGCATATTTACAGGAAGTGCATGACACGCATTTATACATACCCTTCGGGCGGTTTGTGAGCCAAGTTTGATTTGTCTCAGACTTTCTCCTAAACTCAGAATTTACTATGATATCTCCTAAAGTTGGTGCTCTTTTTGGTACCATACTTGAAACTGATCCTACTATTGATTTAATTTGCATGTTGAGAGTAAGATGTGGCCAGTTTTTAATCATAAGATTATGAAGAATATCCCAATGTGTGCCATACCTGGAGATAAAGCGAACCCAGTTATCCTCACAGGTTCTTTTTTTCTTTTTCATTAACAACTTATTTCTGTCACTTCTTCTTCTTGCTCGATTATAGCCACGTTTAACCCCTTCCCTCTTTGGCCACTTTTGACCTTCCTGACAGAGCCTCATTTTTCAAATCTGACATGTTTCACTTTATGTGGTAATAACTCCGGAATGCTTTTACCTATCCAAGTGATTCTGAGACTGTTTTCTCGTGACACATTGGACTTTATGTTACTGGCAAAATTTGCCCGATACATTCAGTATTTAATTGTGAAAAACCCCAAAATTTAGCGAAAAATTGCAAAAATTAGCATTTTTCTCAATTTAAATGTATCTGCTTGTAAGACAGGCAGTTATACCACACAAAAATGTTGCTAACTAACATCCCCCATATGTCTACTTTAGATTACCATCGTTTTTTGAACATCATTTTATTTTTCTAGGACGTTACAAGGCTTAGAACTTTAGCAGAAATTGCTCACATTTTCAAGAAAATTTCCAAATGCTATTTTTACAGGGGCCAGTTCAGTTGTGAAGTGGCTTTGATGTCCTTAGATATTAGAAACCCCCAATAAGTCACCCCATTTTAAAAACTGCACCCCTCAAAGTATTCAAAACAGCATTTAGAAAGTTTCTTAACCCTTTAGACATTGCGCAGGAATTAAGGCAAAGTAGAGGTGAAATTTACAAAGTTCATTATTTTTTTCCAGAAATTCATTTTGAATCTATTTTTTTTGTACCACAGAATGTTTTACCCAAGAAATGCAACTCAATATTTATTGCCCAGGTTCTGCAGTTTTAGGAAATATCCCACATGTGGCTCTAGTGTGCTACTGGACTGAAGCACCGGCCTCAGAAGCAAAGGAGCACCTGGTGGATTTTGGGTCTCCTTTTTATTAGAATATATTTTAGGCACCATGTCAGCTTTGAACAGGTCTTGTGGAACTAAAACAGTGGAAACCCCCCAAAAGTGACCCCATTTGGGAAAATACACCCCTCGAGGAATTTATCTAGGGGTGTAGCAAGCATTTTGACCGGCCAGTTTTTTTGCAAAAATTTTTGGAACTAGGCCATGAAAATGAAAATCTAAATTTTTTCAAATAAAATGTAGGTTTAGCTAATTTTTTTTCATTTCCACAAGGACTAAAGGAGAAAAAGCACCATAATATTTGTAAAGAAATTTCTCCCGAGTAAAACATTACCCCACATGTGGTAATAAACGGCTGTTTGAAAGCACGGCGAGGCTGAGAAGGGAAAGAGCGCCATTTGGCTTTTGGAACTCAAATTTAGCAGGAATGGTTTGCGGAGGCCATGTCGCATTTGCAAAGCTCCTGAGGGGACAA
Organism: Rhinoderma darwinii; assembly: GCF_050947455.1. Classification (NCBI taxonomy): domain Eukaryota; kingdom Metazoa; phylum Chordata; class Amphibia; order Anura; family Rhinodermatidae; genus Rhinoderma; species Rhinoderma darwinii. The sequence goes on from NC_134689.1 coordinate 105,308,423, forward strand.
AACAGTGGAAACCCCCAACAAGTGACCCCATTTTGGAAACTACACCCCATGAGGAAATTATCTAGGGGTACATTGAGGAGTTTGACCCCACAGGTGTTTTACAGAACTTATTGGAAGTAGGCCGTAAAAATGAAAATCTACATTTTTTCAAATAAAATGTAGGTTTAGGTATTTTTTTTTCATTTCCACAAGGACTGAAGGAGAAAAAGCACCATAAAATTAGTAAAGCAATTTCTACCGAGTAAACCAATACCCCACATGTGGTCACAAACATCTGTTTGGACACACGGTAGGGCTCAGAATGGAACTAGCACCATTTGGATTTTGGATAGTGTCTGGGCGCCATGTCACATTTGCTGAGCCCTTGTAGTACTAATGCAGTGGAAACACCCCAAAATTGACTCCATTTGGGAAACTGCACCCCCTGAGGAATCATCTAGGGGTATAGTGAAAATTTTGATCCCAAAGGTTTTTGCTGAATTAATTAGAATTAAGCCATCAAAATGAAAAATATTTTTTTTTTTCCAACAAGATGTAGTTTTAGATCAACATTTTTCATTTTTACAAGGAATAGAGAAGAAAAAGCACCCCAACATTTGTAAAGTAATTTCTCCCGAGTACGGTAACACCCCATATGTGGTTATAATAGGCTGTTTACGTATATGGGAGCATTCAAAAAGAAAAGGAGCGGTATTTATCTTTTGGAGCGTAGATTTTTCTGGAATGGTTTGCGGACGCCATGTTGCATTTGCAAAACCCCTGATGTACCAAACAAAAGTGACCCCGTTTTAGAAACTACACCCCAAAAGGCATTTATCAAGGGGTGTAGTGAGAATTTAGACTCCACAGGTGTTTTTCAGAAATGAATATGCAGTGGATGGTGCAAAGTGAAAATTGCAATTTTTCCAATGATCTGCCCTTTCATCGCACAATATGTTGTGCCCCTAGAGAATCTTACCCCATAAATTGTTAAGCGGGTTCTCCCGGGTATGGTAATGCCTTACTTGTGGCCATAAATTGCTGTTTGGGCACGCTGTAGGGCTAAGAAGGAATAGACCGCCATTTTGAGCATGGATTTTGCTTGGTAGTTTTGTTTGAGTTTTGCTGGTATTTCCGTTTATAATGCGGTGGCATATGTAATCTGTGCGGAGTACATCAGGGTATAATAAGAGGGTATAATAATGGGGTAAATAATACAATTCTCCATAGATGTGTGTTACGCTGTGAAGCGATCCGCTATGCACAGGCCAGTGTCACACTGATAAACGGTTTTCTTTCTCACGCCCCTTCTGTAACGCTCTGCACCTTTTGGGGACTTTTTCTCCTTCGTAGTTTGGGAAATATTACTGGGAAAGTTTTGCGCTGGTATAATACGGGCGCCCTCACTTCCAGCGGATGTGCGATGTCCCTTCACTTTCCTAAATACTAGGGCCCTGAAACTGAAGGAATGTTCCCCTCCGGCCTGCGCATTGAGATGTTTTTCATCACCGCATTACTAGTGCCAGAACTTTTTTGTTTTTCAGTTGATTGAGCGATGTGCGGGCTTGTTTTTTGCGAGACGGGCTGTATATTTTATTGGTACCATTTTAGAACACATACGACTTATTGATCACTTTTTATTTCATTTTTTGGTAAAGGAAATTACCAAGAACAAGCAATTCTGGAATAGTTTTTTATTGTTTTTTTTATCGGCATCCACAGTGCGCCCTAAATTACATGTTAGCTTTATTCTGCGGGTCGATACGATTACGGCGATACCAAATTTATATAGTTTTTTTTATGTATTGCAGCTTTTGCACAATAAAATCACTTGTTTTATAAAATCATTTGTTTTTTGTGTCGACATATTGTAAGACCCATAACTTTATTATTTTTGCGTGCACAAAGCGGTGTCAGGGATTATTTTTTGCGGCACGGATTGTCGTTTTTCATTAGTACTATTTTGGAGTAAATGTGACTTTTTGATCACTTTTTATAGCATTTTTTGGAAGGAGATGTGACCTAAAAACAAAGATTCTGGCGTTGTTTTTCATGTTTTTTTTTTTACGGCGTTCATCATGCGGGATAAATTACATAATAGTTTTGTAGTTTGGGTCGTTACGGACGCGGCGATACCAATTATGTATAGTTTTTTTTAATTTTTACGTTTTTTCCCATAATAAAAGACTTACTATGGGAAAAAAGGTCAGTTTAGCTTTATTTTTATTTGAAATGTGTGTTTTTATTGTTTTACCACATTTTTATTAACTTTTTTTTACTTTTCTGACTTGTCCCACTAGGGGACATGAGGGCCTGATGCTCCGATCGCTACTCTAATACACTGCACTACATACGTAGTGCAGTGTATTAGCGCTGTCAGTTATTCACTGACAGCAAGCCTATGAGGGCACGCCGCAGGCGGGTCCTCATCGGCTCCCGTACAAGGCAGACTCGGACGCCATTTTCTGGCGTCTGATTGCCACAGCAACCCAACGATTGCATCACTATCACTATTGAGCATCTGAGGGGTTAATCTGCCGGATCGGAGAGTAGCTCCGGTCCTGCCAGTTACAGGAGGGTGCCAGCTGTATAATACAGCTGTCACCCCGCGGTGATGGTGCCGGCTCTGCTTCTGAGCCCGCACCATCACTGCGCCGTACATATACGGCGCTTTGCGGGAAGCACCTCCCGACAGTGCCGTACATGTACGCCGCATGTCGGGAAGGTGTTTTAATCATACTTTTAGAGTAACCCCTAGATTAAAGCCGTTCTGATATAGCTTTGGCTTCGATTTTTAATTTTTCAAAGTCAGAGCAGTTTCTGCGGATTCCCTTTTATCTGTGAGTGGAGATGGTGACTGCTTGCCGCAAGTAAGGTATTCCCAGCTGTCGGTTTGTGATATGTGTAGGTTGATAGAATGTTATTTTCTATACAGATTTTCAGATCTAAAAAGTTAATAAAGGACTGGCTATATGTATATGTTAGCAAAATGTTTAAAGTGTTTTGATTTAGTTCTCTTACAAAACATTCCAGTTCCTGGATAGAGCCCTTCCAACATATGAAGACATCGTCCATGTTCCTATACCAGCATGTCACATGTTTGTGAAAAAAGGGTTTGTATATATTACAATTTATTCCCACCACCCCAGATGCAGGCAGGCATATTATGGGGCACAAGAGGACCCCATCGCTGTCACCTACACCTGGCGGTAATATCTAACATCAAACAAAAAACAGTTGTAATTAAGTACAAACTCCAACATTTCAATTATAAATTCGTTTTGGTGCGCCCAGTAATTTTATGTTTTTTAAGAAAGTACTCCATTATCTTCTTATTGCACATTATTCACAGGGCAGGACAAATTACATAAAGGTTTTGGTCTATGAAGCTCATTTATCAAACTATGTACAACAAAAATCACTCAAATTCAACAGTAGATATGGCACTCACTACATGCATTAAATGTACTCATGGGAATGAACAGATTAAAGGGGAAGACAGGTACAGTATTGTCAATACAGGAGATTATGCAAAGAATGCAGAAAGGAAATAGGTCGGTTAGAAAAGCTATAATCTCAAAACAATGGTGAGAAATGCACTTCTTTATAATAAATAGGCTCTATTATGATTTTAGTATTCTATTAGAAAGATATGTAATTGATTATAAGAATCAATGCCCAAAATGCGGAGAATTTAAATCTTCTCTATTCCACGGCTTCTGGAATTGTAGTATTATTAAGCCCTTCATTAGAGATGCAGAAAAGAGAATTCAGTTAGTTGCAAGAATTAGACTCACACTAGAAATGTGGCTCTTTTATTGTTTCACTTTCATGAAAATTCGAAGATGGTTTTAAAACAATTTGGTAATTTTGGCAGCTAAAAAAGCAATATTAACAAAATGGATCAAACCTCAAACCCACTAAGGGAAATGATAGTAGATAACTTAACAAATATTATGAGGATGGAAGTTTGCGTGGAAAGGAGACAAGATGGGAATGTTCTTCCCCAGGAGAAGTGGGACCTTTTTTTTTAAAGCAATGCTATGGAATAACATTCCAAGATATTTTCGCCAATGGAATATTGCTTTTCCGGAGGAAAAAATTAAAATAAATATGTAAAGCACATGGGATCAGTGGCTGGGGGGTTGGAGGGAGGGGGTGGGGGTAGAAATGAATTGTAAAATGTTTGTAACATACGTTTTTTTCTTCTTTTCTCTGCTAACAAAAAAGAAAAAAAAAAAGAATCGAAACGTTATTCAATGAATATATATGCAATTTACACGTGTGTTGGAATAAATCCTCAATTTGTTTAAGCATACAAAAAAAAAAAGAATGTAAGCTATAAAATACAGCTGACACCCACTGGTGGTGGCTTCCGAGCCGTAGCTGTACAGCGATTTGCAGGGAGCACGTCCAGACAGAGCCGTAACTATATGGCAGATATTGGAATGGAGTTAAGGTTTATTTACATATTACAGGACAACTTTAATTATTACTCCTAAAATCTATTATAACTAATCACTATTCATACAAACATTGCAAAATTGTAGCTATCTATAGGTCACTTTATTTTGAATTTTGTTATTTTAATTACTTTAATTTATGTTGTCATAGAATGCGCTATTCCTAAATGAAATGTCTGAATGCAGTAAAGGAAACCAAAATCCCAATAAAAAATAAAAATAAAAATTTATTCATGGAATAATTCCCGCCCCCCAAATACTGACCACTATGACAAGTTTTTTTTAATTTAGTGAGCGATATGGCTGGGCAGTGGTTCAATTGCATTTTGTGCAGCATATTATTATGCAAATTTTATTAGGCAAAAAGAGAAAAATAAGAAACATGTAAGGCACACAGTTCTATGTATGGTGGGCTAGTCAGTTACATTTTAATAGTTGTGTGGAAAATCCATCTGTTTAATATGTTTTAGAAGCACTTCTTGCATCTAATAAAAAATAAATTAAGAGGCTTCATGGCCGGGATAAGTAGTAGGTGGTTTCCTAGGGTGCCATTGAGGAGGAGGAGGAAGCGTTTTTAATGAATAAAAATAAAATATTACTAAAAAACAAAGCTCTACCGTTAATTTGATTTTTATAGGCAAAAGAACTCTGTGTTTGAGCAGCTGATAATGCTGTAAGCGCCAGGGTTTAATAAGCCTAGGGCCAGTGTCATCACAAGGCAAGCCAAGGCAGAGGCCAGTGCCCACTTTTAAGCCAAGGGTGGGACAAACAGCAGGTCCACTGTGATTCTGTAGCCCTGAGATCCACATACACCTAAAGCTAAACCTGAATGGGCCTATTCGGAAAGCCTAGCAGTGGGCACCAAGAATGCTTGTCCCACCTCTGAAAAAACCCTAATCGTTATATCTATTTTACACTTAGTCTATGGGCTGCTTCATGTGAGAATATTTCAGGTACATTCTGTATTTGCATCCTTTTTTAAAAAAAATTGAAATGGAACCAGGAAAAGATTTACCTTTCTTTCTCCATCTATAATCCAATCTAATTTTTTCAAAAAGACATATGGAATGAAGTTTAGATGTGGAGTATGAATGTGTGAATGAGCCTTACATATAAGCAGAGCTGACCAGGCATTCACTTTGGTTAGTTCACATTTTGCAATAAATATATTGCAGTAATTTTCAAGTCAATTTCCCTTTTGGAGTGACACTATTAATTTATTGTCAGGAGACAAAGGAATGAAATGTGGACCTTTAGACATAGCATGCACATTCTTGGTATAGCCTTGGTATAGCCTCTTCCATGCCTATTTAGATGCACTATAAAATTGGTTTACTATGCCCAGAAAACGAAATTCAAATGAATTGTGTCTTTTGACATATGGTACTAGTCTCAGCCAGAACAGTGGCTTTTACATGGCATATGGTTCTAAAAAATGTTATTAACATAAGAAATTGTATTGGGTGAGAGAGATTTGACATTTACGTAAGTAGTCACTTTGACAATCATAACGTGTTCATCTAGTATATTTTAGTCATTGTTAAAACATATCACCCCATATTCAGTGATATTGCAGGTTTTTCTCTACACATAGATTTTCTACTTTAAAAACGAATTGCTCAATGGTTTATCTACTAAGTACTGGTATGAGCATTGTACAATACGTGCAAGAAAAGTCCGATTTTTCTTTTCCGATTTCCCGTCATTAAAGGGAACCTGTCACCAGCATTTCACCTATTGTACTTTACTTATCCCTCACTGGCAGCTGCTATCAAAAGTTCATTGCCGTTATCCCCTCTCCTAAACTCCTCCTCCAACTGTAAATAACGGTCTGCAGACATTTTGTGCCTTTTATCGTAATAATCCGGTGTCCCTTTGTGCGCACACACCAGAATAGGACATCAATGCACAAGCGTGGGATTGAGTGTGCTGGGAGAAGATGAGGAGCTGTCAATCAAAAGTAAGGAGTCGGGGTAAACTCGGAAAGACGTGAGGGATGAAGATTTGACTCTCTTGAAGCGAAGATTTGACTCTTTTCAAATGAAGATTTGACTCTTTTCTGCTCATTAGCATACGGTTTGGGAACACTAAAAAGCTGAATACTAAAGCTACAGAGCCGACTAAGAAGATAATTATAGGTTACATAAATATGATTTTTCACCCACTACCACCAGGTATTGCTGGTTTAATAGGTGAAATGCTGGTGACAGGTTCCCTTTAAGTACATGGTAGTCCAGTGTATTGGTTTACCTGATTAACAACCGCACTGTTCTGCGCTGCTTTTCAATCACGTGATATCCACTCTGACCACCCAAATTCTACAGCATCTGCTGTAGGAACCAGAGGTCGGTATCTAGATGCAAGTCTAGACTCATATCAAGGCTCTTTTAGACTTGCATTGCGAAACTGACTTACGGTCCCTACGGCAGGAATACGAGTTAGACTGAAAAAAAACAATGGAGTGCTTCTTTACGTCCTGATAAAGTGGTGTTTCAACACAAGCCTTGGAAGGTCTTTCTGGAGTAAAAACAATTGCAGATGATAGACTAATAGTTGGGCAAGGTGAAGATCTGGAATCAGCAGCAGAGGACCATGATCAGAAGATGATACAATTCTTGGACAGTTGCAGAGAAAACAAAGAATCAAACTGAGCTTGGGAAAGTTAAAGCTGAAAATGACAGAGGTTCCATACATTGGATATCTTCTAACCTCCAATGGTATGTGTAATGGCAGGAAGGAGGGAAGGGAACAAGTGAGCCCTAATCTACCCACCGCCCTGTCCCTGCCTACTTGCAACGACCCGCCCTAGGCGACCGGGTACAACTTGGCGGCGGTCCCTACGCTGTCTAAGTGCAAGGGAGTACAAACAGGGAACACGCAAGGGAATACAGTAGCCCACGGAACGCCGCGAGGAAACGGAGCGGAGAATGAGCCAGTGGATCAGGAAGTAGTGGAGTATACAAACGGGAGCACGGAGCAGAAGCAAGCCAGGGGCAGAGCAACGCAGGATAAACGGAACTGAAGCAAGGCAGAAGCACGGCAGAAGCAGGCTGGAGCAAGGCAGCAGTGGGGCCAGGAATCCAAGAAGAATAACAAGCAAGGAGGAAGAGAAAACGTCAGGTATAAATGGACAGGGGCGGAGCTAACTCTGACTGACCAGGCCGCGATAGGCTCTCCCACTCCTGAGCCTGCCACCCTGATTGGTGGGAGCAGGTGTCAGTCTCAGAGGTCTGGCCTCAGGTGTCGACTGATTAATCCTGGGAGTATACCCAGACGTAGTGCCTGGCAGATCCTTTACAGTACTCCCCCTTTTATGAGGGGCCACCGGACCCTTACTAAGAGGACCCGGTTTAGTGGGGAAGAGAAGGTGGAACCTCCTGATCAATACCCCAGCGTGAACATCTCGAGCAGGTACCCAAGTCCTCTCCTCCTGGGGAAGCTTGGCACCAGGCACCAAATCGATGGCGCAATCGTAATCTCTATGAGGGGGCAACACCTCGGAGGCCTCCTTAGAAAACACATCAGCGAAGTCCTGAACAAACTCAGGAAGCGTGTTTACCTCCTCCCGGGGAGAAATAGAGTTAACCGAAAGACATGACATCAGGCATTCACTACCCCATTTGGTGAGATCCCCAGTATTCCAATCAAACGTGGGATTATGCAGCTGCAACCAGGGAAGACCTAATACCAGATCGGACGATAATCCCTGCATCACCAGTACAGAGCACTGCTCCAAATGCATGGAGCCAACACGGAGTTCAAAAACAGGAGTATGCTGAGTAAAATAACCATTAGCAAGAGGAGTGGAGTTGATACCCACTACCGGGATAGGATAAGGTAAATCAATAAAAGGCATCTTTAGAGACATAGCAAATTCCACAGACATGATATTAGCAGATGAGCCCGAATCCACGAAGGCACTGCCAGTGGCAGACCGGCCAGCAAACGAGACCTGAAAGGGAAGCAAAATCTTATTGCGTTTAGTATTAACGGGAAATACCTGTGCGCCCAAGTGACCTCCCCGATGATCACTTAGGCGCGGAAGTTTTCCGGCTGCTTATTCTTGCGCCTGGGACAGGTGTTCAGTAGATGCTTGTCGTCCCCACAATAGAAGCAGAGACCATTCTTCCTGCGAAACTCTCTACGTTGTCGAGGGGACATGGAGGCCCCGAGTTGCATAGGTACCTCCGAGTCCTCCGTGGAAGAGCGAGGAGACGGGACCTCGGGGGGAATCGCAGGGCAGTCAGAGGGGAAAACATTGAAACGTTCAAGCTGACGTTCCCTGAGACGTCGGTCAAGTCGTACTGCTAGGGCCATAACCTGGTCTAGGGAGTCAGAAGAGGGGTAGCTAACCAGCAGATCCTTCAGGGCGTCAGATAATCCTAACCTAAACTGGCACTTTAGGGCCGGGTCGTTCCACCGAGAAGCTACGCACCACTTTCTAAAATCAGCACAGTATTCCTCAACAGGTCTCCTACCCTGACGTAAGGTCACCAGCTGACTCTCGGCTAAGGCAGTCCTGTCAGTCTCGTCGTAAATGAGACAGAGGGCAGAGAAAAACCGATCAACGGAGGAAAGTTCAGGGGCGTCAGGAGCCAAGGAGAAGGCCCACTCTTGGGGCCCTTCCTGGAGTCGGGATATAATGATACCCACCCGCTGGTTCTCGGAACCTGAGGAGTGAGGTCTTAGGCGGAAATAAAGTCTGCAACTCTCCCGGAAGGAGAGAAAAGTCTTACGGTCCCCTGAGAACCAGTCAGGTAACTTGAGGTTGGGTTCTAAAGGTGAGGTGAGGGGTACTACAAAGGCAGCGTCAGACTGATTGACCCTCTGAGCCAGGGCCTGGACCTGTAGGGAGAGGCCCTGCATCTGCTGGGTCAGGGTCTCAAGGGGGTCCATGATAGCGTCAGCGTAGAAGAAATGGTAGACTAGGTAAGGCTTGTTATTATGTAATGGCAGGAAGGAGGGAAGGGAACAAGTGAGCCCTAATCTACCCACCGCCCTGTCCCTGCCTACTTGCAACGACCTGCCCTAGGCGACGGGGTACAACTTGGCGGCGGTCCCTACGCTGTCTAAGTGCAAGGGAGTACAAACAGGGAACACGCAAGGGAATACAGTAGCCCACGGAACGCCGCGAGGAAACGGAGCGGAGAATGAGCCAGTGGATCAGGAAGTAGTGGAGTATACAAACGGGAGCACGGAGCAGAAGCAAGCCAGGGGCAGAGCAACGCAGGATAAACAGAACTGAAGCAAGGCAGAAGCAGGCTGGAGCAAGGCAGCAGTGGGGCCAGGAATCCAAGAAGAATAACAAGCAAGGAGGAAGAGAAAACGGCAGGTATAAATGGACAGGGGGCGGAGCTAACTCTGACTGACCAGGCCGCGATAGGCTCTCCCACTCCTGAGCCTGCCACCCTGATTGGTGGGAGCAGGTGTCAGTCTCAGAGGTCTGGCCTCAGGTGTCGACTGATTAATCCTGGGAGTATACCCAGACGTAGTGCCTGGCAGATCCTTTACACTATGAAAGAGAATTCCGAAAAGGTAAGGGCAATACAAAATATGCCTTCCCCTACAGATATACTTATAGTACAACAAATCATGGGTATGGTGAAATACCTTTCCAAATTTTGCAAGCATCTATCAGATATTTGTGTGAGCTGCTGAGACAGCTAACATAAATTTATACTGTGGTAATGAACAGAAACCCAGGAAACTGCTTTCCAGTCAGTGCAGAATGTATTGCAGACAAAGAAATATTTTGATTAAGATTAAGCGGTGGTGGTACAATGTAAAGCCTCAGAAACAGGCCTTGGCGCCACATTAATGCAGGACAAAGAGCCATTGACATTTGCGAGCATTTCACTAACACTTACAGAGCAGGGATATGCTCAGAATCAGTAAGAACTACTAACTGTAGTATTTAGGATGGAGAAGTTCCACCAGTACACCTATGGTCGATAAGTAATGGTGCATTCTTTGGAGGGCTTTATAAAGAAACCACTACTAAATGCCACAAAAAGCGCATGTTTTTATGACTTTAGAAATATGACTTTGACATCTGCAACTGTCCAGGGACAAGACTCACTGATTGCAGACGATCTAAAGGAGCTTACCTACCCCTCACAAATGATGAAGAAAAAACATTGAAGGCAATAATGTGTGTGAACACCTGTTCGGGTGAATAGACAAGCTTACTTTGTCAGAATATCATCATTTCATGTGAATCCCTAGAGGTCTGAGGTGCAACCTAATGACTACCTTGTACTTTGATAATTTTAAGATACAAACTACTGTGCCCAATTTAAGAAAATACTAAAACAGGCCTCAATGGACTGAAAGGGTTATTCCCATCTTCAAAAATGTAGCTAGGAAGCTCCCCCATGTAAAGTTAAGAATTTTTCTAATTACCGTCGCCCAGCGATGTCGTTTTCTTGCGATTCTTGATTGAAGTCCACGTCAGTCCCTCTTTGTTTCTAACTGGATGTCTAGGTTCCCGGCCACCGCTACTTACCTTTAACGGTGGCCGCGCATGCGTAATGACATCCTCTCCGTCCTGAGCAGAGGGTGTCATTTTTCTCGTGAACGCACATCTCGGCGCATAACGGCGCATGCGCAGTAGATGCAGGGCGAAAGCACCAGTCACGAGGAGAAGTCTGCGCTCCGCTAAAGGTAAGTGTACAACTGTATATATATATTATGTGTGTGTTTGTGTATATATGTGTGTTTGGGTATGTGTCTTTGTGTGGTTTTGTTTTTAAATGTGTGTTTGTGTATGTGTGTGTTTATGTGTGTGTGTTTGTGTATATATGGGTGTCTTTGTGTATATGTGTTTGTGTATATGTTTGTGTGTGTGTTTGTGCATATGTGTGTATATATGTGTGTGTGTGTGTTTATGTGTGTGTTTGTGTATATATGGTTGTGTTTGTGTATATGTGTATGTGTATATGTTTGTGCGCGCGCGTGTGTGTGTGTTTGTGTGTATATGTGTGTGTTTGTGTATGTGTTTGTGTGTTTATGTGTGTGTGTATATTTTGTTGTGTTTGTGTGTATATGTGTAAAGGATCTGCCAGACACAGCTTCTGTGTCGACGCCCGTGGTTAGTCAGTCTGCACCTGCTCCTAAGTCTGATCGAGTGACCCCTCCTTCTACCAATCAGGCTGGGAGGCTGAGGAGTGGGAGAGCCTATCACAGCCTGGCCAGACGGAGCTAGCTCCCGCCCTCTGTCTATTTATACCTTCACTTCCTGCTCCTCCTTTGCCTGTGATTCTCCTGTTTCCTGGCTCTGCTGCTGCTGCTTGAACTATTTGTCCCTGCTTCATATTGACCCTGGCTTACTGACTACTCTCCTGCTCTGCGTTTGGTACCTCGTACACTACTGGTTTGACTCGGCTCGTTCACTACTGTCCTGCTCTGCGTTTGGTACCTCGTACACTCTTGGTTTGACTTGGCTCGTTCACTACTCTTGTTGCTCACGGTGTTGCCGTGGGCAACTGCCCCATTTCCCTTAGCTTCTGTGTACCCTTGTCTGTTTGTCTGTCGTGCACTTATTGAGCGTAGGGACCGTCGCCCAGTTGTACGCCGTCGCCTAGGACGGGCCGTTGCAAGTAGGCAGGGACTGAGTGGCGGGTAGATTAGGGCTCACCTGTCTGTCTCCCTTCCCCTTCATTACAATATGTGTGTTAGTGTATATGTGTGTATATGTTTGTGTGTTTATGTGTTTCTGTGTGTGTGTTTGTGTATATATGGGTGTGTTTGTGTATATGTGTTTGTGTATATGTTTGTGCGTGTGTATGTGTGTGTTTGTGTATATGTTTGTGCTTGTATGTGTGTGTGTTTTTTTGTGCATATGTGTGTTTGTGTATATGTGTGTGTTTGTGTATATGTGTCTGTGTATATGTTTGTGTGTATATGTTTGCGTGTGCGTTTGTGTATATGTGTGTAGGTGAGTATAAGTATTGGTATTGTTCACATTACTAACTTCTTTTTTATGTTGTTGGAGATTTTGATGTACCGATTGGACTACATCTTTGATTCTTTGGACTAATGCGTAGATCTACGTTTTCTGAAATGTTAATAAAATGGTTAACGAGGGTTTAGTGGGGGATTTCTTATTTCAATAAAAAAAAATTGTACTTGTGTTGTTTTTTTAAACTTTATTAGTGCCTAGATAATGGCAGTTGGCTGATTGATAGCATCCATTATTAAGGCGGTACTTAGTGTTAGCCGGTGCAGAGGCTAGCACTAACCACCCATTAATACCCCGGTACCCACCACCACCAGGGGTGCCGGGAAGAGCTTGGTACGATCCAGTACCCGACCATCTGTTGTGATGGTCAGGCAGTGGGGCGGCCGCAGGCTGGTATTATGAGGCTGGGAAGGGCCAAAAACAGTGGACCTTCCCACCCTTGTAATGCTAGGCTGCTGCTGCTGTGTTGTATCTGGCTGGTTATAAAAATGGGGGGGACCACCACGTCGTTTTTTTTTAAATGTAACAAATTTAACAATACATTTTTAATAACCAGCCAGATAGAACGCAGCAACAGCCTGGCATTACACGGGTGGGAAGGCCAACTGTTTTTGTCCATTCCCAGGCTAATAACAACAGCCTGCGTCCGACACAGTGATCTACCATTTCTTTCTTCTTTAGTTTGGGGTGCTTTATTTTAATAAAATTTTGTATCTATATCTGTGTATTTTCCTTGAAAATTTTATTCCTACAACTTTACTAATGGACGCTGACAGATTGACAACGTCCATTACTAAGGTGGTACTTAGTGTTAGCTGGTACAGAGGCTAAGACTAAACCCCATTATTACCCCGGTACCCAACGCCAACAGTGTTGTTGGGAAGAGATGACTACGATCCAGTACCCAACTATCTGTAAAGATGGTCGGAAACTGGGGCGATCGCAGGTTGGTATTCTTAGACTGGGAAAAGAAAAAAACAGTGGCACCTCCCAACCTTGTAATTCTAGCTTGCTGCTCCTGTGTTGTATGTGGCTGGTTATGATAAATTGGGTGGAACCCCATGTCTTTTTTCAAAAAAATGAAAAATTAATAAATAAATAATAAAAAAAATGAGCAGCCTAGCATTACAAAAGTGGGAAGGTCCACTGATTTTGGCCCTTCCCGGCCTCATAATACCAGCCTGCGGCCGCCCCAGTGCCCAGCCATAACAACAGATGGTCGGGTTCTTTATCGTACCTGGCTCTTCCCGGCAACCCTGGTGGTGGTGGGTACCGGGGTAATAATGGTGGTTAGTGTTAGCCTCTGCACCGGCTAACACTAAGCCTCCCCTTAGTAATGGACGTTGTCACTCATTACTAAAGTGGTAGTAATAAAAGTTGAAAAGAAAAGACAAAGATATAGATAAAATATTTTATTGAAATAAAACACCCCCAACACAACCCTCATTAACCATTTTATTGTAGAAAAAAAGGCATCATCAAAGTAGTCCTCGAAACCGACGTAGTCCAAAGACCAAACCTGTAAAAAAAAACACTATACATTAGTGGACTATATACACACACACACACACACACACACACACACACACACACACACACACACACACACACACACACACACACACACACACACACACACACACACACACACACACACATATATATATACATACATGCAAACATGCATACATATATGCATACATACATGCATGCATACATACATGCAAGCATACATACATACATATATACAAGCATGCACAAATATACATGCAAACATACATAAATGCAAACATACTTACATACATGCACATATATACATACATACATACACTACCGTTCAAAAGTTTAGGGTCACTTTGAAATTTCCTTATTTTTGCAAGAAAAGCACAGTTTTTTTCAATGAAGATAACATTAAATTAATCAGAAATACACACTATACATTGTTAATGTGCTAAATGACTATTCTAGCTGCAAACGTCTGATTTTTAATGCAATATCTACATAGGTGTATAGAGGCCCATTTCCAGCAACCATCACTCCAGTGTTCTAAAGGTACATTGTGTTTGCTAACTGTGTTAGAAGGCTAATGGATGATTAGAAAACACTTTAAAACCCTTGTGCAATTATGTTAGCACCGCTGTAAACAGTTTTGCTGTTTAGAGGAGCTATAAAACTGACCTTCCTTTGAGCTAGTTGAGAATCTGGAGCATTACATTTGTGGGTTCGATTAAACTCTCAAAATGGCTAGAAAAAGAGAGCTTTCATGTGAAACTCGACAGTCTATTCTTGTTCTTAGAAATGAAGACTATTCCATGCGAGAAATTGCCAAGAAACGGAATATTTCCTACAACGGTGTGTACTACTCCCTTCAGAGGACAGCACAAAGAGGCTCTAACCAGAGTAGAAAGAGAAGTGGGAGGCCCCGCTGCACAACTGAGCAACAAGACAAGTACATTAGAGTCTCTAGTTTGAGAAATAGACGCCTCACAGGTCCTCAACTGGCAGCTTCATTAAATAGTACCAGCAAAACGCCACTGTCAACGTCTACAGTGAAGAGGCGACTCCGGGATGCTGGCCTTCAGAGCAGAGTGGCAAAGAAAAAGCCATATCTGAGTCTGGCTAATAAAAGGAAAAGATTAATATGGGCAAAAGCACACAGACATTGGACAGAAGAAGATTGGAAAAAAGTGTTATGGACAGACGAATCGAAGTTTGAGGTGTTTGGATCACACAGAAGAACATTTGTGAGACGCAGAACAACTGAAAAGATGCTGGAAGAGTGCCTGACGCCATCTGTCAAGCATGGTGGAGGTAATGTGATGGTCTGGGGTTGCTTTGGTGCTGGTAAAGTGGGAGATTTGTACAAGGTAAAAGGGATTTTGAATAAGGAAGGCTATCACTCCATTTTGCAACGCCATGCCATACCGTGTGGACAGCGCTTGATTGGAGCCAATTTCATCCTACAACAGGACAATGACCCAAAGCACACCTCCAAATTATGCAAGAACTATTTAGGGAAGAAGCAGGCAGCTGGTATTCTATCTGTAATGGAGTGGCCAGCGCAGTCACCAGATCTCAACCCCATAGAGCTGTTGTGGGAGCAGCTTGACCGTAGGGTACGCAAGAAGTGCCCATCAAGCCAATCCAACTAGTGGGAGGGGTTTCTAGAAGCATGGGGTGAAATTTCTCCCGATTACCTCAGCAAATTAACAGCTAGAAAGCCAAAGGTCTGCAATGCTGTAATTGCTGCAAATGGAGCATTATTTGACGAAAGCAAAGTTTGAAGGAGAAAATTATTATTTCAAATAAAAATCATTATTTCTAACCTTGTCAATGTCTTCACTATATTTTCTAGTCATTTTGCAACTCATTTGATAAATAAAAGTGTGAGTTTTCATGGAAAACACAAAATTGTCTGGGTGACCCCAAACTTTTGAACGGTAGTGTACATACATGCAAACAAACATATATGCCAACATACATACATACATGCCAACATACATACATGCAAACAAACATACATACATGCAACCATACATACATTCAACCATACATACATGCATACATACATGCATACATACAACCATACATACATACATACATACATACAAACATACACACACACATATACATATACATACATACATACATACATACATACATACATACACTACCGTTCAAAAGTTTAGGGTCACTTAGAAATTTCCTTATTTTTGCAAGAAAAGCAGTTTTTTTCAATGAAGATAACATTAAATTAATCAGAAATACACTCTATACATTGTTAATGTGCTAAATGACTATTCTAGCTGCAAACGTCTGGTTTTTAATGCAATATCTACATAGGTGTATAGAGGCCCATTTCCAGCAACCATCACTCCAGTGTTCTAATGGTACATTGTGTTTGCTAACTGTGTTAGAAGGCTAATGGATGATTAGAAAACACTTGAAAATACTTGTGCAATTATGTTAGCACCGCTGTAAACAGTTTTGCTGTATAGAGGAGCTATAAAACTGACCTTCCTTTGAGCTAGTTGAGAATCTGGAGCATTACATTTGTGGGTTCAATTAAACTCTCACAATGGCTAGAAAAAGAGATCTTTCATGTGAAACTCGACAGTCTATTCTTGTTCTTAGAAATGAAGGCTATTCCATGCAAGAAATGGCCAAGAAACTGAAGATTTCCTACAACGGTGTGTACTACTCCCTTCAGAGGACAGCACAAACAGGCTCTAACCAGAGTAGAAAGAGAAGTGGGAGGCCCCGCTGCACAACTGAGAAACAAGACAAGTACATTAGAGTCCCTAGTTTGAGAAATGGACACCTCACAGGTCCTCAACTGGCAGCTTCATTAAATAGTACCCGCAAAACGCCAGTGTCAATGTCTACAGTGAAGAGGCTACTCCGGGATGCTGGCCTTCAGGGCAGAGTGGCAAAGAAAAAGCCATATCTGAGACTGGCTAATAAAAGGAAAAGATTAATATGGGCAAAAGCACACAGACATTGGACAGAGGAAGATTGGAAAAAAGTGTTATGGACAGACGAATCGAAGTTTGAGGTGTTTGGATCACACAGAAGAACATTTGTGAGATGCAGAACAACTGAAAAGATGCTGGAAGAGTGACTGACGCCATCTGTCAAGCATGGTGGAGGTAATGTGATGGTCTGGGGTTGCTTTGGTGCTGGTAAAGTGGGAGATTTGTACAAGGTAAAAGGGATTTTGAATAAGGAAGGCTATCATTCCATTTTGCAACGCCATGCAATACCCTGTGGACAGCGCTTGATTGGAGCCAATTTCATCCTACAACAGGACAATGACCCAAAGCACACCTCCAAATTATGCAAGAACTATTTAGGGAAGAAGCAGGCAGCTGGTATTCTATGTGTAATGGAGTGGCCAGCGCAGTCACCAGATCTCAACCCCATAGAGCTGTTGTGGGAGCAGCTTGACCGTATGGTACGCAAGAAGTGCCCATCAAGCCAATCCAACTAGTGGGAGGGGCTTCTGGAAGCATGGGGTCAAATTTCTCCCGATTACCTCAGCAAATTAACAGCTAGAATGCCAAAGGTCTGCAAAGGTCTGCAATGCTGTAATTGCTGCAAATGGAGCATTCTTTGACGAAAGCAAAGTTTGAAGGAGAAAATTATTATTTCAAATAAAAATCATTATTTCTAACCTTGTCAATGTCTTGACTATATTTTCTAGTCATTTTGCAACTCATTTGATAAATATAAGTGTGAGTTTTCATGGAAAACACAAAATTGTCTGGGTGACCCCAAACTTTTGAACGGTAGTGTACATACATACATGCATACATGCAAACAACCATACATGCAAACATACATACATACATGCCAACATACATACATGCAAACATACATACAACCAAAAATACAAACATACATATATACAAACATACACACATATATACATACATACATACATGCCAACATACATACATGCCAACATACATACATGCATACATACATGCAAACACACACACACACACACACACACATATATACATACATGCACATACATACTGTACATGCAAACATACATACATGCAAACAACCATACATGCAAACATACATACATGCCAACATACATACATGCAAACGTACATACATACATGCACATATATACATACATGCCAACATACATGCAAACATACATACATGCAAACATACATACATACATACAACCAAAAATACAAACATAAATATATACAAACATACACACATATATACATACCTACATACATGCCAACATACATACATGCCAACATACATACATGCATACATACATGCATACATACATGCAAACACACACACACATATATACATACATGCACATACATACATACATGCAAACATACATACATGCAAACTTACATACATGCAAACATACATACATAAATAAACTCACCTAAGACGTTCCCACGAAGATCTGAACGGTACCGTCACTTTTCTTCTTACTGCTCCCATTCACAATAACAAAGTGGTGTGTGGAGATGACGTAATCACGTGTGCCTGATATGATTATGTCATCTGCGCCACAGCGCATTGTTACTATGAATGCGAGCGGAGCCAAGTAGCAGGAAGTTTGCAAGTGATGGGACCGTTCCGAGCTCCGTACGAACGTCTTAGGTGAGTTTATTTTTTTATATATTTTTTATGTTGTTCGCCGGGTGCTGATTCAGCACCGATGCGGCGGCTACAGAAATTACATGTAGTGAGAGGGTGGGGGAGGGAAAAGTGGCTTGCTGAAATGGCTTGCCAAACGGGGAGAATGTAGTGTAGTGTAGTGTAGTGTAGTGTTGTTGACATTCACGGTAAGTTCGTCTCAACCGGGCTTACCATGCCCGGCTGAGACGAACATTCTCCCGATGTTGCTAGAACTACAGTGTCTAGCAACTTCGGAAGCGCGCACACTGCAGAGCGGCTTGATTGACATCGAGCCGCTCACGCCCCTTTTTGGAAAAGATAACTAGCACTTGCTGAGTTATCAAGTGTAAAAAAAGGGTACTTAGGAAATGAATTTTTTTTTACATTTTAACAGCAAATGTTTTAATATTAAATTCCAGCATAGAATGTATAAAAAAAAAAATTTGACTCAACTTGGGAATAACCATTTGATACTTTATTTCTTGAAACAACACAGAAGGAATTGAGAGACATTATAGAAAAAGCTTTTATCCTTGAACAAAACATATACTCGAAACTCAAGATGAAGTGAATTCTTATAAAACAAATCTCGATCAGAAACTCGGATCGTACTGAAAGAGTCTAGAAGAACAAAAAAGGTCCAAATTCTTGAGTAAGGCACATGATTACAAAACCGGAATGATTTGTAGAAGCTTTGAAACTAAAAGAGGATTTACCAACGGCCTGCGCCGTCACTTCCAAGACTCCGGCTCAATTATTGACTCCAACGTGGATTTTCAAGGTTCGCGTAACTATCCGAGCAGGAGAAGAATAAACCAGGAGAAGGGGTAAGAGGCATCAGAAATAGAAAGCGACTAATCCCAGAGAGTCCCAATTTAAACAAGATCCCTCACTCAGAAAATAAAAAAAACTTAATTTCTTTCAGTTGGAAGAGAGAATAGAACAATTCTTCAGGAATTTACGCCTCAAAGCTTACTTATCAGTCCACAAACCTTCATGGGTTAACCCCACCACCCCAGCATTCCACAAAGCATCTTCTAAGAATGAATCAAATTCCGCAGACCAACCAGCAAGTTTACCCTACCTAGAACTTTTCCGGCCATTGAAACATACATCTTTTTTGGTAAGACTTACAAGAATTATAAGACAAGGTAAGATCTATTCATGATCTGCACAACCTTACGTTGGCTGGGAGATAGGCTAATGAGTCCCTTTAAGACCAAAAGCAAATCCTAGTCATGCCAGCAGGTAGACTCTGGCAATTGTGATTATGGATAAGAAGGAATAAAAAGAGATTTGATCCCAAGTTAGGGACAGTAAGGTGTATCAGCTAATCGATTTTGTCCCTTCTGGGAAACTCCTTAGTAAATTAAATAACATAGTCTATCATGGGATATTCTTTCTAATAAACTGAAAAAAATGTCTATTACCAGAAAATTTGAGGATACCTATACTGTACCCCCCCCCAAAGGTCCTTAAGAACTTAAGAAATCTGCCAGGGAGACCTGTAGTCTCAGGGACAGATTCAATATTACAGCCTACAGCACAGCTGCTTGATTGTCTCCTACATCCTTACGCCCTGCAAAGGAGGTCATTTTTCAAAAACACCATAGACTTCCTGAAGAAAATCACAACTGCAGACATCCAGTGGGACAGGTATCCTGGCCACTATGGATGTATATACTAACATTCTCACAAAATAATGGTATGGACATTGTTAAGAGTAAGACATTACTCATTTTGGAAATACTTGACTTTGTACTGAGCAAAATTATTTCTTATCTAAGGATCAGTTTTATAAACAAATATCTGGTACCGCAATATGCTGTAACGTGGCCCCCACATATGCAGTTATGTTTTTGAATCTTTTTGAGAGAGGTTTAGACTACAACCATACATTTTTAAGAACAATGGAAAATAATGGCTTCCATATATTGATAAAATCATTTGTATCCAGCAGGAATCTCTACAAGACTTCCTTAAGTTTCTCAACAACTGATTACCGCCCATCTCCCACTCCCTGGAACTGTAGCATGACTGAAATTCCGTTCTTGGACGTCTCAGTACAGGTAAAGACTATTTGTTGCGATATCTATTCCAATTCCACTGATATATAAGTAATGAATGATGATGAAAGATAAAGTCCACCATCCAGACTTCTTTTTAATGAATTCTCCGTAATATAAATAGAAAAGAAAAATAGATCCGGAGTTTTTTGTATATAAAAAATAGCTTTTACTTGTTTCTCTTAAAAAATTACTTTAGAAAAAACACAATCGTACAGACAATATATAAAAAATGTACTGAAGTTTTGATGCTCATTCAAAGCCTGTATCCAGTATCGTGAGGTGATACGACATTAACAGCAGTTCATGCGTGTATAAATTGAATAAAGAGTGTTCATCAATTTTCGTGTCTAGAGATCCCTTAGTGACCAACAGGTAATGATTAGTGACCAACAGGTACAAGAGTATGAGGCTCAGTGCCCCCCTACCCATATGGATGTCATCCGTTTTCTCTGACAACCTTTACAGCACTCCTGAGAATTTGGATCTAGCTGGATACGGCCCCTCTCCCCTGAAGAATCATGTGGCCGTGAGGAAACGCGTTGGGAGATTTTAACTACATTAAGAGAGTTCACAGAGGAGATCCTTTATACAGATAAGGAGAGCTTTTTCCTGATCCATCGGACAGCAAGCTGTAAAGGTTGTCAGAGAAAACGGATGACATCCATACGGGTAGGGGGGCACTGAGCCTCATACTCTTGTACCTGTTGGTCACTAAAGGATCTCTAGACACGAAAATTGATGAACACTCTTTATTCATTATATACACGCATGAACTGCTGTTAATGTCGTATCACCTCACGATACTGGATACAGGCTTTGAATGAGCATCAAAACTTCAGTACATTTTTTATATATTGTCTGTACGATTGTGTTTTTTCTAAAGTAATTTTTTAAGAGAAACAAGTAAAAGCTATATTTTATATACAAAAAACTCCGGATCTATTTTTCTTTTCAATTCCACTGATAGAAACAGTTAGTTACAGCTTTATAGCCATCATCTGCCTACACCGATTGAAGAAGTTATCCAGAATCTTAACATTGATGGCCTATTGTTAGGATAAGCCATCAATATTAGATTGGTGGGGGTTCGACTCTTGACACAACCACCGATGTGCTGTTTGAATAGGACAACGCTGCAATACTGTACCTTGTATAGCCACTACGAAAGTAATGGTGTGCACAAGTACAAACTAAAATGAAATCGATGTAAACAATGAAGAGGTTACGGCGCTTGTATGAGAGCCGCAGCCCCTTCAAACTGTTGGTCGGCGGGAGTGCTGAGACTCAGACCTTCACTGATCTAAACTTGATGGTCTGTTCTAAGGATAGGCCAACAATATTAAAATCCCGGATAACCCCTTAAACTCTTTACCCTTCTCACAAGAGAGTAATAAGAATTGTGTCTGACCCAACAGTAAGTGACCTACGGTTAAATAAAATATCAGATAAAGAGGCTTCCCCGGGTCTTTAAACCACATGTTAGAAAAGTGCATAACTTATTCTGCAATTCCTTTTTAGAGAGTACCAGGAGAGATAAGTCCCCTGAAAAGCGTAACAACTCACACGAGACATAGCCCCGCAATCAAAAGGATTATCAACAAACATTGGTATACCTTACAGAGGAATCTCCCTGAAGTGTTCTATAGACTGCCACTTATGTATTACAAGAGAGCCAGGAACCTGAATGATGTGCTTGTCAAGTCCAATATTGGGCCAACTAAAAGGTTGGTACAGACCACTAGCACTGGAAATGCCAATCCTGGCACATTTCTATGTTTTAGTTGCGCACAGTGTGACAATGTAATGAAATGTAAAACAGTCTCCCACCCACTCACCGGCAAAAGGCTTACAATAAGAGGCCATTACACATGCGATACGAACTATACTATAAACTTTATCAAATGCCCATGTGGGCTAGGATATATGGCAGAAACTACCATAGGAGTTAAGGATCGGATTAGCAAACATAAGGGACTAGCAAACATAAGTCCAATATCCACACGTTTTTTACCTACTACGACAGCCCTGCATGATACTACATGTTTCGGTTTTTACAGCACTTTAACAGCTTTTTTATGTGGTGTGTTAAAGGGGTTGTCCAGACATTTTTTATTGATTGCATATCCTTAGGACTCCCAAGACCATCGCCGATCAGCTGATTGGTCAGTTTTTCCAGTTTACAGACACAGCGCCGTACACATTCAGAGCGGCTGTGACTGAGATTGCAGGCTGTGACTGAGCTACAATTCCAGGCACAGCTGCTACCGATGTGTACGGCGCTGTGCCTGGTAAACACTGCAGAGGTTGTGGTGATGAACGCTGTGGCCCCTTCAGTCAGCTGATCAGTGGGGGACCCGGAAATCAGACCCTCAGGGATCTGATATTGATGACCTATCCTAAGGAACGGCCATCAATAAAAAAAATGTCTGGACAACTCCTTTAAGTTGTGAGACTTTGTACTGCACCGTACTATTTGTAATTGGCCATACTCCAGTTTTATAGCTGTGGCACATTGTGAAATCTTTCCTTATGCATATTCTTTAAAGAATGTATAAATGGTGCAAAGAAATGGAACAGTTGTCTGATATTGCAGGAAAACTTACAAAGCATATGTCCTTAAGCGTTTTAGGTCTGCACAATCCTTAACTGTACTTTTAAGTTAGACTTAATGGAAATAAAAAATGTCCACCATGTGGTTTATACTGGTGCCTTATGGTAGCATTTTAGGAACTGACAAATGCTGTACCAAGACTGTTAAGCAAGTTTGTGCTTTTTATTCCTTGCTGAACATATGGAGAATACATATGGAGAATGTGTTTTAAGCTGTTCTCTCAATATCATTTTTTTCTAATTTAATTTTCAAGTCACTGTATGAGAACACATTTCATTTTAAGCCATGACACTGTATAAGAAATAAGAATGCACATTATGGGGGCGGCATAATTGGGTTGATATGATTTTTATTGATATAACCAGACAAATAGTTATGCTCTCCAATTCACACAAATTGCAGCTTTGTAACAATTGATTCTACTTCCATTGACTGTTCAGATATTTTCATGCTGTATAACTTCGAATATTTTTTTTTTTTTTCACTTTTTATATTAAAAAAAAATGTACAGTACGGACTTTGTGATGGAATACATTTAGGAAATGAACATTCTGGGAAAAGAAGAGGAGCGTGTTTAGCTAAGACAAAAGAAAGTAAAAAAAATATAAGAAAAAGCATAAAACCCTCATTATTGTCGCTGTTAGGCCAATTCATGTTTTATTTCTCAACATTTTGTGTGTATGCTGGGAAAGCTCCTCACGTACACACTAAACGTGTCCTTAGCTGTCTAGAGTGTCCTTTCAGCCACTGCCTGGTTTGTATACATCAGTGTACTACAAAAATATGGTATGGAAAAGCATAGTAGACTACAGTGGTATATATAACGTATATGTTAAGTGTATATATTTTAGTATAATAAGATCTTATGCGTGAAAGACACCACTGCATGTCATCTATCACCAGTCTCTGGTAAGCATATTGGAAGCTCCAGTGATGTAACTGTTCATATATGTACAGTAATCCCTGGAGATTCCCCTTGACAGACAGCAAACCTAACACGCAGGGTGTCAACTCCCTCCCCTCCTCCTGTTCTCAACAAGTCGGTCGGTGCTGGCGGTCACAGCGGAAAAATTGCATCCTCCATCTCAACCTGTGGAAAATGCCTCCCATCAGATACCCATCGCATATTCTCTCTGGTGTCAGCCCATCACAGTGGCACATATAGGAGCATAAAGCTTGTATCTGGTGTGAGGTTGTAGTCTCCAGAGCTGTGCAGCCATAAAGCTTGTATCTGGTGTGAGGTTGCAGTCTCCAGAGCTGTGCAGCCATAAAGCTTGCACACTCATCACCTCTGTGATCCTAACTCCCAGCGTCCTGCCCTTCATCCTGCCCCTGAGCAATCTGTGGCCTACCCTGCAGCAGACCTCCAGTACAGGCCGAGTCCCTAGGACATATCATCAAGATTCATATATGGTTACATCACTGGAGCTTTCCCGGGTGCAGATAAAAATCATGAGTCCCCGGACAGAGCATCAGAAGAAATCTGAATCCTGATGCAATGTCCTGGGGACTTCGGCATGCATATGCACATGATAAATGCCCGAGTGAGAAGCAGCCTAAAGAGAGCCTTCCTGCCGGTGCTGCCTCCTACTCAGCCTCTCTGTTTCCTGACATGTGCGGACAAACATAGCTGACAGCGAGGATGGAGAAGGACAAGACGCAGGGAGATGGAGAAAAGGGCCTCAGCCTAAAGGCGGTGTATCCTGCTTTATGCCTATACAGTGGGATACATCGCAGCCTTCCATCAGAGGTATATGTCAGAAGTCTTCCCAACATATACCTCCTACGTAGGCAAAAATTATTATGTGAACAGGGCCTTAGAAATGTAGCAATCCTTAAGAAAAGCTAATACTTCACATTTATTAATAATGTGTAACGGCAGGGGGTAGGGAGACGGACAAGTGAGCCCTAATCTACCCGCCACTCTGTCCCTGCCTACTTGCAACGACCCGCCCTAGGCGACGGGGTACAACTGGGCGGCGGTCCCTGCGCTCAGTAAGTGCACGACAAACACGACAAACATACAAAGAACACGAGCAAGGAAAAGGGGCCGTTGCCCACGGCAACACCGTGAGCAACCAGAGTGGTGAACGAGCCGAGTCAAGCCAGGAGTGTGCGAGGTACAAAACGAAAAGCAGAAGAGTAGTCGGTAAGCCAGGGTCGGTATGGAGCAGGATCAAAAATAGCAGGAGCTGTAGCTGGGCCAGGAACCACAAGGAAGGAAACAAAAGCAATAACAAGCACCGAGGGACAGGAAGTGCAGGCTTAAATAGACCGAGGGCGGGAGCTAGCTGAGTCTGGCCAGGTTACGATAGGCTCTCCCACTCCTAAGCCTGCCAGCCTGAATGGTGGAAGCAGGAGTCAGTCTCAGGGATGTATTCTCAGGTGCTGACTGATTAGTTCTGGGAGTTAACCCCGCAGTGCCTGGCAGATCCTTTACAGTACCCCCCCTTTTATGAGGGGCCACCGGACCCTTTCAAAGTGGACCTGGCTTACTGGGGAAACGCAGGTGGAACCTCCTGACCAATACCCCAGCGTGAACATCCCGGGCGGGTACCCAAGTCCTCTCCTCGGGCCCGTATCCTCTCCAATGGACCAGGTACTGGAGGGAGCCTTGGACCATCTTGCTGTCCACAATCCTGGCCACCTCGAATTCCACCCCCTCCGGGGTGAGGATGGGAACAGGAGGTCTCCTCGAGGGAGCCAAGGACGGGGAGCAGCGTTTGAGGAGGGAGGCATGAAACACGTCGTGTATCCGAAAAGACGGGGGTAACTCCAGCCGGAAGGAGACAGGATTGAGGACCTCAATGACCTTATACGGCCCAATAAACCGGGGAGCAAACTTCTTGGACGGAACCTTGAGACGCAAGTTCCTAGATGACAACCACACCAGATCCCCGACCATAAACAGGGGGTTAGCAGAACGTTTTTTATCAGCCTGAGTTTTTTGTACGCTCTGGGACACCTCTAGGTTTTTCTGAACCTGGGCCCAGACTGTGCACAGTTCCCGATGAACGACCTCTACCTCAGGATTGTTGGAACTACCAGGTGAAACGGAGGAGAACCGTGGATTAAACCCAAAATTACAAAAAAAAAGGAGAGACCCCAGACGAGTTACTGACCCGGTTATTAAGGGAAAATTCGGCGAGGGGAATGAAAGAGACCCAATCAAATTGACAGTCAGAGACAAAACACCTTAAGTATTGTTCTAGAGACTGATTAGTCCTCTCCGTTTGGCCATTGGTTTCAGGATGGAAGGCAGAGGAGAAGGACAGATCAATCCCCAACTTCATACAGAAGGCTCTCCAAAACAATGAAACAAATTGTACCCCTCTGTCCGAAACAATATTGACAGGGACCCCATGGAGACGCAGGATGTGTTTGACAAACAAGGTAGCCAACGTTTTGGCGTTGGGTAGTTTCTTGAGGGGCACAAAGTGGCACATCTTACTGAAGCGGTCCACCACCACCCACACCACCGACTTGCCTTGGGATGGAGGCAAATCGGTGATAAAATCCATGGAGATATGTGTCCAAGGTCTCTGGGGAATGGGCAACGAACGCAGTAAGCCCGCTGGTCGGGACCTGGGAGTCTTGGACCTAGCACAAACCTCACAAGCGGCGACGTAGGCCTTAACGTCTTTAGGCAACCCAGGCCACCAATAATTTCTGGTAATGAGGTGTTTGGTACCCAGGATGCCTGGATGGCCAGATAGTGCGGAGTCATGATTTTCCCTAAGTACCCTTAGCCGGAATTGCAGGGGAACAAACAGCTTGTTCTCAGGAAGGTTCCCGGGAGCTGCACCTTGATCAGCAGCAATTTCAGAGACTAAATCAGAATCGATCGAGGAAATGATTATACCTGGAGGCAAAATACAAGCAGGATCTTCCTCCGAAGGAGGGCTGGCCATGAAGCTACGCGACAGTGCATCAGCCTTAATATTTTTAGACCCAGCCCTATAGGTAACCAAAAAATTGAATCTGGTAAAAAATAACGCCCATCGAGCTTGTCTCGGGTTTAGCCTCCGGGCAGATTCTAGGAACACCAGATTCTTGTGGTCGGTAAGGACCGTTACCTGGTGCCTAGCCCCCTCCAGGAAGTGGCGCCACTTTTCAAATGCCCATTTAATGGCTAAGAGTTCGCGGTTGCCAATATCATAGTTACTTTCAGTTGGCGAAAACTTCCTGGAGAAGTAGGCACAGGGGCGGAGATGGGTGAGGGACCTGGTACCCTGGGACAAGACAGCCCCCACTCCCACCTCAGATGCGTCAACTTCCACGATAAATGGCTCCATTTGGTTGGGCTGAACCAGCACCGGGGCCGAGACAAAGCACTTCTTAAGGACCTCAAAAGCCTGGACAGCCTCAGGAGGCCAGTGGAGGAGATCAGCACCTTTGCGAGTGAGGTCCGTAAGGGGCTTAGCGATGACCGAGAAGTTAGCAATAAATCTCCTGTAATAATTAGCAAACCCCAAAAAACACTGTAACGCCTTCAGGGAGGCAGGTTGGACCCATTCCGCCACAGCCTGAACCTTGGCGGGGTCCATGCGGAATTCATGAGGAGTGAGGATTTGACCCAAAAATGGAATCTCCTGTACCCCAAACACACATTTTTCGGTTTTGGCAAACAGTTTATTTTCCCGAAGGACCTGGAGCACCTTCCTGACATGCTCCACGTGGGAGGACCAGTCCTTGGAAAACACCAGTATGTCATCAAGGTACACTACCAGAAAAATCCCCAGGTAATTTCTCAAAATCTCATTTATGAAATTCTGGAAGACCGCAGGGGCATTACACAACCCAAAGGGCATGACGAGGTATTCGAAATGGCCTTCGGGCGTGTTAAACGCAGTCTTCCACTCATCCCCCTCTTTGATGCGAATAAGGTTATACGCCCCCCGTAGATCCAATTTAGAAAACCATTGGGCCCCCTGAACCTGATTAAAGAGATCAGGAATCAAAGGAAGGGGATACTGGTTCCTTACCGTGACCTTATTCAGGCTACGGTAGTCAATGCATGGCCTAAGACCACCATCCTTCTTCCCCACGAAGAAGAAGCCAGCACCTACCGGAGAAGAAGAGGGACGAATGTAACCCTTGGCCAGGGATTCCTGGATATACACTCTCATAGCTTCACGTTCGGGACAAGAAAGATTAAATATCCTACCCTTAGGAAGCTTAGCTCCTGGTACCAATTCGATAGCGCAATCGTATTCTCTATGAGGAGGTAACACTTCAGAGGCCTCCCTAGAGAAAACATCAGCGAAGTCCTGAACAAACTCGGGTAGCGTATTCGCCTCCTTAGGGGGAGAAATAGAATTAACAGAAAAACATGACGTACAACATTCATTACCCCATTTGGTTAGCTCCCCACTATTCCAGTCAAACGTAGGATTATGCAACTGCAACCAGGGAAGACCTAGCACCAAATCGTACGATAATCCCTGCATCAACAGTACAGAGCATTGCTCCAAATGCATGGAGCCAACAAGGAGTTCAAAAACAGGGGTATGCTGTGTAAAATAACCATTAGCAAGAGGAGTGGCGTCGATACCCACTACCGGGACAGGTTTAGGCAAATCAATAAGAGGCATAGCAAGGGACATAGCAAATTCTACAGACATGATATTAGTAGAGGACCCTGAATCCACGAAAGCACTGCCGGTAGCAGACCTACCACCAAAAGAGACCTGAAAGGGAAGCAAGATCTTAGTACGTTTCATATTTATGGGAAATACCTGTGCGCCCAAGTGACCTCCCCGATGATCACTTAGACGCGGAAGTTCTCTGGTTGCAACCTTACGCTTAGGACAGTTGTTCACTTGATGCTTGTCGTCCCCACAGTAGAAGCAGAGACCATTCTTCCTGCGGAATTCTCTACGTTGTTGGGGGGACACGGAGGCCCCGAGTTGCATAGGTATCTCTGAATCTTTCGGGGAGGAACGAAGCAACGGAGCTTCGGGAGGCATCATGGGGGAGTCGGAGGAGAAAACACATAAACGTTCACGTTGTCGTTCCCTGAGACGTCGGTCAAGTCGTATCGCTAAAGCCATAACCTGGTCTAGGGAGTCAGAAGAGGGATAGCTAACTAGCAGGTCTTTCAGGGCATTCGACAGACCCAACCTAAACTGGCACCTTAAGGCAGGGTCATTCCACCGAGAAGCTACGCACCACTTCCGAAAGTCAGAGCAATACTCCTCAACAGGTCTCTTACCCTGACTTAAGGTCACCAGCTGACTCTCGGCAAAGGCAGTCCTGTCAGTCTCGTCATAAATAAGTCCGAGAGCAGAAAAGAAACAATCAACGGAGGAAAGTTCAGGGGCGTCAGGAGCCAAGGAGAAGGCCCACTCTTGGGGCCCTTCCTGGAGCCGGGACATAATTATACCCACCCGCTGGCTCTCAGAACCTGAGGAATGAGGCTTTAAACGAAAGTAAAGCCTACAACTCTCCCGAAAGGAGAGAAAAGTCCTCCGGTCCCCTGAGAACCGGTCGGGCAACTTGAGGTGGGGTTCAAGAGGTGCGGTGCGGGGAACTACCAGGGTAGCATCAGGCTGGTTGACCCTCTGAGCCAGGGCCTGGACCTGTAGGGAGAGACCCTGCATTTGCTGAGCCAGGGTCTCACGGGGATCCATAGTGGTGTCAGGGACCAGGGGTAGACTAGGTATGGGCTTGTTATTATGTAACGGCAGGGGGTAGGGAGACGGACAAGTGAGCCCTAATCTACCCGCCACTCTGTCCCTGCCTACTTGCAACGACCCGCCCTAGGCGACGGGGTACAACTGGGCGGCGGTCCCTGCGCTCAGTAAGTGCACGACAAACACGACAAACATACAAAGAACACGAGCAAGGAAAAGGGGCCGTTGCCCACGGCAACACCGTGAGCAACCAGAGTGGTGAACGAGCCGAGTCAAGCCAGGAGTGTGCGAGGTACAAAACGAAAAGCAGAAGAGTAGTCGGTAAGCCAGGGTCGGTATGGAGCAGGATCAAAAATAGCAGGAGCTGTAGCTGGGCCAGGAACCACAAGGAAGGAAACAAAAGCAATAACAAGCACCGAGGGACAGGAAGTGCAGGCTTAAATAGACCGAGGGCGGGAGCTAGCTGAGTCTGGCCAGGTTACGATAGGCTCTCCCACTCCTAAGCCTGCCAGCCTGAATGGTGGAAGCAGGAGTCAGTCTCAGGGATGTATTCTCAGGTGCTGACTGATTAGTTCTGGGAGTTAACCCCGCAGTGCCTGGCAGATCCTTTACATAATGGCATATTTTGCACCAGTGAAATTAGAGTGGATGGTTGGATAATTAGAGAATTGCACGTAATTTATTATAAGGCACAAACCTCTTAAGAAATCCGGTGCATTTGGAATTGTCCGACCGCTCCATAACCGTGGGTTCACGTGACAGCGTTTACTGTAGAAACCAGATGTCAGTCTCTCAATGCAAGTCTATGGGACTCACATCGAAGCTCTCACAGACTTGCATTGAGTGCCTGCCTTCCAGTCAGTGCTTCATAGTTTTCAACTGAATGCGGGGTTTAGGGCTAAACATATATCGGGATATGTAATACGATAGCTGATTCCTTGTCTCGTTCCCAGGTGCTGTACTTCAGAAAATTGCATCAAGGTACAAAGGTCACGGGGGATCCTTGCCCGGAACACTTGTGGTCAGTGGTCGAGGTGAACTTGGTGAAGAATTCATTTGTCCCGTCCAGTGTTGAACTAGGGTCCCTTGGCCCCACCAAAGGAGATGATACTGAGGGCCCTCCTCTATCTATACAGAACGTGTAAACGGACACTTTTGATTGCATAGTAATCTATGTTGTTATCGTTGCACACACAGGACACATTTTTATTAAGATTTAATAGGTTATTACTCAATCATCTCATAAAAAATAGACTCTAAGGGCAAGTGATTGGGTCCAAAGTCTCCTCCAAATGGGGTCCTATGTTTGATCATTGGGGTCTATTATTGTGTCATAGCCAGGGCCCACGGGGGATCCCCTGGTACCCTGGCAGGCCAGTCCGACCATTGTGCCATCTATGTGGAGGAGTCATAGCAAATCCTGGAAGGTCTGGATGCGATTTGGTTGGAGTTTACTTTGGATTACTTCATGCATTGTTGAGTGTAGGGGGCATCTGCATTGGTGGTACAAAAAGGCTTAGCCAGGATAGCTTTCATGTTAAAATCGTGGGGCTTGCAGGATGCTATATAATAATTTGTAGTTAAGCAATATCTGAAATGCTGGTGTAAAAAAATGCTCTAACAGGGATCGCAGATTGAATGTTTGCTTTTTAGGGTTGCATTTTGTTTGGCCATTTTTGCAGCACTGCTAATTGGTCTGAAACAGTAACCAGGGAGCATCTTGTTTGGATGTGGTGTTATTGGATAGAGATGTAAAGCTATGTGTGACAAAGATCAAGACCAATCAGCTGGGTAGCAGTACGTGGTTGACTTTGGGTGGGTTGGGTGTTAAGGTATGTCCTTCAAAGCTTGTAAGAGATTGCCAGGTCATCAGGGCTGTGGGCCCTCAATTCCTAGTACATGCTAATGGTCTGCCATTAACTTCTCCAATTTAAAGCAGTTTTCAAGGCATGCTTGTGGCGACTTGGTGTTGAAGTATCAGATTTTAGACCACATTCCTTTAGGTTTGAGACTGAAATGAAAGCTGATGCCTTGGGCATGGGGGGAGGATAGTATAAAATATTTGTGAAGGCAGAAATCTAGTAGCTGTCTTATATGCATCCTGATCTTTTGATATCATTCATTTTTCTCATGTGATGCCTGGTGCCCACATGTCTAGATCGTGGGCTATTTGTTTGTATTTTGGGCTGCCCAGCATGGTGCACATCATTCTGTTGGTTTAAATCTAGAAGTGTCATCAGCTGACATCAATTGGTGGCGGATCAGAGGACACCGGTGGGTGCATCTGTTGCGTGAAATGGTAGCCATCAGTAGGCAATTTAGCAGGCCGGTCATTTTAGTTGTTAATGCAGGTGGGAATAACCAAAAATGAGCTGAGCTTCTAGCTTTGATTAAGTCCGACTGGTATTTTTCGGTATTTTTTTAGAACAGTGTAGTGGTATGGTCAGAGGTTGTGCCACAAAGGTGTGGAGCGTTTCTAGGAGACAATATCTGGTTTCTCACCACAAAAGCTCCTTAATGTGTGCATCTCCAGGTTTGTGCTGTCCATTGGTACCCCTCTAATTGACCGCACAAAAATTGAGATGCACACATTAAGGAGCATTTGGAAGGGGATAGTTTTGACCTTCTGTTGGAAGACGGTGTACATATGAATCCCATAGGCACATATACATTTCTGTTGGGTATTGAAGATAGGGTTGAAGATGCGTTGGTCTTGCTAGGTGGAGGTGGTCGGCGAGCCGAGTAGGTCGTTCTGTCTCCTCCCTTCACAGTAAGAAAGCAACAAAAGGTTTAAGATGATTCCAGGGCAAGGTTTTAAATATTCTGAATAATGTTTGGGAATTTTAATGAAAGCTGTGTCCACTCCCACTTGACCCAAGAAAAGTACTGTTGTGTCTTCTTAGAGAGTGTTTCGTTACAACTGTCGGTTCTGACTTAGTGCTTAGTCAGGAGCGACTGTTGTGTGTCTTTTTCTTGATTATGTCCCAGGAGTATTAAGAAGAAGATCTACAGCAACTGAGCTGTTTATTATAAGGATAGCTACCATTAAGAATAGATTGACGTTCCAACACACACACACACACACACACACACACACACACACACACACACACACACACACACACACACACACACAGAATTAAAAATCTATTTAAAGAATGTTACTAAATTATATTAAACAGTATCAGATGTTATTAACACAAAATTATATTGGCTCTTATTAGAAGACAATTCCAATTTTTCCAACTTTCCAATAGTAATTTCCAATTACTATTATACAATTTTAACAAAAGTTAAAATAGTGCCAAAAATAACTTTCCAGTAGAAGGCAAAATATTGCAACTTAGCCCCAAGTAATTTCGTGATGAAGGGGCAAAAAAGCTTGTGTTCCACAGTCAACATTCTTGTGCTGGAGCTACCAGCTCTCTGTGTACTTTGCTGTTCTTCCAGATGGAAAATTTGTCTGGAAAGTCTCTAAATAAAGCCAACAACATGATGGACATTGATTTAAGCATTTGCGTGCACAGTTCCCTGCTTGGTGTCCTTAGGCCATCTATTTTTAATCCTATTAAATTGTCTCTTCATATTTTGGTTTGATACATTTTCTGTCGTATTAAATGTTTGTTTTTGCTATTTGGCACAATGCTTTAATTCCCTTGAGGTTTGCACATGACAACATTTATTTGATATGGTGAGTAAATCATAGTGTATAGTACATCAATTTGTTTACATTGCCAGTCATTCTCCACTCACTGATGTTTATGTAATATGGGTTATAGATGCTTCTAATTTAATGCGTGAGATCAATATTAAACTTTTTGATTGTATTTTCAGAGAAAAATATTTCATCATATAGGCTA
This sequence comes from Rhinoderma darwinii, assembly GCF_050947455.1. Lineage (NCBI taxonomy): Eukaryota > Metazoa > Chordata > Amphibia > Anura > Rhinodermatidae > Rhinoderma > Rhinoderma darwinii. Next base: position 105,342,165 of record NC_134689.1, read on the forward strand.
TGTGCTTGAGAAAAGTTAAAGGGAAGATCTACCTTTACTGAAACTTCACTTCTATTTCAGTAAAGTGTATTATCCGTAACTTCCTAATATACTCCTTGTACCGAATTGTTCTCCTTGAATGGGCGACACGTGTAAAAGGGTAAAGGTGCTGTGCTCCCCCATGCCATCAGAATTCAGAAACATAAATTATCATGACTCTTCTCTATCAGAGCTAAACTTCTCTTGATTTTAGAGGCCTGCAGATATCAATAGAAACGGAATTATATAAGTAATTGCAATGGCATCGGGCACAGTTAAAGGTTTCTCTGCGGCTGGTATACTTATGAGGACAGTGTGGCTGGCACAGTTTTAGGTATTCTGAGGTTAACACAGTTGTGGGGGGCTCTATGTCTAGTACTATTATTTGGGCTTTTTGGCTTTCACAGTCATGGGGCTGGCACTGTTTCTGAGGCTTTGTCGCAGGAACGTCAATAGGGCATTGTTAGTGTTGCTGTTATGGGGGCACAGCGGTTGGCACTGTTATGGGAACACTATGGCTGTCACTGTTATGGGGTACTGTGGCTTCCCCTGTAATGGCCGTCACTTTTATCGGGGCACTTTGTTACTATCATGCGTCACTGAGGTTGTTACTGTTAGGATGGCACTGTGGCTGTCACTTTTATGAGACATGAAGGTTGACACTAGTATGGCTATATGTGACTGCAAATAATTTTGGAAGCACTGAGGTTGTCCCTGTTTTTGGGGCACTGTGACTTTTACTTTCTTAGACCTCAGTTTATAGGTTACTGAGTGTTTTACCCGTTATCATATGGGTGCTAAAGTGTGGTGGAGAATTCCAAACTCTTAAAAGAGACTTTCGTACATATATTGCACGTTTGTATGTATGCCGAAAAAAAATTAGTTTATGCACTGTGCCTTTAAGTGCTGTGATTTTTGTGCTGTTTTCATCCCGCAGATGGTGTTCCACAAAAGGAGTGGCCTGTCTGGCCTGTTGTACTTATATTGTTCTGTAATGTTGTTTTTACACCGTAATGTTACTTTTATTTATGGCAGGTGCAGCGCATGATGGTTTTATAAGGGGTGGTTTAAATTACTGATACCGGAACACATGGCCTGTACTCCATCTTTGTTAATATTGGCAACTCCATAAGAGCACCAGGACGTCACAGCCTGGCTATGCCACTTCCTTTTGCTGAGGGCAACACCTCTTGTATAAAATGGCTACTGTTGCCGCCAATATTGTTCAGTGTTCAGTTGGAAGAGGAGGAACTTGGCTAGAGAGAGAGAGAGTAAGAGAGCTGTTGTGCGAAGTGCTAAAGAGCGAGCTATGAAAGAAACTAAATTGGTGAGTGTGCGACAACACAAGCTAATGGACTGTAGTCTGTGGGTCCTGGAGCTGATGTCGGGGATGGGCAGGAGCCTTTCCATGTGTGTGTATGGTGCCGCTTGAGCTGTTGTCTGTAGGTGTTGGGCAGGAGCCTCCCCACATAAGACAGTGGAGCAGGGCAGCCAGTTGTAGCCTAGAAGGCCTGAATTTACCAGATGTCACCTGCATCAGGGAGATGTGCCCTGGACCAGGGGCATAGCTAAAGGCTCATGGGCCCCGATGCAAAGGTTCTTCTTGGGCCCCCCTCCAAAACTTCTCAGGGCCGATGGCCCGCAGCTTTCAGCTGCATTGCTGGGTCTCCTAAGTGACCCAACAATGCAGCACTAGCAACCAGGGCCGTCACTCAGTCACTAAGGACTTAAAACATGAGGGGGAATAGCCCCAATACATATGTGCCCCCCCCAAAAAAAAAAATATGTGCGTGTATGAATATGTGCACACACATATATATATATATATATATATATATATATATATATATATATGAGACAGCATATCTATAGCACTACGACCCTAAAGCTATGGATAAGATTAGATACAGCAGCTCAGCAGACAGTATCAGACATTATAGGATTAGATACAGTGGCTCAACAAACAGTATCACACATGATAGGATTAGACACAGTGGCTCAGTAGACAGTATTACACATGATAGGATTAGATATAGGGCCCAGCAGACAGTATCTGTCACGGACACTGGGTTTGTGGACCCACTAGGCCGCTCCGCCGTAGCGGGGAGGCAGCTGACCAGGTCACAGTCTATGTGAAAGTAAGATGGCAGACAGTAATGCTTAGGTACCTGAAATAGTCCGGGCGGTGGCTGTGGCTTCAGCACGGATGGAGGCAGGCGCGGAAAGTGGCGCCAGACGTGGCAGGCAGTGTCCGATGAGCAGATGACACTTGACGTGGCAGAAGACACTTGACGTGGCAGTTGGCACTTGACGTGGCAGATGGCACTTGACGTGGCAGATGGCACTTGACGTGGCAGGTGGCACTTGACGTGGCACATGGCACTTGACGTGGCAGATGGCACTTGAACACGGGTAGGCACAGGAACAATGCGGAATACAGGAACGGTAACAGGGCACGGGTAACAGCTGGAACGGGAGACACTAAGGGACCATTTGCGAAACAGACTGGGAAAGACTAACAACGCTCAGGCAAGGATCGGAAGGGCTGGGGCATTCTTATAGGGCAGGAAATCATGTGGGTTAATGAACATTGTTTTCATGTGCGCGCGCTGGCCCTTTAAGAGCGGGCGCGAGCGTGCGCGCGCACCCTACGGGACCCAGCCGGACGGAGCGGAAGTGAGCGCTGGCATCTCCTAGGAGGGAGACGGAGGCCAGCGCTCACAGATCCATGGCTGCGGGCGTCGGGAGGTGAGTGAACCCGACGGCCCGCGGCCATGGGCGCTACAGTATCCCCCGCTTACACCCCCTCTTCTTGGGACCAGAGTGAGAGAGGAACTCTTTAATAAGAGTAGGGGCGCTGAGGTTCTCTTCTGGCTCCCAGGACCTCTCCTCAGTACCAAACCCTCTCCAGTCCACCAGATAGAAAGTCCTTCCTCCAAAAATCTTGCGGTCCAGGATCTCCTTTACCTCGAATACATCAGAAGGACCGCTGGAAGCAACTGTGGAACTAGAGGTCTTGCTGTAGCAGTTCAGGACCACTGGTTTCAGGAGGGACACATGGAAGGAGTTAGGGATTCTGAGGGTAGGGGGCAGCCGCAGCTTATAGGAAACAGGGTTAATTTGTTGCAGGATCTCGAAGGGACCAAGGAACCTGGGAGCAAACTTGTATGAAGGCACCCTCAAGCGAATGTTCCGAGAGGACAGCCAGACTTTAGTCCCAGGAAGATACTGAGGTGGCTCTCTTCTTTTGGTATCTGCCTTACGCTTCATGCGATCTACCGCCTGAAAAATAGAGGACCGGGTCTGTTGCCAGATTTGCAGGAAGTCCCCATATGCAGAGTCAGCAGCGGGTACCTGAGATGAAGTCGACACTGGAAGAGGAACTCTGGGATGTTGACTGTACACGATGTGAAACGGAGTGGAGGTGGTGGACTCACTTGTGTGGTTATTATAAGAAAACTCCGCCCATGGTAAAAGCTGTACCCAGTTATCGTGCTGTGAAGAGATGAAGTGGCGGAGATAATTTTCCATGATCTGGTTGATCCTCTCAACTTGCCCAATGGACTGGGGGTGATAGGCAGAGGAAAAGTCCAAACTCACATCCAGGAGTTTACAGAGGGCTCTCCAGAACTTGGAGGTAAACTGAACCCCCCGGTCGGACACAATGTGAAGAGGCAAGCCATGCAAGCGGAAGATGTGCTGAATGAAGAAGCTTGCCAGTCTAGGAGCAGAGGGTAGGCCGGTCAGCGGGATAAAATGTGCCATCTTAGAGAACCGGTCCACCACCACCCAGATGGTGTTGCATCCTGCTGAGAGAGGAAGGTCTGTGACGAAGTCCATAGCGATGTGCTGCCAGGGGGCACTGGGTACAGGCAGGGGTTGAAGCAGGCCGGCAGGCTTGGTGTGAGCCACCTTGTTAGAGGCACACACCATGCAAGCAGAGACAAAGTCCAGAACATCCTTAGGTAGCGTGGGCCACCAGAAGTGACGAGCGATCAGGTCTTGGGTCTTACGGACACCGGCGTGCCCAGCTAGTTTAGAACTGTGTCCCCAGCAGAGAATTCTTTTTCTGTCTGCCAACCGAACAAAAGTTCTACCTGGAGGGATATTTCTAAGCTGCAGAGGATTGGCGGTGACAACGCAGGATGGGTCTATGATCGTCTGAAGGGATTCCACCGTGTCTTCCGTTTCGAATGATCTGGACAGGGCATTGGCCCTCACGTTCTTGTCAGCGGGACGGTAGTGGAGCAGAAATTGGAAACGGGTGAAGAACAGTGACCACCTGGCTTGACGAGGATTCAGTCTTTGAGCGGACTGAAGGTAAGTGAGATTCTTGTGGTCGGTGAAGATCAGAATGGGGTGAGCAGCGCCCTCCAGAAGATGTCTCCACTCCTCCAGGGCCAATTTGATAGCCAGTAGCTCCCGATCTCCAATGGAATAATTGCGCTCAGCAGAGGAAAACAGTCTTGAGTAGTAGCCACACACTACTGCCTTTCCTTTGGAGCTCCTCTGGAACAGAAGTGTGCCTGCACCAACAGAGGAAGCGTCCACTTCCAGTGAGAACTGCCGAGATATGTCAGGGTGATGGAGGATCGAAGCTGAAGTGAAGGCTTTCTTGAGGCTAATGAATGCGGACTCTGCCTCCGGAGTCCACACCTTGGCATTCACACCCTTCTTGGTAAGGGTAGAGATGGGGGCCGTCAGAGAAGAAAAGTTCGGAATAAACTGCCGGTAGAAATTGGCGAAACCCAGGAACTGCTGTATGGCCCTTAGGCCTTGAGGACGTGGCCATTCGAGGACAGACTTTAACTTCTCAGGGTCCATCTTAAGGCATTGATCCGAGATGACATAGCCCAGGAAGGGCAGAGACCTCTTTTCAAAGGTGCATTTCTCTAACTTGGCATACAAGCGATTCTCTCTTAGTCGCAGAAGAACTTGACGAACGTGCCTCCGATGGGTCATCAGATCTGGGGAGAAGATTAGAATATCATCGAGATAAACTACAACACATGTATAGAGGAGATCTCGGAAGATGTCATTAACGAACTCCTGAAATACTGCGAGAGCGTTACACAGTCCGAAGGGCATCACTCGGTATTCGTAGTGCCCATCGCGGGTGTTAAATGCCGTCTTCCATTCGTCACCCCGGCGAATCCGGATTAGATTATAGGCCCCTTGCAGATCTAGCTTGGAAAAAAATTTTGGCTCCTCGTATGCGAACAAACAGCTCGGAAATGAGTGGCAACGGGTACTTGTTCTTGACCGTGATCTGATTGAGACCGCGGTAATCAATGCAGGGTCGGAGAGATCCATCTTTCTTTTTAACGAAGAAGAATCCTGCCCCGGCCGGGGAGGAAGATTTTCGAATAAAACCCCTCTCCAAGTTCTCCTTGATATAGGCTGACATCGATAAAGTCTCTGGCAAGGAGAGAGGATATACTCGTCCACGGGGAAGAGAAGCATTGGGAACCAGTTCAATGGGACAGTCATAATTCTGATGTGGAGGCAACGTCTCAGCCTCTCGTTTGCAGAAGACATCCGCAAAACTGGCATACTGAGAAGGTAGATCGGTTAGTGACTGAGGCAGAGGGGGCACAACAGGACGGCCTTGTGACAGGCAATGGCTATGGCATCTGGAGCCCCATTGAAGAACCTCTCCAGAACTCCAGTCGAGTGTCGGGGCTTGTAGACGGAGCCATGGCAGACCCAGCAGGATAGGATTGATAGCCTTGGGTAGTACCAGGAAGGAGATCTGTTCTGAGTGAAGAGCTCCGACCCGTAATGTCACCGGCTCAGTGATGAGCATGATTGCATCAGGCAGCGGTAGACCATTCACAGAGGCAACTGCCAGGGTTCTCTCCAGACGGACTGTGGGTAGTTGAAACCGATCCACTAGATCTTGGTGGATAAAATTAGCAGCCGCTCCGGAGTCAAGATAGGCGGAGGAAGGATGTGAAGTCTGTCCGGTGACGATGGCCACAGGTATCGATAATTTGGAAGAGGTTTTAACGTTTGGAGACGTTCCACCTAGAGTTGCCTCTCCAACCAACCCTAGGTACTGGAGTTTCCCGGTTTCTGTGGGCATTGACGCACAAAATGACCCTTGAGGCCGCAATACATGCAAAGTCCAGAGGAGCGTCTGCGCTGCTTCTCCTGTTCCGATAACCGGACTCTGTCTACCTGCATGGGTTCCTCAGGTAGCGCACTAGGAGTGGGCAATAGTGGTCTCTGGGCAGGGGGTGCTGGTCTGTGGGCCCGGCTCTCCTGACGAACCTCTTGAGAGCGCTCCCGGATTCTCATATCAACCCGGGTGGCTAACAGGATGAGGGCATCCAAGGTAGAAGGAAGGTCGCGGGCTGCCAGTTCGTCCTTGATGTGAGAGGACAGTCCCTGCCAGAAGGTCACCACCAGTGCCTCATTGTTCCATGCCAGCTCGGCTGCTAGGGTACGGAAGGAGATCGCATACTCCCCTACTGTGGAGCCTTCTTGCTTGAGGGTCAACAGAGTGGCTGCGGCAGAGGATGTTCGACCCGGCTCCTCGAACACGGCACAAAAGGACTGCAGGAACAAGGCTAGGTCCGAGGATACAGGTCCCTGTTGCTCCAAGATTGAGTTCGCCCACGCGAGGGCCTTGCCAGCGAGGAGGGAGATAATGAACGCTACTTTAGCCTCCTCGGAGGGGAAGAGATGAGGCCGTAGACTAAAATGCACCGTGCATTGATTAAGAAATCCTCTGCATGCTCTGGGGTCACCGTCGTAGCGAGGAGGAAGAGGCAGAGGAACTGAGGATCCGGAACAAACAGGGGGAGCAACAGGCAGTGGCACGGCAACAGCCTCTGGAGGAAGAACCGGGGGTGGAACAGCGAGTAGATCCAGGCGGACCAGAATAGAATTCACCGCCTCAAGGAGTTCATCCTGACGAGTGCGTAGGTCATGCATCTCTGTCTGAATCTTCTGTACTGGGGTCTTGGGCTGGCCAGCGGGTTCCATGGCCTGAGCGTACTGTCACGGACACTGGTTTTGTGGACCCACTAGGCCGCTCCGCCGTAGCGGGGAGGCAGCTGACCAGGTCACAGTCTATGTGAAAGTAAGATGGCAGACAGTAATGCTTAGGTACCTGAAATAGTCCGGGAGGTGGCTGTGGCTTCAGCACGGATGGAGGCAGGTGCGGAAAGTGGCGCCAGACGTGGCGGGCAGTATCCGATGAGCAGATGACACTTGACGTGGCAGAAGACACTTGACGTGGAAGTTGGCACTTGACGTGGCAGATGGCACTTGACGTGGCAGATGGCACTTGACGTGGCAGATGACACTTGAACACGGGTAGGCACAGGAACAATGCGGAATACAGGAACGGTAACAGGGCACGGGTAACAGCTGGAACGGGAGACACTAAGGGACCATTTGCGAGACAGACTGGGAAAGACTAACAACGCTCAGGCAAGGATCGGAAGGGCTGGGGCATTCTTATAGGGCAGTAAATCATGTGGGTTAATGAACATTGTTTTCATGTGCGCGCGCTGGCCCTTTATGAGCGGGCGCGAGCGTGCGCAAGCACCCTACGGGACCCAGCCGGACGGAGCGGAAGTGAGCGCTGTCATCTCCTAGGAGGGAGACGGAGGCCAGCGCTCACAGATCCATGGCTGCGGGCGTCGGGAGGTGAGTGAAGCCGACGGCCCGCGGCCATGGGCGCTACAGTATCACACATGGTGGGATTAGATACAGTGGCTCAGCAGACAGTATCACACATGATTGGATTAGATATGGGGCCCAGCAGACAGTATCACCCATGATTGGATTAGATATAGGGCCCAGCTTGCTGACATTGCAGCTCCAGCGCTGGACCCAGGAAAGGTAAGAATAATAATTATTTCCCTTTTTGACGTGATACTAATTATTTTTGTGTGTTTGTTTTTTTACAAGTTCGGTTGTTGGACTACTTCAGATTCGAGGACGACTTCGATAACTGCGTTTTTTTTATTCTCAATAAAATGGATAACGAGGGTTGTGTGGAATTTTTATTTCAATAAAATATTTTATCTATGTCTTTGTATTTGTTTAAACTTTATAACTACCGCCCTAGTAATTGTCGCTGGCTGATTCACAACACCCATTAATAAGGGGGGATTTAATGTTAGACATGAAGAGGTTAACACTAATCCCCATTATTACCCTGGTACCCAGCGCCACCAGTTAGAGCCGGGTATGATCTAGTACCCGACCATCTGTAATGACAGAGGGGCACTGGGACGGCTGTAGTCTGGTATTATTAGGCTGGGAAAGGCCAAAAACTGTGACCCTTCCCACCCTGGTAATGCTAGGCTGCTGCTGCTATGTTGTATCTGGCTGGTTATAAAGATGGGGGAACTCAACATCGTGCTGTCCAATTATTTATATAAAAAAAATGACGTGAGGCCCCCCCATTTTTCATAACCAGCCAGATACAACACAGCAGCAGCAGCAGCAGGCTAGCATTACCAGGGTGGGAAGGGCAACTGTTTTTGGCCTTTCCCAGCCTAATAATACCAGCCTGCGGTCACCCCAGTATCCGACCATCACTACAGATGGTCGGGTACTGGATCGTACACGGCTCTCCCTGGCACCCCTGGTGGCGGTGGGTACCAGGGTAATAATGGGGGTTAGTGTTAGCCTTTTCACCGGCTAACACTAATCCCCGCCTTAGTAATGGACGCTGTTAATCTGTCAGCGGCCCTTAGTAAGTTGGCAGCGATAAAGTTAACAAAAAAAATACAAAGACATAGAAAAAATAGATTTATTGAAATAAAACACCTCCACACAACCCTCATTAACCATTTTATTGAGAATAAAAAAGCCATCATCGAAATAGTCCTCGAATCCGACGTAGTCCAACAACCGAACCTGTAAAAAAACGCAAAAAAAAAAAACATTAGTAGGGCCTGTACACATCACCGCTGCCCTTCCGTTGATGGGTTCCGTCGGGTTAACCCCTCAACAGAAAGGCAAACTGAAACCTAAGCTTCAGTTTCCCTCACCATTGATCTCAATGGTGACGGAAACGTTGCTAAAGATTTCCGTTTGTGACCGTTGTGGCAGGGTTCCGTTGTTTTGCATTGTTGACTGCGCTATTGATTCCGCCAAAACAACGGAACCAGTTTACAACGGTGTCAAACGGAAACCATTAGCAAAGTTTCCATCACCATTGAGATCAATGGTGATGCAAACAGAAGCTATTGTTTCCGTTTGCATTTACGTTGAGGGGTTAACCAGATGGAACCTCTCAACAGCAGGGCACCGGTGATGTGAACAGGGCCTTAGATACAGGGCCCATGTGCATGTGTGATACTGTTTGTTGGACCCTGTATCTAAGCCTAAAGTAGGCTTAGATACAGGGTCCAGCAGACAGTATTCTTATGTAGTATAAGCTGGGGCCCTGTATCTAAGCCTAACACACGGTAGGCTTTAAAGATTGTCCAGTCCCTAAACATTGATGGCCTATCTTCAGTATAGGCCATCAATAGCTGATGGGTTGGGCTCAGACACTCGGGACCCCCGCCAATCAGCTATTTTGAAGGGGTTGCAGCCGCTCGTACGAGTGCTGCTTCCCCTTCGTTTCCCTCACTTGCTCACACTGTGAATCGCTGACACGTCCGTGTCGGCGATTCAGTGAGAGAAAGTGACCGGAATAAAGGGGACGTAGCACTCGTACGAGCGGCTGCAACCCCTTCAAAACAGCTGATTGGTGGGGGTCCCGGGTGTCTGACCCTAACCCATCAGCAAGACATTAAACTTACCTCCTCTTCGGCCGCAGGTCCTCACTCCATCAAGTGTCGGGATGCTGTGCGCAGCGCATAGCATCGTGACGTTATGCGCTGTGCACAGCGCTGTGACGTCAGAACCTCCGATGCGCTCCAGGAAGAGGAGGGGTAAGTACTGTCAGTTACTATAGTAACAGGGGCCCGTGTAGTTTATTACATAGGCCCCAGTTACTATAGTAACTTTTCATTGATGTGGTGCGGGCGGCTGCGGGCCCCCCTGGCTTCTGATCTCGGTCGCAAGTGCGACCCCTATACCTACGCCACTGCCCTGGACTCTGTCTGACGAAAGTGTAAGCCAGCCATCAACCGCCGACCTGAACCACCACTTGTAAGAGACTCTGCCTCTTAAATGTAGTATGTGTTTGTTTGCCTGTGGTGGCCACGTGTGGAGTTAACGGCTTAGTATAATTTTTTTGCCACAATCTGCTGGTCTCCATTCCATCTCTTCCATGACAAACCTGCATGGGCCATACACGATCACGGGCCCTCACCCTTATACAGTGATCTAAATATTGCATCTTGGCCCACCACTGACTGCACTTTATAGAGTAGACTGCGCACTAAGATGCCAGTCAGAGCATTTGATGGGACATGGCATAAAAGCAGACATATAGATAGGTTGTCACCACTACAAATATGTTACTAGTGTATTTGTTACGGAGACTAGGATGATCATTTGCCCTGGGCGTTGGCCCCAGATTTATTAGGACCCTAGCAACAACCCTGCCGGAACCCACAATGTAAGACATAATATTAATAAAAAACTTAGTGACAGACCATGTGTTATTAAAACAAAAACTGAGTTAGGCTTCGTTCACATCTGCGTCGAGGTTCCGTTCATGGGTTCCATCAGACCTTTCCATCAGGGGACCCCATGAACGGAGACCAAATGGAAACCATAGCTTTCCTTTTGCATTACCCTTGATTTCAATGGTAATGCTTCCGTTAATAATGCTTTCCGTTTGTCTCCGTTCCGTAAGGTTTTCGTTTTTTCTGCAAAATTAATAGCGTAGTTGACCCATCTATTGATTCTGCCAAAACAACAGAAACCTTACGGATAGAGATGAGCGAACCGGGACAACCGAACGCGGTTTCGGTCCGAACTTCAGGAAAAGTTCGGTTCGCAGCGAATCCGAACCTTACCGGGTTCGGCCGAACCCGTTTTGACCGAACCCGGCTACATTTTGGCGCCTGCCACATGTTACATCTAAAATGGAGGATTACAGAAGATCACCTGACATCAGGCTACCCCATAATGCCTTGCAAACGGCTCTCCCAGCCAATCGGGAGGCAGCATAGGGGCGGGCTCAAGCCTGCAATAAAAGTCTATGCACAGAGCTCAGCGGCCATTTTACAGACAGGAGCTGTAGGGATAGCATCTCTGTGCAGTAAGGGAAAGCTTTAGGAATCTAAAAGGCAGGAATTCAGAAATCGAAGGGGCTCATCCACTACTCACTACTCAGCCAGTGTGTGAATACGCTTTTATAAGGGGCTCATCCCTATTGCATCCAACTTGCAATACAGGCAGCCTTTGTAGTAGTAGTAGTAGTAGTACTACAAGGCCCAGCATTCCCTGAGTGCACTGCAGCGAGGCTGATTGAAATTCTCATTCATTGCCATTTGCCAAGCCAGTGTCCGTGTGTGAATACGCTTTTAGAAGGGGCTCATCCCCATTGCATCCAACTTGCAATACAGGCAGCCTTTGTAGTAGTGGTAGTAGTAGTACTACAAGGCCCAGCATTCCCTGAGTGCACTGCAGCGAGGCTGATTGAAATTCTCATTCATTGCCATTTGCCAAGCCAGTGTCCGTGTGTGAATACGCTTTTAAAAGGGGCTCATCCCTGGCCGTTATTAACAGGAATAACAATCCAACTTGCCATACAGGCAGCCTAGAAGTACTACAAGGCCCAGCATTCCCTGAGTGCACTGCCGCGAGGCTGATTGAAATTCTCATTCATTGCCATTTGCCAAGCCAGTGTCCGTGTGTGAATACGCTTTTAAAAGGGGCTCATCCCTGGCCGTTATTAACAGGAATAACAATCCAACTTGCCATACAGGCAGCCTAGAAGTACTACAAGGCCCAGCATTCCCTGAGTGCACTGCCGCGAGGCTGATTGAAATTCTCATTCATTGCCATTTGCCAAGCCAGTGTCTGTGTGTGAATACGCTTTTAAAAGGGGCTCATCCCTGGCCGTTATTAACAGGATAACAATCCAACTTGCCATACAGGCAGCCTAGTAGTACTACAAGGCCCAGCATTCCCTGAGTGCACTGCCGCGAGGCTGATTGAAATTCTCATTCATTGCCATTTGCCAAGCCAGTGTCCGTGTGTGAATACGCTTTTAAAAGGGGCTCATCCCTGGCCGTTATTAACAGGATAACAATCCAACTTGCCATACAGGCAGCCTAGAAGTACTACAAGGCCCAGCATTCCCTGAGTGCACTGCCGCGAGGCTGATTGAAATTCTCATTCATTGCCATTTGCCAAGCCAGTGTCCGTGTGTGAATACGCTTTTAAAAGGGGCTTATCCCTGGCCGTTATTAACAGGATAACAATCCAACTTGCCATACAGGCAGCCTAGTAGTACTACAAGGCCCAGCATTCCCTGAGTGCACTGCAGCGAGGCTGATTGAAATTCTCATTCATTGCCATTTGCCAAGCCAGTGTCCGTGTGTGAATACGCTTTTAAAAGGGGCTCATCCCTGGCCGTTATTAACAGGATAACAATCCAACTTGCCATACAGGCAGCCTAGTAGTACTACAAGGCCCAGCATTCCCTGAGTGCACTGCAGCGAGGCTGATTGAAATTCTCATTCATTGCCATTTGCCAAGCCAGTGTCCGTGTGTGAATACGCTTTTAAAAGGGGCTCATCCCTGGCCGTTATTAACAGGATAACAATCCAACTTGCCATACAGGCAGCCTAGTAGTACTAAAAGGCCCAGCATTCCCTGAGTGCACTGCAGCGAGGCTGATTGAAATTCTCATTCATTGCCATTTGCCAAGCCAGTGTCCGTGTGTGAATACGCTTTTAAAAGGGGCTCATCCCTGGCCGTTATTAACAGGAATAACAATCCAACTTGCCATACAGGCAGCCTAGAAGTACTACAAGGCCCAGCATTCCCTGAGTGCACTGCCGCGAGGCTGATTGAAATTCTCATTCATTGCCATTTGCCAAGCCAGTGTCCGTGTGTGAATACGCTTTTAAAAGGGGCTCATCCCTGGCCGTTATTAACAGGATAACAATCCAACTTGCCATACAGGCAGCCTAGTAGTACTACAAGGCCCAGCATTCCCTGAGTGCACTGCAGCGAGGCTGATTGAAATTCTCATTCATTGCCATTTGCCAAGCCAGTGTCCGTGTGTGAATACGCTTTTAAAAGGGGCTCATCCCTGGCCGTTATTAACAGGATAACAATCCAACTTGCCATAGAGGCAGCCTAGTAGTACTACAAGGCCCAGCATTCCCTGAGTGCACTGCAGCGAGGCTGATTGAAATTCTCATTCATTGCCATTTGCCAAGCCAGTGTCCGTGTGTGAATACGATTTTAAAAGGGGCTCATCCCTGGCCGTTATTAACAGGATAACAATCCAACTTGCCATACAGGCAGCCTAGTAGTACTACAAGGCCCAGCATTCCCTGAGTGCACTGCAGCGAGGCTGATTGAAATTCTCATTCATTGCCATTTGCCAAGCCAGTGTCCGTGTGTGAATACGCTTTTAAAAGGGGCTCATCCCTGGCCGTTATTAACAGGAATAACAATCCAACTTGCCATACAGGCAGCCTAGAAGTACTACAAGGCCCAGCATTCCCTGAGTGCACTGCCGCGAGGCTGATTGAAATTCTCATTCATTGCCATTTGCCAAGCCAGTGTCCGTGTGTGAATACGCTTTTAAAAGGGGCTCATCCCTGGCCGTTATTAACAGGAATAACAATCCAACTTGCCATACAGGCAGCCTAGTAGTACTACAAGGCCCAGCATTCCCTGAGTGCACTGCAGCGAGGCTGATTGAAATTCTCATTCATTGCCATTTGCCAAGCCAGTGTCCGTGTGTGAATACGCTTTTAAAAGGCGCTCATCCCTGGCCGTTATTAACAGGATAACAATCCAACTTGCCATACAGGCAGCCTAGTAGTACTACAAGGCCCAGCATTCCCTGAGTGCACTGCAGCGAGGCTGATTGAAATTCTCATTCATTGCCATTTGCCAAGCCAGTGTCCGTGTGTGAATACGCTTTTAAAAGGGGCTCATCCCTGGCCGTTATTAACAGGATAACAATCCAACTTGCCATACAGGCAGCCTAGTAGTACTACAAGGCCCAGCATTCCCTGAGTGCACTGCAGCGAGGCTGATTGAAATTCTCATTCATTGCCATTTGCCAAGCCAGTGTCAGTGTGTGAATACGCTTTTAGAAGGGGCTCTGAAATGTCTGGGAAAAAAAAGGTTGTGAAAGGACGGGGTAGAGGAAGAAACACCCATGCCGTCTCCTCTTCCAGTCCAAATGTTGGATCTGTTGGTGCCAGACCCAGTAGCAGCATTTGTGGCACAAGACATGTGCCCAGTTCCACTAGTAGCAGCTGCCATGTGCCTGCTCGTAGTAGTATCAGCAAGCCAGACTTGTCCATCTCCTCCGGTGGGCGGGTTACTTTAGACAATACGGCCATTGTGGACTGGTTGGTTGGCTCGCGGTCATCTCAGCAGGAAGACTCTGACGATCTGGCTTCAAGCCAGGTTTCGTTGGATTCCAGATCCTCTACAGTTCCTTGGCACGGTGACAGTAGTAATATAGGTATTTCTAGCGTTTCCATTCCATCATCTATGTCTTCGCTCCCCCTTCCTAGCGGGAAGCCATCTTTCCTGAGAGTCATCTCCTCGGGTGCGAAGGCAGATACTGAACAACATAGTGATGATGATGATTTGTTTTCCGCGAGTCAGCCAACGGAGTGTGTTGCGGCGGTGGTGGAGGTGGAAGCGGTGACCGAGACGCATAGCTGCGGTAGTGGGGGTGTTGGTGGTGGTAGCCGTGGTGGCAGACGCAGTAATGAGGGGGGGCATGGAGCCCGCCATGATGTCACATCACATTCACAACACAGTGACAGAAGTGGCGGGGATGATGAGGAAGGCTATGATGATGATGTTGTTTTAGACAGGACGTGGGAACCAGGTGACGAGGTGATGACGGCGTCAGAGGAGGAGGGTAGTAGTGGCGGCACTGGATGTGATAAACAGCCAAGCCGAGGTAGGGCAGAAGTCAATCTGCAAAACGTTGCAGCGGTAGGGTCAGCTCAGGAGCCGGTGACGGCGACACAGATGCTGGTGTAGGCTCCCGAAAAAAGCCTGCCAGACAAGGGGCAAGCTCGGGTGGTTGTGGTGGTGGTGGTGGTGGTGGACGTGGTACTACCTCTTTACGGTACTCTGCCGTGTGGCAATTTTTCTGTACCTTCCCGGAGGAGGAAAACATGGCACAGTGCCGTATCTGCAAGCAGAAAGTAAGGCGTGGGCAGGGCAGCAATGTAGGAACTACTGCTCTACGTAAACACATGGAACGGCATCACAAGGCCATGTGGGACAATCAACATGCCCCACCATCATGTACATCTAATGAAGACCCCTCTTCCGCTGCTGCTGCTGCTCCGAGTCCCTGTCATCTAAGTAGTAGCCAGGCCTTATCCACCATGTCGTTGTCATCATCATCATCACTGTCATCTAGTGCTCCTCCTATGTCCCGTCAGTTATCCATTACGGAATCGTTGTCCAATAAGCAACAATATATACCCAGTCATCCACTTGTCGTGCGGCATAATTCACACCTGGCTAAGTTGTTGGTGGTGCAGTCGCTGCCGTACCACCTGGTCGACTCCGCCGGCTTCAAGCAATTGATGGCGTGCGCTCAGCCTAGGTGGCGAATACCTAGCCGACATTACTTCTCCAAAACAGCTGTCCCTGCCTTGCACAAGCATGTGGAGGAAAAGGTGTCCAAGTCCTTGCAATTATCCGTGTGCAGCAGGGTACATGCCACCGTCGACACGTGGAGCAGCAACTATGGGCAGGGACAGTACATGTCTTTCACGGCCCACTGGGTCAATATTTTGCAGTCCGATGCACCACCGCAGCAATGCCAGGCATTACCACCTCCACGCTTGTATGTTTCTAGTTCAACTCCGGACACCAGGCGCCTACCATCCTTCTCCTCCTACTCCTCCTCCTCCTCCTTGCCTTCCTCCGTGGAGGTCTTCCCGTCCCCGACAGGACACAGCGTATCTTCCACTCCTCCTCCCTCCTCTTTTCATAGGTGCAAGGTGAAGCGCCACAACGCTGTCTTACACCTGCTGAGCCTGGGCGAGAAAAGCCACACAGGGCAGGAGCTGCTGCTGTGCATCAAGGAGGAAATCGCACGCTGGCTGTCTCCTCTGAAACTCACACTGGGCAATGTTGTCTCTGATAACGGCAAGAAATTTGTGGCTGCACTGCGTCTAGGTCACCTGACACACGCTCCTTGCATGGCACATGTGATCAATCTGGTCATAACACGCTTCTTAAAGTCATATGTTGGTTTGAAGGGTGTGCTGGCCATGTCCAGGAGGGTTTGCGTTCGCTTTAGACGTTCGTATGCATTTAAGCACGCCCTCCTGGACTTGCAGCGTCAAAACAATCTCCCAGAACACAGCCTGATTTGCGACGTTCCAACACGATGGAATTCCACCCTGCACATGTTGGACCGTCTGTACGAACAGCGGAAAGCCGTGAATGATTTCCTGATGCAGCAGACGGGCAGCGTTTGGAGCCAGTGTAATTTTGAGCTCAGGCACTGGCAGCTGGTTAGAGACGCATGTCGCGTTTTGAGGCCCTTTGAAGAGGCCACACGATTTGTGAGCCGTGACGCTAGCGGAATGAACGATGTTATGCCGCTGATATTCATTATGGAGCAAACGCTCACAGCGATGATTCAGCAAAGGATGGAGGAAGGATCACATCTGGCTATGGATGTTGAGGAGGAGGAGGAGGAGGATGAGGAAACAGGACCTGAAGAGGAGCTGGATTTGGAGATGGAATCACAGGAAGGGATAGGGGACGAGGCAGCCGCACAACATGACAGTGATGGTGGTGATGACGAGTCTGACGACGACCTTGATGATGGACAACCATGGCAGTATGGGGCGGAGATGGAACCAACCGGGCCCTCTGAAACGCTGGCCAGGATGGCGAGCTGTATGCTTCGTTACTTGTGCGCTGACTGTCGTATTGTTAGCATGAAGCAAAGAGATGACTACTGGATAGCCACACTTTTAGACCCTCGGTATAAAGCCAGAATGGGGGAGTTTTTTGCGCCTTCCGAGAGGGAGGCAAAATTGGCTTATTATAGAGAGAAGCTATGCAGCCAGCTTGTCACGGCTTTCAAACGGCAGACACCCGCTGCAAGCATGTCTGACCGGGGGGCCACTCTCCGCTCCCCACTGTCTCATCGTTCCACCGCCTCTGGCAGAGCTACCTCTGCAATAGGCGGCAGCCGTGGCAGCAGCGGCAGCAGCAGCAGCAGCCAATTCAGTTTGGAAAATATGATGACAACATTTTTACATCCAATACCCCGACCTGACACACATCGTAGTACTAGTCACCAAAGGGATGTTCACCATCTCCAGGTGCAGCACCTAAACAACCAGGTTCACTCGTACCTGGACTGTGCCCTTTCTCCGTCAGAAATGCTGATCCCAGACCCCATGGACTTCTGGGTCAGCAGATTGGATCATTGGCAAGAACTGGCCCAGTTTGCCATGGGTGTACTGTCTTGTCCACCCTCCAGTGTAGCGTCAGAGAGGGTATTCAGCGCAGCAGGGGGCTTCGTCACCCCTAAGCGAACAAGGTTGTCCGCCAACAGCTTGGAAAATCTCACGTTTCTGAAAATGAATCAAGCGTGGATCGGTGAGGATTTTAAAACCCCTGTGCCTGATGCCACTGATTAGATCTGACATTGCTGCTGCTGCTGCCGCTGCCGCCTGCTACTGCCGCCTGCTACTACGGGATTCTGTCCTGTCCACTTTTTTTTTAATGTGCCGCTGTTAGTGCTGCAGCTGCTACTACTTCTACCACCAATCCACCCCAGTGCCGTCTGCTACAAGCAGGCCTGCCCCACCAGAGGGCTTTGTCCTGTGACTCTCCAGTCTCTTTTTTTAATGTGCTGCTACTACTGCTACTACTGCTTGCACCCTTGCTGTCTGTGTTGGCTAGTACCTCTACTACCACCAATACACCTACACTGCCATCTGCTACAAGCAGGCCTGAGGCCTGCCCCACTACAGGGCTTTGTCCTCCTGTGACTGTCCAGTCTCTTTTTTTTAATGTGCTGCTACTACTGCTACTACTGCTTGCACCCTTGCTGTCTGTGTTGGCTAGTACCTCTACTACCACCAATACACCTACACTGCCGCCCGTCTGCTACAAGCAGGCCTACCCCACCACAGGGCTATGTCCTGTGACTGTCGTCCAGTCTCTTTTTTTAATGTGCTGCTGCTACTACCAGTCTACCACCCTTGCTGTCTGTGTTGGCTAGTCTACCTCTACTACCACCAATACACCTCCACTGCCGTCTGCTACAAGCAGGCCTGAGGCCTGCCCCACCACAGGGCTATGTCCTCCTGTGACTGTCCAGTCTCTTTTTTTAATGTGCTGCTACTACTGCTACTACTGCTTGCACCCTTGCTGTCTGTGTTGGCTACCTCGACTACTACCACCAATACACCTCCACTGCCGCCCGTCTGCTACAAGCAGGCCTGAGGCCTGCCCCACCACAGGGCTTTGTCCTCCTCTGACTGTCCAGTCTCTTTTTTTAATGTGCTGCTACTACTGCTTGCACCCTTGCTGTCTGTGTTGGCTACCTCGACTACTACCACCAATACACCTCCACTGCCGCCCGTCTGCTACAAGCAGGCCTGAGGCCTGCCCCACCACAGGGCTTTGTCCTCCTGTGACTGTCCAGTCTCTTTTTTTAATGTGCTACTACTACTACTACTACTACTACCACCCTTGCTGTCTGTGTTGGCTACCTCTACTACCACCAATACACCTCCACTGCCGCCCGTCTGCTACAAGCAGGCCTACCCCACCACAGGGCTTTGTCCTGTGACTGTCGTCCAGTCTCTTTTTTTAATGTGCTGCTGCTACTACCAGTCTACCACCCTTGCTGTCTGTGTTGGCTAGTCTACCTCTACTACCACCAATACACCTCCACTGCCGTCTGCTACAAGCAGGCCTGAGGCCTGCCCCACTACAGGGCTTTGTCCTCCTGTGACTGTCCAGTCTCTTTTTTTTAATGTGCTGCTACTACTGCTACTACTGCTTGCACCCTTGCTGTCTGTGTTGGCTAGTACCTCTACTACCACCAATACACCTACACTGCCGCCCGTCTGCTACAAGCAGGCCTACCCCACCACAGGGCTATGTCCTGTGACTGTCGTCCAGTCTCTTTTTTTAATGTGCTGCTGCTACTACCAGTCTACCACCCTTGCTGTCTGTGTTGGCTAGTCTACCTCTACTACCACCAATACACCTCCACTGCCGTCTGCTACAAGCAGGCCTGAGGCCTGCCCCACCACAGGGCTATGTCCTCCTGTGACTGTCCAGTCTCTTTTTTTAATGTGCTGCTACTACTGCTACTACTGCTTGCACCCTTGCTGTCTGTGTTGGCTACCTCGACTACTAGTCTACCACCAATACACCTCCACTGCCGCCCGTCTGCTACAAGCAGGCCTGCCCCACCACAGGGCTTTGTCCTGTGACTGTCGTCCAGTGTCTTTTAATGTGCTGCTACTACTCACCCTTGCCAATAAAAAGGGTCAATTTTTGGAGGGCTTGTCAAAAGCCATTGCTTGTTGCTTTAATGCTTTTACATCCATGTATGGAAGAACCCCGGCAGGCATCTGCCAATAAAAAGGGTCAATTTTTGGAGGGCTTGTCAAAAGCCATTGCTTGTTGCTTTTACATCCATGTATGGAAGAACCCCGGCAGGCATCTGCCAATAAAAAGGGTCAATTTTTGGAGGGCTTGTGAAAAGCCATTGCTTGTTGCTTTAATGCTTTTACATCCATGTATGGAAGAACCCCGGCAGGCATCTGCCAATAAAAAGGGTCAATTTTTGGAGGGCTTGTGAAAAGCCATTGCTTGTTGCTTTTACATCCATGTATGGAAGAACCCCGGCATGCATCTGCCAATAAAAAGGGTCAATTTTTGGAGGGCTTGTGAAAAGCCATTGCTTGTTGCTTTAATGCTTTTACATCCATGTATGGAAGAACCCCGGCAGGCATCTGCCAATAAAAAGGGTCAATTTTTGGAGGGCTTGTGAAAAGCCATTGCTTGTTGCTTTAATGCTTTTACATCCATGTATGGAAGAACCCCGGCAGGCATCTGCCAATAAAAAGGGTCAATTTTTGGAGGGCTTGTCAAAAGCCATTGCTTGTTGCTTTTACATCCATGTATGGAAGAACCCCGGCAGGCATCTGCCAATAAAAAGGGTCAATTTTTGGAGGGCTTCTCAAAAGCCATTGCTTGTTGCTTTAATGCTTTTACATCCATGTATGGAAGAACCCCGGCAGGCATCTGCCAATAAAAAGGGTCAATTTTTGGAGGGCTTGTGAAAAGCCATTGCTTGTTGCTTTTACATCCATGTATGGAAGAACCCCGGCAGGCATCTGCCAATAAAAAGGGTCAATTTTTGGAGGGCTTGTCAAAAGCCATTGCTTCTTCTTTTACCACCTTATATGTATGAACCCTGGCAGGCATCAGCCGCCTAAAATGGTTAATTTTTGTACCTTTTTTAACAATGCATTAAGCATACAACATGCACAAGTGCAGTGGTTTCTGTTAGTTATCTCCGTGTCCCATCCGTTTTCCTAGAGCCATACATGTTGGCGTAACTTTGACACCAACTTTGCATTAAAGACAGCTCAAAAGTACTTGGATACACTCATGGGTGACCTAAGAGTGTTATACAGGGCTTCTAGGGCTTTAAAACAGTGTTATACACGATTTTTAGGGGCTTTCTTGTATTACAGGTTCGGTCAGAACTAGTTCGGTCCGAATCGAACTTTTGCACGAAATTCGGCGAACTTGCCGAACCGAACTTTTCATAAGTTCGCTCATCTCTACTTACGGAACAAAGACAAACGGACTGAATGAATTTGGAGGCATCCAGAGGTACAGTATGGACGATAGATTTTTAAAAAAGTGATCAGCAATATGGTCTTGTATGTATGTACTTGAGGCTTTATACAGTTGCCTAGTTGTAACTTCTGCAGGGCAAGTACTAGGAATTTTACATTTTCCCCAGCTTGGAGGTCATTATTATTGGAAGATACTCAATTCTGTTAATAATATATTACAAAAATGCAAGTTAAAAAATAAAGTGGCTTTAAAATGAATAGCTGCCTATAATATGTAGCTTTTAAAAAAAATAAAATTAAAAAATTAAAATAATTGCAGTCAAATGTGCAGATGAAAGTGACCTAAGGGATGAAATGTTTTTTTTTTTACAATACACTCTATAAATCAAATAATATTTAACAAATTTGCTGTGTGGCATCAACTCAGTCTAGATATGGGTATGTGCTATGATAATGGACTGTGTAAAAGATTGTTACGACCCTGTTTACTACAAAGAAATTGCGTATTTGTACAACAAATTACCGCCTACCTATTTGGTGCTGAGTACAAATTGCCTTTTCAGTTTTTAATTTGCTTCATTGGAATCTGAGTTGCAATTTGGATGAAATAACAGTGTTCATAACTAATCTAATATTAGATCGATACAACCCACCTACTCATGAAACAACCAGGCTTAATGTCTTACAGTCCTAAATAATGTCCGTCCAGTAGAACATCAGCCAAATACAGGCTAAGAAATAATATGTTACATAAACTCCAGATCAGAAATCTACTAATATGGCTCATGATGTCTATATAAGCATTGAGTAAACTGCTACTATACCAACATTCGTACCTGCGCGAGTATTTAATAAAAGATTAAGCTAATGTGAGAATTTCACACATGGTGTTTTGATAAAACGAACAAGTGTTTTACAAATATATTATTACTGCTTTGATCACAATAAGGTTACAAGTCACTCAAAATTGTTTCAATTTATATAAAATTGATACATTGTTAATGGGCTCAAAACTTCTTTACAAATATGGAATATGACATATAGTATAACAGCTAGGAGGGGTGTTTAGGTTGTTTACACATGTGTCATAACAATCTACTAGATGTGATATAAATTAATTTCCTTGTAAATTTCTCAGCTAGATAATCTTCTATAAGAATGTACATAAGGAAATAAAGACACATGGCACAGTTATAGAAAGTGCCAACAGTACGTAATACTTACAGAAATGGTGTGAATACTATATATTGCTGTACTATTGCCAAAACCATTCAATGAGGTATAGATCCTAAAGTATTATGATAAAGTGCAGTTGTAACATACATAACTATTAAATCAATTTTCCAGCAGATATGACAGGCGTGTTAGAATAATCCATTCACACATTATAGTCAACATAAAATACCCCTAGTATACCGATTTGATACTATAACTTACATGATGCAAAATTAATGAGACGTCTCATCATGCAATACCAGAAAGCACCATTTTAATCTTTTTAAAAAACCTACTGCAATGTTTAAAATTAAAATAAAGGAAAGGATAAAAAGAAAGCAATTTCAGAAAGTTGGCAATGATGGGTTTAACATAGTCATGCATTATATACAGTAGTGTCCTTTCAGTTTATTCACTTTTTGGGGCATATAAATCTGGTGTTCAAAGTATAAACATCTAACCCCATTTTTGTGATACCCTAAGGATAAGGTCAAGCGAACCCAAAATTTCCTAAGCGTCTCATCAAACAAAATATTTGGAGTATTATTGCATTCAGAACACTCAGTTATTTCAGGTTTGGTGGGTTTTATAGTTGTTATATTCTACCGATGTGATCCGGGCCGGCATCAACAGACAGCAAGCTCAGGCAGATGACTGGGCCCACTGAAGGAGGAAGGACCCACCGCTGCTCTTTGTCCTGCATTATGCACTTTGTAATTTCTTTTGAGGAATGAAGTTGTAAAATGTTATTTTTATGTACTTTTACAAAAATCACGTTTAGGACCAAAATTGCAGTAGCAATGGCTAAACTCAGTAGACGGTAAATGCTAGAATGCAAGTCTATGGCTCATCCCCACCTCTCCTGAATGAAATCAAGAGAATGTGAGGGGAACCAAATGGGAACGATGCTAAGTGTCACAGCCACTGTATTCTATAGACAGACGAGAGGTCGAGCACCAGTACTGTAATATTTACTAAGAACCTCATGTTTGTACATTTTTATGTTTCTGAGCCACAATAGATCAAGTATAGCAAGTGGATGTGTGGTCCAGGTTTACTTTTTCTTTTCTCCCCGGTGGATAGATGTATATATATATATATATATATATATAAATATATATATATATATATATATACACTACCGTTCAAAAGTTTGGGGTCACCCAGACTATTTTGTGTTTTCCATGAAAACTCACACTTATATTTATCATATGAGTTGCAAAATGACTAGAAAATATAGTCAAGACATTGACAAGGTTAGAAATAATGATTTTTATTTTAAATAATAATTTTCTCCTTCAAACTTTGCTTTCGTCAAAGAATGCTCCATTTGCAGCAATTACATCATTGCAGACCTTTGGCATTCTAGCTGTTAATTTGCTGAGGTAATCGGGAGAAATTTCACCCCATGCTTCCAGAAGCCCCTCCCACAAGTTGGATTGGCTTGATGGGCACTTCTTGCGTACCATACGGTCAAGCTGCTCCCACAACAGCTCTATGGGGTTGAGATCTGGTGACTGCGCTGGCCACTCCATTACAGATAGAATACCAGCTGCCTGCTTTTTCCCTAAATAGTTCTTGCATAATTTGGTGTGCTTTGGGTCATTGTCCTGTTGTAGGATGAAATTGGCTCCAATCAAGCGCTATCCACAGGGTATGGCATGGCGTTGCAAAATGGAGTGATAGCCTTCCTTATTCAAAATCCCTTTTACCTTGTACAAATCTCCCACTTTACCAGCACCAAAGCAACCTCAGACCATCACATTACCTCCACCATGCTTGACAGATGGCGTCAGGCACTCTTCCAGCATCTTTTCAGTTGTTCTGCGTCTCACAAATGTTCTTCTGTGTGATCCGAACACCTCAAACTTCGATTCGTCTGTCCATAACACTTTTTTCCAATCTTCCTCTGTCCAATGTCTGTGTGCTTTTGCCCATATTAATCTTTTCCTTTTATTAGCCAGTCTCAGATATGGCTTTTTCTTTGCCACTCTGCCCTGAAGGCCAGCATCCTGGAGTCACCTCTTCACTGTAGACGTTGACACTGGCATTTTGCGGGTACTATTTAATGAAGCTGCCAGTTGAGGACCTGTGAGGCGTCTATTTCTCAAACTAGAGACTCTAATGTACTTGTCTTGTTGCTCAGTTGTGCAGCGGGGCCTCCCACTTCTCTTTCTACTCTGGTTAGAGCCTGTTTGTGCTGTCCTCTGAAAGGAGTAGTACACACCGTTGTAGGAAATTTTCAGTTTCTTGGCAATTTCTTGCATGGAATAGTCTTCATTTCTAAGAACAAGAATAGACTGTCGAGTTTCACATGAAAGCTCTCTTTTTCTAGCCATTTTGAGAGTTTATTCGAACACACAAATGTAATGCTCCAGATTCTCAACTAGCTCAAAGGAAGGTCAGTTTTATAGCTCCTCTAAACATCAAAACTGTTTACAGCTTTGCTAACATAATTGCACAAGGGTTTTCAAATGTTTTCTAATCATCCATTAGCCTTCTAACACAGTTAGCAAACACAATGTACCATTAAAACACTGGAGTGATGGTTGCTGGAAATGGGCCTCTATACACCTATGTAGATATTGCTTTAAAAACTCAGACGTTTGCAGCTAGAATAGTCATTTAGCACATTAACAATGTATAGAGTGTATTTCTGATTAATTTAATGTTATCTTCATTGAAAAAAACTGTGCTTTTCTTTCAAAAATAAGAAAATTTCTACGTGACCCTAAACTTTTGAATGGTAGTATATATATATATATATATATATAATATGAAAATATTACATACGTATTGTATATTAATAGTATGGATAATGGTTGTTCTAAAAGTGCATATGTACTGTAATATTTATAATGGTAGGAATGATTTTCCCGTCGCAAATTCTGCATTGCACCATATAGGAGGTTCTCAGCTGATTATAATAAAAACATAAAAGCATAGACTAGAGCACTCTGTAGTTGTGAATTTGCAGTATTCTTTTATTCAGAAAATAGTGTAACGTTTTGGCCTGTAGTTGACCTTCATCAAACACTTTTGCCGTAGTAAGTAGGGAAGGACTGCTAAGAAGTGTGGTGCTAGGAAGTGGTGGTGTAGTTCTCAATGGAGCACCACACGTCAGTAATAGTGATATTGTCAGGTCCGTATTTCACACCGAATAACCACCTCTGTAAATTGAAAGCTGAAGGCATGCCTGGAAAGAAGTAAACCAGCCAAAGATGTTTGGTACACAGCTTCCCTTGATCAGACAAGGAGAGAACTGAACTTTATTCAGAACAAAGAAACACACAGAGAAAAGACACATGCCACTCGCTAGAGATGTGGCACTTGCTTAAGTCCCATTGGCTCCTCAGCTGTAAGTTCTCCTGTACATTCTTCTGCACACTCCTCTTTGCATTCCAGGGGGTGGTGTCTTCCATAGGTGTGTTATGCAGGCTCTTTGTGCTCCATGAATCCAATCTCTTTGTGTAATATACTGAATATATATATGTCAGGATAATATTTTTCAAACAATATACATGGTAATGATCCCTGACAGTCCCCCCTAAAAATATTATTACTCTATCCCTGAGTCTTGCCTATCAACCTACCACTCACCACTCGAACCAGGTGGGTAGGGGTTTTGGATTTCTTCACCAGCTTGAGACGAGCTACTCCTGATGAGTAACCCCTCTTTGTACCTGGACTTCCAAGGTTTCAGAGTGGTCCTAACTTTCCCTATTCTCCTCAGGATACAGGATGGTTGTCTTGGTATAATCTACAAACCGCTGCTGGTTGTAATATATATATATATAGGAGGGTTCCTCCAGCTCACCTTTGCAGATATGCTGAGTCATTCAAGCACGGATCCCCGTGTCGGCACACGTGTAAGTACAGGAAAAAACAAAGAATTGGATCCAGCGAAGAGTCTGTTAGGTTCTGTTAAAATATAGGAAACTTCTTCCAAGTTTTAATGAAGCAAAGGATAAAACATGTGCAATGAAATGTGAATTCCCAAGCATGCAGTAGAGGGATGAACAGCAAATGGAGCGGTGCCTACGCGTTTCTGACGCTGACTGCGTCCTTAGTCATGGCTGCTGTTCCTTTGCTTCATTAAAACTTGGAAGAAGTTTCCTATATTTTAACAGAACCTAACAGACTCTTCGCTGGATCCAATTCTTTGTTTTTTCCTGTACATTTTTGTTAATGGTAATAATTGTCGCACTGTCACTTACTGTCCTAAGGGACTTTTACCACTGCAGATATAACAGGTCATGGGCAGCACAGTGACCTTCACTTCACACCTTCACATAAACTCCTCAGATTGTAATTTGCAGCACCGTGGCATATTTACACACATTATAATTATAAACCTCAGACATTATAAACAATAGGGCCTCAACTAATAACATAATGCTATCACCAATCTCATGCTATCACCCTCAGGTTTCGGGTCCCATCAGTTCATTGCCAGTCCTGTACATCATCGTCCCCTTCTTCTCCTGTCTTCTGCTCTTCACTGACTGTCACCATCAGGGTAACCCACACAATTGTGGAGTCAGACTACATTGGTGTCAAGTGGGGGAGTTATTATTACCCCCTCCTAGCCACTTACTTATCAAAACACTTGATACTGCTGACGGATTCACTCAGGTCTTTGGTCTTTACTTTGATCTTTGCTGATGTCATCAGGACTTGGTTTGGTCCTTCTCATGTGTCAGACACCGTCTCCTTTAGTTTACGTCATCAGGCTGTACATAGCACCTCATACTGTGAGCCTGTGGTGGGATCCCACGTAGGCGGATTAGTGGAGTTGTATTGTGACTATCACAAACCCTCCGCATCTGTACTCTTCCTCTGGCAAGTTACTTGTCTGGGCGGCTGCTTAGAATTGTGACACTGCCGTCAGTTCATGATAAACGCGTTGTACTGGCTCAGGCTGTGCCTGCCGCATCTCAGTGATGGAGTTCATCGTGTTAAAAGTCTTTTAGTTCATGTTTACTGGCACTTGGTGGGGACCCCCAACTGTTGTCAATTGTTAAAATAAATACTAATCTGGTGATAACATCATCCGCATACATTATAAACGTTGTTCTAAGTACATACAATAATGTCAGGCCCTTAAACGACATCAAACACCTTTATATAAGGAAAAAAAAACTTCTCTGTTACAATGGACAGGGCACCTAGAAGATGTGTAATTATTGGGTACATTTGCACTTGGTGATACTTTTTCAGCAGGATTTGTACCTTGATCTCAGCTGATTGTCTAGAACATCTCCACCTCACAAAAACATACACAGGTTCCACATGTTTATCTGACAAGTGTCTCAAACCAATTTTTTCTTACTCTAATCTGGTTCGTTCTACCTGGGAAGGCCTCTCAAGGTCGGTTCTCTTCGTGGGAGGCGGGTATGATAAGGTTGGCACCGGTCTGCCAGGACTGTTCTGTAGGCAAATCAAACAGCTCTAACAGAATTTAGCAGCAACAGCTGTAAAGCCTGGGACATACCAATTAGATCTTACCACGTCGATCCTTGCAGTCTTGGGGCATATGTGAGGTCATACACCATCAATACAAGTGCTATCAAGAATGCATTGGGCACTACCGGTGTACCTTCCTTTATCCGTACACATTCTGTTAGAATCTGGTTCTCACGCCTTCTGCTCCCAGTTGGACTCTTCCTGTGAAGAACAAGCTTTTCATAGCCTAATCAGTAATTGATCTTAATCAGATAATTAACTTGAAGAAAAACATTAACAATGACCGATTTATGTTAAACGTTCACACTGGTCAGTAACTAAAACTGATACCTACAAACTGATTCTTCTTCTTTATATATATATATATATATATATATATATATATATATATATATATATATATATATATATACACTGCACAGAATTCTCTGCTCTAAAATTTCCCTTTCACAACAACACCAAAAATAAACAAATAAAAATGTTTTCGAATGGGAATATTCCGCTTCTGTACCTTTTATCTGACACATCCAACAGTCCAATGCTGAGGCTGATCCAGAACTTTAATTCACTGTATTCTACGATATATATTTACTTGTGCTCCCACAAAGTATAGGAAATTGTAATTCACTGAAGTGATATATGAGTAAAACTTATACATTTTATTTCATAACTCTCTAAAAACAGGGGTATAGTCACCACTGTGAAAAGCCCCACCGTGTGCATTAAAAACGTATTAAACACATACTCCAAATCCTGGTTCGTTTGTGAACCCTCTCTGACTGGGTATACTTGAAAGATACAAATATGGGATCAACGTTTCAACATTGGTGTAACAGTGGATTAGACCCTAAAACACACCAGAGCCTGCAGTTACCGCTCCTAAATCTCCTGGTGCTAAGGTGCACAACAGTGCCACTGTCCCCTACGCTATGATCCCTCTCTAACCTGACCCTACGCGTTTCTATACATATCATCAGGGGTCTGTAACTTGGTCATTCTGGCTAGGATGCCAGCGATATTAATTCATTAGCAGATATTCTGCTGTACAACACGGAAGCGTGCACGCATGGATGTCAGCGGCACGCTTCACTCGGGACTCAGAGTTGATATAACTAATACTCTTCCCCCGGGCCTTGGCAGTGCACTTTGAAACAGCCAATCACAATAGCCCACCTCATTCGTGACGCCTGACCATGTGACTCCCGGCCGTCAGCTGACCTACCCGGAAGTAACATCGACAACATCAAACGAACGCCCAGGCGCAGTGGGAGGCTGTAAGCGCATCTCCTTACTGCACAAAAGCCCATTCTCATCGAGGATGGAGTATAATAATAACAAATAGGTATACCTATAAGCAAAGGTCAATTAACACTCAGATGATTTATAGAAAAATTACAAAGCTTTATTAGGACATAAATACACACATAGTAAATGATAAAAATAGAACCATGCTATGCAGAGAGTGTCCTGCAGTTGGAAGCAATACAGAAAAATTGGGATCCAAAAAGTATCGTACGGTGCAGAGATTCGGCGTTTAGTAATAAACATAAATTATATAACAAAAGTCAAGTGACACATGTATTAACGCCCAGTGTTCCCTGCATGTACTATTGTAAAGTCTAAACATGGGCCAGATGTAAGGTCAAAAGAAGACTTACCCATGAGTGATTGCTCCTGCAACTGCAGAGACACCAACCCGACGCGCGTTTCGGCAGAAATGCCTTCGTCCGGGGGTGGTATCTCTCCAGCGGAACAAGGTATTTAAACAGCCAATATCCAATAAAAATGGTAGGGGCACATACGGAGAGATAATCAATGTGATAAGCCACTATAGAGCGACACGCGTGAGGTACAGAGCGAACCCGTGACGTACTTCCGGTACTGCGTCATCAGGGAGGACGGAACAGGAGCGCACCTGGCGCACATGCCACGCCCCTCCAGATGAAGACACATAGACGAAAGACGTCCGAGACACTCCCCCCTGACGTGAGCGCTGGGCTAGTCATCTATCAAAATATATAGTAAGTATGTGAACTCCGCCCTACATGGGATACACAGCTGTTAATGGAAAAGAAATAAGACAGAATAAAAGATGAGGCTACAAATAAGATATCAACACATATAGATGGAGCAGGTATTAGAGAAATAATACTGATCATAATGAGACATAATACAGCATATTATATATAGATCGAAGGTTAACAATAACAATGTGGTCTCAAAACTGTAGATACATAAAATAATAAAAAATGAGAATAGGCATAGAATATGCCACAAATATTCTATATATATATATATGCTGTTTAAAAATAATAATAAATAATAATAATAAATTCCAAAACAATATATATACACGTACATACGCAAAACATATATATACATTATATACACCCACAAAAATATGGGGAAATTATGCATAGATCCATTAATAAATAATACATCAAAAATAAATAAAAAATGATGAAAACCAATGAAAAACTAAAAGATATACGTATAAGATATATGAAATGTGAATATGATACTAAAATACATAAAAAGTGTATATTATAGTGTATAAATATGAAATAATTGTTGTGTGAATGTAATGAACCAAAATTACATGATGTGATGCATTGTGACGTGAAAACAAAAAATGAAATGTTGAATATAAATATGACAAAGTGATATAATGAAATAGAAAATGCAACATATATGTATATATGAATAAGAATACATAAACATGCATATGTGTATAAGTGTGCGAAAATATACAGAAATATAGTATAAACAAACATGTTAATAAAAACAATTATTGTTGTATATAGTGAAAGTGAAACTGAAATAAAAGTGCCTACGAGAAATTTTTTTTTTTTTTTTTTTTTTTTTTTTTTCATTGGTTTCAAATAAGTCAACTATTAAATGTACTATGTGACAGATAATAATTGCATGAATAATAATATTTACATACATATTCCAAAGAAAATACATAAATAAATAAATAGGTATATGAGCTGATCCATGTCGTTCATCATCAACGGGTTGTGTTCCAATATGTCATCTCCATCTTTCCAGAAGAAATACAAATCTATGGTGCCTCGAACATTCATCTGTCTATATATAGGAAATACAAAAAGTATAATTAAAAACAGATTAAAAACAAGTTAAAAATGGGACCGCTGGGGATACCATAGGTCAAAGAAACGGTGCAAAGCTGAGAACTTCATTTAATCCTTGTGGAGAAAGGGTTTTGAGAGTCCAAATCCATTTCACCTCGCATTGAGCCAACTTTTGGCCAATGTCTCCCATTCGAATGCCCATCCTGATGCAATCAATGCCCTTAACTCTTAAACCTTTTGGATTGCACGCATGATGTGTTTTAAAATGACGGGCTATGGGTTTAAGTTTAAGTTGGTCCATAGAATCCATATTCTCTGCCCCAGCAATATCACGCATATGTTCCCTGACTCTCACTTTCAATTCTCTAGACGTTAGACCGATGTATATTTTTGGGCAGGGACATGTGGCGTAATATACGACAGCTTTTGTAGAGCAATTAATATGTTGCGTGATTTTGTATGTTTTTTCCCCTTTTGCGTCAACAAATGTGGTGGCCCGGTCAATGTTTGGACATGCCACACAATGTCCACATGGAGTGCAGCCCCATTTTGGTCCCTTGGTCCCAAAGGGGGATTTTAAATTTTTCGGTTGATAGTGGCTTCTCACTAAATGGTCTCGCAAATTGCGAGAACGACGAGCCGATACACATGGGAATTGTGTGACATGTCTTTCAATGTTAGGGTCTGCCAAGAGAATAGGCCAAAATTGTCTCAAAATAGCGTTCATCTGAGGCCATCTGGAGTGATAGTTTGTGGTGAACCTAACTCTGGAGTCAATTTGTTGTATTTTTTTGGAGAATAACAAATTCTCCCTTGGGGTTGTTTTTGCGCGATGATATGCTGTTTTAATACACCTTTTGCTATACCCACGACTCAAAAAACGTTCTGTTAGTGCAAACGCCTGTTTCTCAAAAATTTCCTCTGATGAACAAATTCTTTTAATTCTAAGAAATTGCCCAATAGGTACAGCTCTTATAATATGTGTCGGGTGGGAAGACGACGCATGGAGTAATGCGTTGACAGAAGTCGATTTTCTGAAAACGTCTGTCTGTAGAAACCCTTGTTGGTCCTTGAACAATTTAACATCCAAAAAGTCTATCTGATCTTTATGATACTGATAGGTAAGTTTGATGTTCAGATTGTTAGTATTTAAACTGTCCATAAAGTGCTTCAAAGAGTCTGGGGTACCCCTCCAGATGATCAGGATGTCGTCTATGTACCTGGCCCAAAATATGACCTGGTCCATAGAGACATCCCGACCCCCATCCAACAGGTTCCTCTCCCACAGCCCCAGGAACAGATTAGCATATGAGGGTGCGCATGCAGCCCCCATTGCTGTGCCCTGAAGCTGTAGGAAGAAGGACCCGTTGAAGGTAAAAAAATTGTGCGTGAGAATATATTCAAGAAGACTCAATAGAAATTCTCTAAAAGATGTTTCCATATTCTCCATCGATAGAAAATAGGACACTGCTCGCAAGCCATCAGTGTGCCGAATGCTTGTGTAAAGCGACTCGACATCACAGGTTACGAGCAGCATATCATCCTCCATATTAATGCCATTGATCTTTTGTAGTAGATCTGTTGTATCGCGAGTGTAAGATGGTAAGTTTTTAACAATGTCTTTCAAATGATGATCAATAAACAGACATATTTTTTCCGTGAGACTACCTTTGCCGGAAATAATAGGGCGACCAGGTGGAATTGTGGCATTCTTATGGATTTTAGGTAGCAAATATAAGGTTGGAATAGTCAGTTCAGAAATGGTAAGTGCTAAATGCACATCCTTTGATATGATATTCTTCTGTACCGCTGTGTTCAAAAGTTTCTGAAGGTCAAGTCTGTAAGCAGAGAGAGGGTTATAGGTCATTTTTTTGTAGCATTCTGCGTTATGTAACTGGCGATAGGCCTCTGCCTCATACATTTTGCAGGGCCACACAACTATGTTGCCGCCTTTGTCCGCCGCTTTGAATACTATGTCGTCCATTTTGGCAATTTGCCGAAGACTTTGACGTTCTATATTTGTGAGATTGTCACATCTCACACTCCTAGATATTTTTTCAAATTCTCTGCTTACAGACTTGACAAACATATCAACAGCCGGGCAAACAGCCAAAGAAGGAAATCGTTTGGACTTAATTTTCAGATGTGCAGGTATTTTACCTGTTGTATCCGTATCTTGTTCATTAAGGAGCTCTTCCAGGGCACGTAAGGCTAGTTGTTCTTCCATAGTAGTGAAGGTTTCCTCAGAAACGGGCCTATAGAAAAATTTCTTATATATCAAAGACCTGCCAAATATATGCAAGTCCTTGATAGCAGAAAAAACATCAAAGTTATATAGCAAAAGGTGTATTAAAACAGCATATCATCGCGCAAAAACAACCCCAAGGGAGAATTTGTTATTCTCCAAAAAAATACAACAAATTGACTCCAGAGTTAGGTTCACCACAAACTATCACTCCAGATGGCCTCAGATGAACGCTATTTTGAGACAATTTTGGCCTATTCTCTTGGCAGACCCTAACATTGAAAGACATGTCACACAATTCCCATGTGTATCGGCTCGTCGTTCTCGCAATTTGCGAGACCATTTAGTGAGAAGCCACTATCAACCGAAAAATTTAAAATCACCCTTTGGGACCAAGGGACCAAAATGGGGCTGCACTCCATGTGGACATTGTGTGGCATGTCCAAACATTGACCGGGCCACCACATTTGTTGACGCAAAAGGGGAAAAAACATACAAAATCACGCAACATATTAATTGCTCTACAAAAGCTGTCGTATATTACGCCACATGTCCCTGCCCAAAAATATACATCGGTCTAACGTCTAGAGAATTGAAAGTGAGAGTCAGGGAACATATGCGTGATATTGCTGGGGCAGAGAATATGGATTCTATGGACCAACTTAAACTTAAACCCATAGCCCGTCATTTTAAAACACATCATGCGTGCAATCCAAAAGGTTTAAGAGTTAAGGGCATTGATTGCATCAGGATGGGCATTCGAATGGGAGACATTGGCCAAAAGTTGGCTCAATGCGAGGTGAAATGGATTTGGACTCTCAAAACCCTTTCTCCACAAGGATTAAATGAAGTTCTCAGCTTTGCACCGTTTCTTTGACCTATGGTATCCCCAGCGGTCCCATTTTTAACTTGTTTTTAATCTGTTTTTAATTATACTTTTTGTATTTCCTATATATAGACAGATGAATGTTCGAGGCACCATAGATTTGTATTTCTTCTGGAAAGATGGAGATGACATATTGGAACACAACCCGTTGATGATGAACGACATGGATCAGCTCATATACCTATTTATTTATTTATGTATTTTCTTTGGAATATGTATGTAAATATTATTATTCATGCAATTATTATCTGTCACATAGTACATTTAATAGTTGACTTATTTGAAACCAATGAAAAAAAAAAAAAAAAAAAAAAAAAAAAAATTTCTCGTAGGCACTTTTATTTCAGTTTCACTTTCACTATATACAACAATAATTGTTTTTATTAACATGTTTGTTTATACTATATTTCTGTATATTTTCGCACACTTATACACATATGCATGTTTATGTATTCTTATTCATATATACATATATGTTGCATTTTCTATTTCATTATATCACTTTGTCATATTTATATTCAACATTTCATTTTTTGTTTTCACGTCACAATGCATCACATCATGTAATTTTGGTTCATTACATTCACACAACAATTATTTCATATTTATACACTATAATATACACTTTTTATGTATTTTAGTATCATATTCACATTTCATATATCTTATACGTATATCTTTTAGTTTTTCATTGGTTTTCATCATTTTTTATTTATTTTTGATGTATTATTTATTAATGGATCTATGCATAATTTCCCCATATTTTTGTGGGTGTATATAATGTATATATATGTTTTGCGTATGTACGTGTATATATATTGTTTTGGAATTTATTATTATTATTTATTATTATTTTTAAACAGCATATATATATATATATATAGAATATTTGTGGCATATTCTATGCCTATTCTCATTTTTTATTATTTTATGTATCTACAGTTTTGAGACCACATTGTTATTGTTAACCTTCGATCTATATATAATATGCTGTATTATGTCTCATTATGATCAGTATTATTTCTCTAATACCTGCTCCATCTATATGTGTTGATATCTTATTTGTAGCCTCATCTTTTATTCTGTCTTATTTCTTTTCCATTAACAGCTGTGTATCCCATGTAGGGCGGAGTTCACATACTTACTATATATTTTGATAGATGACTAGCCCAGCGCTCACGTCAGGGGGGAGTGTCTCGGACGTCTTTCGTCTATGTGTCTTCATCTGGAGGGGCGTGGCATGTGCGCCAGGTGCGCTCCTGTTCCGTCCTCCCTGATGACGCAGTACCGGAAGTACGTCACGGGTTCGCTCTGTACCTCACGCGTGTCGCTCTATAGTGGCTTATCACATTGATTATCTCTCCGTATGTGCCCCTACCATTTTTATTGGATATTGGCTGTTTAAATACCTTGTTCCGCTGGAGAGATACCACCCCCGGACGAAGGCATTTCTGCCGAAACGCGCGTCGGGTTGGTGTCTCTGCAGTTGCAGGAGCAATCACTCATGGGTAAGTCTTCTTTTGACCTTACATCTGGCCCATGTTTAGACTTTACAATAGTACATGCAGGGAACACTGGGCGTTAATACATGTGTCACTTGACTTTTGTTATATAATTTATGTTTATTACTAAACGCCGAATCTCTGCACCGTACGATACTTTTTGGATCCCAATTTTTCTGTATTGCTTCCAACTGCAGGACACTCTCTGCATAGCATGGTTCTATTTTTATCATTTACTATGTGTGTATTTATGTCCTAATAAAGCTTTGTAATTTTTCTATAAATCATCTGAGTGTTAATTGACCTTTGCTTATAGGTATACTTATGATATTTTAAGGTCAATACACCAAGTTTTACTTGGTTTCACATCAAACCTTTGTTGTCTGTATTTCAGCTAACAACTGTAGGTTTATTCCTGAATGTACAAATGAGTCATTTGTAATAACAAATAGGGTAAATATTGCGGATCAGCTCAAAACCGTAACTCAGCTGCCATAGATAAAGCACCTTCTCTGTAAATACACTTTGTATGGATAAATAAGCGATATTTATATTTGCCACACTTTAGAATCTGAAACACTTCTTTTGAAAGGAAAGACTATACCTGTTAACAATAAATGGTGTACTGCAAGTAACTGTATTGTAACCAGGGATAACAGCTACACACACACTTTAACAACCATAAGTAGTAACATTGAGATGTGTATTTAAATGAAACAGGTATAGTTTGTTTGCTCATTTAGACCTTCAGGCTGTACGCAAGCCAGTCTATAGATCCACTGGGCCTCTTTACGCAGAATAAGATTGTCCCAGTCCCCTCCCCGTTTTGGAGGACGTACCAGTTCAATCGCCTGGAATTTTAAGCATTCTGCTCTGCCCTGATGTTTTGCATGTACATGTTTGGATATGGGAGTATCTCTTTCATTTGTAACATCTCCAACATGTTCTCTAATGAGGCGCCAAAACTGCCGCACCGTTTTGCCCACATAATTCAGTGGGCATGGACATGTTATCAAATAAACCACCCCTGCTGTTTTGCAGTTAACAAAGTCTCGAATATCATACTCGACCTTGGTGGTAACACTTTTGAATTTTCTCCCATTTTGGATAAAGTCACAAGCCTTACAACTGCCACATCTATGTGTGCCTGGTATCTGCCTATTCAGCCAGGTTCCTTTTTGTGTTATAGGGTCAAAGCAGCTGTGCATCACCCTATCTCTGATGTTTTTGCCTCTGCGGAACGTGACTGCAGGCCGTTGTGTAATCTGATCCACCAAGTCCACATCTGCACTTAGGATACACCAGTATCTTTTTAATATTTGCATAATCTCAGATTGTTTGGAGTCATAAGTACCTATAAGTCTCGTAACCCTTTCCTCTTTACGTTGTCTAGGGACTAAAAGACTCTGCCTGTCTGCATCCCTCGCTCCCTCATAGGCCTTTCTGATTACCCCCTTAGGGAAGCCTCTCTCCTTCAATCTATTTGTGAGATCCTGTGCCTGTATCTCAAAATCAACCATCGAGCTACAGTTCCGGCGTACTCTCATAAATTGGCCTCTGGGGATACCTCGTTTGAGGGGATAAGGGTGTCAACTATCCCATTGTAAAAAGCTGTTAGTTGCTGTCTCCTTTTGGTGTACTTTAGTACGAATTGTGCCTTCCTTAGTTTTCATAATCTTTAGATCTAGAAAAGATCATTCCTGATCACTGATTTCACATGTAAACCTCAGCCCTATATTATTTTCATTAAGGGCTGCCACAAAGGTATTGAATTCCTCAACTGTGGAATTCCAAAGCAACAACACGTCATCAATGTATCTAATCCAGATACCTATTGATGAAGTCCACTTTGCAAATTTATCCCCAAACACTACTGTCTCTTCCCACCAGCCAAAATATAAATTCGCATAGGTGGGAGCAGTAGGACTCCCCATTGCTGTGCCACGTTGCTGATGAAAAATGCAGTCCTCAAAGATAAATACGTTCCTTTCTAACACAAAATGTAACAATTGCAACACAAGCTGGTTGTGAGCCACATATTGAGTGCCTCGAGATCTTAAAAAATATTCCACTGCCTCACAGCCAAGTCCATGTGGAATAGAGGAATACAATGCCTCCACGTCCAGGCTAGCCAAAAATGTATTTTGTTCCAGCGTAATACCATCAATTTGTTTTAAAACATCCATAGTGTCACGCACATATGATGTAAGACCTAGCACAAAGGGACGCAACACTTCATCTATGTATGTACTCACATTCTGGGTTAGATTATTGATACCTGATACAATAGGTCTGCCACGTAAGGGAGGGTACCCTTTATGAATTTTGGGCAGGCTATAAAAACATGCCATGATGGGAAATTGTGGAAACAAAAAGTTGAATTCACTAGCACTAATCAGGGAACTACTCTTTGCATCACGTAGGATGCCTAAAAGCTCCTTTTTGAATAGTGCTGTGGGGTTCTCCTTTAAAATGGTGTAACAGTCAGGATTGAGCAAGATGTCCTCACACATCCTCTTATAGTCTTCTCTACTCATAACCACGATATTCCCACCCTTATCGGATGCTTTCAGAATAATGTTTTGTCTTTTTTCTAAAGTGGTAAGAGCTACACGTTCAGACCAAGACAGATTGTTGTCTATTCCACTCCCATCCTGACCCAAAGCCTTAATCTCATCTCCCACCAAATCAACAAACAGATCTACATTTGTAAAGTCTCCCAGTGGCGGTAGTCTCCTACTTTTAGTTTTTAAATTGGTAAATGGACCTAGTCCTGGAGCTCTACTTGATTCCTCAAGCAACCCTTCCAAGGCTTCTAGGCCTTCCAAATCAGATTCTTCTAAACCCATTTCCAGACATTTCTTTCTATTGTGATGCTTAAAAAACTTTATCCATTTCAATTTGCGAGCAAACAAATTCAAATCCTTCACCCAGGTAAATGAATCAAATTTCACTGTGGGGACAAATGAAAGCCCCTTCTCCAGAAGCATGATCTCAGATGGACTTAGATTGTATCCAGATAAATTAATAATTTGTAACTTATCTGTTCCTCTTCCCTTTATAAATCCTTTTGCCCCCTCAGCATGTAGGGTGAAATGGGGGGATTGTTGGATAAAAAAATTACTGCCACTGTTGGAAGAAGCTCTTGCCCGGCCTCTATTCCTGCCTCTGGCACCCCCCCTATATTTTTGTCTACCGCCACTAGTCCCAAAGAATGGGCCCACTCTTTCAGAGTCTGTAGTTTCACTCTCAGATGTGGAAGGGTCAGATTCTCTTAACCCCTTAATGACCGCCGATACGTCTTTTTACGGCGGTCATTAGTGGGCTTTATTCTAGAGCGCCGCCATTCTACGTCGCTGCTGTAGAATAAAGTAAACAGAGCAGGGAGCCATGAAATCTCCCTGCTCTCAGCTGCCAGAGGCAGCTGAGGGCTGGGGGCGTCCCTGCTCTGCCGAGTGAGATCGATATTAGTATCGATCTCACCCGTTTAACCCTTCAGATGCGGTGCACAATAGCGAGCACCGCATCTGAATGGTTTTGGAGAGAGGGAGGGAGCTCCCTCTCATCTCACTGACACCCGGCGATAAAATCGCCGAGTGTCTGTGTCTTCTATGGCAGCCGGGGGTCTAATAAAGACCCCCAGGTCTGCCTGGAGCGAATGCCTGCTAGATCATGCCGCAGGCATGACCTAGCAGATGCCTGTCCGTTTTAAACGGACAGGCAGTAATACACTGCAATACAAAAGTATTGCAGTGTATTATAATAGCGATCGGAGGATAGTGAAGTCCCCTAGTGGGACTAGTAAAAAAGTAAAAAAAGTTTAATAAAGTTAATTTTAAAAAAAAGTGAAAAAAAAAAAAATGAAAAACCCAGCTTTTCCCCTTACAAAATGCTTTACTATTAAAAAAACTACAATAAAGCAAAAAAGTTACACATATTTGGTATCGCCGCGTCCGTAACGACCCCGACTATAAAGCTGTTACATTATTTAACCCGCACTGTGAACGCCGTAAAAAATAAAATAAAAAACAATGGAAAAATTGCTGTTTTCTGTTAATCCTGACTTTAAAAAAATTTGATAAAAAGTGATCAAAAAGTCGCATCTACTCTCAAATGGTACCAATAAAAACTACAAGTCGTCCCGCAAAAAACAAGACCTTATACAGCTATGCCGACGCAAAAATAAAAAAGTTACAGCTCTTTGAATGTGACAATGTAAAAATGTAAAAAATAATGTAGCAGAGTTCAAATCTACATCTCAACATAACAAAGTCGGGCACTAGTTTAACCCCCTGTAATGTACAACAGCCTGAAACAAAAATGACCTTTTCCTGACGAAAAGACATTTTATCTTTACAATGACATAACTCATGTGTGAAATCAAAAACAAAACAATTGTAGTTAGTTATTCAATAAAACAGAAAATATTATATCTGATAACATTGATTACTGCAAACCAATAAACTGTATATAAAAATAGTGAACGGTGGGGGGCACATACATTTTCAAAACTCCGTGTCTCACAATATCTGTAGTTTAATACATCTGAATTAACATCAAAACACATGAAATCTGATCACATCATAACACATAAATATCGTTACTTTTATAAACAACAGCGCATGCGCAAAGAGAAGAAATGTATTTAGGTTTGTAGACATTACTGATATATATATATCAAGTGGTTCAAGAATTTCTTCCAGACAATAAAAAAACGGAACAAGACGGTAAGAGCTACTTATATAGAAAGAATATACAACACATTTACAGTATTATAAGAACAATTGCATGTTATGGAAACATATCATTCAGTATGGACACTCTCTCCCAGAAAAATGCAGTGGACGGTCTGCTCGGAGAGAATGTCCATACTGCATTTTTCTGGGAGAGAGTGTCCATACTGAATGATATTGGACTGTTACCAGTGCTGTCTGAGCGGTAAATTTAACTGTACTTATATATGTCATTTAGGGTATTTGTTGGATCGTACCCAATTTAGTTTTGCCTGCTCCGGTCTGAGAGATATATTGTGGGTATTTGAGCCAGGAGCAACTACCATTATATTTATGAAAACATAGGTTTGAGATCATTATATATAATATTGTTTTTTGGTCCTGCCATGTTAATAGAGTAAGATGACCACTGACCTCCAGCACTAGGGTCTGGATTTCTGTAAAATTACTTTTTATTAAATGTGGGTTGTGAAACGAATAAAGTTAGAAAACTGTGAGACAGCTTTTATCTCCATCAGGTGGTTGGTTTTGGTGAGAAATATATTACAGGAGAAAAACATTTACATGCCGCTCTTTTATTAGGACATACTCTAGATAACTCTTACCCTCGTTTGTCTTATGGTGCTTTTTCATTGAAATATATATTGGCACATAATTTTTCAGCAATGTACTGTGTATTTATACTTATTTAACCTGAATTTCGAACTTTAGATTTAATTCTTCAATTCTGATTCTTTATACAGAGACTCTTGACCTTACTCCAGCAGAATCTGACTTCAGGTAAGAGTCCATAAGGGTACTCACGCAGCAGTGTTCGAATGCAGCCAAAACCCTGCTCACTTGTGGTGGCCAATGGCCAAACGATTTTTCAGAATATTATCAGCAAAATTGTGCAGCCATTCGCCACCACATGTGGGCAGGGTTTCGGACGCATCCAAACACCGCTATGTGGGACCATACTGTTAGAAGGAAAGCTAATAATTCTCTATAGAAAAAACATCCATGAAATGTTGGATCAGAATAAACCTGGTTTTCTTTACTCTCACTTGTATGACACTAAACTAATATATACTAGGGAACAGATTGCTTTGTATCTGGGGGCACTTGATATACCTCAATTGTCTGCAGAGAATAGGGAATATTTAAACGGCCCGTTGACTTTGGAGGAATTGGAAAAGACGGTGGCATCCATGGCTAATAATAAATCCCCGGGGGTTAATGGCCTTCCTTTGGAAATGTATAAGACATTTGGAAATACTCTACTCCCTCAGCTGCTTACGGTCTTCCATGAGGCATTTGAATCTGGGCATTTACCGTGTACTATGATGGAAGCAATTATTGTGGTTTTGCCTAAACCTGGTTAAGACCCTCTTATACCTGATTCGTATAGGCCTATATCATTACTCACTACGGATATTAAAATTCTAGCGAAGGTGCTGGCCCTCCAATTGGCTTCCGTAGTTTCCACAATTATGCATTCTGACGAGTAAAAAATAGCGCTGTATGTGGTTGACGCTCTTTTTTTTTTTTAGCTAATGCAAAAGGATCGTTTGGGGGGTAGCCATGGAGGTGATTGCTAATTTTGGAGGATACTCTGGGCTGGTTATTAATTGGTCTAAGTCTACCTTATTGCCATTAGATGTTCTTCAGGATGAAGTTTCTTATACTCAGTCTGGATTGCAGGGGGCGTCTGATTTCAAACATTTAGGAGTGGTGGTGACCCGTTGTCTGTCGGATTATGAAAAACGTAATCTCTCTCCCTTATTAGACATATTTAAGCGCACTATGGATGTCTGGACTAAGCTGCCTTTGTCTATGGTGGGCCAGGCGAATTTGATTAAAATGATCTACATGCCACAATTGTTGTATCTGCTGCATAATGCCCCAGAGTGGATACTATTCTGATTTTTCCATCAGGTCAATAGGTGCTTTCATGAACTTGTATGGTGTGGCAGATTTGCACGTATTAGATTGGAAACTCTCCAGCGACCAAAAACAGAGGGAGGCTTGGCAGTCCCTAACCCATGGGTGTACTTTCTGGCAGGTCAGCTTCAGCATGTGAGGTGATGGGAAGGGGAAGACAAAGACTCACAGGGAATTATACTACAAGGACTTTTTGAACAGAATAACCTGTATGCAATGTTGGATGCAGGGAAATTTAATTTGCTGGCGAATCGTTTACCTACTATAAATTTGATCAATAAGATATGGTGGAAAGAGAGAGACATTCAACTCATACAAGAGACCACACAGTATACGGCCATATGGTACACCCCATGACTTTCTAATTTATACAAGCTTGAGGGTTTGAACAACTGGAAACGAGCAGGCCTTACTTGAGTGACACAGCTGGTCAGTGACGGCACATTACGCTCCTTTGGACAACTCCGAGGCTCTTATGTGCTCCCTTCCTCTGATTTTTTTTAAGTACCGTATTTTTCTGACCATAAGACGCACCCAGGTTTTAGACAACAGAAAATAGGAAAAAAATTATTTGTTAAAAAATAATATATTCTGTTTCACCACATTCTGAGAGCCCAACATTTTTTATATATTGTTTTTTTGATTTAGCGGTGTGAGGGTTTATTTTGTTCGGGACAAAATAATTTTATTATTTACATTGTGCTTGGGGAAAAATGGTAAAAGTTTTTTTTTGTTTACACTCTTAAAAATGTGTCTAACATTTTTTTTTTTTTTTACACATTTTATTAGTTCCCCTAGGGGACTTGAACCAGCGGCCACTTGGTTACATGTGAAGTTACTGAAACAGCGTAACTACGCTGTTTGCCTAACTCCCATAGTAGTGAATAGCAGTTACGGAAGCAGCGTAGCATGCGAGCTGCGCTGTTTCCGTAACTACTGTTTAGTTCTACTGTTCAGTTCTATGGGAGTTATGGAAACAGCGCAGCTCCGCGAGTTACGCTGTTTCAGTAACTCCACATGTAATCAAGTGGCCGGGAAAGCAGAGAAAGTTAGAACAGGGTTTAGGGGGCCCCGTTCTAGAGATAGGTGCGGGTCCCAGCGGTGGGACCTGCATCTATCTGACATTTATGACATATCCTGTGGATATGTCATAAATCTCCTTCATAGAAAAACCCCTATAAATGCCACGGTCGCTATTGACCATGGCATTTAACTAGTCAAAGGGGTTTGCCATAAAACACATATCCCCTATCCACAGAATAGGGGCTACATGTGAGATAGCTGGAGGTCCGACCGCTGGGACCCCCAGTAATAAGGAGAACAGGGGAGCGAAGGTCACCCAAAGCGCTACATGAGAAGCCTGGACTTCCGGGTTCTGTGTCCGGCTTATCTGTTCCGCAGCTCCATAGAGATCAATGGAGAGCCGCTCGTGCATGCGCAGAAGAATCCTATTGATCTCTATGAAGCTGCCGAACACAGAACGCGAAGTCACAGCTTCTCGTGCAGCGCTCCTGGTAACTTTCAGTCCCCGTTCTCCTTATCGATCACACATGTATCCCCTATCCTGTGGATAGGGGATGCATGTGTTTTATGGCACAAGCCCTATAAACTGCCAGGAACAGCGAAATTGCTGTTCCTGGCCGTTATAGCAGCGTGTCAGAAGCTGACACCTGCAGTGTATGGAGCGGGCTCAGCGCGTGAGCCCGCTCCATACATCACCCCACTCCATCTCCATGATGTGCCGGCACGTCATAGGTCGGGAAGGGATTAAGTAATGAAGCGGTCATGGGGCCCGGCGATGCCGGGTCCCCTGACTGCCGACTATAAGACGCAGGGACTTTTTAGCAAGACTTATTCTTGCTAAAAACTGTGTCTTATAGTCCGAAAAATACGGTATCTTCAATTGGGACACGCCAATTGGGACACGCCTTTCAGGCAGACTATACTGGAGAAAACAAGTGTATTGTCACGGATAAGGCAATTGTTAGTACTATAGAAAACACCTCAGCGTTTTGCCTAGAATTTACAAAGCACTTCTGCAGCTGATAATGGCTAAATACCCATTACGGAGCAAGGAACGGTGGGAGGCAGAAATAAAGCCATTGGAAGATATACATTGGGAAGAAATATTGGAGAGGGTGCCACAATTATCCCTGAGTGAAGTTCACAGACTGTCCCACTTATATCTAGTACATAAGGTATACAAGCCGCCAACATTTCTGAATGATATCGAACTTAAAACTAACTCGTTGTGAGGATGTTTCTGCGAGCATGCTTCATATGTTTTGGTCCTGTAGGGAGCTGGAGAGTATCTGGGGTGAGGTCATAACCCTTATAAGTGAAATTTTTCATTTAACTGTTGAATTGTGTCCACTTGTTTGTGTGCTGGAATATGTTGGGGATCTGACGACCTATGAGCTTGGTAAGCTGGTAGAGGCCAAAATGTCGTATATGGCGCGTAAACGGATAACTCAACATTGGCTGGACGACCATAGGCCTACTAGACAAGAGTTCATTATTAATATTAACTGGTTGGTAAATCTAGAGAAAGGTGTGTACAAAAAAAGGGGCACACTGGCTAAACTGGAAAAAGTTTGGGGACCGTGGCTTGATACATCCCATTTGTTGTCCGGAGAATTGATGAGATTCCGGCTGGGTCTTATTTAAATAGTTCTTTGATCCATACTTGGATTGCTTAAATGCCTGGAGCTTGGAGGTCGTTAGGTTCTTAGGGGAAGGGAAATATTTTGATCCAGAATGTGGGATAGTTGTGCTTTTGGCAAATATGTATGACTCTAGTGATTATATTAAGGAAGAGGGGATGGTATGTTTCAAGACTTATGTATATATC
The DNA here is from genome assembly GCF_050947455.1 of Rhinoderma darwinii. Classification (NCBI taxonomy): domain Eukaryota; kingdom Metazoa; phylum Chordata; class Amphibia; order Anura; family Rhinodermatidae; genus Rhinoderma; species Rhinoderma darwinii. The sequence continues at coordinate 105,387,050 of NC_134689.1, forward strand.
TATTATATATTCTTGTATGCGCATGTGGATTACTGGATACCTTATATTGAATAGAGTATATGGACTATTTTTTGACTCATTGCATATTGTATTTTCTGTAAACTTTTGTAACAGGACTATGTTTATGGGATTGGAGTTTGGGGTATGTTTTGTACTGTTTGTACTTCAATAAATTTTTATTGTGATTTTGTATTAAAGGAAAAATCATGGTTTTCTGATCACTGGTTTTTAACCCTCATTAGGCCTTATACACATATCAAAGCCTTGTGCACAGAGTTCGTATGAGAGTCCCTATGGTTCTGTATTACAGAGTTATAGGCACTATTTATGCAGCAGTATGGTGCCACAGAATACCCATTTGTAATATAGACATTTGTATGCAGCTTACAGTATTCTGTGGCTGTATATCCATAGTGGGATATGAGTCCTGTATGACATGCAGCATGGACTATGGTCAGTGGTATAAACACTGCTCAGACATTATAAATCATACACAGAATTATACCACATGTATATACCCTACATGCTCTGCTCCAGCAATTCAGACACAATTCAAAAGAGGGAAGATCACGCGAGCGGCGCTGGACCAGAAAAACGACAAGATGCGGGGATCAGTAAGTATTTTTGCTCAAAGCACCCCACTGAATCCCCAATGTACAATAAAAAAATAAAGTGGAGTGCTCCTTTAATCTTTCTCTCTATCTCTCTTTCTTTTTTTCTCCCTCCTTGTAATAGGGAATATTTATTTATCTCTGGGGAGGTAAGAGATAGTGGAGATTATATTATGTAGTGTATTATGTGCTGGGTTAGGCTCCATTTACATCACGTTTTTTGTTTGTGTTTAACGTATGCGCCCGGAAAATCTCCCAATGTATACATAAAACAAAGGCTGTGATGGATGCCTAACAGTGATATCTGTGACCCATAGACTATTATGGCATTCATTTAATGAATATGTCATATTTCACCTATAGGCTACCATGTTAAAAAAAATTATACCACGGTGCATTTTTTTGCGGGATCCCGTTGTATAAAATAACAGTCTACTAGGCTATTCTCTACCTAAAAGAATGGTATACTGATGTATACAATCATAATGAAGGTCAAAAGGATACTCTTTTAACTTTCTAGTCCTATGGATACGTTTAACGTGTATGTTGGGTGGTTTCCTGGCATACATGCCAAATGTAGGAAAAAAACTGTGTGTGTTAGGGTCTGCTCACACTGCGTTTCCTCTGGACAGTTACTTCCAAGGCTACCCCAGAGAAGCCCCAGTGACGTAACTATCCCGGATGGAGTTATGCAGCCAAAAACTCTGCTCTAAAGGTCTTGAAGTGAATGACTGACTCCCAACCCCCTCCCTCCCTTTGTCATGTCCCCTGTCTTCTTCTTCAAAGTGACTATCCCCACTTCTAGGTCTTCAAAACCCAGTGACGCAGCTTTCCTGGGCCGAGATCAAAAGCAGCCACGGACACCCGCGTATTTTGCAGGCTTATTCTTTAAACATAGGACAAAACCTCAGTGTGAAAAGAGTCTTACATAAAGAACTTCTTTGGAGGAGTGATATGTACCTCTTTCCATATAGATTCCTCATCCTGGGACATACTGCATTTACACAAACACTGCAGAGCCTGTAGCCGTATCCCCGAGATCCGACTCAGGGAGTTTAGTAATTATAATTAATCCCTCGTCCCAGACATTACTTTATCTTTTTTATTATATTTCCCTTACATAGTTGTTAATATCAGTCTCATAAAACTGTATTTCAGATGCAGCTGGAGATTGATGAGAACATCAGAGAAGAGCTGAAACAAGGTATGTTCTATATGAGATGTGGTTTTATAGAGTACAAAAATAGGGGAAATGTTACAAAAAGTTCGCTCACCACATATCCACTGCGTTTCCATTGCGTTTCCACTGCGTTTCCATTGTGTTTGAATGATGCAAGTTGGTATAAATGAATCCAAGTACTGCAGGTGCTCGTAGATATTCCCAAACTGGTCCTGTGTCAACAGCAGGTAATCAAGGCAATAGTGGTGTATAGTGTAGGTATATCCAGCACTCAAGATAAAAGTTATAAGGTTTATTAGGTCATGTTTAAAACAAGGAGGTTAAAACAAAAAATCCCGGGACCACGCTTACGCGTTTCAGACCAGTGGGGTCCTTAATCATAGCTTGCTATTTTACAAATGAAATCACATATATATATTTAGTGAGTAGTATTAGTCAGGTGACTGCCTAGGGGTGGGCTTAAAAATGCAACCATTTACTGCATGTAGTTAGATAGGTGAAGCAGACATAATATCGCAGTTGTAATATAATAGTTTACAAGGTTATTACAACGGGGTGTAATAACCCCTTATAGCAATGAGTATGGACAAATAGTATCTATCATTAACCCCTTCGCGCTCAGGTCAGTACTATTACGTCGCGCTAAGTACATCGTTCGCGCTCAGGTCAGTAATAGTACTGACCTGAGTAAACACGGCGCCATTTAATCCCGGCACGTGCTTGAGCTGTGATAACTGCTGTTTCTGACAGCACGCTATCACAGCTTAGTGTGCAGGGACCGATCGCGGTGGTCCCCGCCGATTAACCCCTTAGAAGCCGCGTTCAATAGCGATCGCGGCTTCTTAGGGATTAAGCTGCCATCGCCGGCCTGCTACACGATAGCGGGCCGTGATGGCTACTATGGCAACCAGAATCCTAACAATGGACTCTGGCTACGCCATCGACGGAAGCCTAGTGGGTCCCGACAAAATCAGGACCCACTATGCTTGCTGTCAGCGAACAGCTGACAGCTCTAATACACTGCACTACGTATGTAGTGCAGTGTATTAGAATAGAGATCAGAGCCTCCTGCCCTCATGTCCCCTAGTGGGACAAAGTAAAAAAAGTGTAAAAAAGTAAAAAAAAGTTGTGTAAAAATAAGAAAATAAAAGATTTAAAAGTAATAAAAGTAAAAGTCCCCCTTTTTCCCTTATCAGTTCTTTATTATTAATAAAAATATATAAATAAACAAATAAACTATACATAATTGGTATCCCCGCGTCCGTAACGGCCTGAACTACAAAACCATGTCGTTATTTATCCCGCGCGGTGAACGCCGTAAGAGAAAATAATAATAAACCGTACCACAATCACAATTGTTTGGTCACTTCACCTTACAAAAAATGGAATAAAAAGAGATCAAAAAGTCGCATGTACCTAAAAATGGTCCTGATCGAAACTACAGTTCGTTACGCAAAAAATAAGTCCTCGCACGACTTTCCTGATGGAAAAATAAAACAGTTCTGGCTCTTAGAATATGGCAACACAAAAAAAAATTATATTTTACAAAATGTATTTTATTGTGCAAACGCCATAAGACATAAAAAAAAACTATAAACATCTGGTATCGCCGTAATCGTATCGCCCCGCAGAATAAAGTGAATATGTCATTTATAGCGCACGGTGAACGCTGTAAAAAAAAAAATAATAAAAAATAATAGTAAAATTGCTGTTTTTTTAGTCACCACGCCACCTAAAAATAGAATAAAAACTGATCAAAAAGCCGCATGCACCCCAAGAAAACTACAATGCATTCCTCAAGGTCTCTAGTTTCCAAAAAGGGGTCACTTTTGGGGGGTTTCCACTGTTTTAGCACCACAAGACCTCTTCAAACCGGACATGGTGCCTAATAAATTAAATTAAATTAATTAAATGTCACCTCTACTTTGCTCTAAATTCCTGTGAAACACCTAAAGGGTTAATAAACTTTTTAAATGCTGTTGTGAATACTTTGAGGGGTCTAGTTTCTGAAATGGGGTGTTTGATAGGGGTGTCTAATATATAGGCCCCTCAAAGCAACTTCAGAACTGAGCTGGAAACTAAAAAAATAAAATAAAAATGAGGCAATACTTCGCTTCTTACAATATACTCATAATGAGCCGTGCCCACCCCGAGATGGCCCCAGTTTTGACCGTTTGTATAAATGAAGACCCCTATTAGACCGTTTCAGTGCCTGGTTTTCCCAAGCATTCACCCCCGAGAATTGTATTTCTATAGATGAATCCCTGGTACATTTGAAAGGGAGGGTTCAATTCCGCCAGTACCTGCCGGGTAAGAGGGCAAGGTATGGCATGAAGATGTATAAGCTGTGCGAGAGTGCATCAGGGTATACCTACAAATTTAGGATATATAAAGGGAAGGACACCAGTACTCAGCCCCCAGAATGCCCCCCCTTACTGGGAGTTAATACAAAAATTGTGTGGGATTTGGTGCACCCACTGCTGGACTAGGGTTACCACCTCTACCTGGATAATTTTTATACCAGCGTCCCACTCTTCAACTGCCTCGCTTCCAGAAGTCCTGCGGCATGCGGCACTGCTAGAAGAAACCTGAGAGGCCTCCCTAAGACTCTGCTTGGGCAAACACTCAGAAGGGGTGAGAGCAGGGCACAATCTAGCAGCAACATATTGTGTGTCAAGTACAAGACCAGGGAGATGCCACACCAGTACCCATGTACCTGTACGAGGTACCAGTACAGGGACCCCCAAACTAGACTGCATCCTGGACTACAATAGGTACATGGGAGGGGTGGACTTGTCAGATCAAGTCCTGAAGCCTTACAGTACTTCTGGAAGCGGGGCCACAGGCATCGTACCAGGGCAACACTTTTTAGGAGAAGTTCCCCAAACTGGCAAGAATGGAAAAAGTCAAAAGAGGTGATGAGTCTGCTATAAGAGGGGGATAAGGAAGGACACATTATATCAATGTGACGCGTGTCCCGAAAAACCAGAGCTCTGTATGAAAGAGTGTTTTAAAATTTATCATCCATCCCTTTATTTTTAATTTACCCCAGTTTTACTCGCTCTGATCCACTTCGCACAGCTTACCCCTCCTCATCTTTCCCCTCTGAGCCCTGCTGTGTGCCCAGGCAGCTGATAACAGCCACATGTAGGGTATTGCCGTACCCGGGAGAGCCAACATTACAGTTTATGAGGTGTATATCTCCGGTGGCGCATGCTGGGCACAATATATCGGACACTGAATTGGCATATATGTATAGAAAATTGAAAATTTCACTCTGCACCAACTGCTGCACATTATCTTTTACACAATACCTGTGGGGTCAAAATGCTCACTACACCTCTAGATGAATGCCTTAAGGGGTGTAGATTTTAAAACAGGGTCACTTCTTGGGGGTTTCAACTGTACTGGTACCTTAGGGGCTTCTGCGTACAAGACTTAGCACCAGAAAAGCTCCAGTAGGCCAAATGGTGGTCCTTTCCTTCTGAGCCCTGCCGTGTGCCCAGGCAGCTAATAACAGCCACATGTAGGGTATTGCCGTACCCGGGAGAGCCCACATTACAGTTTATGGGGTGTATGTCTCCGGTGGCACATGCTGGGCACAATATATCGGACACTGACATGGCATATATATAGAAAATTGCAAATCTCACTCTGCACCATCTGCTGCGCATTATCTTTTACACAATACCTGTGGGGTCAAAATGCTCACTACACCTCTAGATGAATTCCTTAAGGGGTGTCGTTTTTAAAACGGGGTCACTTCTCTGGGGTTTCAACTGTACTGATACCTCAGGGGCTTCTGCACACACGACTTAGCACCAGAAAATTCCCAGTAGGCCACATGGTGGTCCTTTCCTTCTGAGCCCTCCCATGGGCCCAAACGGCAGTTTATCACCACAAATAGGGTATTGCCACACTCAGGACAAATTGGGCAACAAAATGCGGTATTTTATTCCTTGTGAAAATAAGAAATTTTGAGCCAAAACTACCTCTTATTGGAAAAAAATTTTTTTTTTTAAATTCACAGCCCAATTCGAATAAATTTTGTGAAAAAACTGTGGGGTCTAAATGGTCACAACACCCATAAATAAATTCTTTGAGGGGTGTAGTTTCCAAAATGGGGTGACTTCTGGTGGGTTTTCATTGCTTTGATACCTTTGGGGCTCTGCAAATGCGACATGGCACCCGAAAACCAATCCAGCAAAATCTGGGCTCCAAAGAACACATAGCGCTCCTTTCCTTCTGAGGCCTCCCATGGGCCCAAACGGCAGTTTATCACCACAAATGGGGTATTTCCGCACTCAGAACAAATTGGGCAACAAATTGGGGTATTTTATTCCTTGTATAAATAAGAAATTTTGAGCCAAAACTACCTCTTATTGGAAAAAATTTCATTTTTTTGAATTCACAGCCCAATTCAAATAAATTCTGTGAAAAAACTGTGGAGTCTAAATGGTCACAACACCCATAAATGAATTCCTTGAGGGGTGTAGTTTCCAAAATGGGGTCACTTCTGGTTGGTTTCCATTGCTTTGATACCTTTGGGGCTCTGCAAATGCGACATGGCACCCGAAAACCAATCCAGCAAAATCTGGGCTCCAAAGAACACATAGCGCTCCTTTCCTTCTAATACCTCCCATGGGCCCAAACGGCAGTTTATGGCCACAAATAGGGTATTGCCGCACTCAGGACAAATTTGGCAACAAAATGGGGTATTTTATTCGTTGTGAAAATAAGACATTTTGAGCCAAAACTACATCTTATTGGAAAAAGTTTTTTTTTTTAAATTCACAGCCCAATTCAAATAAGTTCTGTGAAAAAACTGTGGGGTCTAAATGGTCACAACACCCATAAATAAATTCCTTGAGGGGTTTTGTTTCCAAAATGGGGTCACTTTTGGTGGGTTTCCATTGCTTTGATACCTCTGAGGCTCTGCAAATGCGACATGGCACCCGAAAACCAATCCAGCAAAATCTGGACTCCTAAGAACACATAGCGCTCCTTTCCTTCTGAGGCCTCCCATGGGCCCAAACAGCAGTTTATCACCACAAATGGGGTATTGCCGCACTCAGGACAAATTGGGCAACAAAATGGGGTATTTTTTTCCCTGTGAAAATAAGAAATTTTGATAAAAAATGACATCTTATTGGAAAAATTGTCATTCTTTTAATTTCACAGCCCAATTCAAATACGCGCTGTGAAAAAACTACGGGGTCAAAATGGTAACAATAACCATAAATTAATTCCTTGAGGGGTGCAGTTTCCAAAATGGGGTCAGTTTTGGGGGATTCCTACTGTTTGGCACCTCAACACCTCTCCAAACCTGGCATGCTGCCTAAAATATATGCTAATAAAAAAGCACCACCAAAATGCACTAGGTGCTTCTTTGCTTCTGGGGCTTGTGTTTTAGTCCACGAGCGCACTAGAGCCACATGTGGGACATTTCTAAAAACTGAAGAATCTGGACAATACATATTTAGTTGTGTTTCTCTGGTAAAACCTTCTTTGTTACAGAAAAAAAATAGAATAAAATTGAAATTCAGAAAGAAAAATGAAATTTGCAAATTTCACCTCCACTTTGCTTTAATTCCTGTGAAATGCCTGAAGGGTTAAAAAACTTTCTAAATGCTGTTTTGAATACTTTGAGGGGTCTAGTTTTTAAAATGGGGTGCTTTATGGGGGTTTCTAATACATAGGCCCCTCAAAGCCTCTTCAGAACTGAACAGGTACCTTAAAAAAAAGGTTTTTGAAATTTTCTTAAAAATATGAGAAATTGCTGTTTATGTTCTAAGCCTTGTAACGTCCAAGAAAAATAAAAGAATGTTCAAAAAACGATGCCAATCTAAAGTAGACATATGGGAAATGTGAACTAGTAACTATTTTGGGTGGTATAACCGTCTGTTTTTCAAGCAGATGCATTTAAATTCTGAAAAATGCTATTTTTTCTAAATTTTCTCTAAATTTTGCAATTTTTCTCAAATAAAGACTGAATATATCGACCAAATTTTACCACGAACATGAAGCCCAAAGTGTCACGAGAAAACAATCTCGGAATCGCTTGGATAGGTTTAAGCATTCCGACGTTATTACCACATAAAGTGAAATATGTCAGATTTGAAAAATGGGCTCTGAGCCTTAAGGCCCAAACTAGGCTGCGTCCTTAAGGGGTTAAACGTTACTTACCCATTCTAGATAAAGATCATAGTTTAAAGAAAATACTAAAAACAGGTTGTAATTTTGTAGCAAAAAATTCAACTACAATAGGAAATCGCATTTCACCAACCATTTTTCCGAAAAAAACTATTAATCAAAGTACATGGTTAAAATATACCGGTTCATACAAATGTGGTGGCACTAGATGCACTACATGTAAACTAATGACAATCACCGGTACTCTAGTTTCCTCATCCAATAATGCCTCTTTTCCAATAAAGTCTTTAATCAATTGCAACACTACTCACGTAGTATATGTCATACTCTGTGATAAATGTAACATACAATATGTAGGGTGTACAATTAGACTTCTCAAGAAAAGGATAGCGGAACACTTAGAAGACATAAGAAATCTCGACAAAACTAATATCTCAGGAGCAGCAAAACATTTTAAAGTAATGCATCATGGAAATACCAGTACATTGAAAGTCTGCGGTTTAGAGAGAGTATTTTGTCCGAAAAGAGGAGGAGACTAGAGAAAACTCCTACTTAACAGAGAGGCATTATGGATCTTAAAATTAGATACCCGCTTTCCAGTGAGTATGAACTATAGAAACGATTTGATGTACATCTATTAATTAAATTTCAGCATTCCATCCTAAATAATCCCTAATCCATACATCACAATATTTAAACATACAAATTTTGATAATATACATCAGATGGAAATAAAAAGAGTTATTCTACATTTATCAATCCAATCTCGGATTTTGTCTTAGATCAATTTCAATATATACTCATTATACACTCTTTTCACACTTTGAATAAAATTACAAGTAGAATGAAGAACCTAAACATAACTACATATTAAATTATACTCATATGTAGTTCAATCATATGTATTTCACCTTTTGTATGTCTGTTGGGGAGTTTTTCGTCAGCGCGAGCCGTTTGTGCTGCCTGGTATGGACACACGACATTCAGATCTGATAAATCAAAAACCTATTGATCTATTAATACATGATCATGATCTATTAATACATTTAATATAATGTGATATATTATATAAGATAAAAAAATTCTATCAATAAAAATATCACAACTGGAAGTACATCGATTGAATTAATGTCTAATACCAGCATATTTTTCCATTATGTATTTAATTATAACATTTGAATCAGATAAATCAATGAGAACAATACATCAATATATTATTTAAAGAGGCTCTGTCACCAGATTTTGCAACCCCTATCTGCTATTGCAGCAGATAGGCGCTGCAATGTAGATTACAGTAACGTTTTTATTTTTAAAAAACGAGAATTTTTGGCCAAGTTATGACCATTTTTGTATTTATGCAAATGAGGTTTGCAAAAGTACAACTGGGCGTGTTTAAAAGTAAAAGTACAACTTTGCGTGTATTATGTGCGTACATCGGGGCGTTTTTACTACTTTTACTAGCTGGGCGTTCTGACGAGAAGTATCATCCACTTCTCTTCAGAATGCCCAGCTTCTGGCAGTGCAGACACAGCCGTGTTCTCGAGAGATCACGCTGTGTCGTCACTCACAGGTCCTGCATCGTGTCAGACGAGCGAGGACACATCGGCACCAGAGGCTAAAGTTGATTCTGCAGCAGCATCAGCGTTTGCAGGTAAGTAGCTACATCGACTTACCTGCAAATGCCGATGCTGCTGCAGAATCAAATGTAGCCTCTGGTGCCGATGTGTCCTCGTTCGTCTGACACGATGCAGGACCTGTGAGTGACGACACAGCGTGATCTCTCGAGAACACGGCTGTGTCTGCACTGCCAGAAACTGGGCGTTCTGAAGAGAAGTGGATGATACCTCTATACACAACGCCCAGCTAGTAAAAGTAGTAAAAACGCCCCGATGTACGCACATAATACACGCCCAGTTGTACTTTTGCAAACCTAATTTGCATAAATACAAAAATGGTCATAACTTGGCCAAAAATGCTCGTTTTTAAAAAATAAAAACGTTACTGTAATCTACATTGCAGCGCCTATCTGCTGCAATAGCAGATAGGGGTTGCAAAATCTGGTGACAGAGCCTCTTTAAGATAAAGTAATCCTATTAATTAAACACACAATAACTAAAAACACATCCACTGAACCAATGTTTATTACTAATATACTTCTCTATTAGGCAGCTTATTATAACAACGTAAGCTTCATTCAAGGGAAAGCTGTTCTTCAGCACTAGACAATACTTTTGGATTATCATTTAGAGTGGAGCTGTTCTTCAGCACCATGGACAAAATACAAATCAGGGAATCTTACTATTTATACATAAAAACTTCACAAATCATTAGATAAAATGAATAGTTTAAAATATATACTTGACACATTCTAAAACAGACTATTTAATATACATTTTTCAAAGAAATAAACTATCTTTTTTCATTAAAATACACGCGCAGCACACCAGCTGTCTTTTCTGAATCAAGTCTGACTACACAACACACCTGAACATTAACTAATTAGTCTATATGTTTTGTTCCTGCCAATATACTGAATATTCCTTTGGTTTAAATTAAAAGATTTCTATTATTTTATATTTGATAACTGGAATGTCAATTTTGTACCACCCCGGTGTAATAACCCTGTAAACTATTATATTACAACTGCGATATTATGTCTGCATCACCTATCTAACTACATGCAGTAAATGGTTAAATTTTTAAGCCCACCCCTAGGAAGTCACCTGACTAATGCTACTCACTATATATATATATATATGTGATTTCATTTGTAAAATAGCAAGCTATGATTAAGGACCCCACTGGTCTGAAACGCGTAAGCGTGGTCCCGGGATTTTTTGTTTTAACCTCCTTGTTTTAAACATGACCTAATAAACCTTATAACTTTTATCTTGAGTGCTGGATATACCTACACTATACACCACTATTGCCGTGGTTTTATAGAGCCATATTTATTGTCAGTGGCATTAATAACCTGACCAATATGACACCAGTACATCTACTAACCAATAAAAATTATATATATATATATATATATATATATATATATATATATATATATATATATACTGTATATTTTTATAAATCATATACCTCATCTATAGTATATTTAAATGCACAATCAGGAAAATCTGTAGTAATGATCTATTAATCCCTTAATGACCAAAAGGCGTATTGGCAGTTAAAGGGTCAATATGGGGCATGGAGCTCAAGACATTACATTAATAATTATTTATTACGCTCACAAGCTTCTCTGCTCATATCCAGGATGCACTTCATATTTATGTAACCTATATAAGAAAATCTTTCTATGTATCATATGTATATGTCATACATTATTTCTATGTTTTATTTTAGCCAACGCTGAACTAATATCTGAATATACCAGACCCTCCCCCGGTACTCCAGTAGTCAGTTCACCTGAGGACTGGTGAAGATGAAGTATCAAAAGCACAACAGGAGTACTGAGGAGACATTACATTACATTACGTTTTAAACATCACAACAACAAACTTTACCATCTTTCAAATACAAATTTTAATAACTAATGTCAGTGAGAAAATGATATCATTTGTTTTTTAACCTTCATAGTTAATTGTCATTAAAGGGGTTTTCCCATGAAGGACATTTATGACCAATCCACAGGATATGTCATAAATGCCTGATAGATGCAGGTTCCACCTCTGGGACTCGCACCTATCTCTAGAATGGGGCCCCCTAATCCCCGTTCTAGCTTTTTGTGCTCACGCTGACTCCCGGACACTTCCTGATTGGATATGTCACAAATGTCCTTCATGGGAAAACCCCTTTAAATATACTGCAGTGTATTACAAGTGCCGTCTGACTAATATCTCAGAAGCTTTGCATCTGCAGTATTCATAAGCCTTGAGTTTTATTTTATTTACATGATTATGGGGGTATTCTTCTGGCTTGAGCGGTATTGCAGACACCTGGGCATAAGAAACCTCAGTCAGAAAAGGACTCATTGACTTTGATGGAAGAAGGTTGTGGGCATTCTTTATGATATACAGAGCTCACTGTTCAGGAAAGAGGAGGAGGGAAGAGGTAGCTGAAATGTCCCTGTTGTCCAAGATGTGGTTATATGTTATTTGCCTCCAGCTTTATAATATAGGGGGTACTTCTATACCTTTGATTGTAATCCTGAAAGGCAGCAAGGAGAGAATAGGAGCCTGCCTGAGATAAGACAATGGTGTCGATACCCGATATGGACTTAGATTAACCCCTTCGCGCTCCGTGTCATACTATTCCGTCATGGTAACAAAAGCGTTTGCGCTCCATGACGGAATAGTACGTCACAGGAGGAACGGCCATTTTGGCCGTCTTCCCGACACATAAAGGAGCTGTGACAGCAGTTGCCGCAGCTCCTATAGCGGGGACCAATCACTGTGTCCCCGCTGATTAACCTCTTAAAAGCCACGTTCAATAGCAATCGTGGCTTCTCAAGGCTTAAACCACCATCGACGGCCCGCTACATGATAGCGGGCAGCGATGGTTGCTATGGCAACCGGACACCTAACAATGGCGTCCGGCTATGCCATCTACGGAAGCCTAGTGTGTCCTGACAAAATAAGGACCCACTATGCTTGCTGTCAGTGAGTAGCTGACAGCTCTAATTCACTCCACAACGCATGTAGTGCAGTGTATTAGAATTGTGATCAGGGCCTCCTGCCCTCAAGTACACTAGTGGGACAAAGTAATAAAGTAATAAAAAGTAAAAAAAAGTTGTGTAAAAATAAGAAAATAAAAGTTTTAAAAGTAGTAAAAGTAAAAATCCCCCTTTTCCCTTATCAGTCTTTTATTATTAATAAAAATAAATAAATAAACAAATAAACTACACATTATTGGCATTGCCGCGTCCGTAACGGCCTGAACTACAAAAGTAATTTGTTATTTATCCCGCGCGGTGAACGCCATAAAAGAAAATAATTATAAACCATACCAGAATCACAATTGTTTGGTCAATTCACCTCCCAAAAAATAGAATAAAAAGAGATCAAAAAGTTGCATGTACCTAAAAATGGTCCTGATCGAAACTATAGTTCGTTATGCAAAAAACAAGTCCTCACACCGATTTCTTGATGGAAAAATAAAAACGTTCTGGCTCTTAGAATAAGGTAACACAAAAGTAAATGATTTTTTACAAAAAGTACTGTATTGGGCAAACGCCATAAGACATAAAAAAAAACTATAAACATATGGTATCGCCGTAATCGTATCGCCCCGCAGAATAAAGTGAATATGTAATTTATAGCGCACGGTGAACGCTGTAAAAAATAAAAAATAGAATAAATAGCAATAGTAGAATTGCTTTTTTTTTTAGTCACCACGCCTCTTAAAAATAGAATAAAAACTGATCAAAAATTTGCATGCACCCCATGAAAACTACAATGAATTCCTCAAGGGGTTTAGTTTCCAAATAGTGTCACTTTTGGGGGGTTTCCACTGTTTTGGCACCACAAGACCTCTTCAAACCGGACATGGTGCCTAATAAAAAAGGAGGCCACAAAATCCACTAGGTGCTCTAGGCCGGTGTTTCAGTCCATTACCGCACTAGGGCCACATGTGGGATATTTCTCAAAACTGCAGAATCTGGGCAATAAGTATTAAGATGCGTTTCTCTGGTAAAACCTTCTGTTTTACAGAAAAAAATTGAATAAAAAGGATTTTCTGACAAAAAAAATAATTATGTAAATTTCACCTCTACTTTGCTCTAAATTTCTGTGAAACACCTAAAGGGTTAATAAACTTTCTAAATGCTGTTGTGAATACTTTGAGGGGTCTAGTTTCTAAAATGGTGTGTTTGAGAGGGGTTTCTAATATATAGGCTCCTCAAAGCAACTTCATAACTGAACTGGAACCTAAAAAAAAATAAAAATGAGGCAATACTTTGTTTCTTACATTATACTGATAATGAGCAGTGCCCACCCCGAGATGACCCCATTTTTAACCGTTTGTATAAACGGAGACCCCTATTAGACCGTTTCAGTGACCGGTTTTCCCAAGCGTACATCCTCGAGAAGTGTATTTCTGTTGATGAGTCCCTGGCACATTTTAAAGGGAGGCTTCAATTCCGCCAGTACCTGCCGAGTTAGAGGGCAAGGTATGGCGTGAAGATGTATAAGCTGTGCGAGAGTGCATCAGGATATACTTATAAATTTAGTATATATGAAGGGAACGACACTAGTATTCAGCCCCCAGAATGCCCTCCCTTACTGGAAGTTAATGCAAAAATTGTGTGGGATTTTGTGCACCCACTGCTGGACCAGGGTTACCACCTCTACCTGGATAATTTTTATACCAGCGTCCCACTCTTCAAGTGCCTCGCTTCCAGAAGTCCTGTGGCATGCGGCACTGCTAGAAGAAATCTGAGAGGCCTCCCTAAGACTCTGCTTGGGCAAACACTCAGAAGGGGTGAGAGCAGGGCACATTCTAGCAGCAACATATTGTGTGTCACGTACAAGAGAGATGTCCTTGTATTGACAATAATACATGGCCACACCAGTACCCATGTACCTGTACGAGTTACCAGTACAGAGACCCCCAAACCAGACTGCATCCTGGACTACAATAGGTACATGGGAGGGCTGGACTTGTCAGATTAAGTCCTGAAGCCCTACAATGCCTTGCGGAAATCGAGGGTGTGGTATAAGAAGCTGGCCGTGCACATCATACAGATGGCATTGTGCAATGCATACGTGCTACAATCGATGTACAGGCCAGAGGGGAACTTTCCTGGAATTTCAAGAGGTGGTTATCAAGAACCTAATCTTTAGGGACCAAGAAGGGGGACACCCAGTACTTCTGAAAGCGAGGCCACACACATTGTACCAGGGCAATACTTTCCAGGAGAAGTTCCCCTGGCAAGAAGGAAAAAAGTCAAAAGAGGTGCAAAGTCTGCTTAAAGAGGGGGATAAGGAAGGACACAATATACCAATGTGACACGTGTCCTGAAACACCAGGGCTCTGTATGAAAGAGTGTTTTAAAATTTATCATACATCCCTTGATTTTTAATCTACTACAGTTTTACTTACCCTGATGCACTCCGCACAGCTTATCCCCCTCATCTTTCCCTTCTGAGCCCTTCTGAGCCCTGCTGTTAACAGCCACATTGAGAGTATTGCCATACCCGGGAGAACCCACATTACAGTTTATGGGGTGTATGTCTCCGGTCAAAATGCACACTACACCTCTAGATGAATGCCTTAAGGGGTGTAGTCTTTAAAACGGGTTCATTTCTCGGGGGTTTCAACTGTGCTGGTACCTCAGGGGCTTCTGCATACATGACTTCGCACCAGAAAATCCCCAGTTGGTCAAATGGTGGTCCTTTCCTTCTGAGCCCTCCCATGGGCCCAAACAGCAGTTTATCACCACAAATGGGGTATTGCCGCACTCAGGACAAATTGGGAAACAAAATGGGGTATTTTATTCCAATAAGAAATTTTGAGCCAAAACGACATCTTATTGGAAAAAATTTAATTTTGTTTAATTCACAGCCCAACGCAAATACATTTTGTGAAAAAACTGTGAGGTCTAAATAGTCACAACACCCCTAAATGAATTCCTTGAGGTGTGTAGTTTCCAAAATGGGGTCACTTCTGATGTGTTTCCATTGCTTTGATACCTCTGGGGCTCTGCAAATGCGACATGGCCACCAATCCAGCAAAATCTGGACTCCACAGAACACATAGCGCTCCGTTCCTTCTGAGCCCTCCCATGGGCCCAAATGGCGGTTTATCACCACAAATTGGGTATTGCCACACTCAGGACAAATTGGGAAACAAAATGGGGTATTTTATTCCATGTGAAAATAAGAAATTATGATGAAAAATGAAATTTTATTGGAAAAAAATGAATTTTTTTAATTTCACAGCCCAATTCAAATACGTGCTGTGTAAAAACTGTGGTGTGAAAATTGTAACAACAACCATAAATGAATTCCTTGAGGGGTGTAGTTTCCAAAATGGGGTCACTATTGGGGGATTCCTACTGTTTTGGCACCTCAACACCTCTTCAAACCTGGCATGCTGCCTAAAATATATTCAAAAAAAAAAAAAGAGGCCCCAAAATGCACTAGGTGCTTCTTTGCTTCTGGGGCTTGTGTTTTAGTCCACGAGCACATTCGAGCCACATGTGGGACATTTATAAAAAATGCAGAATCTGGACAATACATATTTAGTAGTGTTTCTCTGGTAAAACCTTTTCTGTTACAGAAAAAATGTAATAAAATTGAAATTCAAATAACTTTCTAAACGCTGTTTTGAATACTTTGAGGGGTCTAGTTTTTAAAATTAGGTGTTTATGGGAGTTTCTAATACATAGGCCCCTCAAAGCCACTTCAGAACTCAAGAGGTACCTTAAAAAAAAGGCTTTTGAAATTTTCTTAAAAATATGAGAAATTGCTGTTTATGTTCTAAGCCTTGTAACGTCCAAGAAAAATAAAAGGATGTTCAAAAAATGATGCCAATCTAAAGTAGACATATGGAAAATGTGAACTAGTAACTATTTTGGGTGATATAACCATCTGTTTTACAAGCAGATGCATTTAAATTCAGAAAAATTCAATTTTTTCTAAATTTTCTCTAAACTTTGCAATATTTCACAAATAAACACTGAATATAGAGACCAAATTTTACCACGAACATAAAGCCCAATGTCTCACGAGAAAACAATCTCAGAATCGCTTGGATAGGTTTAAGCATTCCGAAGTTATATATGTCAGATTTGAAAAATGGGCTCTGAGCCTTAACCCCTTCCCGCTCCTGGACGTACTATTACGTCATGGCAGCTGTATCGTTCGCGCTCCATGACGGAATAGTACGTCTCGGGAGTAACGGCCGTTTCGGCCGTCCTCCCGACACATACAGGAGCTGTGACAGCTGCTGTCTTGTTCAGCAGCTGTCACAGCTCCTACAGCGGGGACCGATCATTGTGTCCCCGCTGATTAACCCCTTAAGAGCCGCGTTCTATAGAGATCGCAGCTTTTTAGGAGTTAAGCTGCCATCGCCGGCCTGCTACGCGATAGCGGCCGGCGATGGTGACTATGGCAACCGGACACCAAACAATGGCATCCGGCTATGCCATAGACGGAAGCCTAGTGGGTCCTGACAACATCAGGACCCACTATGCTTGCTGTCAGTGAGTAGCTGACAGTTCTAATACACTGCACTACGCATGTAGTGCAGTGTATTAGAATTGCGATCAGGGCCTCCTGCCCTCAAGTCCCCTAGTGGGACAAAGTAATACAGTAAAAAAAAAGTTAAAAGAAGTTGTGTAAAAATAAGAAAATAAAAGTTTTAAAAGTATTAAAAGTAAAAATCCCCCTTTTTCCCTTATCAGTCATTTATTATTAATAAAAATATATAAACAAACAAATAAACTGTACATAATTGGTATCGCCGCGTCCGTAACGGCCTGAACTACAAAATTGTTTCGTTATTTATTCCGCACGGTGAACGCCGTAAAGGAAAATAATAATAAACCGAACCACAATCAAAATTGTTTGGTCACTTCACCTCCCAAAAAATGGAATAAAAAGAGATCAAAAAGTCGCATGTACCGAAAAATGGTACTGATCGAAACTACAGTTCGTTACGCAAAAATTAAGTCCTCGCACGGCTTTATTGATTGAAAAATAAAAACGTTATGGCTCTTAGAATAAGGCAACACAAAAAGTAAATGATTGTTTACAAAACGTATTTTATTGTGCAAACGCCATAAGACATAAAAAAAAACTATAAACATCTGGTATCGACGTAATCGTATCGCCCAGCAGAATAAAGTGAATATGTCATTTATAGCGCACGGTGCACGCTGTAAAAAAAATAGAATAAAAAAACAATAGTAGAATTGCTGTTTATTAGTCACCACGCCACCTAAAAATAGAATAAAAACTGATCAAAAAGCCGCATGCACCCCAAGAAAACTACAATGCATTCCTCAAGGGGTCTAGTTTCCAAATTGGGGTCACTTTTGGGGGGTTCCAAATGTTTTGGCACCACAAGACCTCTTCAAACCGGACATGGTGCCTAATAAAAAAGAGGCCTTAAAATCCACTAGGTGCTCCTTTGCTTCGGAGGCCGGTGCTTCAGTCCATTACCGCACTAGGGCCACATGTGGGATATTTCTCAAAACTGCAGAATCTGGGCAATAAGTATTGAGTTGCGTTTCTGTGATAAATCCTTTTGTGTTATAAAAAAAATGGTATAAAGAGGATTTTCTGACAAAAAAAATATTTAAATTTCACCTCTACTTTGCTCTAAATTTCTGTGAAACACCTAAAGGGTGCATAAACTTTCTAAATGCTGTTGTGAATACTTTGAGGGGTCTAGTTTCTAAAATGGCATATTTGATAGGGGTTTATAATATATGGGCCCCTCAAAGCAACTTCAGAACTGAACTGGAACCTAAAAAAATAAATAAATGAGGCAATACTTCGCTTCTTACATTATACTGATAATGAGCCGTGCCCACCCCGAGATGACCCCAGTTTTGACCGTTTGTATAAACGGAGACCCCTATTAGACCGTTTCAGTGCCCGGTTTTCCCAAGCATTCACCCCCGAGAAGTGTATTTCTATTGATGAGTCCCTGGTACATTTTAAAGGGAGGGTTCAATTCCGCGAGTACCTGCCGGGTAAGAGGGCAAGGTATGGCGTGAAGATGTATAAGGCTGCGAGAGTGCATCCGGGTATACCTATAGGTTTAGGCTATATGAAGGAAAGCACACCCCCAAACCATACTGCATCCTGGACTACAATAGGTACATGGGAGGGGTGGACTTGTCAGATCAAATCCTGAAGCCCTACAGCGCCATGCGGTGTGGTATAAGAAGCTGGCCGGGCATATCATACAGATGGCATTGTACAACACGTACGTGCTACGTCGATGTGCAGGCCAGACGGGAACTTTCCTGGAATTTCAAGAGGTGATTATCAAGAACCTAATCTTTAGGGACCAAGAAGGGGGGGCACCCGGTACTTCTGGAAGCGGGGCCACACGCATCGTACCAAGGCGGCAACACTTTCCAGGAGAAGTTCCCCAAACTGGCAAGAAGGGAAAAAGTCAAAAGAGGTGCAAAGTCTGCTATAAGGGATGACACAATATATCAATGTGACACATGTCCCGAATAACCAGAGCTCTGTATGAAAGTCAGTTTTAAAATTTATCATACATCCCTTGGTTTATAATTTACCTCAATTTTACTTACCCTGATGCACTCCGCACAGCTTATCCCCCCTCGTCTTTTCCCTCTGAGCCCTGTTGTGTGTCCAGGCAGCTGATAACAGCCACATGTAGGGTATTGCCATACCCGGGAGAACCCACATTACAGTTTATGGGGTGTAGGTCTCTGGTCAAAATGCTCACTACACCTCTAGATGAATTCCTTAAGGGTGTAGTTATTAAAACGGGGTCACTTCTTGCGGGTTTTAACTGTACTGGTACCTCAGGTGCTTCTGCATACATGACTTCGCACTAGAAAATCCCCAGTAGGCCAAATGGTGGTCCTTTCCTTCTGAGCCCTCCCATGGGCCCAAACGGCAGTTTATCACAACAAATCGGGTATTGCGGCACTCAGAACAAATTGCGCAACAGAATGGGGTATTTTGTTTCTTGTGAAAATAAGAAATTTTCAGCCAAAACTACATATTATTTGAAAAAAAATATTTTGTTTTCATTCCCAGCCCAATTCAAATAAGTTCTGTGAAAAAACTATGGGGTAAAAATGGTCACAACACCCATAAATGAATTCCTTGAGGGGTGTAGTTTCCAAAATGGGGTCATTTGTGGTTGGTTTCTATTGCTTTGATACCTCTGGTCTCTGCAAATGCGACATGGCACCCGAAAACCAAACCAGCAAAATCTGTACTCCAAAGAACACACAGCGCTCCTTCCCTTCTGAGGCCTCCCATGGGCCCAAACGGCAGTTTATTGCCACAAATGGGGTATTGCTGCACTCAGGAGAAATTGGGCAACAAAATTGAGTATTTTGTTCCCTGTGAAAATAAGAAATTTTGATAAAAAATTACATCTTATTGGAAAAAATTTCATTATTTTAATGTCACAGCCCAATTGAAATAGGTGCTGTGAAAAAACTGTGTGGTCAAAATGCTAACAACAACCATAAGTGAATTCCTTGAGGGGTGTAGTTTCCAAAATGGGGTCACTTTTGGTGGGTTTCCATTGCTTTGATACCTCTGAGGCTCTGCAAATGCGACATGGCACCCGAAAACCAATCCAGCAAAATCTGGACTCCAACAAACATATAGCGCTCCTTTCCTTCTGAGCCCTCCCATGGGCCCAAACGGCAGTTTATCACCACAAATGGGGTATTGCCACACTAAGGACAAATTGGGCAACAAAATGGGGTATTTTTTTCCCTGTGAAAATAATAAATTTTGATCACAAATGACATTTTATTGGAAAAAATGACATTTTTTTCATTTCACAGCCCAATTCAAATACGTGCTGTGAAAAAACTGTGCGGTCAAAATGGTAACAACAACCATAAATGAATTCCTTGAGGGGTGTAGTTTCCAAAATGGGGTCACTATTGGGGTATTCCTACTGTTTTGGCACCTCAACACCTCTTCAAACCTGGCATGCTGCCTAAAATATATTCTAATAAAAAAGAGGACTTAAAATGCACTAGGTGCTTCTTTGCTTCTAGGGCTTGTGTTTTAGTCCACGAGCGCAGTAGGGCCACATGTGGGACATTTCTAAAAACTGCAGAATCTGGTCAATACATATTTAGTAGTGTTTCTCTGGTAAAAACTTCTGTGTTACAGAAAAAAAATGAATAAAATTGAAATTCAGCAAGAAAAATTAAATTTGCAAATTTCACCTCCACTTTGCTTTAATTCCTGTGAAATGCCTGAAGGGTTAAAAAAAACTTTCTAAATGCTGTTTTGAATACTTTGAGGGGTCTAGTTTTTAAAATGGGGTGTTTTATCAGGGTTTCTAATACACAGGCCCCACAAAGCCACTTCAGAACTCAAGAGGTACCTTAACAGGTTCCCGACCGCTGGCCGTAAATATACGGCCAGCGGTCAGGGTCTCTAAAGTCCGGCGTATAGTATATTTATACGGCCGCACTTCAGAGACTGTGCACGCGCGATCGCGTGCACACAGCTCTATGCCCTGGCTGTTGCTAACAGCCATGGGCACTGGGCAGAATGTCAGGGGTCAATCTTTTGGCCCCTGAACATGTGATCGCTGTGACAACCAATCACAGCGATCACATGCATTTCTGCTTAGAAAACAGTGTGCACGCGATCGCGTGCACACAGCCCTGTGCCCTCGCTGTTACCAACAGCTCTGGGCACTGGGCAGAGTATCAGGGACCAATCTGATGGTCCCTGAACATGTGGTCGCTGTGACAACCAATCACAGCGATCACATGCATTTCTGCTTATAAAACAGTGTGCACGCGATCGCGTGCACACAGCCCTGTGCCCGCGATCGCGTGCACACAGCCCTGTGCCCTCGCTGTTACCAACAGCTCTGGGCACTGGGCAGAGTATCAGGGACCAATCTGATGGTCCCTGAACATGTGGTCGCTGTGAAAATCACAGCGACCACATTTGTTTTATTTTGAGTTTTCTGGCAGTAAATCTCCTGCCTCTTTTCTTCTCCTCAAATATTGTTTCAGTTTGAGGAGAAAAAGAGACTCGGGAGAATTGCTGCCAGAAGATTACAGTGAAAAAAAAACAAACAGTTACACTATAAAACATTCTCTGTATAGATAGATTTCTATCTATCTATACAATCTATCTATCCATCTATCTTTTTTTCTATCTATCTACCTTTCTTTCTTTTATTCTATTAGAATAGGCAGGTAGGGAGTATATAATTATATATATATCCACATATATATAATATATATAGCAATAGCGGTTTATTTTTTTGTTAGCGGTAGTGTAGATATATATAGCAGTTAGGCCCCATGCACACGACAGCAAAAAACCTCCGTTTTTGCGGACCGCAACTGCGGTCCGCAAAAACTGAGCCATTCACTTTCATTGAACGCTGACACCTTTCAGTAGCACTACGGAAGGGTGTCAGTGCCGTGGAAATGTTCCGGGAATTATGGAACATGTCCGTTCTTTCGCATTTTGCGGGCCGTGCTCCCATACTTTGTATGGGAGCACGGCCCGAAAATGCGGCTGTCAGTCAGCGGCCGGCCGTGCCCGCGATCGCGGACAGCAATTGCGGGCACGGTCGTGTGCATGGGGCCTTAGTTTGTGTGTTTTATAAAAAAAATAAAAAAATAAAATTTGTTTAGTTAGTGTTAGTGTTAGTTACGTTATGGCGAGGAAGTTGTTTAGCGCCGAGGAGGCATACGCCATGCTGTGGTCTGAGTCGGAGACCGCATCAGAGATGGCGTTCGAGATGGAACCTGTTTTAGGTAGTGACGATGACAGCGTCACTTCAGGTTCATCTTCAGGGGACGTTGTCCCTGATGCAGTCGAAACTGCAGAACATGAAAGCGCAGGGCCAAGTAGCGCTGTAGCACGGGACAGCCTGGTCCCTCCAGTCCAGGCTCTTGTATGGGCACCTGCCCCATCTTTTGGGCCTAGAATCCACGGATTTACTGCCACTCCTGGCATAACCGTGGACAATACAAATTTTGTCCAAATGGATTACTTCCATTTATTTATAACGGACGACATCCTAAATCAGATTGTCCACGAAACAAATTTATATGCCACGCAATATATAAGGCAGAAACCTTCATCCACCCATGCCAGAGATTGGACGCCCACCAATTTGCAGGAATTAAAAAAAAATTTGGGGCTCACCCTAAATATGGGTATTGTCAAAAAGCCCTCCATTAGGTCTTACTGGTCAACAAGACCCGCCCAAGCCACCCCAGTATATTCTGCAGTAATGCCCAGGTCTCGTTATGAGACAATAATGAGGTTCCTCCACTTCAATGACAACGCACAGGCCCCCCCAAGTACCGATGCAAACCGGGATCGGTTGTTCAAAATAAGACCGCTAATAAATTCCCTGAATAATTTATTTCTGCAACTCTACACCCCTGAGCAGAATGTAAGTGTGGACGAGCAGATATTTTGGAAGTGTTATAGAAACTCTGTTGAGTTTTGTAAAACCAGCTTTGAAAAAAAGCGATATGTGAAATAATCTTCTTCTATCGTCCGCCCTCCTACATCTCTATGTGATAAATAAGGCCACATATTTGGTATCCCCGTGCACGGGAGAAGTGGCAGAATGTGAACGGAGATTAATTTTGACCGTGGTCTATGCCGTGTGTGAAAAATGCTGGTATAAACTGACGCATTTGCTAAAAAATTGCTAATTTTATTTTGTTCCATCTTATTCAAGAAACTTTCAGAAGAAAACTGGACTGTCTAAAAATATGATAAACCCCTTGAAGAAAACCTTGTGGGGTCTGCTTGCGTGAATGAAGTCATTTATGGGGTGATTCTAATCTTTCAGCAGCATTACACCCCCCAGAAAACAGTATGCGGCTATAAAGTCAAGTGCAGAATTCCTGGACCGAAAAGGCCAAAAAGCCTCCTTTTATGCCAAGCCCTGGCACATGCCCGCACAGTGAATAAGGCACACATATTTGGTATCCCATGCACGGGAGAAGTGGAAGAACGTGAAAGGAGATGAATTTTGGCCGTGGTCTATACCGTGTGTGAAAAATACTAGCCTAAACTGACGCATTTGCTAAAAAAGTGCTGATTTTATTTTGTTCCATCTTATTCAAGAAACTTTCAGAAGAAAACTGGACTTGCTAAAAATATGATAAACCCCTTGAAGGAAACCTTGTGGGGTCTACTTGTGTGAACGAAGTCATTTATGGGGTGTTTCCAATGTTTCAGCAGCATTACACCCCCCAGAAAACAGTATGCGGCTATAAAATCAAGTGCAGAATTCCTGGACCGAAAAGGCCAAAAAGCCTCTTTTTATGCCAAGCCCTGGCACATGCCCATGAATAAAGCACACATATTTGGTATCCCCATGCACGGGAGAAGAGGAAGAATGTGAAATGCGATGAATTTTGTCCGTGGTCCATTTTGTGTGTGAAAAAGCTAGCATAAACTGACGCATTTGTTAAAAAAAAAAGCTAATTTTATTTTGTTCCATCTTATTCAAGAAACTTTCAGAAGAAAACTGGACTGTCTAAAAATATGATAAACCCCTTGAAGGAAACCTTGTGGGGTCTACTTGTGCGAATGAAGTCATTTATGGGGTGATTCTAATGTTTCAGCAGCATTACACCCCCCAGAAAACAGTATGCGGCTCTAAAATCAAATGCAAAATTCCTGGACCAAAAAGCCTCCTTTTATGCCAAGCCCTGGCACATGCCCGCACAGTAAATAAGGCACACATATTTGGTATCCCCATGCACGGGAGAAGTGGAAGAATGTGAAAGGAGATGAATTTTGACCGTGGTCTATACCGTGTGTGAAAAATGCTAGCCTAAACTGACGCATTTGCTAAAAAAGTGCTGATTTTATTTTGTTCCATCTTATTCAAGAAACTTTCAGAAGAAAACTGGACTGTCTAAAAATATGATAAACCCCTTGAAGGAAACCTTGTGGGGTCTACTTGTGCGAATGAAGTCATTTATGGGGTGATTCTAATGTTTCAGCAGCATTACACCCCCCAGAAAACAGTATGCGGCTCTAAAATCAAATGCAAAATTCCTGGACCAAAAAGCCTCCTTTTATGCCAAGCCCTGGCACATGCCCGCACAGTAAATAAGGCACGCATATTTGGTATCCCCATGCACGGGAGAAGTGGAAGAATGTGAAAGGAGATGAATTTTGACCGTGGTCTATACCGTGTGTGAAAAATGCTAGCCTAAACTGACGCATTTGCTAAAAAAGTGCTGATTTTATTTTGTTCCATCTTATTCAAGAAACTTTCAGAAGAAAACTGGACTGTCTAAAAATATGATAAACCCCTTGAAGGAAACCTTGTGGGGTCTACTTGTGTGAATGAAGTCATTTATGGGGTGTTTCTAATGTTTCAGCAGCATTAGGCCCCCCAGAAAACAGTATGCGGCTCTAAAATCAAATGCAAAATTCCTGGACCGAAAAGGCCAAAAAGCCTCCTTTTATGCCAAGCCCTGGCACATGCCCGCACAGCGAATAAGGCACACATATTTGGTATCCCCATGCACGGGAGAAGTGGAAGAATGTGAAAGGAGATTCATTTTGTCCGTGGACTATACCGTGTGTGAAAAATACTAGCCTAAACTGACGCATTTGCTAAAAAAGTGCTGATTTTATTTTGTTCCATCTTATTCAAGAAACTTTCAGAAGAAAACTGGACTTGCTAAAAATATGATAAACCCCTTGAAGGAAACCTTGTGGGGTCTACTTGTGTGAATGAAGTCATTTATGGGGTGATTCTAATGTTTCAGCAGCATTAGGCCCCCCAGAAAACAGTATACGGCTCTAAAATCAAATGCAAAATTCCTGGACCGAAAAGGCCAAAAAGCCTCCTTTTATGCCAAGCCCTGGCACATGCCCGCACAGTGAATAAGGCTCACATATTTGGTATCCCCATGCACGGGAGAAGTGGAAGAATGTGAAAGGAGATGAATTTTGACCGTGGTCTATACCGTGTGTGAAAAATGCTAGCCTAAACTGACGCATTTGCTAAAAAAGTGCTGATTTTATTTTGTTCCATCTTATTCAAGAAACTTTCAGAAGAAAACTGGACTTGCTAAAAATATGATAAACCCCTTGAAGGAAACCTTGTGGGGTCTACTTGTGTGAATGAAGTCATTTATGGGGTGTTTCTAATGTTTCAGCAGCATTAGGCCCCCCAGAAAACAGTATACGGCTATAAAATCAAATGCAAAATTCCTGGACCGAAAAGGCCAAAAAGCCTCCTTTTATGCCAAGCCCTGGCACATGCCCGCACAGTGAATAAGGCTCACATATTTGGTATCCCCATGCACGGGAGAAGTGGAAGAATGTGAAAGGAGATGAATTTTGACCGTGGTCTATACCGTGTGTGAAAAATGCTAGCATAAACCGACGAAATTGTTAAATTCTTGCATTTTTTTCCAATTTTGCCCACTTTAGAGAAAAAAAAAATAATTATATATACTGACAAATGCCACTAAAACAAAGCCCTATCTGTCCTTTAAAAAGAGTGTAAAATTCAAAGATGAACTTTATTCACCTGCTGAGTTATAGTCATCTAAAGAAGCGCATAGCAAAATTGTGAAATTTGCTCTGGTCATTTAGCTGTAAAACAGCCTAGTCCTTAACCGGTTAAAAAAAAGGCTTTTGACATTTTCTTAAAAATATGAGAAATTGCTGTTTATGTTCTAAGCCTTGTAACGTCCAAGAAAAATAAAATAATGTTCAAAAAACGATTCCAATCTAAAGTAGACATATGGAAAATGTGAACTAGTAACTATTTTGGGTGGTATAACCATCTGTTTTACAAGCAGATGCATTTCAATTCTGAAAAATTCAATTTTTTCAAAATTTTCTCTAAATTTTGCAATTTTTCACCAATAAACACTGAATATATCGACCACATTTTACCACGAACATGAAGCCCAATGTGTCACGAGAAAACAATCTCAGAATCGCTTGGGTAGGTTTAAGCATTCCGACGTTATTACCACATAAAGTGAAATATGTCAGATTTGAAAAATGGTCTCTGAGCCTTAAGGCCAAAACTAGGCTGCGTCCTTAAGGGGTTAAGGCCCAAACTAGGCTAAGGGGTTAAAAAAATAAAATATTGCACAAATATTAATAATATATGAATTTGTAATAGTCATGATTCATTATATACTAGCCGGATATAGGGATGTAGCCATCTTTATCTTGACTCTGATAACTTGCTGCAGCGTGATATCACACAACACAAAAGCCATTGAAAAGTCATTGAAAAAGTCAAGATAAAGAATCTAGCCACTGTGTATTTAATGCGCTAAAAGTCAAGATATAGATGGCTACATCTGTATAACACAGATGTAGCCATCTTTATCTTAACTTTTAACGTATTTTAAATACACAGTGTCTAGAAACTTTTAATTGACTTTTGCAATGGCTATTGTTGTGTGATATCACGCTGCAGCAAGTTATCAGAGTGAAGATAAATTGGCTACATCTGTATTATGAAAGTAGTAAGGCTAGGTAGTCATTTTGGGTAGTAAGGATTAATGGGCTATTAGTTTCAGTATTAGGATGGATAAAATTAAGTACTTAACGTATTTTCATGTACATGCATGTCACAGGAGGGATCCCTTTCACGCAGATGTGTATGTACGTGACCGCACCGGAAAAGAAGCTGTGACTGACAGCCGGGCTCCTGCTACAACAGCCAGGATCTAAGTAAGGCCCCTAGGACTATTAGGCCATGTCAGAGGCATGTTTTACACTGTCAGGCAGTAATGCTGTTGTATGCTAACTATACCAAAGCACTATATCATTGATCAGAAGATCGCATTGTAAAGTCTCCTAGTGGGAGTAAAAAAAAATAGTTAAATGCAGTTAACTGGTTATGGACCAGGCACTGTTTAGACATTTTTAACACGTTTTTTTTTTTTTGTGACCTATGCAGGTTTCTTTTCTGATTATTTTTATACACATACTTTTTGCTTTAATAGCATTTTTATGCTTAGGCCTCATGCACACGAATGTGTTTTTGCGTCCGCAATTCACCCGCAAATATGCGAGTGAATTGCGGACCCATTCATTGCTATGGCACCATGTACACAACCGTGGTTTTCACGGTTCCTTCCAGGACCGCAAATATGAGCCGCGGAAACTCAGGACACAGGGCCGGCCTTATGGGTGTGCAACCTGTGCCATCGCACATGGCGCATCACTTCAGCACTGTCTCTCTCCCCCTGCTTGTTTCAGAAGGGCCCGTGCCCGGCGACTCAGCAGCTGCCTTTACGCCCGGGCACTTCTTCTCTCAGTGGCGTCGCTGCCAGCGGCGACACAGGGCATGAGGGCGCACTCTCTTGGAGTGGAATCCCCAATGCTGTCACCGGGGATTCCACTCCAGGAGAAGCCCCTGATGTCACTGTCCATAAATGGACAGAGACGTCAGGGACTTCTCCTGGAGTGGAGTCCCCGGTCACAGCGTCGGCAACGCTGTGGATGGGGATTCTGCTTTAGGAGTTACCCCTCATGTCACTGGCCATATATGGACAGAGACATTAAGCGCTCCATCCAAGAGTGGAATCCCCGGCCACAGGGGGATTTCGCTTCTTCAGGGAGCTACAGTGGCGCTATATACAGGAAGGGGGGAGTGCTATCTACAAGGGGGCTGTATGGCACTACTTACAAGGGGGCTGTGACACTTCCTACAGGGGGGTGTTGCAGTACCTACAAGGGGGCTGCGTGGCACTACCTACAAGGGAGCTGTGTGGCACTACCTGCACGGGGCTGTGTGGCACTACCTGCAAGGGGGCTGTGTGGCACTACCTGCAAGGGGGCTGTGTGGCACTACCCGCAAGGGGGCTGTGTGGCACTACCCGCAAGGGGGCTGTGTGGCAGTACCCGCAAGGGGGCTGTGTCGCACTACCTACAAGGGGCTGTGTGGCACTATCTACAGGGAGCTGTGTGGCACTATCTACAGAGGGAATCTGTGAGCGGCGGGCTGATGGTCATTTTAGTGAGAGTGGCAGGCTGATGGTCATTTTACTGTGAGTGGGTGGCTGATGGTCATTTTACTGTGAGTTGGGGGCTGATGGTCATTTTACTGTGAGTGGCGGGCTGATGGTCATTTTACTGTGAGTAGCGGGCAGATGGTCATTTTACTGTGAGTGGGGGGCTGTTGGTCATTTTACTGTGAGTGGGGGGCTGATGGCCTTTACGTGGTTTCCACCACTGACCTCCAATTGAAATTAATAGGTGGCAGAAAATACCTGCAGCGTTCGTTTGGATTAGCTTCAACTACTTAAAGAAAACGCAAAATAAAAACATCAAATAACGCTGTCAATTCAAAATCTGAAGGAATTTTTAGGCAGATTTTTTCTGCCTTCCAAAAAAACGCTGTGTGAACATACCCTAAGAGTGTAGTGAATATTTGTAGCCGTTTTCTGTCTTTCTCGAAACAATTTTTGGTAGGGGTGCCCTGAGGACATTTTTTGTTTCCAGGGGCGCCTCGAGTCCGAAAAGGTTGGGCAACTCTGTACTAGGCTACAGGATCATGCTGGCCTACGCATGGATCCCGTTGTGGAGCAGCTCAGTTCGTCGTGGGAACGGGGCCTAGATGAGTACAATTTTTCTTTGTTTGGGAGCAAGGTCTACAAGGGGGAGGTGGGGGTCTGTATGGCACTTTCTACATGGGGGAGGTGGGGGGCTGTATGGCACGATGTACAAGAGGGAGGTGGGGGGATGTATGGCACTGTCTACAAGGAGGAGGTGTTGAATTATGGCAGTGTCTACAGGGAGGCTGTATGCCACAATCTACAAGGGAGGACTATCTACAAGGGGGGGGGGGGGCTGTGTGAGGCAGCCAAGGGAGGGGGGTAACTATACTGCGTGGAGACCACTAGGTGGACATTATACTGTATAGGGGCACTAGAGGGGGCAATATACTGTGTATAGCACTTAGTGGGCAATATACTGTGTGGGCACAAAATACTGTGTCCTTGAAGGGGTTATAATATATTATTATTATACTGTATGGGGGGGGCACTAAAGGGGCATTATACTGTGTTTGTAGGCAGTATAAAGGGCATTATACCATGGGGGGGCATTATACATTTTTATGGCGCATTTTTTTTATGGTGGGGTGCCGAGAGATAATTTTGCACGGGGCGCCATCTATCCAAAGGCCGGCCCTGTCAGGACATGTCTTATTACAGCCCACAAATTCGCTAATGACTTGCCCATAGAAGTCAATGGGCCCGTGGAAACTGCGGAAACAACTCCGTGTGACATCCGTAATTTGCGGATTTGCTAAGTGAAGTGTTGCTCAGCTAAGATAGCAAGTTTTCTGTGCACTTTTTTATATGATCTGCATGTTGTGGATGACACACTGATGCACTACGGATGACGTTTCTTCAGCAAAATACGAACTACTGCTCAGGAATTTGCGGACCAGAAAAACACTACGGTCGTGTGCATGAGGCCTTATAGTTTGAATTAAATAGTAAAAAAATAAGCTTTTTTACTTTTAGTAAGTATAGACTTTTTTTTTAAACTCACTGTTTTCAAAGTTAATCAATAAATCCAATGTACCCAAAAATAGTACCAATGAAGACCGCCAAAACAGCTCTGACTCATCGAGGCCTCTTTTCCACAAGACCTACTGTATGAAGGTGTATCTGGCACCAAGACCTTAGCAGCAGATCCTTTAATTTCTGTAAGCTGTCAAGAGGGTCCTACATAAAAAGTACTTGCTTTTTCAGTGCATTCCACAAATACTTGATCTGATTGAGATCTGGGGAATTTAGAGGTCAACACCTTGAACTCTTTGTCATGTTCCTCAAACCATTCCTTAATCATTTTTGCAGCGTGGCAAGGCATATTATCCTGCTATAAGAGGCCATTGCCATTAAGGAATACCTTTGCCATGAAGGGGTGTACTTGGTCTGCAATAATGTTTATACAAGTGGTATGTGTCAAAGTTTCATCCACATGAATGCCAGAAACCAAGGTTTCCCAGTAGAACATTGCCCAGAACATCACACTTTCCGTAGTTCATCCTGGTGCCATTTTTCCCCAGGTAAATCCTGCACATGCACCCGGCCATCCACATGACGTAAAAGAAAGTGTGATTCATAAGACCAAGCCACCTTCCGCCATTGCTCCATGGTCCAGTTCTGAAACTCATGGCTATTGGACTCTATGCCACAGGATATTGTTACATTTCTCTCTTGAAAGATTTGATTTAAGGTTTCCTATATTTGATTGGTTGAGGGGGTATCTTATGAGGACCCCCATCCTTTATATATAGAACAATTGGCATCTCATTGATAGTTTTTGATGCTTTTGACTATATTTTCTATATTGATATTGGGGAGAATGAGGTATTTATAATTTATGTGGTAAACTGTACTTAGAAGGTGCTGTCATAGTGACATGTCAGCAGTTTTGATCAGTGGGGGTTTGGGCACTGAGATCCCCACCGATCGCTAAAACGAAGCTGCAGAAGCTCTCGGGTGACCGCTGAGCCGCTTAATTTCTGATCGGCTTTTTTCAGAAAGCCGAGCAGTTGGTGTATCATAGACTTTCTATTGAGTCCATACACCGTTACCTCAACTTTCTGAGAAAAGCCGATCTGAAACCAAGTGGCTCAGCACTCACCTGAGTGCTTCTCCCACCGATCAAGACTTCTGACATGTCACTTTGACATGTCAGAAGTTTTCTGAACGTTTAGTTACCCTTTAATAGTAAGGCCCTTAATAAGACTGAGAATGATAAATAAATTAAAAAAAAAGACAAATAACATTCATCCTTGTGCCTGTGAATTATGCAAAATTTACAGCAATGACTACTCAACCTATGTGTTGAATATTGGTTAAAACTATTTCTGAAAATAAATATGTGGACAGCACTGCATCAAAACTGTTTTATGTTTGGCCTACTTAGAGACTAATTAGATAATAATGTTTGATGTGTAAAATAAGGCACATGTCTATTATATGAAATATGTGACACAAAGGCACATGACAATTGTTATATAAACTGACAGTAATAACTTGGGAATTATAATGAACACAATACAAGTGTCTATAAATGGAGTTTGTCAAATTACTTCACTACTAAATGTGCTAGTAACATAAAAAAAACATACAAAAGAGAAATGGTTGGCCATTATTGTCATTACATCTGCACAGAAAAAAACATTGTTTGTGTGGGTGCCACTGAAGTCACGTAATGAAAATATTTTTTTCAATTTAGATTATTCTTCTGCATTTTACATAACTTGTGGTTTAATCTATACATGGAAAAAACACAACACCTACTAGCTCTGTTAACAACTGCTAATTAGATTATATTTTTGGTATTCCAGATTTGCACCTTATGGCGAAACTTTTACTGTGAATTTTCAAAAATAATTTGTGTTGTTATTATAAATGTGACTTACTTACAGAATAAGAAACAGACATTTAACATACTGTTCCTTTTAATCGTTATTTAGTCTCAGTACTAAAAGAACAGTAGTAAAAAGAAGGTCTTAGGGCTAGTTCACAAAGAGTTTTTTGCGCTGTTTTTTATGCCGAAACCGCTTCAGAAACGGTGTCGAAAACCGTCCGAAATAGCCTTCCATTGATTTAAAAAAAAAAAAAGTGGCATGCTCTTTTTACCCGCGTTTTTCGTCTCTGACCTATTAACTTCAATGGGAGGTAGAAAAAGCGTTTTTTGAAGGAATTTTGAGGCAGATTTTTATGCCTGCAAAAAACTCCCTTGCATTATTAGATGACTTCATTATTCTATGTTCACACGGGGGAATTTTGCTGCGAAATCCATGGCGAATTCCACTTCCAGGTCATTTCAATGGGAGGCAGAGGCAGATTTTTTCAGCTAGCGGAAAAAATAAGCATCAAGCACATTCTTCAGCCGGATTCCTGCCTGAAAACTCCCATTGAAATGAATGGGAGGCAGAGACGGTTTCAAGCAGTTGCATCACATTCTTCACAGGTGACATGTAAATAGTTGCAGTCACCTGTGCAGAATGTGGCTCAACTGCTGCGGTCACTCACTGGACTCAGAGGTATAAAGACTGGACTCAGGTTTGAGTATATACTGTATATTTTTGGGGGAAGTTTTGTAGGTTCCGCTCGATTGTTTGGACTACGTAGATGAACTAGGATTTTTAGTTTTTTTTAAATAAAATGGTGAAATAGGGGGAACTCCACGTGTTTTTTTTTTCAATTTATTTATAAAAAAAAAAAAAAAAAGACGTGAGATCCCACTTTTTATCATAACCAGCCACCTACAATAAAGCAGCCGCAGCCTAGCACTACCAGGGTTGGGTGGGCCACAGTTTTTCTCCCTTCCCAGCCTGATAATACCAGCCTGCAGTCTCCCCAATACTCGACCATCACTTCAAATGGTCGGGTACTGGATTCTACCCAGTTATTCCCTATAATCCTGGTTGCGGTGGGTACTGGGGTTATAATGGGGGGTAGTGTTAGCTTTTTTTACTGGTTAACACTAAGCCCCACCCTATTAATGGATGCTCTTAATCTGACTGCGGCCATTACTAATGCCATAATAAAGTATTAAAAAAAAAAGAGAAATAACCAAATTTTATGTTATTGAAATAAAAACTCCCCCACACAACTCTCTTTGACCATTTTATATAAAAAGAAAAACTAGTTCATCGACGTTTGATCAAATGATGCAGTGGAACCTGCAAATTAAAAGAAAAAGTTGACGGCCAGCTACTCTGATTACTTTAAGCGCACCAGCAGTCATGTTAAAGTGTGCCTAAAGTTTTGAGAAGTCATAGTGACAGAAGTTTTAATTGGCAGGGGTCCCAGCACTGAGACTCCCACCGATCAAAACTTCTGGCATATCACTATGATGTCTCAATTTTTTTTATAAAAGTATAAGTAAATCTTAAAACGACCCTCCAGTCCCCTCAAAAAAATTAACTAACAATGGTAGAATGAATTATAACTTACTTAGTGTCCATCCCTTTGGTTTTTCTCCCTCCATTCCCTCGTTCTCGGTCCCCATTGTCTTCCATCAAAAATGGCCTCCGCTGTCTCAGACTTGCATAGGGAGCACAGTCTGCAAGTTTGAGACATGCCCCCTCCTCCACTGTCCTCTAATGGACCAGCTCTGATAACGTCAGCGCTGGTCCATCGCCAGTGACGCTTCTCCAGCCGATATCCCTGCAAAGTACCGGCAGGGGAAGGGTCAGTAGCGATGGACCAGCGTATCTCAGACTTGCAGACTGCGCTCCCTGTGCAAGTCTGAGACAGCGGTGGCCATCTTTGATGGAAGACGACGGGGACCGAGAATGAGGGAGCGGAGAGAGAAGAACCAAAGGGATGGACACTAGGTAAGTTATAATTCATTCTACTATCGTTAGTTAGGTTTTTGTGGGGACTGGAGGGTCATTTTAAGGAATGCTACATCTGTAACTGAAATAAACTGTTATTGAATTGTGCTGGCTAGCATCTATTTTATATTTTGTTAGATGTGTGGAAATGTTATAAAAAAATCTAAAGAGACCTTTTTTCTCACTCTTATTAATGCAGGTACATTCAGGGCCCAATCTCTGGGACAAAGGAGACCAAGTTTATAGTGAGGTAGGAAGTTTATATACAGGTAGGATGCTTGGCTGGAGGTTTTTAAAAACTTGTATCCAGTCTAGTTTAGTAGTGCGGAAAAAAGCTAAACTGGTGAGAATATTATTTGGAAATAATTTATTTCTATAATGGTGTTTTTCTCTAAACAGGAGTCTTTAGTTGCTGCATTTTTATTTACTAATAATATGGTTTTCTTTTCAGAGAAACACATCAAAAGCTGGTGGAAAAGTGTGCGAGACCGCTTCATGAAAGACATCTGGAAGGCAGAGAGGAGTGGGTCATCTTCCAAAAAAACAGAAAATAAATTATAATGTGCTGCTGTTCCTCCTGCCCAGCAGAGGACAACGCCCCTAACTATTGAATGCATAGGAGACAGAGAGCCAGCAAGAGTCCCATGCTGTCCAAGAGGAACAGCAGCAGCAGGAGGAGAGGGAGCCCACTCTATTAACATACGCTGAGGTCTATTATGAAGCGGAGGGGCAGACAAGACAGAAGACCTACCGGGGTTGTTATTGTTGCCGGGGGAGGAATCAGCAGCCGTGTCGCACACAGCTCCAATACCATCACCATCAGCAGCAGAACAAATGGGCGTACTATATAGCCCACCTGCTGGTGCCCCCCCCCAGCAGCAACCTGACAGAGACGACCTGCTCCCACTTCCCGCACACCTTCCACCAGGGAGCAGACAACAAGGCCCCTCGGATAACAAAAAGGCAATTAGATGTAGAGACCGAAGCCCCGTTCCTTATCCGGTGATGATGAGGTTGAGGCCCGCATGCCAAGGAACTTTTATGACCTTTGTCACAGCCTTGGCGGCAGACCTCAGGTCCGCTCCCAACCTTCCGGAAGTGGGTGAATTGATTAACCGTTTCTGGCAGGTAGTAGGGCTCACTCAGGGCCCTTCTCAACAAGACTCAACACATGCCACCCAGACTGACCCTGTATATTTTTACCACCCCCCTTCTTCCCCGCTCACTGCTGGTTCCAAATTTTACCATTCCTTTTTCCCTCACCAACAACTTACACCAGCATTGGGAAAAGCCATGCACCCCAACCTGAGGATGACTCCTCTATTTTTATACCAAATTTATAATTTTTGTTTCTTTTGTGTTCCAATCTGGGTGGAGGTGGCATTTTTCTTTATTGTTAGGAGGTAATTGGGTGGGAGCTCATATTTGGCATGGGTTGGGGGGAGGTTTATTGGGGGAATGGGAGGGTGGTCCTGGGGGATATTTATTTTATTTAAATAAATATTGTATATATTAAACATTGGATTTATACTTATGGTTTACAAGTATTTAGTAGGCCAATAGTATAAACCTAAAATTAAATTGTTCTACTCAGTGTATGGTTGCACGTTGTATACTTTGCCCGTGTGTGATCCAGATTTTTACTGTCTGGAACACTAAGCATGGAGATGGACACTGAAGTAGAACAATTACATTTTTAGTTAATAACATCGGTAATGTGAATGATAGCTAGAGCCCCCCACACATTGTAATGCCACATTTGCTTGGGGATTGCACGTATGATTTTCATTACTCACTCGTTCTATGCTCTGGGTACTTAATCACACATCAAATCAGTGTGTCCGCACGTCAGTAGCATTGAAGGAGTGGGGTTAATTAAATAGGGGCCTATTCACACGACTGAGTCTCGGCCATGAGACTTGGTCCGTGTGTCTGCCGAATTTACTGGCTTGAGCAGTATGCAGGGAGACTGACTCCTAGCATTATAGTTCTCTATGATGCTAGGACTCAGTGGCGTAACTACCGCCGTAGCATAAGGGGGCCCATTCTGCCCTCCAGCATGGCCCTCCCATGCCCAGTGGCGCCGTTAGCAGCCACATTCGACCCCACATTCAATAGTACCTGCGTCCTTAGGATGCAGATACTGTTGAACATTATGGCAGAGCAGGGAGGTATCTACCTGCTCTTCCATTTACTAGGCTACAGGCTGTCACTGGATCATGCCAGCCTATGCAAGGATTCTGTTGGCATTGTGGAGCAGCTCCATTAGTCACGGGAACTAGGTGAGTATAATTTTTTGTTTTATTTGTTTGGGGGGCACTATTTACAAGGCAGAGATGGGGGGCGCTATCTACAAGGGGGAAGTGGGGTGCTGTATGGCACTATCTACAAGGGGGAGGTGGGAGGCTGTATGGCACTGTCTACAAGAGGGGACTGTCTAGAAGGGGGAGGTGGGGGCTCTGTTTACAAAAGGGAGGTGAGGGGCTGTAATTGCATTTTTTTGTTTTATTTGTTTGGGGGCCCTATCTACAAAGGGGAGGTGGGATGCACTATCTACAGGGGGGCTGTATGCCACTATCTACAGGGGGAGGTGGGGGCATTATCTACAAGGGGGGCTATATGGCACTATCTACAATGGGGTGTGTGACACTATCTACAGGGGGGCTGTGTAGCACTGTCTACAAGGGAGGCTGTATGGTAGAATCTACAGGGGGTTGTATGGCATAATCTATCGGGGGGCTGTATGGCATAATCTATGGAGCGGGGTGTATGGCACTATCTATGGGGGCTATATAGCACTATCTACGGGGGCTATATGGCACTATCTACAGAGGGTCTGTATGGCAGAATTTACGGGGGGTTGTATCAGACAATCTACAGGGGGAGCTGTATGGCACAATGTACAGGGGACACTATCAACAAGGGAGGACTGTGTGTGGCACCCAGGGGAGGTGGGGGGTCCCAGTCAAAAGTTTGATATAGGGCCCAGTCTTTCCTAGTTTTGCCCTTCTTAGACTC
The DNA here is from genome assembly GCF_050947455.1 of Rhinoderma darwinii. Taxonomy (NCBI): domain Eukaryota; kingdom Metazoa; phylum Chordata; class Amphibia; order Anura; family Rhinodermatidae; genus Rhinoderma; species Rhinoderma darwinii. Next base: position 105,424,013 of record NC_134689.1, read on the forward strand.
GCTGTTCCATACTGATTACAGTACGATACAGTATTTTGCAGGGAGGCAACAACATAAATATTTACAATATTAGGAGTCAGTCTCCCCTACTGTTCACACCGGTAAATCCAGCAGAAGCTTAGACCAAGTCTCATGGCCAAGACTCGGTCATGTGGAAAGAGCCTAAAGAAAAAAAACAATCACCGTGCACTCCCTGGTCCTACCGATAGCAATAAGCATTTAAACGATAGTTCTAGACTGATCACAGTTCAGGGAGCTGAACTACTAACATTACAGTTATGTATGATGCTTAGAGTCCATGACTCCTCCTGGAAATACCGACCCGCACTGATGATTACAGTACAGTACAGTATCCATTATCCATGGGGAGTCATCTATGATTCTCTGATTCCAGCTCATTGAACTGTGTTCAATCCGTAAAGCACAACTGAGATACATATCATACATACAGATCACAGAACAAAAGCAGCTGTTTGAAGTTGGCTAAAAACACATTTTAAAAAGGGGTTTTTCAGTCCCATAAAATTGATGACCTATCCTCAAGATAGGCCATCAATAGTTTATCGGTCGGGTGTCCGACTCCTGGGACCCCCGCCAATTAATTGCACTAACAATATCAGGGTTGTACAACCAAGGGCACTGCAGTGGTGGGAAGTCAGATTGTCATAAAAAAAATATAGTTGAAATTTCACCACAGTTAAAAAAAACACATCATTTCTGGTGAAAAAATAAAATATTAATTAATTATAAAAATAGCCAACTTAAACGTGGCATTAGTCCAATATGGATAAAATAAAGTATATAAAAAAACACCAATTGGCCATGTAATGAGGCCAAAAGCAATTGTCCATGAAATAAGGCTAGGGTAAATTCAGAATTGAGTGTAGGACAGGGCAAAAAATTCGAGGTGTGCAGGAATCCATGAGAAGAATCATCAGTCCTGGGCAGACTGCTCTTCACGGAGGCTGCTACTGTAGATTGCCAGGGAACTGCATCTTTGGGATTTATGAAGTAGTCTGTGAAGACATTTCTCACCCATACAGCTGAGCTGATGCACGACCAAAATTACAGTTGACCTGTGAGTCACCAAAAGCCACCTATTCCCGTACATAGTTGTGGAGCACACAGGCAGACCAGATCAATTGTGACCACATCAATTGTGTCAGCATCCAACTGCAGTGCACAGGTGAAAAACCTCCACTTACTGCCATGATCTCGAAGGTGCACTCCACGAAGTGTCATGCCCTGGTCAGCCTCATGTTGAAGACCCTCTTACAGGCATCCAGTCCCCTCCATGGGTATGGGCACAGCAGGTTGATCATCAGCGGAAAGGCGTCATCTGATACCATGATGAAAGGGACTGGACGAGTGGTACAGTGAAGAGGTCTTGGAGGAGGTAGAGTCACCTGATCTATCAGTACTCGCCGGCTAAATGTGGATGTCAGTAGCACTGTCAGTAGCGCCCGGGAGTCCCCAGTACTACCATTGGTGCCAACGTTGATAGCAAGAAACTTGTACATGGCATCAGCTACCGGGATCAGGACCACAGAAAAGTACTTCTTGTAATTGAAGTAATGTGATCCTGAACGCGGTGGCACACGTGCATGCTTACTGTCTACGGCGCCTATGTAGTTTGGAAAATTGGCCACAGACTAAAAGCCTGCTGCTGCTTGCAATTAAATCTCCTTAGTCAGACTGGGCATCTATATTGGCTGCAAATACTGTCAGATAACGTGGCATTTGCACCTGACAAATCCAAAGATGGTGGATTTACCAATCCGGAATTGGAGGTGCAAGGATGCGTAACTCTCCCCAGTTGCGAAAAAAACTGGAAGATAGGAAAAAAAAACAACAAAGTAATAAATTAGCATTAATGACATAATTTCATGCCTATCTTGAACAAACCCATCAAACAAAAAAAATTAATTGGTAAAGTTGTTCAAGGAGGCAAGACATTTATTAAATTAGAATTTTAAGAAAAAATACTCACAGCAACGTGATGAGCAGCCTTTCTATTGGACTGATGGCTCTCCTCATGGTATGATCCTCCCGATGCAGGTGTTCTGAGAGGATACTATGCAACCGGTCAAAGGCCTCCATGGGCATTCTGCAAAATTGCATGAATTTGGTGGGATAGCTGTAAAGAAACACTTGATATAAAAATATAATTTCCCCCATTGAATTCACCTGTCCTACAGTCAGCGTCTCCCTGGCCTGAAATGGCTGATAACAGGGAGTAAAAGATTACATTCCCCTGTCCTATGGTCAGTATCTCCAACCCATCATCACCCAAAATGGGTGATTACAATCCATTTTATCTGTTTTAACCTGTCCTACAGTAAGCCTCTCCCCGGCCTGAAATGGCTGATAACAGGGAGTAAATTATTACACCCATCCTACAGTTTAATGTAAAGGAATGTAATACTCACTGTCTTAATTCATGATACAGCTGTCCTATATGGCATCTGTGTTGTCGGAAAATGTTTATTAGATGTACCCACACTGTCTTTCTTGTTCCTGTATAAAAAAAAAACATGAAATACATTAATAAAATGCATAGCTGCTAAACATTTGATCAGTTAAAAAAATAAAATATAACTTTCACATATACATACCTGCTGCATCCTACGTCGGCGAATTGTTAATGATAATTTTCATGAGGAGGCACATTTCTCGCCTCCTCACCTTTATTTGTTATTCTGCAGGGGTTAAGGCTTCATCAGAGGAGATTGTGGCCCCAAAAGTGCCAGGTTTCGCTTAAGAATTTATAGTATCTTCTTCTCGCAAATAATGAAGACTATGGCGCCTGAGAAAATGCTGGGGGGAGTTTTTCTATGTTCTGTGGTCTTTCCAACCTCTAGAAGGCTTATCCCAAAAAAAAGGTTAAATAAACCGTTTCAACTTCAAAATTCTGCTTCAAACTCCTGAAGCAGAAATTTTCAGCTTCCTCATTTTCCTCCGTGTGAACAGGCCCATACCTGCAGTCATTGTGCCATTCACATAGTTCTACCTGAGAACAAGAATAGATAAATGCCAACATATTTCTCTCTTCTACAAAGAAGCGTGGGTGGATAGGTGTTTTCTTTCCTAAATTGATTCAATTTGGAGGTGCCATTAATGTTTTGGCACTGCGCAGCATCTGTACTGGCCTCTGAAATCCATAATCCCATTTACATTTCTTTTTTCTTAATGTCAAAATGTCCAAAATTACTTGGACGGTGTTTCTAATATTTTGGCACTGTACAACATCTGTTCTGGCCATATGGTGCCAGAAGCCAGCAATAGCAAAATAGGCCTCCAAAATCCATAATTCTCTATAGGTATTTAAGTTATGTAAGTTAAACCCTTCCCGACATTTGACATATCCATACGCCAAAGTCTGGTAGGGGAAGTAAGTAACGGGCTCACGGAGTGAACCCGCTCCATACGATGTGGGTGTCGGCTGCATGTTACAGTCGACACTTCAGAGTAATGAGCCAGATCACACTCAAGTGCGATCCCGCTCGTTTAACTCGTTAAATGCCGCGGTCAAATCGCCATCTTTGTGCTCCTATTAAACGCTGCCTCCCGGCAGGTCTAAGTAGAAGCATGTCAAAATCACGATATACTGCAAGACGTTAGTATTGCAGTATATAGTGCAAGCGATCTAACGATTGCTGATTGAAGTCCCCTTCGGGGACTAATAAAAAGAGTAAAAATGTGTAAAATAAAGTTAAAAAAAATAAAATATATTAAAAGTTTAAAAATAAAACCTTTTCCATTTTACCCCTAGAGCATAGTAAAATAATAAATAAATAAACATGATTGGTATCGCCGCATCCGTAAAAGTCTGAACTATTACAAAGCTAAAACATTATTTAACCCACACGGTGTACGCATAAAAAAAAAAAAAATGTAAGCGCCAGAATCTCTATTTTTTGGTCACCTAATCTCCCACAAAAAATGAAATAAAAAGTGCTGAAAATGTCGCATGTACCCCAATATTGTATCATTAAAACCTACAGCTTATCCTGCAAAAAATTAGCCCTCATACCACTTAATTGACGGAAAAATAAAAAAATTATGGCTCTGAGAATTTGGCGACACAAAATAAATTGTATTTTTTACTTGTAAAAGTAGTAAAATATAGAAAAGACTATATATATTTGATATCGCCGTAATCGTATTGACCCACAGAATAAAGTTAACATGTTGTTTTAATTGCACAGTGAATTCCATAAAAACAATGCGCAAAAAACTCTGGAGGAATCGCTGTTTTTCTCATTTTCTACCCCACAAATAATTGTTTTACCGTTTCCTAGTACATTATATGGCACAATAAATGGTGCTACGAAAACTACAACTCGTCCAACAAAAATCAAGCCCTCATAGGAATATATTGATGGAAAAATAAAAAAGTTATGGCTTTTGGAAGGTGGGGAGGAAAAAACGAAAATGAAAATCTTAAAAATGGCAGCGGGAAGGGGTTAAAGGGGTTCTCTGAACATTTTATATTAATGGCCTATCCCTAGAATATGTCATCAATGTCAGATTGGTGGGGTCCGACTCTATGTACGCATCCCTAGCGCGTGTGCCTGGGAATGCAGTTCCTGTCTGATTCGTGAATGGGACTGAGCTGCAATCCCAGCAACAGATGTGTATGGTGCTGCGCCTGGTAAACACTGAAGGGGCCATGGCGAGGAACACTGCAGGCCCTTCAGTCAGCTGATCGGTGGGGGTGCCGGGAGTAAGACCCCCACCAATCTGATATTGATGGACTACCCTAAGGATAGGTCATCAATATAAAATGACGTGAGAACCCCTGTAATTTCCTAGATAGGCTTATTCATTCGAGTATATGACTAAAATTTACCTCTCTATTTTATCAGGCTTGTTTGACTTCTCTTCTGCTTTGTCCCCGTTGTACCACATACTCGGCTCTGCCACATCTCTGTTCTGGACTGCCTAACCATGCTGTAGATGCCATCTTCTATAACCATTCCAAGGACTTTACCTTTGTTGTTGCCTATAACAACTGTACTTCTTGCTGTCCCCATAGTATCTCATTTAACCCCTGTTAGCTTTTATCCAGATAATTAACCGGTAGACTAGCTAGAGGTGCCTAAGTCCTGGGGCCAAATGAGTACCACGACTTTAACCGAAATTGGGGGAAAGGGGGTGCTATAGATGAAATTCTGCTGTCCAGCTGGTTCTGTCTCTTTGAATAACAGGAAATAAATTGTTACATATGTAAATAGAAACCTATCCACACTAATTCAAGGCTGCCGAAAGTGGCTCTTATAATTAATGGGCAATGAGTATTAATGCCGTGCAGTGGCAGAAAAAAATTAAAAAGGGGGCACACTACTTTTTATAGGCACTGCAATAATAGTTAGTCCATTTAGGCTTTTACTCATTTGTGCAATTGTAGAATTGTAAAAACATAAAAAAAAAACACAAAAAAAACTTCTTATTTCTTTGGGCCTGTGTCACTGTCTGAAGGAAGATTCGATATCCAGAAGCTGAAGCAATCGTGAAGGATGGTAGTGATGGTAGGAAGAATGATAAGGCAAGAATAGCTAAATAATAGGCCAGTCTAAAGAGTCAGAAGTAGATAATAATCTGACAATATTCTGGAAAAATGGAAATCCACGAGCAAGATTTATAAGAAGTCAGAGGGTGAAGCTAAGGAGTTCTGGAGAAAGTAGCTCAGCAATTATCAGATGTGGATTAAGTCACCTGACACAGAAAAGGAAGCTGTCCAGCATCTCATGTAAGGGTGCAGTCACACGCGGAAGATTTTGTTGCACAAATTAGCTAGGTTAGTGTAGAACCTTTTTAACTTCTTAAATGGTCACTGTTGTTTCAACAAACTTTGCATAAATCTATAGTACAAGCGAATATGAGAAACTTTGTAATATATCAATTAGAGAAAATTGTCTCTTTCTCTACTTATTAGTCACTTCTTTCCTCTGGCCTTCTGATCATTAACTCTCAATTCACTGCTAAAATCCATCATATGCTTCCCTCACATCCCGTTCATTCCCTATGATTAGTGTGTACGTTGGGAAACCTCTTTGCGTACACACTAAACTTGTACATAGGGGTCCATTAGTCCGACAGAGGCCAATAGAGTAACTTTTTTTAGGTTTGGAATAGCGTAGTGATCCCACCCAAAAATATTCTGTGCGGTATACATTTTTTTTCTTTATGTGGGAGCCTATGGGTGACGGATGCTATTGTCACAGGCATACGTTTAACATATAGGTCATGGGCTTTGTAAGAACATTTCATGACACATATGTTTTACGGATGACATAATAGTGCATGGATGACAGATGCGATAAACGGATGCCTATAGTGGTATCCATCACCCGTAGACTATAATGTTTAATGGCTACCTCATTAACTCGGCGTATACGTCAAACTTGATGTGGAGGGGGCCTTAAGTGGTGAGAGAGATTATAAGCTCACTGATGGATCAGGTTACATGCTGCCTGTGGAGAGGGGGAGGCAGCTACTTGAATGAGACAGAGACAGGAACACACACACAGACACTGCTGCAACTTCTAGTAAGTGTTCTCTCTCACCCAGAGCCGTAGCTAAGGGCTCATGGGTCCAGTTGCAAAAGTTCAGCTTGGGCACCCAAATCTTCCCACCCCTACCTCCACGTATGCCAAAACCAAAATCATCTTTAATGTTAAATGATGATTGACATATACAGCATATGGTAATATATATATATGGTATTATATGTTCCATGCATGATGCAACAGCACTTTGACAAATACATTTTTCTCGGGTGCCAGTGAGCTTAACCTTGAGGCAGGGTTCTAGTAGCTATAACTTAAAGAAATTATAGCTCTCCAAAAATGTTGGTAGTTATATAGTAAGTGATTTATTGACGTTGGCATTGACATGGGTGAATAAATCACTTATGCTTACTGAAGTTTGAAGACTGCTGTGATTTGTTCAACTTATGGTGACAAGGCTTGACAAAGATCCCATAGAGACGGATCGAAATGTTGCCTGCCTGGGGTGAATAAACACACCACTTTTTTTCACCAATTTCCTTGGAGTGCTGCCTCTTCATTTTTTTGGATTTCATTAACAAGGGTTCCTAGCCTCAACCTAGGAGGCCTGCACCCACTGCTGTTGCTGTGCTGCTTTACTCATTTTCTCATTATATATATATATATATATATATATATATATATATATATATATATATATATATATAAAATAGAGATCTTGCAGCACTCAAAGTGGTGAAAACAAAGTGGTTTATTCAGCCAACAAACAGCGACTGCTGTTTTCTTTTGTTGCTATATATATATATATATATATGTCTTTGTTCACACCATGTATGTAGTGCATGTTCAGCATATGAGTCAGTTGAATCTCCTGGCGCTTTGCTAAACAGGTCCATAGACACATAGACCTCTAAAGAATGTATATCTCTTTATTTACTGTATAGGAAAGTGAAGCCTGCTGCAGTTTCCTATACAGTCAGCCACTGCAAAAGTAATTACTGTGCAGTGCATATTATTTTAAGATGCGGACGGAAGGATGCCATATACCACTGTATGGGTTGGAAGATTTTCCCAGCATATATGCCAAAGCTAGATGCTAAACATGATATGAACCCAGCCGTATATATGTAATAATTTCTGTAGCATATATATATATATATATATATGTACAGTTAGGTCCAGAATTATTTGGATAGGATAGTGGCACAAGTTTTGGTGTTTTAGCTGCTTACCAAAAGATATTGAATATACAGTTATATAATCAATATGGGATAAAGTGCAGACTCTCAACTTTAATTTGAGGGTATTCACATCCTAATTTGAGGAAGGGTTTAGGAATTACAGCTCTTTAATATGTAGCTACCTCTTTTTCAAGGGACAAAAGGTAGCTGAACAATTATCTCAAAAGCTATTTAATGGGCTGCATGGACTATTCGTTAATCCATCATCAATTAAGCAGGTAAAAGGTCTGGAGTTGATTCCAGGTGTGGTATTTGCATTTGGAAGCTGTTGCTGTGAACACACAACATGAGGTCAAAGGAGCTCTAAATGCAAGTGAAACAGACCATCGTTAAGCTGAAAAAAATGAAGAAATCCATCAGAGAGATAGCACAAATTTTAGGAGTAGCCAAATCAACAGTTTGCTAGATTCTTGGAAAAAAAGAGCGCACTGGGGATGTCGTGAACTCCAAAAGACCTGCACGTCCACAGAAGACAACAGTGGTGGATAATCACAGAGTCCTTTCCATGGTGAAGAAAAACCCCTTCACAACATCTACCCAAGTGAAGAACACTCTCCTGGAAGTAGGTGTATCAGTATCTAAGTCTACCATAAAGAGAAGACTTCCTGAGAGCAAATATAGAGGGTTCACCACATGGTGCAAACTATTAATCAGCCCCAAAAATAGAGATGCTACATTAGGTCAAAAGGTTCCCACCTTCAGGTCCGTTACATGTGAGTGGTTTTCAAGCTTGAATAAGGCTCGCACCCACACGCTGCCAGTGCTGTTGGATTTTGTATATATCTGTATATATATATATATATATATATATACTGTATATGTATATATATATATATATATATATATATATATATATATATATATATATATATATATATACAGTGAAGGAAATAAGAATTTGATCCCTTGCTGATTTTGTAAGTTTGCCCACTGTCAAAGTCATGAACAGTCTAGAATTTTTAAGCTAGGTTAATTTTACCAGTGAGAGATAGATTATATAAAAAAAAATAAAAAGAATCACAAAGTCAAAATTATATATATTTATTTGCATTGTGCACAGAGAAATAAGTATCTGATCCCCTACCAACCATTAAGAGTTCAGCCTCCTTCAGACCAGTTATACGCTCCAAATCAACTTGGTGCCTGCATTAAAGACAGCTGTCTTAAATGGTCACCTGTATAAAAGACTCCTGTCCACAGACTCAATTAATCAGTCTGACTCTAACCTCTACAACATGGGCAAGACCAAAGAGCTTTCTAAGGATGTCAGGGACAAGATCATAGACCTGCACAAGGCTGGAATGGGCTACAAAACCATAAGTAAGACGCTGGGTGAGAAGGAGACAACTGTTGGTGCAATAGTAAGAAAATGGAAGACATACAAAATGACTGTCAATCGACATCGATCTGGGGCTCCATGCAAAATCTCACCTCGTGGGGTATCCTTGATCCTGAGGAAGGTGAGAGCTCAGCCGAAAACTACACGGGGGAACTTGTTAATGATCTCAAGGCAGCTGGGACCACAGTCACCAAGAAAACCATTGGTAACACATTACGCCGTAATAGATTAAAATCCTGCAGTGCCCGCAAGGTCCCCCTGCTCAAGAAGGCACATGTACAGGCCCGTCTGAAGTTTGCAAATGAACATCTGATTCTGAGAGTGATTGGGAGAAGGTGCTGTGGTCAGATGAGACTAAAATTGAGCTCTTTGGCATTAACTCAACTCGCCGTGTTTGGAGGAAGAGAAATGCTGCCTATGACCCAAAGAACACCGTCCCCACTGTCAAGCATGGTGGTTGAAACATTATGTTTTGGGGGTGTTTCTCTGCTAAGGGCACTGGACTACTTCACCGTATCAATGGGAGAATGGATGGAGCCATGTACCGTCAAATCCTGAGTGACAACCTCCTTCCCTCCACCAGGACATTAAAAATGGCTCGTGGCTGGGTCTTCCAGCACGACAATGACCCGAAACATACAGCCAAGACAACAAAGGAGTGGCTCAAAAAGAAGCACATTAAGGTCATGGAGTGGCCTAGCCAGTCTCCAGACCTTAATCCCATCGAAAACTTATGGAGGGAGCTGAAGATCCGAGTTGCCAATCGACAGCCTCGAAATCTTAATGATTTACAGATGATCTGCAAAGAGGAGTGGTCCAAAATTCCATCTAACATGTGTGCAAACCTCATCATCAACTACAAAAAACGTCTGACTGTTGTGCTTGCCAACAAGGGTTTTGCCACCAAGTATTAAGACTTGTTTGCCAAAGGGATCAAATACTTATTTCTCTGTGCACAATGAAAATAAATATATATAATTTTGACAATGTGATTTTCTGTTTTTTTTAAAATATAATCTATCTCTCACTGGGAAAATTAACCTAGCCTAAAAATTCTAGACTGTCCATGTCTTTGACAGTGGGCAAACTTACAAAATCAGCAAGGGATCAAATACTTATTTCCTTCACTGTATTTACAGGAAATACCTGTGCGCCCAAGCGACCTCTCCGATGGTCACTTAGGCGCAGAAGTTTTACGGCTGCTTATTCTTACGCCTAGGATAGTTGTTCACTTGATGCTTGTCATCCCCACAGTAGAAGCAGAGGCCATTCTTCCTGCGGAGCTCTCTACGTTGTTGGGAAGACACGGAGGCCCCGAGTTGCATTGGTTCATCCGAGTTTTCCGTGGAAGAACGAAGCAATGGAACCTTGGGAGCCATCATGGGGGAGCCAGAGGCGAAGGCACAAAAACGTTCAAGTCATCGTTCCCTGAGACGTCGGTCAAGACGTACCGCTAAAGCCATAACCTGATCTAGAGAGTCAGAAGAGGGATAGCTAACTAACAGGTCTTTCAGAGCGTTCGACAGACCCAATCTAAACTGGTTCCTCAAGGCAGGGTCATTCCAGCGAGAAGCTACACACCACTTCCTAAAGTCAGAACAGTACTTCTCAACGGGTCTCTTATCCTGACGTAAGGTCACCAGCTGACTCTCGGCAAAGGCAGTCTTGTCAGTCTCGTCATAGATGAGCCCGAGAGCGGAAAAGAAAAGGTCAACAGAGGAAAGTTCCGGGGCGTCAGGAGCCAAGGAGAAGACCCATTCTTGGGGGCCGTCCTGGAGCCGGGATACAATTATACCCACTCGCTGGCTCTCAGAACCTGAGGAGTGGGGTCTTAGACTGAAATAGAGTCTACAACTCTCCCGAAAGGACAAAAAAGTCTTCCGGTCCCCTGAGAACCGGTCAGGCAACTTGAGATGGGGTTCAAGAGGTGAGGTGGAGGGCACTAGCTGGTTATCATCATGCTGGTCGCACCTCTGAGCCAGGGCTTGAAACCTGTAGAGAGAGACCCTACATTTGCTGAGCCAGGGTCTCAAGGGGGTCCATTGTAGTAGGAACCAGGGTAGAAAAGGTATATGGACCTGTGATTATATAATGACGGGGTAAGGAGACAGACAGGTGAGCCCAAATCTACCCGCCACTCAGTCCCTGCCTACTTGCACGACCCGTCCTGGGCGACGGTCCCTACGCTCAATACATGCACAAGAGAGAAACAGACAAGGGTACACAGAAGCTAAGGGAAATGGGGCAGTTGCCCACGGAAACACCGTGAGCAACAAGAGTAGTGAACGAGCCAAGTCAAACCAGGAGTGTACGAGGTACCAAACGCAGAGCAGGAGCGTAGTCAGTAAAGCCAGGGTCAAAATGAAGCTGAGGTCAATAATAATAGCTGGAACAGCAGAGTCAGGAAACAAGAGAGAATCACAGGCAAAGACAAGAAGCAAATGAAGGTATACATAGACCGAGGGCAGGAGCTAGAACCGTCTGGCCAGGCTGTGATAGGTTCTCCCACTCCTCAGCCTACCAGCCTGTGTGGTAGCGGATCGAGTCACTCTATCAGACCTAGGAGCAGATGCAGACTGATTAACCACGGGCGTCGACACAGAAGCTGTGTCTGGCAGATCCTTTACACTGATCCTATATTTGTTACATTTAGTGATATAGACCATGGGATCAATGAATAATTTTTAGCTTTTACCTGTCGGACGAAAGGTACCATTTCGAGGTAAAAACAAATTAAAATTAAATTTTTATAAATTTCTATTTTTTTCAAGGTTTACTGTTTTATTTAGTGTTTTTACCGTTCAAATTTAAATTTATTCAGTAATTTTTTACTTGATCTTTATTTGATTTTTTTGTGGTAATACACCTATCTTCTCTCTTGGGTGTCTGGCAGTCCCTCACAGTTGGACACCTAACATTTGGTAACATAATCACTCTTGCAGCCAGCTTAAACCTGTTCCCTACATACAATATAGTGCAAGTTTAAAACTTAGTGCCATGAGATGTACATTTATGTTTCCAGATTAATTTCAGAAAAATCTGATTTGGATGAAAATTTACATAGCTTGACTGCCATGCTGTCAAGCTGCTTTTTTTCCCTTGTCAAAGTGCCTGGTTGCTAAATAAACACTGCCTAACAACCCCAGTTTTCTGCTTAGCAGCCAGTCTGCCTATAATTAGTCAGTTCTACAACTCAATTACTACTGACCTTAGCAAAATAAGGGGAAATTCTTATTTGACACGTCAAAAAAGAGCTTGATTAAGCCTCCCATTGACATCAATGGGAAAACACGTCATTAGTCCATTCAACGGACATTTTTTACGCAAGCGTATTTAAATTACTCATCGCGTAAAAAACCCCAAAAAAACATCATGTCAATTCTTCGGAGTGTAAAGCGCGCTGATAACACACACATGTTCCCATAGTCAATGGGAGTCCTAATTACCCGCCAAAAAACAAGCAAAAAGTATGCATGAAACGCGTAAAAAAATTCTTGTATTTTAAAAAGTGCTTTACAGAAACGCTACCGTATTTGACATGTTTACACTTTTTACAACACAGTTGTTTTTTGAAGCGCCGTATGAACATGGCCTTTATCTGCATTGAAGGGAACCTGTCAGCTGTCCTATCTATGGGCAGCATGATTCTCTGACAGGTGCCTTGATTCTATTAAGCTGTTTTACTCTAAGGCACTGACATGTTTTTGAGGAATCACAGTTTTAGCACTAGCTCGCAGAGATTGCCAGGTTTGGGGAGGAGTGTCTATTGGGTGGCTTCCCTCTGGTTACTCTGCGCCTGACTAAGGTTCATTGATATTCCTCTCCCTATACACAAATAGGATGAGAACTGTCAATCAAGCTCAGCTGGGTGGGGACAAGCCATAGGGGAGTCGCCCAGCGGACACTTCTCCCAGAGCCTGGCGCTTATTAACACTATGATTTTTCTGAAATGCCGTAGCGTTAGAGTAAAACATAGTTTAATAGAACCAGGACACCTGTCAGTTAATCATGATAACCATGGATGGTGCCGCATAAACGTGCTGACAGGTTCCCTTTAACCATATATTTGTAAAAACAAAATGTAGGTGGAGAACCTCTTAAATCTTCTATCTTGTTGTGTCTGACCAAAACAATCCTAACAGTTTTGCCATGTTCACATCTGCGTAGGGATTTTCCGTAGTTCTGCTCAGTCAGTAAAGAAAAACAAGGGATAACCGGAAGTAACGGTCCCTTTGCACTACGGACATCAGCGGCCGAATTAATTAAGTGACTTTAATGGGTTACATTGGCTTTCTGTCAGTGTACCGGAAACAATAGCACAGCATGTATTGTTTCCGGTAATCTCTGCCAGATCTGCAACAAAGGCCCCTAACGGAGCCTCCAGCACAGATGTAAACAAGGCCTAATTTCATTTCAGCAGACAGGTTTGATTTGTTAATGTCAAGCTCACTGTCCAGTTTTATTTAATTTAATTTTCTTTTTCTCAGGTATACGAGATCTATCAAGTGCCATGTGACTTGCATAATCAATGTGTAGCATGTTTAGAATCTGTTCTTATAGAGAACCAGTGATAATTGTTATTTGAGATCAGTGTTCTAGAAGTGCAACATTTTTTCTTAGCAACAATGCTTCATTTTTGATAAATTTAGCATGTCAGTCACAACTTTACAATGCCTTGCAGGAGAAAGGAAGCAAGCGAACAGAGAAATCATCTTGTCAAATGAGGCAGTATAAAGCAAAATTGTACAATGGCTAGCGGCAAAGTCAGGACGAGTCTGGGGAGCTAACCATGAATGATGTGGTTCTCTATTATATCATTTATCATTAAAAGTCATGCAAAATGAACAGACAATACAGAATGCAAAACAGTCCTCTTACAAATGTTCATAAAAATGACATGTAATAAGTACATCAAAAATGTAAATGCGCACAAACTGATTAGAACTCTATCAATGAACTATTGAAGTGTAAGCTTCAATCTTCTTTCACTGACAAAGCTGTTGCTCTTTTCTCTATGGGATTTTCTTTTTAATAAATATGTATAGAACACTTGCATTACAGAGTTACCTAGTAAGTACAATTGAAAAATGACACATGTCGATCAAGTTTAACCAGGGGATCGGAGAGGATGTAGCCAAAGGTAAGGAATGGGTGTGAACTGTATGACTTCATTTTCCCCCATTGATGCAGAGGTGGGCAAAAATAAACCCATAAGGCATGAGCCAATCTTCCCTTAAAGGGAAACATTTCCATCTTGATCCTTGAGTTGGTCAACATTCAAACAAGAATTCTATATACAATATTTACATACTGTAATTCTTGATATAACTTTCTAGCCTTTCTTAAATTCTTCAAATGTTTCTGCTAAAACCTCTTCCTGAGATAGGCTATTCCACAGATTGACAGTTCTTACAGTAAAGAAGACTTAATACCTCTTGAAATTGATCTTTTTTCCAGACGGTGGTAGTGCCCCCTTGTCTTTTGAGGGATTTTACATGGAACTGTTTTACACCATATTTTTTGGTATGAGCCAGTAATATTTTTACTGTATATGTATTTATCATGTCCCCCCTTAGTTATCTCCTCTCAAGACTAAATAAATGTAATTATTTTAGTCTTTCTTCATAACTAAGATTCTCCATGCCCCTAATCATTTTGAGGCACTTTTCCAAATTCAGGGCATCCTTTCTATGAACTGTTGCCCAAAACTGAACTGCATATTCCAGATGAGGCACTCGCCCTTCTCCATTTCCTTACTAAAGATGCCTGTATAGATCAGAAGTCCTCAGAAGGCACAGCTCTCCTGCGGACGTCTGATCTTAAGTATATTCTGAACTACCAAGTGGGGAACCACAGAAAAAAAGACAATGCATGGGATCAGTGAAAAAAACAAAAGAACGACAATAATGGCTACATGGAAGACCACAGACACAAAGAATCGAATTCCAACCTCTACAAATTACCCAGAAATCAATAATTATAAAATCATCATGTGCGATTTTATTAAAATATGTAATAATGATCCTACTTATTGCTGGTGCTGTGGAGGCAGCTTTGGTATCTTTTTACATACTTGGCGGTCGTGTTACAATCATTTTGGTCCTCTTTTATAGAAACCATAAATAATTGTAGGTATATAAATTTTGTGAATGGTCCTAAATAGAATTATATGTCAATCATTCCTACACCTCCTACACCTTTGCCATCATCCACAAAAAAAATCTAGTTATGCAGGACTGGGAGACTAAAGAGCTAGTTGTTCTGACTATGGTAAAAGTACAGGGTGGGCCATTTATATGGATACACCTAAATAAAATGGGAATGGTTGGTGATATTAACTTCCTGTTTGTGGCACATTAGTATATGGGAGGGGGGAAACTTTTCAAATTGGGTGTTGACCATGGCGGCCATTTTGAAGTCGGCCATTTTGTATCCAACTTTAGTTTTTTCAATGGGAAGAGGGTCATGTGACACATCAAACTTATCGAGAATTTCACAAGAAAAACAATGGTGTGCTTGGTTTTAAAGTTACTTTATTCTTTCATGAGTTATTTACAAGTTTCTGACCACTTATAAAATGTGTTCAAAGTGCTGCCCATTGTGTTGGATTGTCAATGCAACCCTCTTCTCCCACTCTTCACACACTGATAGCAACACCGCAGAAGAAATGCTAGCACAGGCTTCCAGTATCCGTAGTTTCAGTTGCTGCACATCTCGTATCTTCACAGCATAGACAATTGCCTTCAGATGACCCCAAAGATAAAAGTCTAAGGGGGTCAGATCGGGAGACCTAGGGGGCCATTCAACTGGCCCACGATGACCAATTCACTTTCCAGGAAACTGTTCATCTAGGAATGCTCAGACCTGACACCCATAATGTGGTGGTGCACCATCTTGCTGGAAAAACTCAGGGAACGTGCCAGCTTCAGTGCATAAAGAGGGAAACACATCATCATGTAGCAATTTCAGATATGCCGTTGCCTTGAGATTTCCATTGATGAAGAATGGCCCCACTATCTTTGTACCCCATATACCACACCATACCATCAATTTTTGTGTTCCAACAGTCTTGGAGGGATCTATCCAATGTGGGTTAGTGTCAGACCAATAGGGGTGGTTTTGTTTGTTAACTTCACCATTCACATAAAAGTTTGCCTCATCACTGAACAAAATGTTCTGTGTAAACTGAGGGTCCTGTTCCAATTTTTGTTTTGCCCATTCTGCAAATTCAGTGCGCCGATCTGGGTCATCCTCGTTGAGATGCTGCAGCAGCTGGAGTTTGTAAGGGTGCCATTTGTGAGTAGCTAATATCCGCCGAAGGGATGTTCGACTGATGCCACTCTCCAGTGACATGCGGCGAGTGCTACGCTGTGGGCTCTTGCTGAATGAAGCTAGGACAGCCAATGATGTTTCTTCATTAGTGACAGTTTTCATGCGTCCACATTTGGGCAAATCCAACACTGAACCAGTTTCACGAAACTTGGCAAGCAGTTTGCAAACTGTAGCATGGGAGATGGGTGGTCTCGTAGGGTGTCTTGCATTGAAATCTGCTGCAATGACCCGGGTACTGCGTTCACCAGACATCAACACAATTTCTATCCGCTCCTCACGTGTTAACCTCTGCTGTAAACAAAGAGAAGCTTGTAAATAACTCATGAAAGAATAAAGTAAGGTTAAAACCAAGCACACCATTGTTTTTCTTGTGAAATTCTCGATAAGTTTGATGTGTCACATGACCCTCTTCCCATTGAAAAAACTAAAGTTGGATACAAAATGGCCAACTTAAAAATGGCCACCATGGTCAACACCCAGCTTGAAAAGTTTTCCCCCTCCCATATACTAATGTGCCACAAACAGGAAGTTAATATCACCAACCATTCCCATTTTATTTAGGTGTATCCATATAAATGGCCCACCCTGTATTATATTTTGTTACCCAGTTTTTAGCTGACTATACACATGAGATAAGATGTTTCCTCCCTTAACTTATCTCTAAATCCAGCATTACCTGTGATGTGTGGCGCGAGATTTTTATTGAACATATAAAAAAAACCTGTATGCCTCTGATGGATGCATCTGATGGATGCAATCCGTTAGCCATTTGTCGCTCCAACACTTCCATGTTGAAAAAACTTATATTTTAACGTATATTTTTTTTTACTGGATGGCGCAAGATTATAATGAATTGGTCACAGGGTATGTGGACCCACTAGGCCGCTCCGCCGTATCGGAGAGGCAGCTGACCAGGTTACAGTCTATATGGAAGCCAATAGTAGATAGTAATGCTTGGGTACCTGAACTAGTCCAGACAGTGGCTGTGGCTTCAGCACGGATGGAGGCCGGTGCAGAAGGCAGCGCCAGATGTTGCGGGCAGTATCCGATGTGGCAGAAGACACTGGATGTGGCAGAAGACACTGGACATGCTAGAAGACACTGGACGTGGCAGAAGAAACAGGACGTGGCAAACGACAGCAGGTGCAATAGACACGACTCCAACACTGGTAGGCACAGGAACAAGAACAGTACGGGATACAGGAACAGGTAACAGGGCACGGGTAACAACTGGAACGGGAAACACTAAGGGACCATTTGCAAGACAGACTGGGATAAACTAACAACGCTCAGGCAAGGAACAGAAGGGCTGGGGCCTTCTTATAGACCAGGAAGTCATGGGCCGTTGATGATGATGAACGGCCGGGCACGAGCGTGCGCGCGCACCCTACGGTACACAGCAGAATGGAGCGGAAGTGAGCGATGGCGTGTCCTAGGAAGGAGATGGGTACCAGCGCTCACGGATCCATGGCTGCTGGCGTCGAGAGTTGAGTAAACTAGTAAACTAAAACAGCATAACCGTGGAAAGGACTTGACTAGGACTAAAAGGCAGCCCTGGTTTAGTAAATACACAGGGGATGTTCTGAATAACAATTTATTTAGACAAGTAGATAATAACAAGAAGTCTGAAAATGTGTAATCCTCTAAAAATACGTTAATGTCTTGTTAACCGCAAAGATCAGATATCTGATCGTTTGTAATCCACTAGGAATACGTTAGACTTCTTAATTATAATCTGCCAAGAACAGATGTCTGCCAATCCACTAAGAACAAGTAAATAATCCTCCAAAAACACATGGCTTTTTCTTATGTAATCAAGTAAAAACATGTAAATAATCTACCAAAAACAGATGGCTTTTTTTTTCCTCCTGGTTCCTTTGCCTCAAACTACGACTCACATAAGCAATGACCCATACTTTTCCATCTTGACATTAAGCTAGTACAGCTCCAAATCCTTTGATGCTACCATCCCTATATAAAGTAAAAGTTTTTTTGAAATCCGCATATGCCAG
The DNA here is from genome assembly GCF_050947455.1 of Rhinoderma darwinii. Taxonomy (NCBI): domain Eukaryota; kingdom Metazoa; phylum Chordata; class Amphibia; order Anura; family Rhinodermatidae; genus Rhinoderma; species Rhinoderma darwinii. Next base: position 105,442,449 of record NC_134689.1, read on the forward strand.
GATCAATGGTCAATAATCCTTTCAGTGTTTGGAAGGCCCCGTGTTATTCGGGTCCCTAAGATAGTGTTGAATATCTTTTGGATTTTCGTTCTTTTCCTTTGAAAAATCTTTAAAGGGAGACTGTCAGCAGTTGCGAGGTCTCAAAACTACTGACAAGGTGATATAGGGGAGGGGAAGTGTACTTTAAACCTCCCTCTTTTTCTCGGTCATGCAATTGCCACCAAGGCGGGACTGGCTGTGCAAGTGCTCCTGTACTACACACGGCAAGCCCCACCCCTCTGCTATGAGTAGCGACTCTAGCGGTCTCCTGATTGGCCGCTGGAGCCGTCACACAGAGCAGAGAGTAGCATTTGCGCCCATCACACCAGGGGAATCGAATGTCAGTTTCTCAGTCATGCAACTTGCATGACCATTAAAAACAGGTTAGTTTAAAATGTCCTCCCCTATATCACCCTGTCAGCAGTTTTGAGGTTTCAAAACTGCTGACAGGTTCCTTTTAATAAAACATCTGTAATAGCCAGTGAGGCCCAATAACGTCTGCAGTTCTGTCACTTTCAGGGGTGTTTGCCACTGTCGAACAGCCCGTAGTTTGACTTGCATGGGTTGTATACCTTCTCTGGTGACTACATGTCCCAGATATATAATTTTCTCCCTGAACATCAAACACTGGGTTCGAGAGTTAGTCTATGATGTTCGATACAGGTCAACATCAGATCTAGTCTTTCAAGATGTTCTGTGAAGATGGCTGAAAAGACAATTACACCGTTCAAATATCTCAGTAGGCATTCAAAATGTGGATCCCCAAGGAAGAGTTCCATCAGTCGTTGGTAGGTGACTGGGGCATTTGTCAACCCAGAGGTCATCCTTAATAATTTAAATAAACCCATTGGAGTCACAATGGCTGTCTTTTTCGGTCTCGTTCATGTGCAGGTACTTGTCAATGTCCGCTAGATCTAGCGTGGAGAATTACTCTGCTCTGCCCAAGGTGGTTAGTGAATCTTCCATTTGTGGAAGCAGATAGGCGTCTCTAATAGTGCATGCATTTAGGTGCTATTGGCACCTACACAGAAGCTTATACTTCCATTCTTCTTCTTGACTAGTACAACCAGTAAAGCTCATGGACTTTTACTCACTCTTATTATTTGGTTTTGTAACGTACGTTTCAACAGTTTTTGCACTTCTTAAAATAAGGATGGAGGAATATGGCAATATTTCTCCCGCATTGATCTGGTGTCTACCATGGGGATCTCATGCTCTATATAGGTAGTTTAACCAAAGTCATCTCAAGTCTTAAATAACACTGCTGTCTGGGATTGGAAAAAAATTGACTACTAACTCCTACTAACTACTAGGCCAAAGAAGAACAGATTGTTCAGAAATGTTAAAGATCCTTGTTACTACTTATCCTGACTTCACAGCGCATAATGTTTGAGTAAAACTAAGACCTTCACGTTGAAGTATAGATTCTACTAGAACAGTGGCTCCCTTCAAAAGCCAGTGGGTACCAACTGGTACCGACACCACCAATTCGTGTCATGATGGAATGGACATAGGGGTTGCACCTTGTATTGTAATGCCTTGCAGATATGTGAGTAGTGCAGTCATCTCGGACACTGGACTTGGCTAGGAAACCGGACTGGAATAGTCCTGTCATCTTGGAAACTGGACTTTGCTAGGAAACCGGATACAGCTGGTGAAGTCAACTCGGACATTCGGTATGGCACGGGTACCGGACACAAATGGTGAAGTAATCTTGGAAACTCGGTATGGCACGGGCACCGGTCAAAGATGGTAAACTCGGCTCGGACACTCGACTTGTCACTGGAACTAAACACAATTACTGGTTATGGGATACGGGATATAGGATACAGGAAGGAACCATTTTCAGGACAAGCATGGGTAGACACAACATTGCTCAGACAAGGAATGAATGAGCAGAGTGCCTTATATAGTTCCTGGTATGCTGGGATAGGTTGGGGAGATTTTCCTGGTGCGTGCGCTGGCCCTTAAAGAGCAGGAGCGTCGGTGAGAGAGGACAGTAATATGCGCCGGCATCTCAGAGGGCGGAGACGCCGGCAGGAGTTTAATGGTCTGCGGTCCCGGCCGCTGGTGAGTAAGAGATGTCGACAGTCAGCGACCGTTATAGTACCCCCCTTACACCCTCTCTTCTTACGTCCAGAACGTAAGAGGAATTTCCTGATGAGAGCTGGGGCAACCACATTATATTCAGGCTCCCAAGACCTCTCAAACAATCTGTGGGAGGGATCCTCCAGCTCACCTTGATGCAGGTTTTCACTGCGCTCTGCGCCTGGATCTCCGTGACGGCTCACGGTGTTGTAGACAGAAGAAACTAACAAAAGTAGATGGTCCAGCGCAGTCAAACTTAAAATAGAACGTAGTTCCAATTTTATTTGGATGATTAAAACAAGTTCGTTCCCGAATGCAAGGGTGAAAGTATGGATAAGGTGCATACGCGTTTCAGACGTACACCACATCCTTCGTCATGGCTTTTTTTGCTTGGGATATAGGATACAGGATACAGCTAAGGAACAAAAAAGCCATGAGGAGGACGTGGTGTACGTCTGAAATGCGTAGGCACCTTATCCATTATTTCACCCTTGCATTCGGGAACGATCTTGTTTTAATCATCCAAATAAAATTGGAACTACGTTTTATTTTAAATTTGACTGCGCTGGACCATCTACTTTTGTTAGTTTCTTCTGTCCCAAGACCTCTCCTCAGGACCAAACACCTGCCGTCCACCAGGTAGAAGGTCTTCCCTAATACCTTCTTGTAGTCCAGGATCTCCTTTACCTCAAAGACATCATAGCAACTGCAGGGAGCTGTTGCAGAGCTAGGAGATTTGCTGTATCGGTTCAGGACCACCGGTTTTAGGAGGGACACATGGAATTAGTTGGGATTTTAAGGGTAGGAGATAGCCATAGCTTATGACACAGGGTTGATCTTTTTCAAAACTTCAAAAGGACCTAGGAATCTGGGAGTGAATTTGAAGGAAGGGATCTCCAGATTAATATTTTTTGAGGATAATCAGACCTTGACTCCGGGGGGGGGGGGGGGGGGGACAGGAGGAATTCCTCTTTTCTTGTCGGCATATCTTTTCATGCGATCAACTGCTTGCAAGATCGCAGACTTAGTTTGCTGCCAGATGTGAAGGAAACCTCTGAAAGAAGTGTTGGCTGCAGGCAATTGAGACATAGCTGGCACAGGAAGAGGAGCATGTGGATATTGACTGTACACAAAGAAGAACGGAGAAGAAGCAGTAGACTCACTAGTATGATTATTGTATGAGAATTCGACCTATGGCAAAAGCTGTACCCAATTGTTGTGTTGAACTGAAACAAAATGACAAACATAATTTTCAAGTACTTGGTTGATCCTTTCAACTTGACCGTTAGACTGCGGGTGATAAACAGAAGAAAAGTCCAATTTCACATCTAAAAGTTTACATAGGGCTCTCCAGAACTTAGATGTAAATTGTACAGCCCGATCTAACACAATATGGAGGGGTTGTCCGTGCAGACGAAAGATGTGCTGGATAAACAAACTTGCCAGACGAGGAGCTTAAGGAAGGCCAGTTAAAGGGACAAAATGTGCCATCTTGGAGAAGCTGTCCACCACGACCCAGCCAGTAGTACATCCAGCAGAAGGAGGAAAGTCAGTAATAAAATCCATGGCAATGTGTTGCCAGGGAGCATCAAGAACTGGCAGAGGTTGGAGTAGACCTGCAGGTTCAGAATGGGTAGCCTTGTTTTGGGCACAGCTAGTACAGGAAGAAACATAGTCCAAGACATCTCTAGGTAGCGGTTGTCACCAGTAGTGACGAGCAATAAAGTCCTGAGTCTTATGAACACCAGAGTGCCCAGCCTGTTTGCAATTCAGTCCCTAGCAGAGAATTATTTTCCTGTCAGCAGGATGGACAAAACATTTTCTAGGAGGAATATCTGTGATCTGCAGAGGGTTAGCAGCCTTTTTACGGCACTGCATCAGGATAAAGTAAACAGAGCAGGGAGTGTCAAATCTCCCCGCTCTCAGCTGCTAGAGGCAGCTGAGGGCTGGGAGCGTCCCTGCTCTGCCGGGTGAGATCGATATTAGTATCGATCTCACCCGTTTAACCCTTCAGATGCGGTGCGCAATAGCGTGCACCGCATCTGAGTGGTTTTGGAGAGAGAGAGGGAGCTCCCTCTCTCCCCCACCGACACCCGGCTATACGATCGCCGAGTGTCTGTGTCTTAATGGCAGCCGGGGGCCTAATAAAGGCCCCCAGGTCTGCCTGGAGCGACTGCCTGCTAGATCATGCCGGAGGCATGACCTAGCAGATGCCTGGCCATTTTAAATGGACAGGCAGTAATACACTGCAATACAAAAGTATTGCAGTGTATTACAATAGCGATCGGAGAATCGCATATTATAGTCCCCTAGTGGGACTAGTAAAAAAGTTTAAAAAAAAGTTGAATAAAGTTAATGAAAAAAAAAAAATGTGAAAAAAAATGAAAAACCCAGCTTTTCCCCTTACACAATGCTTTACTATTAAAAAAACAAAATAAAGTAAAAAAGTTACACATATTTGGTATCGCCGCGTCCGTAACGACCCCGACTATAAATCTCTAACATTATTTAACCCGCACGGTGAATGCCGTAAAAAATTTAATAAAAAACTATGGAAAAATTGCTGTTTTCTGTGAATCCTGACTTTACAAAAATGTTATAAAAAGTGATCAAAAAGTCGCATCTACTCAAAAATGGTACCAATAAAAACTACAAGTCTTCCCGCAAAAAAAAAGCCCTCATACAACCGCATCGGCGAAAAAATGAAAACGTTACGGCTCTTCAAATATGGAGACACAAAAACAAATAATTTTGAAAAAAAAGCGTTTTTACTGTGTAAAAGTAGTAAAACATACAAAAACTATACAAATTTGGTATCGTTGCAATCGTAACAACCCGCTGAATAAAGTTATGGTGTTATTTATATCACACGGTAAACGCCGTTGATTTAAGACGCGAAAAAGAGTGGCAAAATTTCAGGTTTTTTTCTATTCCCCCCCAAAAAAAAGTTAATAAAAGTTAATCAATAAATAATATGTCCCCCAAAATGGTGCTATTAAAAAGTACAACTTGTCCCGCAAGAAAGAAGACCTTATACAGCTATGTCGATGCAAAAATAGCGGAAATGAAGCAGGAATTGAAATCTGGCGAAAAACAGTGACCATATGGCTTGACGAGAATTCAGTAGTTGTGCAGACTGTAAATATGTGAGGTTTTTGTGATCCGTGAAGATGATGATGGGATGAGCAATTTCCCCGAGCAGATGTCTCCACTCTTCTAAGGCCAACTTGACCGCCAGCAACTCACGGTCCCCATTGGAGTAGTTGCGCTCTGCAGGAGAGAAGAGTTTGGAGAAAAATCCACAGGATACTGCCTACTCTTGGAATTGTTTTGGAAAAGGAGTGCCCCAGCACCAGTGGAAGAAGCATCAACCTCCAGTGAATACTTCCGTGTCACATCAGGATGATGAAGAACGGAGGCAGAAGTCAAAGCGCTCTTGAGGTTGGAGAATGCTGACTCTGCCTCAGGGGTCCAGTCATAAGCATTCACTCCCTTCTTGGTAAGAGCTGAGATGTGAGCAGTATGCAACAAGAAATTTATGATGAACGGACGATAAAAATTAGCGAATGTAGAAATCTCTGTATGGCTCGGAGACCTTGAGGTCGTGACCACTCTAAGATGGACTTCCCTTTCTCCGGGTCCATATGTAGAACACAATCAGAGATAATATAGTCCAGGAAGGGCAAGGATTTTCTTTCAAATACGCACTTCTCAAGTTTAGCATATAAGTTGTTCCCCCTTAACAGCGACAGGACTTGGCGGACATGCTTCCGATGCGTCATCAGATCTGGTGAGTAGATCAAGATGTCATCCAGATAAACCACCACACAGACATACAGAAGATCCCGGAAGATGTCGTTCACAAATTCCTGAAACTCTGCTGGAGCGTTACACAATCTAAAGGGCATCACGAGATACTCGTAGTGACCACCTTGGGTGTTGAATGCGGTTTTCCATTCATCACCCTTGTGGATACGGATCAGGTTATAGGCCCCGCGTATATACAGCTTTGTGAAAATCTTGGCTCCACAAATCCTATTGAAGAGCTCAGAGATAATCAGCAAAAGGTACTTCTTTTTGACTGTGATTTGGTTTAAACCACATTCATCTATTCTCCACAAAGAAGAATCCGGCTTCGGCTGGCAAAGTGTACTTCCTGATGAACCCCCTCTCGAGGTTCTCCTTGACATAATCCAACATGGCCAGGGTTTCAGGCAAGGAAAGAGGATAAACCTGTCCACAAGGAGGCAAAGCTTCAGGGATTAACTCAATAGGACAGTCGTAGGCAAGATGAGGAGAGAGGACGTCTGCCTCTTTCTTTCTAAAGACATCCACGTAGGTAGCATACTGTGAAGGCAGTCCAGTGAGTGACTGAGGCAGTGGAGAAAGAACAGGACGAACCTGAGACTTACAGCGGTGAGGACATCGGGGTCCCCATTAGAGGCAGCTCCAGAATTCTAGGCAAGGATAGGAGTGTGTTAGCGAAGCCATGGCAATCCCAGCAGGATGATGTTAATAGCTTTAGACAGCACATAGAAAGCTATCAGTTCCGAATGGGAGACTCCTAATTGTAGCCTCAGAGGTTTGGTGATAGAAATAATTGGGTCTGGCAGAGGTTGTCTGTTCCACCAGAAGTTTCTCCAGAGGAACTGTGGTCAAGTGGAGACGGTCTACTAAGTCATGCTGAATAAAATGTGAATCCAAATAAGCGGGTATAGAGTGTGATTCTTCACCCGAGAAGACAGAAGACAGTCACGGGAATAGATAATTTGGGAGAGAGTTTAGCATTTGCTATCAATCCACATCGGGTTGTCTCTCCAATCAGCCCTAGGTGTTGGAGTCTCCCGGCTTCTGTGGACATTGACATACAAAATTACCCTTGTGGCCACAGTACAGACACAATCCCATAGAGCTTCTATGCTATCGCTCCTAGTCTGACAATCTGAGTCTGTCCACCTGCATGGGCATAACAGGAGGAACAACTGGAGGACACAGTAGGGGTCTCTGGAACCTGGGGACCAGTCTATAGGACTGCTTCTCCAAGCGAACTTAATGAGTGCATTCCTGGATCCTCATGTCGATCTGAGTTGCCAACAGAATTAGGGCAACCAAGGTGGGTGGCAGGTTACGAGCCACCAGCTCACCCTTAATTTGAGGAAACAGTCCATGCCAAAAAATCGCTACCGAGGCCTCGTTATTTCAGGCAAATTCCGCTGCCAAGGTACGAAATTGGATGACGTATTCTCCTACCATCTATTCCCCTTGACAAGGAGTCAGAAGAGAAGCAGCTGCAGAAGACGTCTGGCCCGGTTCTTCAAATACAGTACAAAATGTCTCTAGGAACTACTGTAGATTTTCTGACTCCGGTCCCTCACGTTCCCGGATAGGGTTTGCCCATGCCAGAGCTTTGCCAGAGAGGAGGGAGACAATAAAAGCGACCTTGGTCACATCAGAGGGGAAAAGATGAGCATGTAGTTTAAAGTAGATCTGACACTGGTTGATAAAGCCTCTACAGGTTTTTGAATCTCCATCGTAGCGAGGCGGTAGTGGCAACGAAATTCCAGACCCAGAATTGGCAGGAGGGATAGCAGGTGGTGGAGTAGTGGAAGCAGCCACAAGAAACACAAATGGAAGATTCAAATGGGTAATAATAGAGTTTACAGCCTGTAGGAGCTGATCCTGACGTGCCCGGAGGTCACACATGTTCGCTTGCATAAACTGGACCGTTGTCTTGGATTGACCAGCGAGATCCATGGCCTGAGCAAACTGTAACGTCTTGCAGGAATGTGGACCCACTGGGCCACTCCGCCGTAATGGAGTAGTTGCTGATCAACAGACTCTGTGAGAGTCAGTAATACAAAAGTACCTGGAAGGTTAGAAGTGGGTAAATGCCAGACAGTCAGCGGGAAGCGGCCTGTGCAGGATGATGATTTGAGGTTAGAGCTGCGGACTGGAGTAGTGCAGTCGTCTCAGGAACTGGACTTGGCTAGGGCTCTGGACTGGAGTAGTGCAGTCGTCTCGGACACTGGACTTAGATAGGACACCGAACTGGAGTAGTGCTGTCGTCTCGGACACTGGACTTGTCTAAGACACCGGACACAGCTGGTGAAAGTCATCTCAGAAACTTGGTATGGCACAGGTACCGGACACAGATGGTGAAGTCATCTCGGACACACGGTATGGCACGGGCACAGATGGTAAACTCGACTTGGATACTCGACTTGGCACTGGAACTAAACGCAATTACTGTATACATGAAACGGGATACAGAATACGAGATATAGGATACAGCTAAGGAACCAATTGCAGGACAAACATGGGTAGACACAACATTGCTCAGGCAAGGAATGAATGGGCAGAGTTCCTTATATAGTTCCTGGTATGCTGGGATAGGTTGGGGGATAGCACGCATGCCCACCCTACGGGCATCAGTAAAAGAGGACAGTAATGCGGGCCGGCGTCTCAGAGGGAGGAGATACCATCAGGAGTTCAATGGTCTGCGGTCGCAGCCGCTGGTGAGTTAGAGATACCGGTGGTCTGCGATCACGGCCATTACAGGTATCTTGGCTTGTCCGATTTGACCTGGAAGTTCCAGCAGTCCATGTTGTGTCTGACATTTTCTCAATGCCCTCTGCAATGATTACTGTGGTTGTTCATTGGTAGGTACAGTTAAGTCCAGAATTATTTGGACAGTGACACGATCTTCATGATTTTGGCTCTGCATGCCACCACATTGGATTTGAAATGAAACAACTGAGATGCAATTGAAGTGTGGACTTTCAGGTTTAATTCAAGGGGTTGAACAAAAATATCCTGTGAAATGTTTAGGAATTGCAACCATTTTTCTACACAGCCTCCTCATTTCAGGGGCTCAAAAGTAATTGGACAAATTAACATTACCATAAATAAAATGTTTTTGTGTTTTTAATACTTTGTAGAGAATCCTTTGACACCCATGGACATCACCAAACACTGGGTTTCCTCCTTTGTGATGCTTTGCCAGGCCTTTACTGCAGCTGTCTTCAGATGTTGCTTGTTTGTGGGTCTTTCTGCCTTTAGTTTTGTCTTAAGCAAGTGAAATGCATGCTCGATCAGGTCAAGATCTTGTGATTGACTTGGCCATTGCAGAATATTCCACTTCTTTGCCTTAAAAAGCTCCTGGGTTAATTTTGTAGTATGTTTTGAGTTATTGTCTATCTTTACTGTGAAGCGATGTCCAATCAACCTTGCTGTATTTGGTTGAATCTGAGCAGAAAGTATATCCCTGAACACATTAGTATTCATCCGACTGCTTCTGTCTTTAGTCACATCAATAAACACTAGTGACCCAGTGCCTATGGCAGCCATGCATGTCCATGCCATCACACTTGCCTACACCATGTTTTACAGAAGATGTGGTATGCTTTGGATCATGAGCCGTTCCAAGCCTTCTCCACACTTTCTTCCTCCCATGATTCTGGTACAGGTTGATCTTAGTTTCATCTGTCCAAAGAATGCCGTTCCAGAACTCGGTTGACTTCTTTAGATGCTGTTTGGCAAAGTCTAATCTGGCCTTTCTGTGTTTGAGGCTCATTAATGGTTTGCACCTTGTGGTGAACCCTCTTTATTTGCTCTCATGAAGTCTTCTCTTTATGGTAGAATTAGATACTGATACACCTACTTCCAGGAGAGTGTTCTCCACTTGGGTAGATGTTGTGAAGGGTTTTTCTTCACCATGGGAAGGATTCTGTGATCATCGACCACTGTTGTCTTCCGTGGACATCCAGGCCTTTTGGAGTTCACGAGATCACCAGAGAGCTCTTTTTTTTCAGGAATGTACAAAACCATTGATTTGGCCACTCCTAACATTTGTGCTATATCTCTGATGTTTTTTTTCATATTTTTAAGCCTAACAATGGTCTGTTTCACTTGCATTGAGAGCTCCTCTGACCTCATGTTGTGGGTTCACAGGAACAGCTTCAAAATGCAAATGCCACACCTGGAATCAACTCCAGACCTTTTACCTGCTTAATTGATGATGGATTAACGAGGGAATAGTCCATGCAGCCCATTAAATAGCTTTTGAGATAATCGTCCAATTTCCTTTGGTTCCTTGAAAAAGAGGAAGCTACAAAATAAAGAGCTGTAATTCCTAAATCCTTCCTCAAATTAGGATGTGAATACCTTCAAATTAAAGCTGAGAGTCTGCATTTTAAGCCCATATTTATCATATAACTGTATAGTCAATATGTTTTGGTAAACAGCTAAAATGCCAAAATGTGTGTCACTGTCCAAATTATTGTGAACCTAACTGTGTATGTTTCGAGTATTTTGTTCCCACTTAATTTCCGATAAGTCCGTAAAGGTCTCTCATGGACATTCAGACCTATTATGACATAAATGCATGGATCCATGGCTTTTTCTACGATGTCCACTACTTTTTGTCCCACATTCCAGCACCACAGCTTAAGTCCTTAACGACCAGCGTATGGACTTTCTATGTCGGCCGTTCGGGGTAGTTCCCGTCAAGACTTCAGAAGTGATTTTGCACACATCGCGCGCTCTTCCTCTGAAGCCAAGGTTGTTAGCAACAGTTTTAGGCTTTAGAGCAATGATCGGGGACAAATAGTAGTGGTCTCCGATCATGTGATCACTGTGAGAACCATTCACAGTGATCACAAAAGTTAAACAAAGTTGCGTCCCTCCCTATCACACTTGCTACTTTGTATGAGAAGAGACAGAGAGAGAATTTTACTGTGAAAAAAAGCCACTGATAATATATAAACTTTATACGAATTGTATACCTAGGCTAGGCTTGGGTTATCCTTAGGGTTAGTCTAGGGTTATTCTAGGGTAAGTCTAGCGTTAGCCTAGTGTTAGGCATTTTTACGTGTAGCGTATGTGTGTGACGTCTGTTTATTTTTTGTGTAAAAAATTGTTTTATAGTTAGTCTTATATCTATGTGTGTGTGTGTGTGTGTGTGTGCGTGTGTGTGATGTCCGTTTTTTTGTGAAGTGTGCTTGAGTGACGTCCGTGTATTTTTGTCTGCAAAAAATAGTTAAAAAAATAAATCTGTCGTATGTGCGCATCTAATTACAGTCTTTGTCGCAGGTGTGTGTTTGTAATTAGAATGGCCCATAGGAGGTTGACGATGGAAGAAGCATCTGCCTGCTGACAAGTTTTATGGAGATGCTGATTTCATTTTCCAGCAGGACTTGGCACCTGCCCACACTGCCAAAAGTACCAATACCTGCTTTAATAACCACAGTATCACTGTGCTTGATTGGCCAGCAAACTCACCTGACCTAAACCCCATAGAGAATCTATAGGGTTTTGTCAAGAGGAAGATAAGAGACACCAGACCCAACAATGCACACGAGATGAAGGCCGCCATCAAAGCAACCTGGGCTTCCATAACACCTCAGCAGTGCCACAGGCTGATCGCCTCCATGCCACGCCGCATTGATGCAGTAATTCATGCAAAAGGAGCCCTGACCAAGTATTGAGTGCATATACTGTACATAATTTTCAGTAGGCCAACATTTCGGGGTTAAAAAACCATTTTTGAAATTGGGCTTATATAATATTCAAAATTTCTGAGAGACTAAATTTTGGGTTTTCATTAACTGTTAGCTATAATCATCAACATTAAAAGAAAAAAAAATGCTGGAAATAGATCACTCTGTGTGTGTAATGAATCTATATAATATATGAGTTTCACTTTTTGAATTGAATTACTGAAATAAATTAACTTTTTGATGATATTCTATTTCATTGAGAAGCACTAGAATGTACTAAACATTCAAATAGTATTTCGTTTAATTTAGCGGTGTATACCAGACATCCTCCAATCAGATCTATAGCTCGTAATGTCGGTCCAGGGAATGCAGTCTCTCCTGCAATATGCCCCTCTGCTGCAGATGACTTTAGTTTAAATCTCTCCGTTCAGTCCCATGACGCGATCGGAGCCAGTTTTGCATGAAATTACCTACATACCCACATCTCCAGCAGTTATTCTATATTCCTCTTTCTGACTTAGAGTGTCTGATTGGTCATCTTGGGTTTGGTTCATATCTAGCCTGTTCTGTGCGCTGTGTCATCATCTCTTTCAGATCCCAAACTATACTTTCTAATGAATCCATGGTCTCTATGGTTGTTTTTTTTCCGATTGTAAAGGCTAATTTTGTTTGTTGTGCAGTGTTAAAAGTATTCTTCTTCTTTCTTCCTAGTTTATGGTCTACTTTTTCCTGGAGGGTTCTTTTTAACGGGATACTTCGTAGTTCTAATATAAACTGATCAGTTAGGACAGCTTTAGTACCTCCAAAAGCTCTTAGGCCTTGCCCATCTTTTCGCTTCATAGTAGCCATTAGTTCTTAAGGTCCCTTTGCAAATTGTGTCTCTGACTCTTTTTGGAAACAAGTGTAAAATCTCTGCCTCAATACACCACTGTATCTCTATCTTCTAAGACCTCTTCCTCCTTCCTGTTTATTTGTGCTAATTCTACCTTGAGATCACAGGTGATGTTGTAGAGTTTCTATTCCTTCTGTCCAATCTTCCAGAAGTAGGTTATAAGTTTAGGTCAATGAGTGAGAAAAGTCCCATAGAGCACCATAGTTGATGTGGCCATTTAGGAAGATGTTACTCCTTCTGTTGTCATCTTTTCTCCTATCCTGTTAGTGATGCCAAGTTGTAGTGACCACACAGGGAATGGTTCGGAATACCAATTTATTCAGAAAAGGAGAAAATTACAACAGATGTCTGACAATTTGTAATCCACTAAAAATACATTAAAGTTCTTTTAACTATAATTGGCGAATAACAGATGTCTGTTAATTTTGTAATCCACTGAGAATACGTTAAAGTCTTGATAACTTTAATCGGCAAAGAACGGACCGATGTCTGCTAATTTGTAATCCACCAAGAATAGATGGAGTTTTATTTTGTAATCCACTAAGAACACGTAAATAGTCCACCAAGAACAAATGGCTTTTACTTTTCTAATTCACTAGTCTTGTGAAATATAATCCGCCAACAACAGATGGCTGATAGTTTGTAATCCACTAAGAAAACTTTAAATAATCTGCCAATAACAGATGTCTTTTTCTATGAAACACTGGGGTAGACTTACTAGATTTTTCTCTCTAGACCCTCAACTGTCCCTCATACGCGTTCCAATCTCTCCGTGACTCTCTTAGCTCCTCCCCTTGCTCCTCCCTCTCCTCCTGCTTCCTTTACATGACCAGCTGCAAAAGACAGGCTCATCACAGGCCAACCCCTTTGCTCTTTCATATGCAGTACCAGCTGCTGGTGTGACATGTGTACTGGGGCGGTACACCTGTCAAACTGACAGAAAACTCCTGCTCCCCGCTCCTCCATTTTTCCGGCCACAACGACATCACCAAGGGAACCATGGTAAATTAACTTCTCAAGGCTTACAGTGAAGCACAAACCCCATCAACCCCATACAATATTGGCCCCCATATCATGGAAAAATAGTGGCACACATTGTGCACTGCAACACATTTTGCTTTTCTTGGTCACACTCCCCCCTATTAATTATGTAAACCACATTATCAACGCAGGAAGAAAAATATAAGCAGAATATAGAAAAACCTAATCACATGGCCCGGGGCAGGCATACACTTGCAATTTCAGTGAGTAACAAGTATACACTGCCACTATACAAACACCAATATAACCAATAATATCGCCATACAGTTCTCCTGTGTGTTGTAGTAAAAAGGACCTGTCAGCTGTCCTTTGTTGAGTAGTCTAGAGGACTTGTCAGCTCTCCTGTGTAGTGTAGTAAACAGGATCTGTCAATTCTCCTGTGTGGTGTAGTAAAGAGGACCTGTCTGTTCTCAAGTGTGGTGTAGTAAAAAAACACCTGTCAGTTCTCTTGTGTGATGCGGTAAAGAGGATCTATCAGCTCTCCTGTATGGTGTTTAATAGAAAATCTTTCAGTGATCCTGTGTGGTGTGGTATATAGGACCTGTCAGCTCTCCTGTGTGGTGTAGTAAAGAGGACCTATCACCTCTCGTGTGCGGCGTTTAATAGAGGATGTGCCAGTGCTCCTGTATGGTGTGGTATAAAGGACCTGTCAGCTCCCCTGTGTAGTGCAGTAATGTGGTCCTGTAAGCGCACTTGTGTAGTAAAGAAGACCTGCAGCTCTCCTGTGTGGTCTAGTAAAGAGGATATGTCCACTCTCCTGATATGTCTGTTTTAGCATATACTTGTATTACTCACACTGCTGGAGCATCTTTTCTTAGAGCTTTGAATTGTGCCATTCCTCTGTTGTTTTTGTTGGAAATATATAAATTAACAAACAGGGCAATTCCCTATGTCAAAATGCTGTGTCCCTACAGAGTTTGACAATGTCCAATCATCAGAGACTTTTTGTAGCACTGCAACTGCAGTCCACAAGATTGCATGCAGCTCAATGTATGGCTTTGTACTGCAGCTGTATCTCCATAGTTAAAATCAGTTAGTTGTGTTCCAAAAAGGTTCAATGTAGCCAATGCCTTATTCTTACATTTCCAGGAAGAATAACAGAGACACTGCACAACACGAAGTTCGAAGTAAAGATCCTCCAGAATTGTTATCACGTGGGTAATACGATTTGTCTAGAGGTTACGAAACGTGCGTCGAGGTGTACTTTTGGGTGGCTTATTCCATCACCAGATTTACAAGTGGTCAGCATCACAGCCAAATAGATTTTGTCAGCAGGAAAGGACAACTCCCCAAACTTGGGTGATGCACGCAGTAAAAGTATTCCAGATCCAAGGGAAACAAATTGTATGCAATTTGAAGAAAATAACTGCAGCACTTAAGATGCTCCAGTTCTTTTCTTCAAATTATTCCATCACCAATCATGTACACATCAGGCATATTCAGTATAATATTTTGTTTGGCTGAACTGTGTCAGGGTTCAATTCTAGATGGTGAACCTGGCTATAACTGGCTTTCTAATAAATACCTTTGTATTTATGTACTTTGTTGAACTCCAAAATGGTGGGCTATGATATCCTTATTGAGACCTTTACCAGTCCATATTTATTAATTAACTATTGTGGTTGGTGGGTATATTCTACCTCATGGTAATTTAATGTTTTTATCTTGTCTTTCTTGGGGGTAATCGATTATTGGCAGTTTGTAGATATGAATAAAGGTATATATTTTTTAAGTATCTAGAAAGGAGGACAAAAAACGCGGCACCACGTGGTCACATGGTGTGAAATTAAAAGCAATATAGGTGATATGAACTCACCTATTCCAGTTGTGCAACAGCAGGCCCAACACTGGTAAAAGCAAAAGATATGTGATGGAGCTGCAGCTGGGTTCAGAAGGTCCACTTGAAGGGGAACCGCTTAAAATGACAGATAAAAGAACAAAAAAAGGAGAACCACGGTATAGCACTGCTGCCATCAAGAAAAAAAACTATATTTTTTAAGTGGAAGCAGGGGCGTAAATAGGGAGGGGCAGGCGGGGCACGTGCCCCGGGCGCAACCCGGAGGATAGGGAAGGGGGGCGCCGAAGAGCAGCTGATCGCTGCTGACAGGCGTCCCGTATGTCGGACACCTGCAGCAGCTTAGGAAGAGCCAGGACATTACGGCGTTCTGACTGGGGTCTGTGACGGCCAGGGAGTGGACCAGTCCAGTCACCTGACCACACGTCGGTGACATGAGGTCAGATGACTCAGGTCAGGGGACAGGTCCACTCCCGTGCTGCAGCCTTCCAGCATCTGCCTCTACTCTGTGCTCTGCACACACGCCGAGAAGCAGAGACGAAGCTCCGCCCACACACAGCCCGTCCTGACCTGTCAGCAAGGAGACATGATGAGTGTGTGTGTAGTGTGTAATGTGTGTCTCTGTGTTTGTATGTGTATATGTTACAGTGTGTGCGTGTGTGTGTGTGTGTGTGTGTGTGTGTGTGTCTGTCTGTGTGTCTGTGTGTCTGTGTGTCTGTCTCTCTGTGTCTCTGCATGTGTTTGTCTCTTACATCTACTACATTATCTATACTCAGAGAGTTATCACTGTGTTATCTGTGGTGTTACATAGGACTGCAGGTAACACTACTACATTATCTGTACTCAGAGAGTTATCACTGTGTTATCTGTGGTGTTACATAGGACTGCAGGGAACCATCTACTACATTATCTGTACTGTGTGCTAAATTACAATCTCAGCTCTGCTACACAGTACAGATAATGTAGTAGATGTTACCTGCAGTCCTGTGTAACACCACAGATAACACAGTGATAACTCTCTGATTACAGATAATGTAGTAGTGTTACCTGCAGTCCTATGTAACACCACAGATAACACAGTGATAACTCTCTAAATACAGATAGTAGTGTTACCTGCAGTCCTATGTAACACCACAGATAGCACAGTGATAACTCTGATTACAGATAATGTAGTAGCTGTTGCCTGCAGTCCTATGTAACACCACAGATAACACATTGTGCTAAATTACAATCTCAGCTCTGCTACAATGTGTTATCTGTGGTGTTACATAGGACTGCAGGCAACAGCTACTACATTATCTGTACTCAGAGAATTATCACTGTGTTATCTGTGGTGTTACATAGGACTGCAGGTAACACTACTATCTGTATTTAGAGAGTTATCTCTGTGTTATCTGTGGTGTTACATAGGACTGCAGGTAACATCTGCTACATTATCTGTATTCAGAGAGTTATCACTGTGTTATCTGTGGTGTTACATAGGACTGCAGGTAACATCTGCTACATTATCTGTAATCAGAGAGTTATCACTGTGTTATCTGTGGTGTTACATAGGACTGCAGGTAACATCTGCTACATTATCTGTATTCAGAGAGTTATCACTGTGTTATCTGTGGTGTTACATAGGACTGCAGGTAACACTACTACATTATCTGTGCTGTGTACATACGTGCCTGTGTGCGTATATATGGGTCTGTTTGTAAATGTGTCTTTGTGCTTGTATATTTGTTCCTTTTATGTATTTGTATATGTTCCTGTCTGTGTATTTATCTGCCGGTGTGTGTGTGTATATGTGTTTGTACGTCTATATATTTACCTGTATGTATATATTCCAGAATGTGTGTATGTATATTTGCCTGTATGTCTAAATATCTATCTTTATGTATGTACAGTATATATGTTCCAGCGTGTCCATATATGTGGTTCATTTTTGGTTTGTGTAGGGGGCGGCAATAGAGAGTCCTGCACAGGGCGCCATCCAACCTAAGGCCGGCCCTGGCTGTCACCAACCCTCGTCAGAAGAAACTCCGCCGCTGCCTGCGCCGAATGACCTCCTCGGCTCCTCCGGTAAGTCACACCAGGCAGAGCGGAGAGTGGTAGCGGTAGGCTACTGCTCACCGGTCTGTTCACAGTGTGGTGCTAAGTACAAGCGGGGGAATGTGGCACTATTTACAAGGGTGGGAGTGTGGCGCTATTTACAAAGGGGCAGCGGTATGTGTGTGGCACTATTTGCAAGGGGGGCTGTGTGGCCCTATTTGCAAGGGGGGCTATGTGGCACTATTTACAAGGGGGGCTGTGTGGCACTATTTACAAGGGGGGCTGTGTGTGGCACTATCTACTGGGGGGCTGTGTGTGGCACTATCTACTGGGGGCTGTGTGTCGCACTATCTACTGGAGGCTGTGTGTGGCACTATCTACAGGGGACTGTGTGTGGCACTATCTACAAGAGAGGGGCTGTGTGGCGCTATCTACAGGGGGCTGTGTGTGGCCTCTTTAATATATTTTCTTTTAATTTATTTTTATGTTAATTACATTATATAACTATATCGCTTGTAAAGTGTAAAAATGCTTTTATACTCGAGTTACATGAAAAAAATTGTGAACAAAAAATTACATCTCATTGATTGGTAGGGAAAGAAAACATGGCGAGGGGGAAGGAGATGTCGAGAAATAAGTTGGGGGGGGGGGGGGGCGCCAATCTGAATCTTTGCCCCGGGTGCTGGAGAACCTAGCTACGCCTCTGGTGGAAGACATTTGTGTTTTTTTGGTGATTATTTGAAGTCTGGATACAATTGGTTTATACAATGGAAGAAAGTGGCCTGGTCTGATAAATCAGTTTTTCATAGTCAGGTGCGTCTGCGTCACTTACCTGGGCAATGTTCTGCTTGGAAACCTTGAGGAACATGACAAAGAGTTTAAGGTGTTGACTCTGGCTCTACATTCTCCACATCTCAATCTGATTGAGCATCTTTGGGGTGAACAGTTTTGGCGGCACTAGGGGGACCTACACAATATTAGGCAGGTGGTTTCATGTTATTGCTGATCGGTGTATGTATAACTTGCCTGTGAACACACAGGTGGAGATTTATTAAGAATGGTGTTTCATACGCCAGTCTTAATATAATGATAGCTAAAGTAGAATATGTCTAATTTATTAAGAGGTGCACATCTCTGGCTGTCCGTGTGGTTGAAAGGGAAATCTATGCCAGCTATGGTGTAGAAAACTGGCGATGTAAAAGCTAGTAAATTCCCCCTATAGTGCAGAGGCAAAAAAAGGAGAGTCAAATAAATATGTTGCTGAGTGTCCGGCACTGTAGTTGCCCTGTTTAAATTCACACAGACAAAATCAGGGACTGCCGTAATGAAACTATTTCCATTTAATCTTGCAAAAATGAAAAAAAGGATAAACATAAAAGAAAGAAGTAACAGATGTCAATCACATTTATGTTTATTTTACTGTTTTATACCAGTTAAAACAAACATATATAATTTGAAGGCCCCTTTAATGCGGAAACTATTGGTGTGCAATGACTCCTAATCTCAAATTATATAAAAATCTACCTACGCAGAATATACAAGAAATTTGCCCTATAGTGTGTTATTATAAAAGTCCAAACAGAATGATATTATATGGAACTGACAGCTCAGCATCAAAAGCATCCACATTTTTTTTAGTGCTGTAGATGACTGTTAAAACCTCAAATGATGTGGAAAATACGATAATCGCCACCTGCAGCATTATCAGATTATCAGAACTTTATATACGAATAAATGCAACACTTTCATGCATCCTTTATAAAGCAGTAACAAATATTCAGCTGTCATCTATTTATTGAACCTCTCGGACTTAATTTGGCCAAATCATATTCTAAGGGACCTAAACATCTTCCTTTTTTGTTGAATAACTGTGGAGCATAGACCAGGTAAGTCTTTTAGTATGGATTTAGTTGAGGGCTTTAAGACTATGCCTATAAGCAATATAGCGAAGAGAACTATAGACATTATGTCTGGCATTAAAGGGACTGTCCAGTTTAGAAAAACCCTATCTATATGTAAGGTCAGAGCAGAGGTGTAACTTGAAGCTCCTGGGCCCCAATGCAAAATGATTTATCATTTCTAGTACTGATCTTTTCATTTGTGACAAAGACTATTTGGGCCCCCTTGGGGCATGTTCAGACGTGGCAGAATTGCTTTTGAATTCTGCTGTGGACAGCCTGCTGTGGAAATCAGCAGCAGCTGTTTTTTCCATTGTTTTCTATACCTCTTTAGGTAACTTTATTAAGATGTTGTGGAAAATAAGGGTATGTGCACACACACTAATTACGTCCGTAATTGACGGACGTATTTCGGCCGCCAGTCCCGGACCGACCACAGTGCAGGGAGCCGGGCTCCTAGCATCATACTTATGTACGATGCTAGGAATCCCTGCTACTCCGTGGAACTACTGTCCCGTACTGAAAACATGATTACAGTACGGGACAGTTGTCCTGCAGAGAGGCAGGGACTCCTAGCATCGTATATAACTATGATGCTAGGAGCCCGGCTCCCTGCACTGTGTTCGGTCCGGGACTTGCGGCCGAAATACGTCCGTCAATTACGGACGTAATTAGTGTGTGTGCACATACCCTAACAGTGCGGAATTTAGGGTGCGGTGCATAATTTTCACACCGCAGCATGCGGTAGAAACACAAATGAATTTTCACTGCAGATTTCAACCTTTGCAATGCAAAGGCTGGTATCTGTGACAAGTCCGCTGTGATATCCGCAACGTCTGAACTACCTGTCAGATATGCAAATGTTGCTGCCGATTTGTTGCATAATTGCTGCAAATTTGCAGCGGAAAAATTCTGCTACGTCTGAACATGCTCTTAGGCTCCAGGACCCCAGTGCGACCGCAACCTCTGCACCCACTATAGTTACGCCCCTGTTTATGAGTAATAGGGCTGGTTTTATTATATAGCTGGGTTCTGGTAATCATATTGCTTTCCGTGACATCCAGGGCTGTCTCACGAGCCCATCGAATGAAGTTAGTTGAGAAAGTCAGTTCTGCATAAGGGCATGACCACACATGGCGAAATTCCTCCGCAACTGTCCGCATCGATGCCACACAGAATCTGCGTTGCAGATTCTGCAGCGGATCTGCACAAAATGTGCAGTACATTGATGCGGACTAGCTGCTGCAGACTGCGGGAAAAGTGCTTCCCTTCTCCCTATCAGTGCAGGATAGAGAGAAGGGACAGCACTTTCCCTAGTGAAAGTAAACGATTTTCATACTTACCGGCCGTTGTCTTGGTGACGCGTCCCTCTTTCGGCATCCAGCCCGACCTCCCTGGATGACGCGCCAGTCCATGTGACCGCTGCAGCCTGTGCTTGGCCTGTGATTGGCTGCAGCCGTCACTTACACTGAAACGTCATCCTGGGAGGCCGGACTGGAGACAGACGCAGGGAGTTCTCGGTAAGTATGAACTTATATGTTTTTTTACAGATACATGTATATTGGGATCGGTAGTCACTGTCCCGGGTGCAGAAACAGTTACTGCCGATCGCTTAACTCTTTCAGCACCCTGGACAGTGACTATTTACAGACGTCTCCTAGCAACGCTCCCGTCATTACGGGAGCCCCATTGACTTCCTCAGTCTGGCTGTAGACCTAGAAATACATAGGTCCAGCCAGAATGAAGAAATGTCAAGTTAAAAAAGCAAGACGCATCCGCAGCACACATGACATGTGCATGACAGCTGCGGACTTCATTGCGGAACTTTGAATCTCCATTGAAGTCAATGGAGAAATTCCGCCATGAGTCCGCCACTGCTCCGCAACAGACAGAGCATGCTGCGGACACCAAATTCCGCTCCGCAGCCTATGCTCCGCAGCGGAATTGTACGCATCGTGTAAACGAACACTGCTAAATTAAAGTGAAAGTCAATGGAGAAACGGCTCCGCTGCGGATTAACGCTGCGGAGTGTCCGCAGCGGAATTTAAGTGGAATTCCGCCATGTGTGAACCCGCCCTAATAGTGACCCAGCAGCTGCAGTTTAGCTAACATTTTGAACAAAAACATTTTACAAGGGCTTCTGAAAAGCTCCCTTGTGAATAACTACTCTGGTAAACTCCATTGGTTTACTACTATCCAAATACAACTTATATCATATGGAAGTTGGCTGAAATCTGGATTTTTACAAGGATTCCATGCTGGAATCTGCGTGAAATCCACCAATAAGCTGCCTCCTTTTGACTTAATTAAGAAATCTGTGACGTATATGTGGCGCATATTTTTCTGCCACAGATTTTAAATCCGTGTCACAGAAAAAAAAGCAACACTTCTTAAATTGGTTTCCACACGGAATCCGCATCGGGTAACCACACGCATATTAGCCCCAATTAATGGGGCTAATCTTCATGCACATCCGCAGCAGATTTAACTGCAAATACCCAGCAGAAATCCGAGGGTCAGTCTTCGAATTTTGCTGTGGAATTTTGAAGACATTAGCAACAGATTTTTCAGATGAGAATGTCCGTTGTGTGAATATAAGCTTAGAGTCTTAAAATCAATATATATCTTCTCAACCAATTATATAAATTTTTACAATGCCTGAAAAAACTAAGCTACTTTGCAAATAATCTTCAATAAAAAAATCCTAACATTTTGTCTCAACAGCTCCTTTGCAAATCAATGTGTCTCCAGGGTAACAGACAACAATTAAACTGCGTAGTCTGATCTTGCAGTCACACTCCCTTCTTTCTGTCCCCTTCTTCTTTCTAACATACATTTGACAGATTAGCTAATGTAAGGCACAGATAAAAGAAAGTATGACTGCATGATCAGACTACAGAAGGTTTGTTTGTTGTCAGTTACCATGGTGTTGCATAGCAGTTATAGACACAAAATGGTGGGAATTTTTAACGAAGGCTATTTAGAAAGCTACTGAACATTCCATACTTATTCATGAGGGCAGGTATAACACCTCCTGGCAGGACACAGACAAACCATAATGCTACATAGAGGGAGATCACATAGGTGCAAAAACACCCACTCACACGCCTACTATTCACGAGTGAGGTGGATGCTTAGTATTATCATTGCACACAAATGTAGCATTTATAAGAGTGTCAGTAACATGGGTTCATGTGGTGCACCATGCTGGCTTACAGCCTATTAGTCACGCCGATAGTATTGGTTAATAATTTGGCCAAAATACGCAAGCTCGCAACCTGCGCCAAGGGTCCCCATCGTATTGCGAGTCCCTATACTCCTATTACAAACAAATCACTGAAAAATAACGACATTAGTTTAGAATCACTGAACAGGACATACTTAGGGTATGTGCACACACACTAATTACGTCCGTAATTGACGGACGTATTTCGGTCGCAAGTCCCGGACCGAACTCAGTGCAGGGAGCCGGGCTCCTAGCATCATACTTATGTACGATGCTAGGAGTCCCTGCCTCTCCGTGGAACTACTGTCCCGTACTGAAAACATGATTACAGTACGGGACAGTTGTCCTGCAGCAAGGCAGGGACTCCTAGCATCGTATATAACTATGATGCTAGGAGCCCGGCTCCCTGCACTGTGTTCGGTCCGGTACTTGCGGTCGAAATACGTCCGTCAATTACGGACGTAATTAGTGTGTGTGCACATACCCTTACTCATGACGGCAGGTATAACAAAAACATTAACCAATACCTCATGTTTATCATTGATATTTATCATGCATCATGGATATCTTTTCAGGATGCGGCCAGGTCTAGTGCTGGGTGAGAATGGTTTGTCAGTATATTGGAAGGTGCCGAGCAGCCCGATATTATGTAGCATTGTGGTTTGTCTGCGTCCTGCCGGGAGGTGAACTACCCGCCCTCATGAGTAAGATTGGCCTGTTCAGTCATTTTAAACTAATATAGTTCTTGTTCAGTGATTTCTATTTACAAAGTTGCATAATTTTTATTTAAGCCTTGTAGCAATACATAAAAATTTATTGCAAAGCTTGACATAACCATGGAGTATAAATGATGTCCCTAAAACTTGCGCAATATAATTATAAGCATTGGGCCTAATGGCTTAGAGACCATAGCAACCAATCTAAATTTAAGTTTCAATTTAGCATTTTAGTAAAGCAAAACTAAGAAAAAGGGGCTTTATATCCCCATAGCAACCAGAGTTCAGAGACTATTATTGGACATACGGCCCAGTGGATATCATGTATGATAACTATTGCAGACCGAAAACATTTTATTCACTTTTATATTTAACCTGTACTAGAAAAAACAACTGCAAACTGATTATTTGCTATGGGAAGTGGGACAAATCTTTACCTAAACTAGTTTTTATACAACTGACCCGGGGTATGTTGCATGTGCTCCATGTTGCTATGACCATGCTGCAAGGGGGGCGCCAGTGGGTACGACCAGAAGAGAGGAGAAATGTTCCTCCCTCTGCACTGCTGCGTGAAGTGAGCGCTGATTGGAGGAGCAGCAGGTGCTTCTGTCTGCTCCACCAATCGGCACAGCCTGTACTGCAGTGTCACACACACTCAGCACCTCACGCAGCTCCTTCCTGCTGTGCTGATGCCCAAGTGAAGACTCCTCCACGGAGCTCCAGAGACAGGTAAGAAGAGCAGCAGCTTTAGCTTAATCTATGTCTATGTATGTGCAGTGTGAGGGAGGGGGAGAGAGGGGGCTTTATTTGATGTGTAACAGGATGTTTTTTTTTTTTTTTTAAAAGATCGATTTTGTGGGGGAGGGGAGACTAGGTTAGAGGTACTTTGAGTGTGTATTTTTTACAGATCGATTTTGTGGGGGAGGGGACATTGCCCTAAATGCTATAGGAGTGTGGGGGGATTCTTTATAAATGTATTTTGTGAGGAGGGGGACTTCTGTATAGTTTATTTTGTGGTGTAGGAGCTTATTATGAATCATGGGGGAGGGGAACTTAGCGTTATGTATGGGGAGAAAGGATTCTTTAGGGTACGGCCACACGGAGCGGCCCTCACACTGTCGCAATGCGGCCAACAACCGCGCTGGCACTATGTAGGAGCGGCTGTCAAATACCTCGTTAAGGGATATTCCGGTTACACTCGCGTGCGCACTGCCGCTCCATTCATTCTCTATGGGAGCGCCGGAGATAGCCGAGTGCAGTGTTCTGCTTTTTCCGGCTCTCCCATAGAGAATGAATAGGGGGTTAGTTGTTGTAATTTGCAAAATCGTGCGGCAATAAAGGGTGTATTAATTCATGGCCGCACGTTAACGCGGGTAAACCGTCCCTTTATCTGCAAAATCGTGCGGCCATGAATTAATACACCCTTTATGGCCGCACGATTTTGCAAATTACAACAACTTACCTCCTATTCATTCTCTATGGGAGCGCCGGAAAAAGCAGAACACTGCACTTGGCTATCTCCGGCGCTCCCATAGAGAATGAATGGAGCGGCAGTGCGCATGTAACTGGAATACGTGCGGCCACTAACAGGCTGTTTGACAGCCGCACTGAACATGGTGCCGGCGTGGTTGTTAGCTGCGTTTCAACCGTGTCAGGGCCGCTCCGTGTGGCCTTACCCTTAGGCTGGATTCACACGAGCGTGTGCCTTTTGCGCACGCAAAAAAGACGGCGTTTTGCCTGCGCAAAATGCATTTGACAGCTCCGTGCGGCAGCAGCATATGATGCGTGGCTGAGTGCTTTTTGCGCAGCCGCCATCATTATGACACTCCATTTGGATGTTTGTAAACAAAAAAGCACGTGGTGCTTTTCTGTTTTCATTCATCCTTTTCACTGCTGTTGCGCGAATCACGCTGTTCGCACGTTAGTGCTTCTGTGCGGCATGCGTGGTTTTCACGCACCCATTGACTTCAATGGGTGCGTGATGCGCAAAAAACGTTCAAAGAACGGACATGTCATGACTTTTACGCAGCGGACTCACGCAGCGTAAAAATCACACACATGTCTGCACGGCCCCATACACTAATATAGGTCCGTGCAACGCGCATGAAAATCACGTTCGTCTGAATAAGCCATTAGAGATAATATTTGTGGGGAGAGCAACTTGATTATAAGGTTAGGAACACACAGGGCGGATATGTAAAACCACACAGTGTATACGTCCTGAGAACCGCAGGGAATTTCACCTGAAAAACAGCACCAAATTTTGGTGTCGTTTTTTGGGCAGAAAGACTGCAGAAATAAATTTTAAAAAAAGCTAGTACTCCCAGCCGTAGTCCCTCTCCCTCTCTGAGCGTAGCCCGGCCTCCTGCGATGACGCTGTAGTCCATGTGACCGCTGCAGCCTTTGATTGGCTGCAGCTGTCACATGGGATGCATCGTCATCCCTGGAGGCCGGGCTACACTCAGAACAGAATACGCATCGCTATGACTACGGCCGGGTGTATTACCTTTTTTTTTTCTCATTAGAGATTAACGATAAGCAAAGTTTTTATCATTGATCTTCCCCTTTGTTAACACTGACCAAATATCATTATAATTGGTCAGAAACTGGCGAATCAATGATAATTGGCTAAACTAAATAGGCCTTTAATGGGGTATATTCAGGCTTAGTTCCTAGGGCAGCGTGAGTTGTAAATACGGCCCTGCTAAAGACGCAGATACTATTCAACACTATAGCGGAGCAGGGAGATACCTCCCTGCTCTGTGATCTACTAGACTGGTGGTTCCCAACATGAGGTTCCCATGAGAATCCTCCAGGGGTGCCGCGACACTCCTCTGGACAACTGCCACGGAGATTTTTTTGCAGAACCCCTGTAGATGGCACCCCCGGCTAAATGGACAGAGACGTCAGGGGCTTCTCCTGGAGTGGAATCCCCGGTCACAGCGTCTGCAACGCTGTGGACAGGGATTCCGCTTCAGGAGTTAGTTGCCCCTGATGTCACTGTTCATATATGGACAAAGACATCAAGCACTCCGTCAAGGAGCGGAATCCCCAGCCACAGGGAGCTACAGTGGCACTATCTACAGGAAGGGAGTGCTACCTACAAGGGTGTGTGTGGCACTACCTACAAGGGGGCTGTGCGGCAAGGGGGGGATTTGTGGCACTACTTACTAGGGATGCACAATGCATCGAAACTTCGATACTGTACATCCCCAAATGGTTTGAGCCAC
Organism: Rhinoderma darwinii; assembly: GCF_050947455.1. Lineage (NCBI taxonomy): Eukaryota > Metazoa > Chordata > Amphibia > Anura > Rhinodermatidae > Rhinoderma > Rhinoderma darwinii. The sequence goes on from NC_134689.1 coordinate 105,468,908, forward strand.
ACAGCTAAGTATAGTAATACCTGATGAATGAGAGCGGGGCTGCGGCTGTGTAATACAGTCATTGCCCCGCTCCTGAGTCCTGACAAGTGCACGCTGTCAGGATGATGCGATGCGGCCAGTGCTGCACTAATGAGCGGCGGCACTGAAAATAGAACATGGCGGCCGCACTGCAAAACACCCCCATGTTCTGTCTTCGGTGTCTGCGCCGCCGCTCATTAGTGCAGTGCCGGCCGCATTACCTCATGCTGACCGCGCACGCACTTCTGTCAGGAGCGGGGCAATGACTATATTACACAGCCGCAGCCCCGCTCTATAATGGCGGAGAGTGCCGCTTGGCGTCTAGGGTTGCCATGGTGGTGTTTACATCACGTGGCACCTGTCACATGACGCGCGGCGCGTCCCGTGATGCGTGCGCCGCCCTGTGGGCGTGTGGAGCGCCGATTTTCACTCACCGCAGGTGAGCCTAACTCTGTCCCTTTACTATTTAAACCCCTAGACTTTTATTGTATGTAGCCTCCTGACGAAGCCGGTCACAGGGCGAAACGCGCGTCGAGGCGTTTATTCACCCATCCACTCCATCGATCCTCCACGCTCCTCATCATGTCTCTGGGTATGTGCACAGGTTTTTTCAGCCCTTTGTAGCCTCCACAATATTATGCTATTTCAGCTAGTCATATTTCTCTTGGCTATTTGAGCCTTTATACTGTTTGCATATGTTTCTTAGTAATAACTTTTTACGTACTACTGATTGTACTGCATAGATTGTGCACGTATTATTATATGCACTATATATTGTGCAGGCTACGTATATTGATATACTTTACATGCTGCTCATCTAGCTGTTTACATGGCACTATGTATGGGACTTACCTCCCCATACCCCCGGGTTCACTTATTACTTACCTATAATTGAGCGTGTGTTGGGTCTCTAGTGGACGGTTGATTCTGTTGGTTCTGGTCTTTTTCATCTGACCCTGTTGTATATGTCTCCGTGTTTATTGTATCAGATCTCTTTTTCCATTATTTGTCATTGCTATTATATTTAATAAAGATTTTTTGTACTTTTATTTTTTGAGTACATTATTTGCTTTAGGGTTGTGTCCCATTTTTGGTTCGTTTTTATGTCTATATATCTGATATATGCCAGTACATTAAAGTTTAAAAATAAAGTAAAAACATAAAGTAATGTTACATTTAAAAAAATACACATACGCCTTTTTTTTTTACAATAAACCTTAAAATAAGTCTCAATATATAAAATACACACATTCAGTATTGGCGCGGCCGTAATAACCTGCACAACTATTTTTTTGCGTCATTTATGATGTGTGCGCTGTAAAAAAAATATAAAAAAAACACTTTTCACTTATTAATGTGAGGCGCGAGGTGTGATGCTGAATTTAACCTCCATGTGCCTCACATTAATAGTAATTAACCCCATCATGTACCTCACACATTAACCCATTATGACTGAGAAACATGATGGGGTTAATTACTATTAATGGGAGGCAAATGGAGGTTAAATTCAGCATCACACCACGCGCCTCACATCGGAAAATGGAAGAACTTTTTTTTATTACCGTTGGCAAAGTATCGTTTTGGTATCGAAATTGCAATACTACACGAAGTATCGGTATTGAAGTCCAAATTCAGGTGTCGTGACATCCCAACTACCTACAAAGGGGCTGTGTGGCATGAAATACAGGGGGCTGTGTGGCACGAACTACAAGGGGGCTGTGTGGCACGAACTACAAGGGGGCTGTGTGGCACGAACTACAAGGGGGCTGTGTGGCACGAACTACAAGGGGGCTGTGTGGCACGAACTACAAGGGGGCTGTGTGGCACGAACTACAAGGGGGCTGTGTGGCACAAACTACAAGGGGGCTGTGTGGCACGAACTACAAGGGGGCTGTGTGGCACGAACTACAAGGGGGCTGTGTGGCACGAACTACAAGGGGGCTGTGTGGCACTACCTACAAGGGGGCTGTGTGGCACGACCTACAAGTGGGCTCTGTGGCACGAACTACAAGGGGGCTGTGTGGCACGAACTACAAGGGGGCTGTGTGGCACGAATTACAAGGGGGCTGTGTGGCACGAACTACAAGGGGGCTGTGTGGCACGAACTACAAGGGGGCTGTGTGGCTCTACCTACAAGGGGGCTGTGTGGCACTACCTACAAGGGGGCTGTGTGGCACAGACTACAAGGGGGCTGTGTGGCACGAACTACAAGGGGGCTGTGTGGCACTACCTACAAGGGGGCTGTGTGGCACGACCTACAAGGGGGCTGTGTGGCACGACCTACAAGGGGGCTGTGTGGCACGACCTACAAGGGGGCTGTGTGGCACGACCTACAAGGGGCATCTGTGAGTGGCGGGCTGATGGTCATTTAACTGTGAGTGGGGGGCTGATGGTAGTTTTACTGTGAGTGGGGGGCTGATGGTAGTTTTACTGTGAGTGGGGGGCTGATGGTAGTTTTACTGTGAGTGGGGGGCTGATGGTAATTTTACTGTGAGTGGGGGGCTGATGGTCATTTTACTGTGAGTGGGGGGCTGATGGTCATTTTACTGTGAGTGGGGGCTGATGGTAGTTTTACTGTGAGTGGGGGCTGATGGTAGTTTTACTGTGAGTGGACGGGCTGATGGTCATTTTACTGTGAGTGGACGGCTGATGGTCGTTTTACTGTGAGTGGGGGGCTGATGGTAGTTTTACTGTAAGTGGGGGGCTGATGGTCATTTTACTGTGAGTGGACGGGCTGATGGTCATTTTACTGTGAGTGGGGGCTGATGGTAGTTTTACTGTGAGTGGACGGGCTGATGGTCATTTTACTGTGAGTGGATGGGCTGATGGTCATTTTAGGGTATGTTCACACAGCAGCGTCCATTACGGCTGAAATTACGGAGCTGTTTTCAGGAGAAAATGGCTCCGGAATTTCAGACGTAATGGCATGTGCAGGCGCTATTCGCTGCGTCCATTACGGACGTAATTGGAGCTGTTTTTCTATGGAGTCAAGGGAAAACGGCTCCAATTACGTCTCAAGAAGTGACAGGCTTTTCTTTGACGCGGGCGTCTCTTTTACGCGCCGTCTTTTGACAGCGGCGCGTAAAAAAAACGCTTTTGAGCCGCATTTTCGGACGTAATTCGGGGCTAAAACGCCCGAATTACGTCCGTAAATAGTGTGTGTGAACCCAGCCTTACTGTGAGTGGGGGGCTGATGGTCATTTTACTGTGTGTGGGGGGGGGCTGATGGTCTTCAAGTGGTTTCCACCTCTGACCTCCAATTGAAATTAACAGTAGGAAGAAAATAGCTTTGGCGCTCGTTTGGAGCTTTTTTTGCTACGTCTTTTGCATTCGCTTCAACGGCTTAAAAAAAACGCTAAAAAAACCCCATCAAATAACGCTGTCAATTCAAAAGCAGATTTTTTCTGCCATACAAAAAACGCTGTGTGAACATACCCTAAGAATGTAGTGCTTATTTTTAGCTATTTTCTGTCTTTCTCTAAACAATTTTTGGTAGGGGGGCCCTGAGGAATTTTTTTTGGTCCAGGGGTGGCTCAAGTCCGAAAAGGTTGGGAAACTCTGTAACAGGCTACAGAGGCGCCTGCAGCCTATGAGGCGCAGGGACAGGATCCCTGCACAGTCGGCGTGATGACATCTCTGGATCAAGCCGGCCTACGCAAGGATCCTGTCAGGTGGAGGTGGGGGGCAGTATGGCACTGTCTACAAGGGGGAGGTGGGTGCTGTATGTCACTTTCTACAATGGGGAGGTGGGTGCTGTATGACACTGTCTAAAAGGGGGCGGTGGGGGGCACTGTGTACAAGAGGGAGGTGGGGCTGTATGACACTACAAGGGGCAGATGGGGGGCTGTATGGCACTACAAGGGGCAGATGGGGGGGCTGTATGGCACTACAAGGGGCAGATGGGGGCTGTATGGCACTGTCTACAAGGAGGATGTGGGGGATTATGGCACTGTCTACAGGGAAGCTGTATGGCACAATCTACAGGGGGCACTTTCTACTAGGGGGGCTGTGGGGGCATTACACTCTGTGGAGGACATCATACTGTGTAGGGGCCCTACAGGGGGCAATATAATGTGTGTGGCACTTAGGGGGCATAACACTGTGTGGGCACAATTAGAGGACAAAATACTGTGTCCTTGAAGGCGTTATAATATATTACATTATTAAATATTATTATACTGTGTGTGGGGCACTAAAGGGGCATTACACTGTGTGGGGGCACTATATAGGGTATTATACTGTGGGGAGGAATTATGCTTTTTTTATGGGGCATTTTTTATAATGGCGTGGGGCGCCGAAAGATAATTTCGCACGGGGCGCCATCTACCCTAAGGCCGGCCCTGGCTATGACTCTGAAAGCACTCCTACCTTCATTCTCAAACAAAGCATATTAAATAGTAAAAATGCATATCAATTAGATTTGTGTAAATGCCACATAAATAGTTTATGTAATCTATTTTCCCGTTGGTTCTGACTGTAAGGTTTTCTTGTTATTCCAGTCTGCATTTTCTTTTTTTATTATGCACTCATTTTTTTTTTTACAAGCAAAGTACAATGGAATGATGAAAATAAACTATCTATGTAGGCAGAATTAATTTGAGACTTTAGGGTTATCTTATTATATATATTTTTTGCATTTTTTTTTATATTCAGCCTTCCAAATCTCATTAAAAGGATCTGCAGTCCTTCCCATCTGCAAAGTAATCAGTGAGAAATCATACATATGGTCCACTCCATCAGCAGATGAATTATTCAATGCTGGTAAATCATTTTTGCTGTAGTCATACAGATAAAAAAATAATAATGGACTTATAAAAGAATGTACTCCTTGCTTTGTTCTGCGGAAGAGCAGCAGAATAAGATCCTATGTATCTTGTACTTTATTTGGGGTGTAATAAAAGGTAATGGATATTCTGCTAAGGGAGAACATTTTCAGCTGCTGAGAATGATACTTAGGCCGGGTTCCCATGTAGCGTAAACGCTGAGGAAATTCCGCAACTAATTCTGTGCAAAAAGTCTGTAGCATTTATAGTAGAAGCAAAGTGGATGAGATTCAGAAAATCTCATGCCCACGCTGCGGAAAAAAAATACAGCGTAAACATTAATAAATTGACCTGCAGTGTGGAATTTAGTCAATTTATGCTGCGTTTTTGTTGATTTTCTGTTATAGGTTTTCGCAATTAAATTAAATGAAGATGCAAAACCCACAACAGAAAGCCCAGTGTTGCGACTTTTGCGGAGTATTCGCAGTGATTACGCCGCAAAAATCGTAACTACACAAAATTTAAAAAAGTCATACTTACTAAGAATGCCCTCTCCCTCCCTGCAGTCCGGTCTCCAGGGATGACTTTGCAGCCCATGTGACCGCTGCAGCCAATCACAGGCTGCAGAGGGAGTCACATGCAATTATACGTCATCTCAAGAGGCCGGACTGCAGGAAGGAGGAGGGTGTTCTGGATAAGTATGATTTTTATTTATTTTCCGTAGTTACGATTTTTATAGTAAATATCCTAGAAGTCTATGGGCGCTTCCGTAATTACGGATGGCTACGGATGTGTATCCGTAGCCGTCGGATCCTTATTTGTGGACAGTAATAACTCTTATGGTCGTATGCATAAAAAAAAGAAGAAATAATTGCCACTTACAAGAGGGTAGAGAATGGGTTTTGCAAGACATAAAACAAGTTTTGCCCGAGTCAAAGGAAAAGCTATTATTATGTATTTGTAAAATCAGAAACTTGTTAATATACTTTCGTTTTCAAACCCGCACGGATTTTAGGGTTTCAGTCCCCGCCGCCTGAATCTGGAAATTCTGAGCTGCTGTTGTAGCTGTGACAAGCTTCAGGGGCAAGGAGCTCCTCTCTGTGTGTTTATTATGTGGATGAAGGGGCCGGCTGCCTGGCTCAATTCATCAGGTAAGCCAGGCGGTGATAAATGCTAAATAGATGTCGCTGACCGCCGACATTCCCCACTTACCGGCAGCCACGACTGCAGGACTCTGAAACCTTCCCCAGAGATGCCGGTGCACACTGCTCTCTCCTTCGGCTGATGCACGTAGGGTGCGTGCGTGCTCGTCCACGGTCCTAAAGGGCCAGCCCGCGCAACAGGAACATCACCCCTAACCAATCTCAGCACAACCGGGACTTTATAAAGAACTCTGCCCCCTTTCTCATTGCCTGAGCTATATTGTGTCTATGTAATGATGGGGGTAAGGAAACAGACAAGTGAGCCCTAATCTACCCGCCACTCAGTCCCTGCCTACTTGCAACGACCCGCCCTAGGCGACGGGGTACAACTGGGCGATGGTCCCTACGCTCAATAAGTGCCCGACAGACCAACAGACAAGGGTACACAGAAGCAAGGGAAAAGGGGCAGTTGCCCACGGCAACACCGTGAGCAACAAGAGTAGTGAACGAGCCGAGTCAAACCAGGAGTGTACATGGTACCAAACGCAGAGCAGGAGAGTAGTGAACAAGCCGAGTCAAACCAGGAGTGTACGAGGTACCAAACGCAGAGCAGGAGAGTAGTCAGTAAGCCAGGGTCAATATGAAGCAGGGTCAAATGGTTAAAGAAGCTGCAGCAGGACCAGGAAACAAAACAAGAATCACAAGCAAGGAGGAACAGGAAAGGCAGGTATAAATAGAAGAGAGGGCGGGAGCTAGCTCCGTCTGGCCAGGCTGTGATAGGCTCTTCCACTCCTAAGCCTGCCATCCTGAGTGGTGGAAGATGGAGTCAATCTCACAGACATAGAAGCAGGTGCAGACTGATTACCTATGGGCGTGGATACAGAAGCTGTGCCTGGCAGATCCTTAACAGTACCCCCCCCTTTTATGAGGGGCCACCGGACCCTTTCTAGATGGACCTGGTTTATTGGGGAAACGAAGGTGGAACCTCCTGACCAATACCCCAGCGTGAACATCCCGGGCGGGTACCCAAGTCCTCTCCACAGGCCCGTATCCTCTCCAATGGACCAGATACTGGAGGGAGCCTTGGACCATCTTGCTGTCCACAATCTTGGCCACCTCAAATTCTACCCCCTCAGGGGTGAGAACGGGGACAGGAGGTTTCCTCGAGGGAGCCAAGGACGCGGAGCTGCGTTTAAGGAGGGAGGCATGAAACACGTCGTGTACTCGAAAAGATGGGGGCAACTCCAGTCGGAAGGAGACAGGATTGAGGACTTCAATGACCTTGTACGGCCCTATAAATCGGGGAGCAAACTTCTTGGACGGGACTTTAAGGCGCAAGTTCTTAGACGATAGCCACACCAGATCCCCGACCATAAACAAGGGGTTAGCAGAACGTCTTCTATCTGCCTGAGTTTTTTGTATGCTCTGGGACGCCTCTAGGTTCTTCTGAACCTGGGCCCAGACTGTGCACAGTTCCCGATGAACGACCTCTACCTCGGGATTGTTGGAACTACCAGGTGAAACGGAGGAGAACCGTGGATTAAACCCAAAATTACAGAAAAAGGGGGAGACCCCTGACGAGTTACTGACCCGGTTATTAAGGGAAAATTCGGCGAGGGGAATGACTGAGACCCAATCATATTGACAGTCAGAGATAAAACACCTTAAATATTGTTCTAGAGACTGATTAGTCCTCTCGGTTTGGCCATTAGTTTCAGGATGGAAGGCAGAGGAGAAGGACAGATCAATCTCCAACTTTTTACAGAAGGCTCTCCAAAACAAAGAAACAAATTGTACCCCTCTGTCAGAAACAATATTGACAGGGACCCCATGGAGACGCAGGATGTGTTTGACAAACAAGGTAGCTAACGTCTTAGCATTGGGTAGTTTTTTGAGGGGCACAAAGTGGCACATCTTACTGAAGCGGTCTACTACAACCCACACCACCGACTTGCCTTGAGATGGAGGCAAATCGGTGATAGAATCCATGGAGATATGGGTCCAAGGTCTCTGGGGAATGGGCAAAGAACGTAGAAAGCCCACTGGTCGGGACCTGGGAGTCTTGGACCTAGCACAAACCTCACAAGCGGCGACGTAGGCCTTAACATCTTTAGGCAACCCAGGCCACCAATAGTTTGTGGCAATGAGGTGCTTGGTAACCAAAAAACTTGAATCTGGTAAAAAATAACGCCCATCGAGCTTGTCTCGGGTTTAGCCTCCGGGCCGATTCTAGGAAAACCAGATTCTTGTGGTCGGTAAGGACCGTTACCTGGTGCCTAGCCCCCTCCAGGAAGTGGCACCACTCTTCAAATGCCCATTTAATGGCTAAGAGTTCGCGGTTGCCAATATCATAGTTATTCTCAGTGGGCGAAAACTTCCTGGAGAAGTAGGCACAGGGACGGAGATGGGTGAGGAACCTGGTACCCTGGGACAAGACAGCCCCCACTCCCACCTCAGACGCGTCAACCTCCTTGATAAATGGCTCCATTTGGTTGGGCTGAACCAACACCGGGGCCGAGATAAAGCACTTCTTAAGGACCTCAAAAGCCTGGACAGCCTCAGGAGGCCAGCGGAGGAGATCAGCACCCTTGCGAGTGAGGTCCGTAAGAGGCTAAGCGATGACCGAGAAGTTAGCAATAAATCTCCTGTAATAATTAGCGAACCCCAAGAAGCACTGTAACGCCTTCAGGGAGGCAGGTTGGACCCATTCCGCCACAGCCTGGGCCTTGGCGGGGTCCATGCGGAATTAATGAGGAGTGAGGATTTGACCCAAAAATGGTATGTCCTGCACCCCAAACACACATTTTTCGATCTTCGCAAACAGTTTGTTTTCTCGAAGGACCTGGAGCACCTTCCTGACATGCTCAATGTGGGAGGACCAGTCCTTGGAAAACAAAAGTATGTCATCAAGGTACACTACAAGAAATACCCCCAGGTAATCTCTTAAAATCTAATTGATGAAAGTCTGGAAGACCGCGGGAGCATTACACAACCCAAAGGGCATGACGAGGTATTCGAAATGACCTTCGGGCGTGTTAAACGCAGTCTTCCACTCATCCCCCTCTTGGTTATACGCCCCCTGTAGATCAAACTTAGAGAACCATTGGGCCCCCTGAACCTGATTAAAGAGATCAGGACTCAAAGGAAGGGGATACTGGTTCCTTACAGTGACCTTATTCAAGTTACGGTAGTCGATGCATGGCCTAAGACCACCATCCTTCTTCCCTACGAAGAAGAAGCCAGCACCTACCGGAGACGTAGAGGGGCGAATGTAACCCTTGGCCAGGCTTCACGTTCGGGACAAGAGAGATTAAATATCCTACCCTTAGGGAGCTTAGCTCCTGGTACCAAATCGATAGCGCAATCGCATTCTCTATGAGGAGGTAACACTTCGGAGGCCCCCTTAGAGAAAACATCAGCAAATTCCTGAACAAACTCAGGTAGAGTGTTCACCTCCTCAGGGGGAGAAATAGAATTAACAGAAAAACATGACGTCAAGCATTCATTACCCCATTTGGTAAGATCCCCAGTATTCCAGTCAAACGTGGGATTATGCAACTGCAACCAGGGAAGGCCTAAAACCAAATCAGACGATAATCCCTGCATCAACAGTACAGAGCACTGCTCCAAATGCATGGAGCCAACAAGGAGTTCAAAAACAGGGGTGTGCTGTGTAAAATAACCATTAGCAAGAGGAGTGGAGTCGATACCCACTACCGGGACAGGTTTAGGCAAATCAATCAATGGCATAGCTAGAGACATAGCAAATTCCACAGACATGATATTAGCAGACGACCCTGAATCCACGAAGGCACTGCCGGTAGCAGACCTACCACCAAAAGAGACCTGAAAGGGAAGCAAGATTTTATTACGTTTCATATTTACGGGAAATACCTGTGCGCCCAAGTGACCTCCCCGATGATCACTTAGGCGCGGAAGTTTTCCGGCTGCTTATTCTTACGCCTAGGACAGGTGTTCACTTGATGCTTGTCATCCCCACAATAGAAGCAGAGACAATTCTTCCTGCGGAACTCTCTACGTTGTTGGGGGGACACGGAGGCCCCGAGTTGCATAGGTACCTCCGAGTCTTCCGTGGAAGAACGAAGCAACGGAACCTCGGGAGGCATCATGGGGGAGTCAGAGGAGAAAACACAAAAACGTTCACGTTGTCGTTCCCTGAGACGTCGGTCAAGTCGTACCGCTAAAGCCATAACCTGGTCTAGGGAGTCAGAAGAGGGATAGCTAACCAGCAGGTCTTTCAGGGTGTTCGACAGACCCAACCTAAACTGGCACCTTAAGGCAGGGTCATTCAACCGAGACGCTACGCACCACTTCCTAAAGTCAGAGCAATACTCCTCAACAGGTCTCTTACCCTGACGTAAGGTCACCAGCTGACTCTCGGCAAAGGCAGTCCTGTCAGTCTCGTCATAAATGAGTCAGAAAATGAGTCAGAAAAGAAAAGATCAACGGAGGAAAGTTCAGGGGCGTCAGGAGCCAAGGAGAAGGCCCATTCTTGGGGCCCTTTCTGGAGCCGGGACATAATTATACCCACTCGCTGGCTCTCCGAACCTGAGGAGTGGGACTTTAAACGAAAATAGAGCCTACAACTCTCCCGAAAGGAGAGAAAAGTCTTCCGGTCCCCTGAGAACCGGTCAGGCAACTTGAGGTGGGGTTCAAGAGGTGAGGTGAGGGGCACTACCATGGTAGCATCAGGCTGGTTGACCCTCTGAGCCAGGGCCTGGACCTGTAGGGAGAGACCCTGAATTTGCTGAACCAGGGTCTCAAGGGGGTCCATAGTAGTGTGAGGGACCAGGGTAGAGTAGGTATATGGGCTTGTGATTATGTAATGATGGGGGTAAGGAAACAGACAAGTGAGCCCTAATCTACCCGCCACTCAGTCCCTGCCTACTTGCAACGACCCGCCCTAGGCGACGGGGTACAACTGGGCGACGGTCCCTACGCTCAATAAGTGCCCGACAGACAAACAGACAAGGGTACACAGAAGCAAGGGAAAAGGGGCAGTTGCCCACGGCAACACCTTGAGCAACAAGAGTGGTGAACGAGCCGAGTCAAACCAGGAGTGTACGAGGTACCAAACGCAGAGCAGGAGAGTAGTGAACAAGCCGAGTCAAACCAGGAGTGTACGAGGTACCAAACGCAGAGCAGGAGAGTAGTCAGTAAGCCAGGGTCAATATGAAGCAGGGTCAAATGGTTAAAGAAGCTGCAGCAGGGCCAGGAAACAAAACAAGAATCACAAGCAAGGAGGAACAGGAAAGGCAGGTATAAATAGACAGAGGGCTGGGTGCTAGCTCCGTCTGGCCAGGCTGTGATAGGCTCTCCCACTCCTAAGCCTGCCATCCTGAGTGGTGGAAGATGGAGTCAGTCTCACAGACATAGAAGCAGGTGCAGACTGATTACCTATGGGCGTGGATACAGAAGCTGTGCCTGGCAGATCCTTAACAGTGTTGGTCTGCAAAGGTTCCCTATCATTCCCTATCATTATCCTGTATCCTGTATCCGTGTTCGGTGTCAAGTTCAGTGTCCGTGACGACTTCAGTATCTGTGTCCGTGTCAAATCCAGTGTCCGTGATGACTTCAGTATCCGTATCCAGTTTCCATGCCAAGTCCAGTGTCTGTGACAACTACTGTTCCATGTCCTGTATCTGAGACAAGTCCAATTATCCAGCACAAGCCAGCTTCTGATTATCCAGCACAAGACAGTTTCCGATAGTCCGACAGAAGCCAGCTTCTATTGTCCCAGCATAAGCCAGCTACTGACGGTCCGGAACAAGCCAGCTTCCGACGATCCGGAACAAGCCAGCTTCCGATGATAAGGAACAAGCCAGCTTCCGATAGTCCGGCACAAGCCAGCTTCCGATAGTCCGGCACAAGCCAGCTTCTAATTATCCAGCACAAGCCAGCTGTCCAGGTACTCTCGCCCTATTGACCGTCATTGACATTTTGTTTGACCAGCTGCTACTGTTACGGCGGAGTGGTCTATTGGGTCCACATTCCCCGCAGCCGTGACAATAGATAAATAGATAGATAGATAGATAGATGTTTCTAAATAAAGCTATATAGTCTGCATGCCTGAATGTAATATTATATAAACATTTGAGGGAATTACTTTCCCTTTCCCCAGAGGATTAAAATCTTTAAAACTAGAACATGTTTTGGTGCTGCTTTTACTTGTGCAAGGTCATTTACTGCTGTTTTGTCTATTTTTTTTCTTTACTTTTTATCCCTTAACAGCATCTCGCCTTATTATGTCTAGAGATCCAAGATGTCTTGCTCAAATCAGTTATTCCATGGGTGATAAGATCAGAAGAAAGAACAACACAAAGCCAGGAGCTCTACAGGTTCTCCTTCAAACCACATCTACAAGGAGTGTCTTTGTTATTTGAACATATTTTGTGCTCAAGTGCAGAAACATCCTCAGGCTTAACATTGAAAAAGTTTAAAAAGTAATATAACTGAAATTTGCACATTGGTTAATAATAAAAATTGTGCAAGGGCTATAATAAGTACAGTTTATATAAAGTAATTATATAAAGCACTATAAGTTTCATGAACTCATGGCACAGTTGTAAAATAAAATTACACTTTTGATTAAAAAAAATTAGTTTTAAGCCCAAGCTACACAGTGACTTTTGATCAGTTGAGTCCCGTATGTAAATGTTGCACATCAATGAGCATATCATTGGATTTGTGTCAAGCAACCCATCTGCGTCCTGCATCCCACTGCTGAAATTGCAATGCAGTTTAGTCATATATGAATGAATGCAAGAATGAATGAAAGAGACATAAATGCTATAGTCCTAGAATATGTAATTAATGTCTGATCAATGAGGGTCCAACTGCTAGGACCCCCACTAATGTCTATAATCACAGCACCAGTGAAACAAGATAAGCATGGCAACCCTTATGGCTATTAACTGATTGCCATGGGTCCAGCAGCTGAAATCAGATGACATCTCAAGAGAAAACTACGGGTGGCCCCACACTAATGGCTAGTTCACACAGAATTTTTTGCAGCTGATTTTGACGCGGAAACCAAATCGGAGTCAGCGGCAAAAAAACGGCTGAAATCGCCTCTTATTCATTTCAATGGGAGGCGGAGGTGTCTTTTCTCCGCATCGTCTTTTCTCCGCTCGCTGGAAAAAAAATGGCATGTTCTTTCTTGCCGTGGCTCCGTCTCTGACCTCCCATTGAAATCAATGGGAGGTAGAGAAAGCGTTCTTCCCTGCGTCTTTTGCTTTCAGCCGTCAGTGTTTTACCACTGGCTAAAAATGCAGCGAAAAGTCCTGCGAAAACCGCGGAAAGAAAGTGCAGTTCAAAATCTACAGTTGTGTTCAGTAAAAATGTCAGGTCCAACATTCATTTGGTCTGTGATTTTGCTTCTTATAAAGGGGAACCACTTGAGTAAACCCCATGTGGCATGCTGTTAACACTGGGTAAGATGGAAAAGAAAGGAAGGATAAAATAACAACATATAATGAAAGAATTATGAAAACTTTCTAATATGAAAACTGGCTTTATTGCCCATAGCAATCAAACTGATCTCAGCTTTTAGTTCTCCAACTTGCCTGGTAAAATAAAAGTTGTAATGCGATTGGCTGATATGGCCAACAAAGCCAGTTATCATATTGGATAGTTTTCATAAATAAGGCACTTAGAGACGAGTAAAATGAACAAGAATTATATCATAACATATTGACTAAGTATTAAAACAAATGAACCATTTTAGCACAGTCCCATTAAAGCCTACCCTCCAAAACAATGTGGCGCATGCAACAGACACAACCTGCCAGGTATGATTGCAGTCATTTTCCTGTGCCGCCCTGACTTCATCTGTCAATCACATGACATCCCTTCTGGTCCCAGTTACAATATTCTAGTCTTCTTACAGAACTGTCATAGTCACAGGCAATAATTCACATAGGGGCTTCAGAGAGAACATGACAGGGAGACTTTACCGTATAAGTTAACCAGAAGTAAAATGGAAAAATGGATACCAGTCCTGGACTTTGATTTTGGGAGGGTAAATGCTTGAACTAGGGCATGGAATGGAAATAAGTTGATTTAATGTAACAATGAGCATTGAGCTGGAGGTTTTCTTATACTGGTAAAGGATTTTTTTTATGTAGTGAAATTAGGCCTTAATTAAAAGCCTTCAAAGGATTGGATTTCACATGTCCCCAATCTGTAAAGTTGCAGTCTCTGCAGTGATTGCATTTTTTCAATGTTCGCGTTTATAAGGTCAAGGGCCACAACCAATAACCATGGCAAACTTGATAATTGACTGCACTTTCGTAGGTACTAACCACTTCATACTGGGAACACCTCACAAGACCTGCCGTTTTGTAGATGTCTGACCCAGTTGTTTAACCATTACAATTTGGCCCTTGTCAAAATTGCTTAGATCCTTCTGCTTGCTAATTTTTCCTGCTTCCAAAACATCAAATTCAAGAACTGATTATTCACTTGCTGCCTAATATATCCCACCCATTGACAGGTGCCACTGTAATGAGATAATCAATGTTAATGACTTCATCCGTCAGTGGTTTTAATGTTATGGCTGATCGTTGGTTATATAACTAGCCTGCATGTAATACTGATTTATATGCTACTAGTTAAATTAAAATTGGCTAAAGCACACACACTTTTCATGGGATTATTGTGTTTTAATTTAATTGTAAGAGTAACCATGACAACAGCTGGGGCTGGAATATTTGATTATTATAATAACCATATAATCATATTTATCTTTTAATTAAGCATGTTCAGTGAGCCAAAAATTCTGAACTGTCAACTAATGGACTCAAGCAGAAATGTCTGTACACACCAGAATTTTGACTACAAAGATAAAGATAATAAAGTGATTATTTTATTTTATTGATATTTCAACCTACAATAATGATATTTTTACTGTCAAAATTATTCTGTCATACACAATGTACAGTCTGTTTACTGTATATAATCTGATATTTTGCACGTGAATTTTATTATACATTTGACAGACGATATAAATGTACACTAGGGTTATACACAAGTTACATGTGTGCTATAATATAAGCAATGTATATATACAGTGAAGGAAATAAGTATTTGATCCCTTGCTGATTTTGTAAGTTTGCCCACTGTCAAAGACATGAACAGTCTAGAATTTTTAGGCTAGGTTAATTTTACCAGTGAGAGATAGATTATATTTAAAAAAAAACAGAAAATCACATTGTCAAAATTATATATATTTATTTGCATTGTGCACAGAGAAATAAGTATTTGATCCCTTTGGCAAACAAGACTTAATACTTGGTGGCAAAACCCTTGTTGGCAAGCACAGCAGTCAGACGTTTCTTGTAGTTGATGATGAGGTTTGCACACATGTTAAAAGGGAATTTTGGTCCACTCTTTGCAGATCATCTGTAAATCATTAAGATTTCAAGGCTGTCGCTCGGCAACTCGGATCTTCAGCTCCCTCCATAAGTTTTCGATGGGATTAAGGTCTGGAGACTGGCTAGGCCACTCCATGACCTTAATGTGCTTCTTTTTGAGCCACTCCTTTGTTGCCTTGGCTGTATGTTTCGGGTCATTGTCGTGCTGGAAGACCCAGCCACGAGCCATTTTAATGTACTGGTGGCGGGAAGGAGGTTGTCACTCAGCATTTGACGGTACATGGCTCCATCCATTCTCCCATTGATGCAGTGAAGTAGTCCTGTGCCCTTAGCAGAGAAACACCCCCAAAACATAATGTTTCCACCTCCATGCTTGGCAGTGGGGATGGTGTTCTTTGGGTCATAGGCAGCATTTCTCTTCCTCCAAACACGGCGAGTTGAGTTAATGCCAAAGAGCTCAATTTTAGTCTCATCTGACCACAGCACCTTCTCCCAATCACTCTCAGAATCATCCAGATGTTCATTTGTAAACTTCAGACGGGCCGGTACATGTGCCTTCTTGAGCAGGGGGACCTTGCGGGCACTGCAGGATTTTAATCCATTATGGCGTAATGTGTTACCAATGGTTTTCTTGGTGACTGTGGTCCCAGCTGCCTTGAGATCGTTAACAAGTTCCCCCCATGTAGTTTTCGGCTGAGCTCTCACCTTCCTCAGGATCAAGGATACCCCACGAGGTGAGATTTTGCATGGAGCCCCAGATCGATGTCGATTGACAGTCATTTTGTATGTCTTCCATTTTATTACTATTGCACCAACAGTTGTCTCCTTCTCACCCAGCGTCTTACTTATGGTTTTGTAGCCCATTCCAGCCTTGTGCAGGTCTATGATCTTGTCCCTGACATCCTTAGAAAGCTCTTTGGTCTTGCCCATGTTGTAGAGGTTAGAGTCAGACTGATTAATTGAGTCTGGGGACAGGAGTCTTTTATACAGGTGACCATTTAAGACAGCTGTCTTTAATGCAGGCACCAAGTTGATTTGGAGCGTGTAACTGGTCTGGAGGAGGCTGAACTCTTAATGGTTGGTAGTGGATCAAATACTTATTTCTCTGTGCACAATGCAAATAAATATATATAAGTTTGACTTTGTGATTTTTTTCTTTTTTTTAATATAATCTATCTCTCACTGGTAAAATTAACCTAGCCTAAAAATTCTAGACTGTTCATGACTTTGACAGTGGGCAAACTTACAAAATCAGCAAGGGATCAAATACTTATTTCCTTCACTGTGTATATATATATATATATATATATATATATATATCATGCTTGAAAAAGGTCCTAAGTTTGGACAGATACGTTGCATCCTGTTTTGCTGTTTGAAATAAATCACCTTTATTTGCCATACCGGAGTGCTGCGGGATTTCTTTCTTTATATATATATATAATATATATATATATATATATATATATATGCACCATATTTTTTGGACTATAGGACACACTGGACCATCAGACACACCCATAATTTGTAGCATAAAGTGGAGAAAAAGTTTTTTCTACTGTACATTTCCTATAGCTAATATTCAGTCGATATGGTACAGACAGAGTACCCTACCACAGTGCCAGTCACAGTGCCCCAATACTATAGTGTCCTCATCCTCTCCTGAACTCACCAGACATCATAGATGTGGAGGGGCAGGGGTTAATGGTGATGAATCTGCTCAGGTCACTGCTTGAGAGTTGATGCTGCTCAATCATAGGAGGAGGGGGTGAGGCTCAATGGTTCTTTCAGGTCAGTACCTGCATAGATTTACTGTGCTGTGTGTACAAATGTCTGTGATATTCGCTCACTGAACACTCAGATTTTACAGAATTCTGTGAGGTAGATGTGACTGTTCAGGAAGCCAATAATACACAGATTCTTTACACACAGCGCAGGACATGCTTCTACCATAACACTGCACTGCAAGGACCTTTGAATCACGGAGCTCAGACTCCTGCTTCTTCATAAACTGGCATTCAGACTATTAGACGCACCAGAAGATTACAGTTCAGTTTTTAGGACAAAGAGTGTGTCCAATAGTTAGAAAAATACGATATATATAAATATATATATATATATATATATATATATATATATATATCAGAGGTGTAACTAGGTTGTCCAGCACCCTAGGCAAAGATTCAGTTTGGCATCCTGTCTGAACCTCTTTCCCATTATCTCCTTCCCCCTCGCCATCTTTGTTTTCTTTGCCAATCAATGAGGTGTCATTTTTTTCCCCGCATATTTTTCTTATGTAACGCAAGCATAAAGGCATTTGTACATTTTACAAGCAATATAGTTCTATATACAACACCAGAACCAAGCTCATTACATATATACAGCACCAGAACAAAGCTCATTACATATATACAGCATCAGAACCAAGATCAGTACATATATACAGTGCCAGAAGCAAGATCAGTACATATATACAGCACCAGAACCAAGCTCAATACATATATACAGTACCAGAACAAAGCTCAGTACATATATACAGCACCAGAACAAAGCTCAGTACATAAATACAGCACCAGAACAAAGCTCAGTACATAAATACAGCACCAGAACAAATACAGCTCAATTTAGTGCAACCCCTGCTGTTTCACAAAAAAAACCATACCACTATCATCTCGTTGCAGATCATACAGTGACTACAGTGCTGATTAGAGGCAGAATAAACATTTACATTAAGTGACTCACAGGTGATGATCTCAAATTCTAGTTGTTCTTTTTCTCTTTTCTTCTCCATCCGGTCCAGACCTCTGTGACGACTTCTCCCGGGCCACAGCCCATTTTCTGGAGTTTGCAACTCAGATGTCTTCAGCTTCTCACTTTTCAAAATTTTCTGCACTTATAAACAAAGATAACGTTTTCATGGTGCCAGACACTGTGCCCTGAATATAATAGCACCATACACCTTACCTCTGATTATAATAGCACCATACACTGTACCTTATTATAATAGCATCATACACTGTGTCCCTGATTATAATAGCGCCATACACTGCACCTCTAATTATAATTGAACCATACACTGTGTCCCACACACACATACTGTGCCCCCTGTAGATAGTGCTCCCATAGAGCCCCCTGTAGATAGTGCCCTACTTAGATTCCCCTGTAGATAATGACCCGCATAGAGCCCCTGTAGATAGTGTCCCACATGCAGCCCCCTGTAGATAGTGTCCCACAAATAGCAACCTCTGTTGTTAGTGCCCACATATAGCCACCCCTGTAGATAGTGCCCTACAAATAGCCCTCCCCTGTATATAGTGCCCCACATATAGCCCACCACTGTAGATAGTGCCCTACATATATCTCCCCCATTAACTGGTTGCCGACACAGGACAAGTATGCTCGTCCTGAGCGGCGAGCACTTTGCGCATTAGGACGAGCATACTCATCCTATGTGACAGCAGTATCTGCGTGCGATCGAGAGTGGGGCAACGGCTGTAATACACAGCCACGGCACCACTCTGACAGCGGAGAGGAGAGAAACATCTTCTCTCCGCTGTTAACCCTTTGAACGCCGCGATGAAAGCTGATCGCGGTGTTCAAAGAGGGGGGACTGCACATTGATCGCGTCACAGAAGATAACTGTGACGCGATCAAAGCCCACAACTCATATGGCCAGACAGCCCAGTGTCCATTGAAGGACCCCAGGGCTGTCTGAACATATTTCCTATTGTTAGGACTTACTGAGGTATGCCCTAACAACTGCCTGTGTACAATCAGTAACAGGCTAATGTACTGGCATATAGATCTATGCCAGTACATTACATTTACAAAATAAAAATAAAAATGATAAATCCCTTTATGGGATTAAAAAAAAAAGTTCAATGAATGTAAAAGAAAATTTATGATAAATAAATAAATAAAAAGTAAAAAAAATACACAGAAACACACATATTTTATAATAAATAAACTTTTTAAAATATAAGTCCCAAAACATGAAATAATGTAGACATATTTGGTATCACCCCGACCGTAACAACCTGTACAACAAATGTATAACATTATTTATGATGATCGGTGTATGGTGTAAAAAAAAATATTAAAACTGCTGCGCAACTGCTTGTTTTCTGCATTTTCGCCAAAATAAAAATTTATTAAACGATAATGTATTTGTACCAAAAAATGGTACCTAAATAAATTCAACTCGTTCCGCAAAAAACAAAGTCTCATACAACTACGTCGTACAAAAAATAAAAGAGTTATGAGCGTCGGGATGCAAAGAGGGAAATCTAAAAAAATTGCTCTGTCCTCAAGGCCAAAATTGGCCGTGTCCTTTTAGGGGTTAAATAGTGCTCCATATATAGCCCACCCCTGTATATAGCCCCCTGTAGATATAGCCCACTGTTGTAGATAGTGTCCAACATATAGCCCACCCCTGTAGATAGTGCCCTGCATATATTTCCCCCTATAAATAGTGCTCCACATATAGCCCACCCCTGTATATAGCCTGTATATAGCCCACCACTGTATATAGTGCCTCAGATATAGCTCCCCTATAGTGCTCCACATATAGCCCACCCCTGTATATAGTGCCTCACATATAGCTCCCCCTATAGTGCTCCACATATAGCCCACCCCTGTATATAGCCCTACCCCTGTAGATAGAGCTGACCCCTGTAGATAAAACCTCCTGTATATAATGTTACTCACATTTTTATTAGGATAAAAAAATAAAAAAACTTTACATACTTGCCTTAATCTCAGACCTGTTCTAATCTAAGCAGGTCTGCTGGGATTGAATGACGTTATCATGTCCTTCTGCCCTGCCAATCGGTGCCTTTTTATAGACGAAAGCGGCGCAATGACGTCATCGCGTCGCTTGTGTATATGAAAGATGCTGATTGGCAGGGCACTATGACTTGCCCTGTCAATCAGCACATTTCAACAATGCAAGCGGCGCGATGATGTCTTTGCGCCACTTGAGTCATTGAAAGGCGCTGAAAGGCCGGGCACGGAACGTACCTGGCCATTCATCGCCTATAGTGCAGGAGGGGGGTGGCGGTGTCTGGTTTCAGTGGCACCGTACCCCCCTCAGAGAGGCAGCAGGCCGCCGTCATGGATGGTGTGGCCCTTGCGCCCCCCCACCTTCCCTCTTAGCTGTGCCTGGGGCACATTCCCCGTCTGCCCCCTCTAGCAACACCCCTGTATATATATATATACATATTATAATTAGACCTTTGACAGCAGCACATTTCTTAACCGTATACGCATCCTCGGAACCCAGATACAGTTGAAAACTATGGCAGAGCAGGGAGCCATCAGTTTCCTGCACAGCCATCTCCTATAGTAGATCAAAGGGTTATGGATTTGGAACAGGCGGCACAATGCAATGATGACATCACACCGCCTGTGCCGGGCCAGAGATAAAGCCACCAAAGAGAGAGAACAAGAGCTGCAGCTGGGTGCAGCCTGCAGGGATGACACGGCCGAGATTTGGGTTCTAAAAACTGAATGCGGCACTTGCCAGGAGCCGCAGCAGTTTGACAGAATGTGGCACTGTGCGAGGTGAGTAACACCGTGGCTGTGAAATACTCTGGAGGTGTCTGAGGCTGGAACTATTGGAGGCATATGTGATGGCACACTGGGTGTATCTGAAGCTGAAGCACTCTATGAGGATGTCCGTGGTTAGTATTTTGGTGAAAATCTCATGTCAGACAATCAGGGGACATCTGAAGCAAAGGCAGCTATGGGGCATCTATGGCTAGCACATACTGTAATAGCACATCCTGGTGTGGGGGGTGAAGAATGGAGTGTGTTCACGTGCTGAGCCCACTCCATACTCTGCAGGTGTCAGTTGTGTATTACAGCTGACACCCTGGACTAATGGCCAGGAACAGCGATCGCGCATTTACTGGCCATGTAACCCCTTAGATACCCTGGTCAATAGGGACTGCGTCATCTAAGCCATTAGAAAGAGGGAAGCGCCCCCCACCGATGGCCCACCAGCCTCTCCGCGATGCCAGTGCCCCCAGGTCTGCCTTCTCTTGCCACTGTTAAGTCCTGAGTCTAAAAGATTGTAAAAATGACAATATACTGCAATACATTAGTCCCTCTTACCGCTGAATCGACAAAAAAAAGTTATGGCTCTCAAAATGTGGTGAACAAAACAATTTTTTAACAAATAGATTTTTCTATGTAACAGTAGTAAAATATAAAAAAAATCATACAAATTTGGTATCACCGTAATCGTACTGAACCGCAGAATAAAGTTAAGTTGCAGTTTTTACCGCACAAAACCCAAAAGTACAATGGAGGAATCACAGTTTTTTCCAATTCCACCCCAGTAAGATTTTTTTTCAGTTTCCCAGTACATTACATAGTACTTTAAATAGCGTCAAAATAAACTACAACTCCTGCAAAAAATAAGCCCTTCCACCACTATATTGATGGAAAAATAAAAAAGTTATGGCTCTTGGAAGGCAGGTAATGAAAAACCAAAATGGAAAAGCAAAAAAATTACTTTGTTCCGAAAGGGTTAATAAACTCCCATTTAGAATAAGCAGATGGCAAAGTTATCCCTCTTCTGGGTTCCCCATCAACCAGCTGTAATTTGTGGGGCAACCAGGCAGCAAGTGTTAAATTTCATTGCAAAACCACCACAGGGGAAATTAATCATGCAGGACAGGACAGGTCCCCCAGAGTCAGATACGCTCTTTGCAGCCTCTCTTCATTCTGGCTAAGAGATGAGGATCCTGAACAGAGCACCCCATCTACACCGTGTTCCAAATTATTATGCACATTGGATTTAAGTGTCATAAACATTTAATTATTAGTATTTCAATTAAACTCATGGATGGTATTGTGTCTTAGGACTCTTTGGATCATTGTAATCAATCTCAGACTCCTGTGATAATTAGTTTGCCAGGTGTGCCCAATCAAAGGAAAACTACTTAAGAAGGACGTTCCACATTATTAAGCAGGCCACAGGTTTCAAGCAATATGGGAAAGAAAAAGGATCTCTCTGCTGCCGAAAAGCGTGAAATAGTGCAATACCTTGGACAAGGTATGAAAACATTGGATATTTCAAGAAAACTTAAGCGTGATCATCGTACTGTGAAAAGATTTGTGGCTGATTCAGAGCACAGACGGGTTCGTTCAGATAAAGGCATAATGAGGAAGGTTTCTGCCAGACATATTAATAGGATTAGGAGAGCAGCTGCTAAAATGCCATTGCAAAGCAGCAAGCAGGTATTTGAAGCCGCTGGTGCCTCTGGAGTCCCGCGAACCTCAAGGTGTAGGATCCTCCAGAGGTTTGCAAGTGTGCATAAAGCTATTATTCGGCCACCCCTAAACAATACTCACAAGCAGAAACGCTTGCAGTGGGCTCAGAAATACATGAAGACTAATTTTCAAACCGTGTTGTTTACTGATGAGTGCCGTGCAACCCTGGATGGTCCAGATGGATGGAGTAGTGGATGGTTGGTGAATGGCCACCATGTCCCAACAAGGCTGCGACGTCAGCAAGGAGGTGGCGGAGTCATGTTTTGGGCTGGAATCATGGGGAGAGAGCTGGTAGGCCCCTTTAGGGTCCCTGACGGTGTGAAAATGACCTCTGCAAAGTACGTAGAGTTTATGACTGACAACTTTCTTCCGTGGTACAAAAAGAAGAACCATGCCTTCCGTAGCAAAATTATCTTCATCATGACAATGCACTATCTCATGCTGCAAAGAATACCTCTGTGTCATTGGCTGCTATGGGCAAAAAAGGAGAGAAACTCCCCTGACCTCAACCCTATTGAGAACCTTTGGAGCATCCTCAAGCAAAATATCTATGAGGGTGGGAGGCAGTTCACATCAAAACAGAAGCTCTGAGAGGTTATTCTGACATCCTGCAACGATATTCAAGCAGAAACTGTCCAAATACTCACAAATTCAATGGATGCAAGAATTGTGAAGGTGATAGCAAAGAAGGGGTCCTATGTTAACATGTAACTTGGCCTAAGTTTTTTTTTTTATTGAAAGAGCTTTTGATTTCTGTAAATATGACCTCCTGAGGCTGCAAATTCAACAAATTACCATTTTAGTTCTCTTTACAACCTTTAAAATGTTTTGATCTCTATTGTGCATAATATTTGAAACAGTGCATTTTGAGTTTTTTACTTCTAAAAAAAAATCTGTTATCATTAGGAGATTTGTTCAATAAAATTTGCATTATACTCCAACGGTTGATGGCTTGAAGATTATACTGACTGTCATTTGCATCGACTATTTAGGAAAATCAGCAAAAAATAACATTTGCATAATAATTTGGAACGCGGTGTATTAACTCAGAATTCCCTCTAAGGCCACATTCACAAGTAGTGGAATTGCTGCCTCAAAACTGCTGACAGAGCGATATAGTGGGGCACTGTAAACATACCTCTTGTCTCGCTGAATTGCCTTGTATTACCAGTTAGGTACTTAGACACTGATGATACTATTGACCATTTTATAACAATGACTACACAGCTGACCTTCTGACTGATGTTGAGTGTTCAAGCTTAGGTTGTGTACACATCACCGTTGCCCTTCCGTTGACAGGTTTCGTCTCAGGTTTCCGTCGGGTTAACCCATCAACGGAAAGGCAAACGGAAACCTAAGCTTCCGTTTGCATCGTTTCTGTTTGGCTCTTTCCGGAAAGCTGATGTAGCGGAGTATGGGCTCATAGACTTTCTAGATTGTTGAACGTTTAGTTACACTTTAAAATACCTTCCCCCATTTTTGCCCTCTTGTTTGTTCCTCCATTCACACCCTTTTCATGACCCTTGGGCTAATTTGCCAACCTCGTATTTGCTAAAAATTCTGTTATTTTGGAGAGGCACGTACTGCATTTGTTCTTGCCACCAAGTAGCAAAGGAGATTGGACCAACCAGGACTGTGCACCTTTCTCCATGGGCTCCATAGCAGCTGCATGGTCTAATGATATGTATGCCCTTTGAATCTGCTGTACTCTTTGAAGAAATCCATTAGTATCGGTTTAATTCCCCTGCAGCGCCACCACATGGGAAATTAAGCATTACATGAATGTACCTGATCCTGAACAGTGAGAGATGCTCTTTGTATCTACCCTGCACTGGCAAATAGATGAGGGTCCAGAACAGAGGACTTCACCTCACCCCCTCTATTAACTCAGAATTCCCTAGTGGGTATTTGAAAATAGGTTTTCTGACCCAGACAACTTCTCTAACACTCTCCTATCGCTGTACTGGCTATTTACGTTGGTAGGGAGTTATTTAAATATGGCGCCCGCCCAGAAGCAGAGGGTTTGCCATAGCCGCCCTATCTCTGCTGTGTTACACAACAGGGACCCAGCGGCAAAGCTTGCGATCAGAAACATCTATGACCGAAAGCATATAACCCCATCAGATGCCGGTGTCAGATGTGACCACCGGCATCTGAAGGGTTTATCACTTACTGTTTACCGGTGCTCACTGGTTCCCGCGCTGTGAGATTGCGGGAGCCGGTGTATTCCTATAGCAGCTGGGAGCCTTGTGAACGCTCCCAGCCCTGCTATAGGAAGTTTGCTATTGAGACCTGCCTGTGGTAGGTCTCAATAGCAATACACTGATTTTGCCATAGACTGCAATACTGTGATATTGCAGTCTATGGCATAAGCGATCTAATGATCGCAGGTTCAAGTCCCCTAGGGGAGCTAAAAAATATTTTCTAATAACAGTTTTTAAAAAAAAATGTAAAATATAAAAATTCAAATCACCCCCCTTTCCCTAGATCACATATAAAAAGAAATAATCAAAAATAAAAATATACATATTAGGTATCCCCGCGTCTGAAAATGCCGGAACTATAAAAATATAAAAATATTTATCCAATACGGTGAATAAAAACTGATCGAAATGCCAGACATTCCCCAAAATGGTATGAATAAAAACGACATCTTTCCACGTACAAAAAATGCTTTAAACAGCTCTATGCACAGAAATATAAAAAAGTTATGGGGGTCACATTACGGCGAGGCAAAACATTTTTTGTTTCTTTCAAACTTTGACATTTTTTAAAGGTACTAAAACATAAAAACTATTTAAATTTGCTATCACCGTCATTGTACTGATCCGTAGAATAAAGGTAATGTGTAATTTTCATCGCACAGTGAATACCGTAAAAATTAAACCCATAAGAAAATAGCGTAACTGCTGTTTTTTTCCAATTCAACCCCATTCTAAATTTCTCTCCAGCTTACCTGTACTTCACACATATTAAATAATAATAATACCTGATGTATCGCAAATGTTTTGTTTTTGCTGAAAATAAAAAATTACTTGATAAAAAAAATAGTAATAGTACCATTAGAAAGTACAATTTGTTCCGTAAAAACTAAGCCCTCATATGGCTGTGTCAAGAAAAAAATAAAAAAGGTATGACTTTTTGAAGGCGGGGAGGAAAAATGAAAATTAGTCTGGTCCTGAAAGGGTTCATACTCCTGCATATTGCTACTGCTACCTCAAGAGAACTACCTGTTGGTAGAGGGAGTGAGTAGAGAGTGTGAGAGTGCAGGCCTGGACATGCTTATTAAGGCCTTCCATGGGAGCCATGGAAAGATGTATTGGGACACTGAATAAGCAAAGCTGTCCAGTCTTTTTGTGACCTTTCAGGTTTTGTATTTTACCATTCTATTATTATTCAAAAGCTTACTGTAACGTCTATTGCCGCGGACCGTCGTTCAGACTAAGGCCTTATTCACACGACAGTGAAAAAAAATGTCCATTTAAAACTGATCAACTGTCAGTTTTTCATGGCCATTTTGCATCAGTGTGTCTCTAAATTTTCATCCGTTTCAAGTCCATCTGTCCGTTTTTAATGGCCGTTTGACATCCATTTTGCATCAGTTTTTCATGGCCGTTAAAAAAACTGATGAATTTCATTGGTCAGGCTTTTTTTGTCCCAGCCCCCTGAAAACAACCAAAGGAAGGTCACATGTTCACCTAGACAATATTTACAGCCTCCCTGTAGATGATGCCACACACCTCCCTGTATATGATGCCACACACCTCCCTGTATATGATGCCACACACCTCCCTGTATATGATGCCACACAGCCTTCTTGTATATGCCACACGCCTCCCTGTAGATGATGCCACACGCCTCCCTGTATATGATGCCACACCTGCCTCCCTGTAGATGATGCCACACCTGCCTCCCTGTAGATGATGCCACACCAGCCTCCCTGTAGATGATGCCACACCAGCCTCCCTGTAGATGATGCCACACCAGCCTCCCTGTACATGATGCCACACCAGCCTCCCTGTACATGATGCCACACCAGCCTCCCTGTACATGATGCCACACCAGCCTGCCTGTACATGATGCCACACAGCCTTCTTGTATATGCCATACGCCTCCCTGTATATGATGCCACACCTGCCTCCCTGTAGATGCCACACCAGCCTCCCTGTAGATGCCACACCAGCCTCCCTGTAGATGCCACACCAGCCTGCCTGTAGATGCCACACCAGCCTCCCTGTAGATTGTGCCACATACTCACGAGAGCAGCGCCGTCTCTCCTCTTCTTCACTTGTGGTCACTCGTCTGCACGGGATCTGGCAAGGCAGCGCGACGGGGCGATGACGTCATCGAGGCGCCTTCAAACCCATGAAGATGAGTGACCACACGTGAAGAAGCGCCGCAAACGTGAGTATGCCAACGATAGCCAGCAAGGGAACTAGTAATTCCCTTGCCAGTCCCCATGTAACAGATCCGTTTTTAACGGTTGTTACATGTATTGACAGCCGTTAAAAACGGATCCATTGACTTCTATGGGGGCCGTCAGGCCGTTAAAACGGCCAAAAATAGGACATGTCCTATTTTTTGACGGCCATTATTCACGGGCCGTTAAAAAAACGGCCGTGTGAATGCACCCATAGAATATCATTGTTCTGAAAACGGCCATGTGAAAGCCGTTAAAAGGACGGCCATCACATGGCCGTTTTTCACTGTCGTGTGAATAAGGCCTTACCCTCTGACGGCCGCGGCCACGGACGTCTGTGTTCTCGGCGGCACTCACTTCCTGGTTCTGAGACTGTTTTTCTGCAGGGCGCGCACGCCCGCGCATGCATGGCCTTAAAGGGCCAGTACGCGTCCAGTTGTTAAAAATCAGTAATTAGCCCAGAATGCTGCTGGAATATAAAAAAGGCCTGCCCACTTGATCTTTGCCTGAGCGTTTTTGTATACCTAAAGTTTGTCTTGCATGATTACAGTACGGGACAGTTGTCCTGCAGCGAGGCAGGGACTCCTAGCATCGTACATAAGTATGATGCTAGGAGCCCGGCTCCCTGCACTGTGTTCGGTCCGGTACTTGCGGCCGAAATACGTCCGTCAATTACGGACGTAATTAGTGTGTGTGCACATACCCTAATAGTCTGCTGACTTTTCTATTTATCAGACTAATGCACTGCTTTAACACCTACATTATTTGCTTCTTTCAAAGTACTATGAATGGAACAAATACAGTAATATTAGTTATTTATGAAGCCATGATTTCCTTCATGCACTGAATATACAATGGGAAGCATGGTATACAGTAAGACGTTGCAAGAGTGAATAAAGTGGATATACAATGTTTATTATCCATTTCGAGCTACAGTATCGAGATGTTCCCATGTGTGTTGCCATTTTAGACTAAATTGGTCAAACAGAAAATACCTGTTTATTTTAATGTCATATCAAAAGCCTCAAATACATGATTTGAGACTGGAGGCGAAAAGTTACTTTTAACTTTAAGTTTTTCTATGTTTTCCTGATATGGCACAATGGACATGTCATTTTATCAAAACTATGTAACAAAACACCAACCATAGAAAATAGGCAGGATCAAAATCTAAATAAAAAAAAATCACATGTATTAAGTCATCTTAAGTTATCTTGTTAAAGACAAACATCAAAGAAAATAAAACACTGAGTCCATACAGAAAAGAGTAGAAAGTTGTGGGAAACCTGGCATAGCAATTTGCAACAATAAAGTGCTCCTGTATAAGACAATATACTGTATAACATAAACCCATGGATGTCAACGGTATATAAAGACAATAAATGTGACAATCCTAATCAACAGCATTATAGGCGTTCGACCGCCAACAGTAATATCAAGGAGACATCCAAGTATAGAAGCAGACAATAGAAAGCTTACAAGGCACCAGGAAACCACCCCACCCAGTGTGTGCGTTTCGCAAGGAATACTTTGTTTGGAAGGGGTTGATCATACAGACCAGACAATATTTAAATACAAAGAGGTTAATCGGTACATAAAGCTACAATTACACACCTGGATTTCAAAGAGCTGGTGTAATGACGGGGGTGGGGAGACAGACAAGTGAGCCCCAATCTACCCGCCACTCAGTCCCTGCCTACTTGCAACGACCCGCCCTAGGCGATGGGGTACAACTGGGCGACGGTCCCTACGCTCAATAAGTGCATGACAGACAAACAGACAAGGGTACACAGAGCTAGGGGGAGAAAGGGGCAGTTGCCCACGGCAACACCATGAGCAACAAGAGAAGTGAACAAGCCGAGTCAAACCAGGAGAGTACGAGGTGCCAAACGCAGAGCAGGAGAGTAGTGAACAAGCCGGGGTCAATATGAAGCAAGGACAATGGTACAAGAAGCTGCAGCAGGGCCAGGAAACCAAACGAGAAGAATCACAAGCAAAGGAGGAACAGGAAAGGCAGGTATAAATAGACAGAGGGCGGGAGCTAGCTCCATCTGGCCAGGCTGTGATAGGTTCTCCCACTCCTAAGCCTGCCACCCTGAGTGGTGGAAGATGGAGTCAGTCTCACAGACATAGAAGCAGGTGCAGACTGATTATCTATGGGCGTTAACCCCGAAGCTGTGCCTGGCAGATCCTTTACAGTACCCCCCCCTTTTATGAGGGGCCACCGGACCCTTTCTAAGTGGACCTGATTTACTGGGGAAACGAAGGTGAAACCTCCTGACCAATATCCCAGCGTGAACATCCCGAGCGGGTACCCAAGTCCTCTCCTCCGGCCCGTATCCTCTCCAATGGACCAGGTCCTGGAGGGAGCCTTGGACCATCTTGTTGTCCACAATCTTGGCCACCTCGAATTCTGCCCCCTCAGGGGTGAGAACAGGGACCGGAGGTTTCCTCGAGGGAGCCAAGGACGGGGAGCAGCGTTTAAGGAGGGAGGCATGGAACACGTCGTGTACTCGAAAAGATGGGGGCAACTCCAGTCGGAAGGAGACAGGATTGAGGACTTCAATGACCTTGTACGGCCCTATAAACCGGGGAGCAAACTTCTTGGACGGGACCTTAAGGCGCAAATTTTTAGACGATAGCCACACCAGATCCCCGACCATAAACAAGGGGATAGCAGAACGTTTTCTATGTGCCTGAGTTTTTTGTATGCTCTGGGACGCCTCTAGGTTCTTCTGAACCTGAGCCCAGACTGTGCACAGTTCTCGATGAACGACCTCTACCTCGGGATTGTTGGAACTACCAGGTGAAACAGAAGAGAACCGTGGATTAAACCCAAAATTACAGAAAAAGGGGGAGACCCCTGACGAGTTACTGACCCGGTTATTAAGGGAAAATTCGGCGAGGGGAATGAATGAGACCCAATCATATTAACAGTCAGAGATAAAACACCTTAAATATTTTTCTAGAGACTGATTAGTCCTCTCAGTTTGGCCATTAGTTTCAGGATGGAAGGCAGAGGAGAAGGACAGATCAATCTCCAACTTTTTACAGAAGGCTCTCCAAAACAATGAAACAAATTGTACCCCTCTGTCAGAAACAATATTGACAGGGACCCCATGGAGATGCAGGATGTGTTTGACAAACAAGGTAGCTAACGTCTTAGAATTGGGTAGTTACTTGAGGGGCACAAAATGGCACATCTTACTGAAGCGGTCTACTACAACCCACACCACCGACTTGCCTTGAGATGGAGGCAAATCGGTGATAAAATCCATGGAGATATGGGTCCAAGGTCTCTGGGGAATGGGCAAAGAACATAGTAAGCCTGCTGGTCGGGACCTGGGAGTCTTGGACCTAGCACAAACTTCACAAGCGGCGACGTAGGCCTTAACGTCTTTAGGCAACCCAGGCCACCAATAGTTTCTGGCAATGAGGTGCTTGGTACCCAGGATGCCTGGATGGCCAGATAGTGCAGAGTCATGATTTTCCCTAAGTACCCTTAGCCGGAATTGCAGGGGAACAAACAGCTTGTTCTCAGGAAGGCTCCCGGGAGCTGAAACTTGATCTGCCGCAATTTCAGAGACTAAATCAGAATCAATAGCGGAAATGATTATACCTGGAGGCAAAATACAAGCAGGATCTTCCTCCGAAGGAGGGCTGGCCATCAAGCTACGTGACAGTGCATCAGCCTTAACATTTTTAGACCCAGCCCTATAGGTAACCACAAAGTTGAATCTGATAAAAAATAACGCACAACGAGCTTGTCTCGGGTTTAGCCTCCGGGCAGATTCTAGGAAAACCAGATTCTTGTGGTCGGTAAGGACCGTTACCTGGTGTCTAGCCCCCTCCAGGAAGTGGCGCCACTCTTCAAATGCCCATTTAATGGCTAAGAGTTTGCAGTTGCCAATATCATAGTTACTCTCAGTGGGTGAAAACTTCCTGGAGAAGTAGGCACAGGGACGGAGATGGGTGAGGGACCTGGTACCCTGGGACAAGACAGCCCCCACTCCCACCTCGGACGCGTCAACCTCCACAATAAATGGCTCCATTTGGTTGGGCTGAACCAGCACCGGGGCCGAGATAAAGCACTTCTTAAGGACCTCAAAAGCCTGGACAGCCTAAGGAGGCCAGTGGAGGAGATCAGCACCTTTGCGAGTGAGATCCGTAAGAGGCTTAGCGATGACCGAGAAGTTAGCAATAAACCTCCTGTAATAATTAGCGAACCCCAGGAAGCACTGTAACGCCTTCAGGGAGGCAGGTTGGACCCATTCCGCCACAGCCTGGACCTTGGCAGGGTCCATGCGGAATTCATGAGCAGTGAGGATTTGGCCCAAAAATGGTATCTCCTGCACCCCAAACACACATTTTTCGGTCTTCGCAAACAGTTTGTTTTCTCGAAGGACCTGGAGCACCTTCCTGACATGCTCAATGTGGGAGGACCAGTCCTTGGAAAACACAAGTATGTCATCAAGGTACACTACAAGAAATACCCCCAGGTAGTCTCTTAAAATCTCATTTATGAAATTCTGGAAGACCGCGGGAGCATTACACAACCCAAAGGGCATGACGAGGTATTCGAAATGACGTTCGGGCGTGTTAAACGCAGTCTTCCACTCATCCCCCTCTTTGATGCGGATAAGGTTATACGCCCCCCGTAGATCAAACTTAGAGAACCATTGGGCCCCCTGAACCTGATTAAAGAGATCAGGAATCAGAGGAAGGGGATACTGGTTCCTTACAGTAACCTTATTCAAGCTTCGGTAGTCAATGCATGGCCTAAGACCACCATCCTTCTTCCCTACGAAGAAGAAGCCAGCACCTACCGGAGAAGTAGAGGGGCGAATGTAACCCTTGGCCAGGCATTCCTGGATATAATCTCTCATGTCTTCACGTTCGGGACAAGAGAGATTAAATATCCTACCCTTAGGGAGCTTAGCTCCTGGTACCAAATTGATTGCGCAATCATATTCTCTATGAGGAGGTAACACTTCGGAGGCCTCCTTAGAGAAAACATCGGCAAAGTCCTGAACAAACTCAGGTAGCGTGTTCACCTCCTCAGGGGGAGAAATAGAATTAACAGAAAAACATGACGTCAAGCATTCATTACCCCACTAGGTAAGGTCCCCAGAATTCCAGTCAAATGTGGGATTATGCAACTGCAACCAGGGAAGGCCTAAAACCAAATCGGACGATAATCCCTGCATTAACAGTACAGAGCACTGCTCCAAATGCATGGAGACAACAAGGAGTTTAAAAACAGGGGCATGCTGTAATGGTGGGGGGGGTAGGGAAACGGACAAGTGAGCCCTAATCTACCCGCCACTCTGTCCCTGCCTACTTGCAACGACCCGCCCTAGGCGACGGGGTACAACTGGGCGGCGGTCCCTGCGCTCAGTAAGTGCATGACAAACACGACAAACAAACAAGGGAATACAAGCAAGGGAAATGGGCAGTTGCTCGCGGAAACACCGTGAGCAACAGAGTAGTGAACGAGCCGAGTCAAGCCAGGAGAGTGCGAGGTACAAGGCGAAAAGCAGAAGAGTAGTCGGTAAGCCGGGGTCTGTATGGAGCAGGATCAAAAAGTAGCAGGAGCTGTAGCTGGGCCAGGAAACCTCAAGGAAAGAATTCACAAGCACAGATGGACAGGAAGAGCAGGCTTAAATAGACCGAGGGCGGGAGCTAGCTGAGTCTGGCCAGGTTGCGATAGGCTCTCCCACTCCTAAGCCTGCCAGCCTGAGTGGAGGAAGCTGGTGTCTGTCTCAGGGATGTACACTCAGGTGTTGACTGATTAATTCTGGGAGTTAACCCCGAAGCAGTGCCTGGCAGATCCTTTACAGTACCCCCCCTTTTATGAGGGGCCACCGGACCCTTTCTAAGTGGACCTGGCTTACTGGGGAAACGCAGGTGGAACCTCCTGACCAATACCCCAGCGTGAACATCCCGGGCGGGTACCCAAGTCCTCTCCTCGGGCCCGTATCCTCTCCAATGGACCAGGTACTGGAGGGAGCCTTGGACCATCTTGCTGTCCACGATCCTGGCCACCTCAAATTCCACCCCCTCAGGGGTGAGGACGGGAACAGGAGGTTTCCTCGAGGGGGCCAAGGACGGGGAGCAGCGTTTCAGGAGGGAGGCATGAAACACGTTGTGTATACGAAAAGACGGGGGTAACTCCAGCCGGAAAGAGACAGGACTGAGGACCTCAATGACCTTATACGGCCCAATAAACCGGGGAGCAAACTTTTTGGACGGAACCTTGAGACGCAAGTTCCTGGATGACAACCACACCAGATCCCCGACCACAAACAGGGGGTTAGCAGAACGTCTTCTATCGGCCTGAGCCTTCTGTATGCTCTGGGACGCCTCTAGGTTCTTCTGAACCTGGGCCCAGACTGTGCACAGATCCCGATGAACGACCTCCACCTCGGGATTGTTGGAACAACCAGGTGAAACGGAGGAGAACCGTGGATTAAACCCAAAATTACAGAAAAAGGGAGAGACCCCTGACGAGTTACTGACCCGGTTATTAAGGGAAAATTCGGCGAGGGGAATGAAAGAAACCCAATCAAATTGACAGTCAGAGACAAAACATCTTAAGTATTGTTCTAGAGACTGATTAGTCCTCTCCGTTTGGCCATTGGTTTCGGGATGGAAAGCAGAGGAGAAGGACAGATCAATCCCCAACTTATTACAGAAGGCTCTCCAAAACAATGAAACAAATTGTACCCCTCTGTCAGAAACAATATTGACGGGGACCCCATGGAGACGCAGGATGTGTTTGATAAACAAGGTAGCCAACGTCTTGGCGTTGGGTAGTTTCTTGAGGGGCACAAAGTGGCTCATTTTACTGAAGCGGTCTACCACCACCCACACCACCGACTTGCCTTGGGATGGTACAAGAAGCTGCAGCAGGGCCAGGAAACCAAATGAGAAGAATCACAAGCAAAGGAGGAACAGGAAAGGCAGGTATAAATAGACAGAGGGCGGGAGCTAGCTCCGTCTGGCCAGGCTGTGATAGGTTCTCCCACTCCTAAGCCTGCCTCCCTGAGTGGTGGAAGATGGAGTCAGTCTCACAGACATAGAAGCAGGTGCAGACTGATTTCTATTCCATTATTCAGATAATTAAGTATGGCTTGCATTTATTCAAAGCCACAAAAAATCTAAAAAGAGAGTTGATAAACATTTGTACATTCCCCAAAGATCTTAAAATCGTCTAACGTAAGGCTTAGGGCTGAAAATATATCGGCCAAGATTCGTCCATGGAATATTAGGGGATAATCCAGATTAGCGCTTACAATTTTGTGAGGCAATTTTGAATGAAGAAACACAGATGGTATTATTATAAAAATAACTTGGTCCAATGAAACTAACTTCAAACTTTCAGGTGCTGTTAATAGGCACAACTCTGTTTATTACTCAACAGAAAACACCTTGCAAATATTGAAGAATAGTGGAGTCACCCTGGGGTTACAGTTTGGGAGGCCCTTTCATGTAAAGGGGTAATTGGACCTATCTTCTACAATACAACGGTTACCTTAGACCTGTACCTTAACATGCTCCAAGAAAATGTAATACCACAATTGCAGTTGTAGCATGAAAATGAAGACTTCGATTTTCAGCAAGATAGAGCCCTCCTCACTATGCTTTAGTAGTGCGTAATTTTCTTGACAAAAAATTACCCAACAGGTGGATTACTAGACGAGGCCCGGTTGAATGGCCTCCACGATCACTAGACTTTGCCCCAATGGACTTTTTCTTTTGGGGAGTTATCAAATATAAGGTATATTCAGGAAAACCACGCACGGTTGGTAACATGATTCAGTTCATAAAAGAAGCATAAGAAATAGAAAAGTTGATCCAGCGCTGCAGGAGTGTTTTTTTTAAAAAAGGAACGTATTCCTAAATTTATTAATGTCAGAAAATGTTAAAATAGTATAAGAGGCAGACTTGGTAGCAAGGCAGCAACAGGTAGGTATAGTAAGCCTACGCGTTTCAAGCACATCGGGTGCTCTTAATCATGGCTATCATGAAACACTCCTGCAGCGCTGGATCAACTTTTCTATTTCTTCTACTACCCACCGTAGACCGTTGCGGAGACCCGTGCGAGGTCGGAGTGTCAGGCGTTGGATTGGTGAGCTGGAGATTTCCTCCCCTTGTCTTACTTCCATAAAAGAAGCATGCCAAGAAATGAATACCAATAAATGAATGCCAATAAAGAACTTGAGAGTAAAAGCTAGAATACAGCAATGTGTAAATAGTGAGGGCCGGCAACTTCAGCATATAAGAGATTGTACTTCATTGTTTTCTTATTCTATAAAATACTATATTCAATTGTATACCTATTATTATTATATTTACCTATTATTTAAACTGTATACCTACTTATAAAATCTACCTGTATATATAAATTTTTTAATTTATGTTATGTGCATGCCTATAAGCTGCATAATGAGTTACTGATATAAGACTTAAAGTATCCATAGACATTTGTTTAATGTCTATGGATCTAAGTACAACCTAGGATTGCACTGAGGCTTCGTTCACATCTGCGTCAGGGCTCCGTTCTGGCGTTCCGTCGGAGCTTCCCGTCAGAACAGAACCCTGACTGAAACAAACATAGACCATAGGTTTGTTTTTAATAGTGACGGATCCGGTGCGAATGGTTTCCGTTTGTCTCAGTTGTGCAAGGGTTCCGTCGTTTTGAATATACCGTAGTTGACTGCATTATTCATCTATGTATGGGTGTCCGTGCCGTATAACTGTGCCGGGAATTATGGAGCATCTCTGTTTTTTCGTGTTTTACAGGCCGTGCTTCCATACTTTGTATGGGAGCACGGCCCTGAAAATGCGGGCGGCCGTCAGCAGCCGGCCGTGCCCGCAATCGCATGCCCTGTGTGCATGGGGCCTTAGGGTGTGGATTATCTTGTGGGTGTGTCTTATGGGGATGTAGTTTATCAGGTGGGTGTGGCTTTCTTTCCAGAATTTTTGCATACAAATAAACTAACAGAAATGTCTGCACTAGTTTGGCTGACAACTACAATGGTGGCCAGTATATCTCTCTGGCTATCTGGTTATATACAGGCAGGTGATGTCTCAATTTATCACTAGGGCTAGGTGATATGTGCCGAACACTACTGTGTAGATAACACTTCCTGTAGATAATGCCACAGGGCCCCCTGTAGATAGTGCCACACAGCCCTCTGTAAATAATGCCATAGTGCCCTCTGTAGATAGTGCCACACAGCCCCCGTAGATAGTGCCACAAAGCCCCTGTAGATAGTGCCACAAAGTCCCCTTTTCAGAAAGTGCCACAGTGCCCTATGAAGATAGTGCCACATTGCCCTCTATAGATAGTGCCCCAGTGCCCTCTGTGGGTAGTGCCACAGTGCCCTCTGAAGATATTATAGTGCCAAAGTGCTCTTTGTAGAGAGTGCAACACACAGACCCTTGTAGATAGTGCCACACATAGCCTCCTGTAGATAGTGTCACACACAGACCACTGTATATAGTGCCACACACAACCCCTGCAGATATTGCCACACTCCTCCTAGTAGATAGTGCCACCCCCCCTTGTGGATAGTGCCAAACACCCCCCCCTGTATATAGTGCCGTACCCCCTTTGTAGATAAATCCACACTCCCTCCTTGTAGATAGTGCCACACACTCCCCACTTTATAGATAGTTCCCCACCCCTCCCTTTGTAGATAGTGCCACACAGCCCCCTGAATATTGTGCCTGGGTGCCTCTCAAACAAATAAAAAAACCTTACACCCACCTAGCCCCTTTCCCGTGAAGAATGGAGCTCCACAGTCCTGCAGCTTATGATGCGCTGAGACAGGAGCCTTACTTAGGCCGGCACGATTCCGTAACGTCTTCGTGCCGGCATGCGCAGGGATCCTGTCCCAGCATTTTATAAGCTGCAGACCTAACATGACCTGTAGCCAAGTGAATGGCAGAGCAAGAAGCAGGCTCCCTTCTCTGCCATATTTTTCAATTGTATCTGCATCCTGAGTTCAAGTTGTCGTGACACGGTCAGGGACTCTAATTTGACGGATTATCTCTGTAAATTCTGGACAGTCCCGGCAAATTCGGGACTGTTGGCAACTATGGTGTTGTTGTCATGGTGTGGGAAATTTTTTCATAGTGCACCCTAGGTATTTTGATGGCATTCATTCCTTGAATGTCACTGTGTGTTTAACCCCTTAATGCACCAGGACAAACTAGTACATCCTGTATTGCAGTGCTTTAAAGAGGCTCTGTCACCAGATTTTGCAACCCCTATCTGCTATTGCAGCAGATAGGCGCTGCGATGTAGATTACAGTAACGTTTTTATTTTTTAAAAACGAGCATTTTTGGCCAAGTTATGACCATTTTCGTATTTATGCAAATGAGGCTTGCAAAAGTACAACTGGGCGTGTTGAAAAGTAAAAGTACAACTGGGCGTGTATTGTGTGTGTACATCGGGGCGTGTTTACTACTTTTACTAGCTGGGCGTTGTGTATAGAAGTATCATCCACTTCTCTTCACAACGCCCAGCTTCTGGCAGTGCAGACAGAGCCGTGTTCTCCAGAGATCACGTGGTGTCGTCACTCACAGGTCCTGCATCGTGTCAGACGAGCAAGGACACATCGGCACCAGAGGCTACAGATGATTCTGCAGCAGCATCGGCGTTTGCAGGTAAGTCGATGTAGCTACTTACCTGCAAATGCTGATGCTGCTGCAGAATCAACTGTAGCCTCTGGTGCCGACACGATGCAGGACCTGTGAGTGACGTCACAGATCTGCACTGCCAGAAGCTGGGCGTTCTGAAGAGAAGTGGATGATACTTCTCACCAGAACGCCCAGCTAGTAAAAGTAGTAAAAACGCCCCGATGTACGCACATAATACACGCCCAGTTGTACTTTTACTGTAAACACGCCCAGTTGTACTTTTGCAAGCCTCATTTGCATAAATACGAAAATGGTCATAACTTGGCCAAAAATGCTCGTTTTTTAAAAATAAAAACGTTACTGTAATCTACATTGCAGCGCCTATCTGCTGCAATAGCAGATAGGGCTTGCAAAATCTGGTGACAGAGCCTCTTTAAGGCACCGAGACGTACTGGTGCATCGTAGCTCACAACTGTCACGCTGTCAAAGGACATGATGACAGAACTGTGCCATCAACTGTTTATGACAGTTGATCGTACAGTGACACGGCAGGGGACCAATCACAGCAGTCCCCCGTCGGCGATCGCTGTGATTGGTCAGTCACAGTAGACTGACCAATCACAGCTCCTTGACAACTAAATGGGCTGTAAACATTGTTACAGCATCTGATCTCTTCAGTCTGACAGTGAAAGTAAGGAGATCAGACGTACCCAGCGAGAGTACACAGCGTTCACCTGCCACTTTCCCCAATTAACCCCACCACTGCTGCCCTGTACCCCAAATCTCCCTTCCCTGTTTCCATCTAAATGTGGGAACTTTTTAAAAGAAATAAAAATAACAGTGAGAGGGGAACAGAATAGAGAGAGAGATAGAGAAATAGAGAGAGATAGGGAGAGAGATATAGATAGATAGAATGAGAGATCGAGAGAGAGTTAGAGAGATAGATATAGAGAGAAATTTTAGGGATAGTAAATTTAGGGATAACATACAGAATTAGATTATTAGGGATTAGTTAGGTATAATTATATATGTAGATATGGATAGTTTGCTAGGAATAGTTAGGAACGTTTTATAAAACTAAAATAAAAATATATAAAAAATGTAAATTAAAAAAATGTAGTTTAAAATTATATAGTTCCAAGT
This sequence comes from Rhinoderma darwinii, assembly GCF_050947455.1. NCBI lineage: Eukaryota > Metazoa > Chordata > Amphibia > Anura > Rhinodermatidae > Rhinoderma > Rhinoderma darwinii. Next base: position 105,507,718 of record NC_134689.1, read on the forward strand.
TACAGTACAGATTATATAGTTTTGAAGTCTCTCTCTCTCTCTCTATATATACATACATATATATATATATATATATATATATATATATATATATATATGGACAGTATGGCTTTTCACAGTGGTCACTAAGGGGCCTTAGGCTAGGCCGCCGCCTTTTCACGTGTCCCGTACAGGCTAGCCATTGATCGCGGCCGTTTAACCCGTTACATGCCGTGGTCTATACGGACCGTGGCATTTAAATAATTTGCGGGCCTCCGATGGGGTTTACACTGACAGGCAATAATGCTATGGTATACTAAGTATACCAAAGCATTATAGCAGAGATCTAAAGATCGCATAGTAAAGTCCCCTAGTGAGACTAATAAAATAAGTAATAAATGTGAAATAAAATGTATTAATAAAAATGACAGTAAAAAAATAAATAAAACCATTTTTTTCCATAATAAGCAGTTTTATTTTGTAAGGCTATGTTCACACGGAGTATTTTGGGGGAGGAATATCTGCCTCAAAATTCCGTTTGGAACTTTGAGGCAGATATTCCTCTCCCTGCACGCCGATTTTCGCGGCAATTATCGCGCCGCGGGCATAAAACAGCGAGATATACGCTTTCTCCTGCCTCCCATTGAAGTCAATGGGAGGTCAGAGGCGGAAGCGCCCGAAGATAGGGCATGTCGCTTTTTCCCGCGAGGCAGTTTTACTGCTCGCGGGAAAAAGACGCCGACGCCTCCCATTGAAATCAATGGGAGGCGTTCTCGGGCCGTTTCTGCCGAGTTTTGCGACGCGGTTTCCGCGTCAAAAAACTCGGCAAAATACCCCGTGTGAACATAGCCTAAAAGAGTAAAAAATAACTAAAACTACACATATGTGGTATCGCCGCGACCAAAATGATCCAAACAATAATGTTAATATGTAATTTAAAATCACAAGGTGAACACCGTAAAAAAAAAAAAATGCAAAAAACAATGTCGAAAAGGGGTTTTTATTGTGCAAAACCGGTAAAACATAAAAAACCTCTACATATGTGGTATCGTCGTAATCTTACCAACCCATAGAATAAAGGTAACGTGGGGTGGACATCCATCAAACTACTCCAGCACTTTATGGGTCAGTATGGTTACTCTCTCCTCATAATTTCCTCCTATACAGACTATTGCTGAACATACATTTATATTTTATTTTTGCATTGTTCCCTGTCTGTATTTGGTCTGTTTATGTATGCCATACCCTATTCTCTGACTCATGTACACATTGTTAATTACTCTTTAGCAGGAGTTTATTTGATGGTCGTCCTTCTGTTAGTCTGTCTGTGGACCTTTTTATATGCTCTATTTTAGTAGTTTAAAAAAAAATAAATTTATATTTGATACAACACCTTTGCGTTTTGCATCTCTTTCTCGTTTTTTGGTCTGAATATCTAGTTTCGATGCAGGCAAACGTTACTAAATTGATTCCCTTTGATCAACTCGCCTAACAAAACAATATTGGTTCGATATATAAATTACTTATATTTGGTGTGTGATCACTACTATATATTTTTGGTTATAAAGGTAACGTGTTATTTACGTTGCACAGTGAACGGCGTCAATTTAAAACTCACAGAAAAATGGCGGAATTTCAGGGGTTTTTTCTATTCCCCCAAAAAAAAAAAAAAAAAAGTTAATCGAAAAATGATAACTACCCCCAAAATGATGCCATTAAAAAGTACAACTAATCCCGCAAAAAACAAGTCCTCATACAGCTGTGTCGATGGAAGAATAAAAAAGTTATAGTTCTTTGAATCCGACTACAGAAAAACGAAAAAAAATAGCTTGGTCATTAGGGCCTAAAATAGGCTGGTCACTAAGGGGTTAAAACCTTCCACCCTTCTTTAGATTATTAATTTTGTTAATTTATTTACTGACAGTTTTGCCCCTTTTCTTTTGATTAATTTATCCTTATACCACTTTCTTTATTGCCCATTACAAACTGGAACACAAAATAACTAAACAAATCTAAAAATTCTCATTATACCCCTAGAAGAATAAAACATATGGAAAATTTCTGTACTACAGAAAATAGCATAACAGACGTGTGTTTCTCTATTGTTACCAACTGCAAAAACAATGGAACTAAGACCTTATTCACACAAACGTGTCCGTTTTGCGTGCGTAGAAAACGCACTGTTTTTCATGTGTTGTAGTGCCGTGTGGCATCAGTGTACAGTGCGTGTCTGCGCTTTTTTACGTGCGTATGTCATCCGTATGTCACACGTTTTTTATGTCAGCAAAATAAACTGAAGGAGGTGGTTTTCTTTTTCTCATCATTTCTTTAGCAACTGTTGCGTGAAAAACGCATGTCCGTGTGCTGTCCATGATTTTCACGCACCCATTGATTCCAATGGGTGCGTGATTCGCAAAAAATGCACAAGTATAGGACATGCAGTGATTTTCACGCAGCGGACACACGCTGCGTGAATGAAAAACACTGAATGTCTGAATGGCCCCATTGACGTGCATAGGTCCGTGTGACATGCGTTATTTTCACACGCGTAACACGGACGTGAAATACGCTCGTGTGAATAAGGCCTAACTGATACATCTGTAAAAAAAATAACAATTGTTATTCTCTACAATCTTGTACATTTCTGCCAACCCCTTGTGCTTTAAAAATTCTTATTACACCCCTAGATGAATACCTTTAGAACTGAATAATTATCACATCTTTTGACAAACTGAGTTTTTTTATATTTTTTGCTTATGTTTGCCTGTTATTATGACCATGTTCTGCCATATTCAGCTGTTATATTTAATCTCATAACTGGTGATATGGGCATTGTTATTTTTTTTTTGGAGGATATCAAGCTGTTCATGATCAATACAATATGGACTCTAGATGATTTTATTCTGGATTTTTACTGACCTCTTAAAACCGACAAATCTTCTTATAAAGCTGACAATATTTTGGGATTGGTGCTCCTTTACTATACAAATATACAGTGTTGGACACTGCCCCTTTATATATTCTACAGGTGATGCGTTGTTTTGCGCACAGTTCAAATCCTACCTTGCCGGGCAGGGACCTTTTAGGGCACGTTCAGACGTGGCAGAATTTTTCCGCTGCAAATGTTGGTGCAGATTTGGGGCAATTACGCAACGAATCTGCACCAACATTTGCATATTTGACAGGTAATTCAGACGGTGCAGAAAACACAGCGGACTTGCCAAAGATTTCAGTTTTTGCATTGCAAAGGCTGAAATCCGCAGTGAAATTCCGCTTCTTCTCCGCAATGTCATGAGCATGCTGCGGAGGGAAAATTCTGCACCGCAGCCTGATTTCCGCACAGTTATTTTCTGCAACGTCTGAACTAAGTTTCCTAAAAATGTATAGAAACAAATGTAAAAAACGGCTGCTGCAGAATTCCACGGCGGACTTTCCGTGCAACCAGTTCCTTTGAAGAAAGATGTTGAATATATTTTCCTGTAACTGTTCTATCGTCCTGTGAAATCGCTTGAGTTTTGTTTCAACACGGTTGTATAGATCTTTCCTCCATTTTTTATATATATATTGCCCTTCACTACAGGACAATTTGAAATCGCTCTCAAACTTACTACATATCAAACGAGGACTATGTTTGATGGTCAAAAGCTTTGTTGGCATGATATGGTCATACAGTATCTACAGGCAAATATTCATTGTTAGGGACAAGCCATTTTTACTAGTAAAAATTGGCGTTCCTCTATTGTTTGATTCCCCCAGGAATGCAGCATATTTCTAAACATAGGAGTAACAGAGTAGACGAATAAATTGTGAGAATAAATTTTTACATGCCATTTATATATGCTGTTCCAAAATGGCACATTTCCATTTTTTTTTCTTTACACCTAACCCCCATTATTTTCCAATATAAAAACTTTGCTTACCACATCCCTAGATGAATAGTTTAGGGGGTGTACTTTTCAAAATGGAGTAACTTCTGCGGATGTTGTATAGTTTCGGGCCCTGTCGTGTGGTTAGGCAGCAGACTATGGCCAAAGTAGAGGTATTACTGAATGCAGAAGAAACGGTGCAATAAATATTCGGGTGCATTCCTTCAGTATCATAAATTTTGCATGACAAAAACACCCTTAAAATGACACTTTTGGAAAAAAATTCTTACAATTTTTCATATCAGCTTTGCATAATTTCTGGACAAAAATGTGGGCTCAAAATGCGCACTACACCCCATAGATGAAAAACTTAGGGGGTTTATTTTTTTTAAATTGGGGAAAACTCTTGAAGTGTGACATTGTTCTGCCAGCTGAAATACTCTAAAGGTGTGGAATAGGGCCTATAATTAAGATAAAATTGTGTCCTGAAAGCCGCAGGGTGCTCCTTTTGGGGTCCACCATTTTTAATAGAGCAGCAGTTGGGGGTATTTATAACCATAGTAGAAAAGGCATTATCAAATAAATTCAGCAAAAAACCTGGGGGGGTCAAAATGCTCACAATACCCCTTGATAATTTCCTTGAGGGATGTTGTTTCCCAAATGGGGTCACATTTCGCTGTTTTGGCACCTCAGGACCTCTTCAAACCAGACCTGGTGCCTAAAATATATTGTAATAAAAAGGTGTCCCTAAAATCGACTAGGTGCTCCTTTGCTTCAGAGGCCTGTGTTTCAGTCCATTAGCTCACTTGGGTTACTAGGGGATATTTCTAATAACGACAAAATCTGGGCAATAAATATTGAGTTGCGTTTCTCTGGTAAAACCTTCTGTGGTACAGATTTTTTTTTTTATTACAAATGAATTTCGCCCAAAAAAATGAAATTTGTAAATTTCACCTCTACTTGCGTTAATTCCTGTGAAACGCCTAAAAAGTTAAGAAACTTTCTAAAAGCTGTTTTGAATACTTTGAGGGGTGCAGTTTTTTAAATGGGGTGATTTATGGGGAATTTATAATATATAGGGCGCTCAAAGCCACTTAAAAATGAAATTGCTGCTAAATTTATCAGCCTTGTAACGTCTTGGAAAAATAAATGGACATTCAAAAAATGATGCAAACATAAAGTAGACATATGTTTTTTCGGGAAAAATGTAAATTTAAATTTAGTTTTTTTTTTACAAATAAGCGCTAAAGGTATCAACCAAACGTTACCATTAACATAAAGTGCAATGTGTCATGAGAAAACAATCTCAGAATCGCTTGGAAAAATGAAAGCATTCCTAAGTTCTTACCAAGTAACACAAGTCAGATTTGAAAAAATGGGGTTAAACAACATTATTGAGGACGTGTAACCATACATTCTTGTCACAAGACACATAAGGTCTAAATGATCAAAACTCTAACAGTAAAACTGTCCTTGTTGCCCGGAGCAGCCAATCAGAGATCAGCTTTAATTTTTCCAGAGACGTTTAATAAATGAAAGCTGAGTTCTAATTGGTTTTCTATGAGCCACAAGGACAGTTTAAGTGTTAGGCCTCATGCACACGACCGTAGCCGTGTGCACGGCCGTGATTTTCGGGTCGGCCGGCTGCGGACTGTCAGCGGACTGTCAGCCGCAAGCCGCCCGCACATGCACATGGCCGCGGCCATTGTTTTCAATGAGCCCGGACCGCAGCTCCGGACCGTAATAAGACATGGCTGTACTTTCTGCGGTCCGGGCTCCCGGGCCGTGCACGGACCGCAAAAACTACGGTCGTGTGCACGGCCCCATAGAAAAGAATGGGGCCGCAATTCTCCCGTGGATTTTCGGGGGAATTGCGGACGCAAAAACACGGTCGTGTGCATGAGGCCTTAGACAGTTTTGATTATTTGTCTCTCGATGGTTTCATGGCCGGCCATCCTGTGACTATACCGTACTGCAATAATCAGCAAAGTCCTTGGACCTGAATCCAGTTATACTCGTGTAGGATCAAGTTCAAAGAATTGTGTGCAGGATTTGCATGCCACCACAAATTCAGCAAATCTTGCTTCAGTGGACTTCTGAAGGCAAAATAAGAACCTATCTACCATTAGCTATGAGGTATATGAGTATTTGTAAAATAAAACATGTACTTACTTATTTAATCACTATTATATCATTCACATACTACTATCCCTGCCCTTGCTATCTCCTGACTGTGAAGATAATTTAATGGATTATCAATTTTGTGGAAAGTCTCCCATTTTTAATTTGCAGAATCTAGTATATAATGCCACATCGGTGATATATGTACATTTTCAGCATTTAATGTAATGGTATAAATCCTTATACAGACTTCTTAGCTACAAAGCAACCTAAAGGTACCTTATGACGCTGGAATCGTGTGTTGTCGATGGATCACATATCTGTGCTTCCTATGTGAAGGGAAATCAATGCAAAGATTCCAGAGCTAATGTCTTTCTATTTAATTGGGCATGACAGTTTTAGGTTAACTCATCTAGTGCGGTTTTTTCGCAGCCCTCCAGATGGCAGAAGCAATACATTCATCATGTATAACAGGGCCTCCTGGAACAACTTCCCTTATAAAAATGCATTCAATTTTCTCTGCCTTGAACACGGTAATAAGTAAAATAAAACATGTATACACCCCCTGGTCCCCAAGCTGAGTTTATATAGCGTAGCCCTACTAGAATCGGATCCCTACAGAAGGTGCCAGTAAGGCAAAAGACTCACGAAATGGATTCACGTGTGCAGAGGAAATAACAGTTCCATTCTGCTGAGAACCGGTGATGTGTATAAATGGAAAGTCTTTTGTGGTGTAACGTGCTGGTTTAATATCTTTGCTGCCAGAAGACAGATCAAGCTGCTTTGTCAGCTAGTGTAGAGACAATCAGTCTGCATAGTAAAGTGCTTGTATCCCGTAAGCAATTTAAGACAAGGAAACATATCGGCCACATGCATGCTTTTAATGAGCTTTCAATAAAGCAAATAATAAAGAGAGTATCAGCTCTGTTTTATGCTTTGCTTATGTTTATTATATTGTATGAGTTGCCTTTGTTGCAGGGGGATTTTTATCTATAGCAAAACTGTAATACTAACTCCTACAAATCACACTTATATAGCACATATGGCTGATCAGTTATTCCCCAAGTATCACTACATCAAGTCTACAGATGGCAGCAACGTAGAAAGTTGTGAAACTTTGCAGCTACGTTGATACCGAACCTGAATTGCAGTCTGTATTAAAGTTCAGTTCAGTGCATTTACAGCGGTCAACCGCTCCTCCATCGCCTCTGTATCCTTCGTTTTATAGATAACTTAGTGCAATTCCATTGGTACACCGGTCTCAGTGAGAGAAAAGCCGAACACTGTGCAGAACCCTCAGGTTTCTTTTCCACGCTCACTTCTATTAATGCTTACAATGTAAGAAGCCAATTCATTTTAACCCCTTCCCTCTTTGGCCGCTTTTGACCTTCCTGACAGAGCCTCATTTTTCAAATCTGACATGTTTCACTTTATGTGGTAATAAAGTCGTAATGCTTTCACCCATCCAAGCGATTCTGAGATTATTTTCTCGTAACACATTGGACTTTATATTACTGGCAAAATTAGCTCGATCCATTTAGTATTTAATTGCGAAAAACACCAAAATTTTGTAAAAAATTGCAAAAATTTGAATTTTTCTAAATTTAAATGTATCTGCTTGTAAGACAGGCAGTTATACCACACAAAATTGTTGCTAATTAACATCCCCCATATGTCTACTTTAGATAGGCATCATTTTTTGAATATTGTTTTATTTTTCTAGGACGTTACAAGGCTTAGAACTTTAGCAGCAATTTCTCACATTTTCAAGAAAATTTCAAAAGGCTATTTTTAGAGGGGGCAGTTCAGTTGTGAAGCGGCTTTGAGGGCTTTATATATTAGAAACCCCGAAAAAGTCACCCCATTTTAAGAACTTCACCCCTCAAAGTATTTAAAACAGCATTTAGAAAGTTTCTTAACCTATTAGACGTTTCACACAAATTAAAGCAATGTAGAGGTGAAATTTACAATTTTAAATTGTTTTTTGCAGAAATTCATTTTGAATCCATTTTTGTTGTAACACAGAAGGTTTTACCAGAGAAATGAAACTCAATATTTATTGCCCAGAATCTGCAGTTCTTAGAAATATCCCACATGTGGCCCTAGTGTGATAATGGACTGAAATACCGGCCTCAGAAGCAAAGGCGCACCTAGTGAGTCTTGGGGCCTCCTTTTTATTATAAAATATTGCGGTACCAAAGCAGTGGAAATCCCCCAATAGTGGCACCATTTGGGAAACTAGACCCCTCAAGGAAATTATCTAGGTGTATAGTGAGCATTTTGACCCCACAGGTTTATTGCATAAATTATTGGAAGTAGGCCGTGAAAATGAAAATCTACATTCTTTCAAAGAAAATGTAGGTTTAGCAATTTTTTTTTTCATTTCCACAAGGACCAAAGGAGAAAAAGCACCACCTCATTTGCAAAGAAATTTCTCCTGATTAAAACAACACCCCACATGTAGTCCTAATTTGCTGTTTGGACACACGGCAGGGCTTAGAAGGGAAAGAGCGCCATTTGGCTTTTGGAGCTCAAATTTAGCAGGAATGGTTTGCGGAGACCATGTCACATTTGCAAAGCCCCCGAAGGGACAACACGGTGGAAACCTCCCACAATTGACCCAATTTTGGAAACTACACCCCTTGAGGAATTAATCTACGGGTGTAGTGAGGATTTATAAATGTGAAAATAAAAAAAATCCTATTTCTTCAATAAGAAGTAGCTTTAGCTCAACATTTTTAATTTTCTCAATAAATAAAAGAAAAAAGAACCACAACGTTTGTAAATAAATTTCTCCTCAGTACGGCAATACCTGATATTTGGTCATAAACGGCTGTTTGGGCACACAGTAGGGCTCAGAAGGGAAGGAGTGTCATTTGGCTTTTGGAGTACAGATTTTGCTGGATTGGTTTCTGGTTGCTATGTCGCATTTGCAAAGCCCCTGTGGGACTAAAACAGGGGAAACCCCCCACAAGTGACCCCGTTTTGGAAACTACACCCTGAAGGTATTCACCTAGGGGTGTAGTGAGCATTTTGACCCCACAGATGTTTCATAGATTTTATTAGGATTGGGCAGTGAAAAAAAAAAATCCTTTTTCTTCAATAAGATGTAGCTTTAGCTCAAATTTGTTCATTTTCTCAATAAATAAAGGAAAAAAAGAACCCAAAGTTTGTAAAGCAATTTCTCCCGAGTACGGCAGTACCCGATATGTGGTCATAAACGGCTGTTTGGGCACACGGCAGGGCTCAGAATGGAAGGAGCGCCATTTGGCTTTTGGAGTGCAGATTTTGCTGGATTGGTTTCTGGGAACTATGTCACATTTGCAAAGCCCATGTGGGACCGAAACACCCCCACAAATGATCTCATTTTGGAAACTACACCCCTCAAGGTATTTACCTAGGGCTGTAGCGAGCATTTTAACACCGCAGGTGTTTTGCAGAAATTAGTGTGCAGAGTGAAAATGTATTTTTTTCCATAGATATGCCAATATGTGGTGCCCAGCTTGTACCACCATAACAAGACAGCTCTCTAATTATTATGCTGTGTTTCCCGGTTTTAGAAACACCCTACATGTGGCCCTAATCTTTTGCCTGGACTACCGACAGGGCTCAGGAGTGAGAGAGTACCATGCGAAATTGAGGCCTAATTTGGCAATTTACACAGTATTGGTTCACAACTGCAGAGGCTCTGATGTGAATTAATAAAAGAAACCGCTGAGAAGTGACCCCATTTTGTAAACTACACCCCTCAAGGCATTTATTAAGGGGTGTAGTGAGCATTTTCACCCCACAGGTCTTTTCCATAAATGATTGCACTGCGGATGGTGGAAAGTAAAAATTTTCATTTTTCCCTAGATGTAACATTTCAGTTGGAAATATGTCGTGCCCAGCTTGTGCCACTGGAGACACACGCCCCAAAAATTGTTAAAAGGATTCTCCCAGGTATGGCGATGCCATATATATTGACGTAAACAGCTGTTTGGGCACGCTATAGGGCTCAGAAGGGAAGAAGCACCATTTAGCTTTTGGAGCGTGGATTTTGCTTGTAGAAGTTTTGTTTGGAGTTTTACTGGTGTTTCAGTTTATAATGTGGGGGCACATGTAAGCCGGGCAGAGTACATCAGAGGCATAGTCAGGTGGTATAATAATGGTGTAAACAATATAAATTATCCATAGATGTGTATTACACTGTGACACAATCCTTTCTGCACAGGCCGGTGTCGCACTGATAAATTATGTCCTTACTTATCTCCTATTTGGTCCACACTCCACACCTTTGCAGTTTGAGGAATTTTGTTGGGAAGGGTTGTCCTGGTATAATATGGGCGCCCTCGCTTCCAGCTGATATATTTGGGCCCTCCCCTTCCTGGTTCCCTAATTTTAGTGCCTTGATACTTTGCCTCTTGAAACAGAAGAAATGTTCCCCTCGGGCCGGCACAACTGCATATTTTTCTTTCCTGACTTATTGGAGCCTTAACTAGGGGACTTGAAGGTCCAAATGTTTGATTGATGTTCTAATACATTGCACTACCTATGTAGTGCAATGTATTAGAACTGTCAGTTATTCACTGACAGCAAGCCGATCAGGCTCTGGCTCCAGTCGGGGGCCTAATCGGCTTCCGTAATGGTAGACAGGAGGCCATTGTTAGGCCTCCTGTTGACATAGTAGCAGTTGCCAGCCTTGCCATCGCATGGCAGCTTGCCGATTTGCTACAAACCACTTTGATGCAGCGATCGCATTGGATCGCTGCATCGATGGGGTTAATGGCAGCAATCGGAGCTAGCTCCAGTTCCTGTCGTTACAGCAGGGTGTCCGCTGTAACATACAGCGGACACCCACTGCTGATGACGCCAGCTTAGCTTCTGAGCTGGAAGCTGGGCCAGCGCCATCTTGCCGATGGTACCGGAAGCCTTTTAGGCCCCGCCGCCAAGCGGGGCATAAGAGGCTTCCATTGCTGGCAGATCGGGAGGTAAGTATTAGGCCTCCGATCGCCTTTGCAGCCCCCGGCAACCCAGCGATCACATTGCTGGTGTGCCGGTGTCTAAAAACTCCACAAATGCTGCGATCTCTATTGAACGCAGCATCTGAGGGGTTAATCGGCCGGATCGGATGGTAGCTCTGGTCCTGGCCGATACCTCAGGGTGCCAGCTGTAACATACAGCTGTCACCCGGCGGTGATGGTGCGGGCTCAGCTCCTGAACTTGCACTATCATCGCGACGTAATTGTACTGCGCTTTGCAGGAAGACATTCCTGATTGAGCCGTATATATACGGCGCATGTAGGGGAGGGGTTAAGGTATAAAATTAATTTATTAAAATCCCCAACCGTTGGAAAAATACAAACATCTATGACGTCCCGACTGGTTTTGCCATCTCATCACAGTATTATTCTCTCCCTTTTTAAAACCCCAGACCCTCCCCCTTCCTTCCTTTTTTCAGTCATATTTTTACATATACATCAATCCTACACACACACACACACACACACACACACACACACGCACACACACACACACACACACACACACACACACACATATATATATACATATATATATATATATATATATATATATATATATACACACAAGAAAATGGCGACAGCACTCTGCAGACACCAATGCCACCTAAAACACTATATAAATAAATATGTATTACTGCTGAATCCACTTACAATAGTGAGGTTATTAGCACGTATTTTGATCAAATTGTGTGAGCCCACCTGCCACGACAAGGCGACCTCACGTATAGGGTGGGTCACTACGCTGCACATACACCTCTTTTCTGGGTCTAAACTTGCAGAATATACTTGGGGATGGTAGGAACCGGCATTAAACTAATTAAAATCACCCTAGGGCAGAATGGGGAGGAGTGCACAACTATAGATGTAGGCAGTAACTACCCCCGCATATATACAATACACAAGAAAGATTGGTCAGCACATTACAGCAAAATAATAAAAAACATGTACAGGTGAATGTACGCCTGTGACTGCAAACAATATACAGGGTGGGCTATTTATATGGATACACCTAAATAAAATGGGAATGGTTGGTGATATTAACTTCCTGTTTGTGGCACATTAGTATATGGGAGGGGGGAAACTTTTCAAGCTGGGTGTTGACCATGGCGGCCATTTTGAAGTTGGCCATTTTGAATCCAACTTTAGTTTTTTCAATGGGAAGAGGGTCATGTGACATCATCAAACTTATCGAGAATTTCACAAGAAAAACAATGGTGTGCTTGGTTTTAACGTTACTGTACAAGCAAATGGCGACAACACTCTGCAAAAACCAATGCTATATATATATATATATATATATATATATATATATATGCATTACTACTGAATCTACTTACAATAGTCAGGTTCTTAGCGCACATTCTGATCAAATTGTATGAGCCCACTTGCCACTTCACGGCGGCCTCTTTAAAGTGGGTACCTACTCTATCAAGCGTGGTATCGCATGGCAACCAGTGCCACTGCAACACAATACCTGCAGTGGGAGCAGCCCATCTGTTCACTTTTTTGTGGTGTTGTGTTGTGGTCAGTGTTACTGTGGTGCGGTGTCTGTGGGGGGATGTGGCCCAGAGCCAAGGTGGCTTAGATTGGCAGCATGGGTGCTGTTGGTCTCATGGGCTGCCCCCTCTGCAGGTACTGTGTTGTAGTGGCACTGGTTGCCATGCGATACTGCACTTGATAGAGTAGGGACCCACTTTAAAGAGGTTGCCGTGAATTGGCAAGTGGGCTCAAACAGTTTGATCAAAATGTAAACTAAACCAAATGTTCATACATTTTTTAATTTTGCTGATCCGCAATAGTTCAAGTATAGCATAGTGGATGCGCGGTCCAGGTTTTTATCTCTCCCATTGTAACTCCATATTAATGCCCATGAATTTAGAATGGGATATCATAAAAGCTCCTGTAGGTGTAATGAGTAGGTGTCCCAATACTTTTGTCCATATAATTAATCTATAGTACAGTCTATAACACTATTTATATGAATATTGTACATACATACATACATACATATATGCTGTCACCTATAGGGTATTGGCTACTACTTATTCCTGAATGATTGGTTATGTGATGTTGTTTTATTTGTTCATAGTTTAGTATAATCCTAAATAAAGTATTCTTTAGTATACTTTTTAGTATGTTGTGTGGTTTGTCACAGAACTATGCAATATCAAAATGCACAAAAGAAACAGGTAAATAATAAACTCAGGATTATTAAAGATCCCTTAGTGTACCGTACTTATATAATAGTTGAGGAACACTGTACTGCTAAGGAGGACTCTCAGCAGAGAACTCTTCAAAGGCTGCTTAAAAACCAATCATGCTAAAATTACTATAAATGAAAAGTAAAATTTGAAGAGCCATGATTTTTCAGTAGAACAGTATAATTTCTATACCCTGTAATTTGCTTGTAAATATATAACCCACGTAAGACGTAACCATTACCAAATTTACATTTCAGACACCTGTATGCCCCAAATGACTTGCACTCTAGGTGTTTTCCATTTATATAACCATACCTACAGTAATGTTACCTAAAATAAATGAACTTTAACTTTCAGTGAGCTTATATCTACTGATAATTCTGCTATGCAGTGTGCAAGTTTAGAGCTATACATTAGCAATTGCATACCACCCCCATGTAATACAGTCAACAACTAATACATACAGTTGTTATTTATAATTCTTACATTACCCACATCATATTGCCATAACATTTGCAAATAACATCATACCCTGATTACATAATACTGCCATATATGTCCACATTTCTGGTCTTAGCTAAAGAAAATGCAGAAAAAAACGGCACCAAAACATCACTGTATGAACATAGCCCTAAGCCTCTGTCACACAGGAGTAAATTGTGGGCAGTTTCTCCTAGAAAATGTTAAAAAGTTACATGTTCGGTTCATGTGAAAACTGTACATGGAATTTTTCTTTGAGTTTTTTCAAATTTACCCATTGAAAAAACAAAATGAAAAAAAAAAACAATTCTGGCCATTGTAATAAAATACTGTATTAACTAAACACAATTCCAACTGTAGTGTGTAAATTTGGCCTAATGGCATTAAGAATATTTTTGTTCCAAGGCATGATCGACAGTGGCAAAAAGGCTCCTACTCTGTTGGGTGCCATAGGCCTCTCAGATCAAAAGAGAAGATCATTACTAAATGCAGACATTGTGAAGGTATAACTTCCAACTTGCACACATCACTCATACATCATTTTAATTCGTACATGTGGATCCTGTTCACTGGGATGTCACGGTGGGCAGGGTAAACCTTATGCACTGGAGCTCAATAGCTTTAAAAGGGAGTCTGAGCTTTAAAAATTGTGTGCAAATGGTTTACCTGAAGTAAGTCACTAACTAATCGATTGTCTGTAGCGGAAATCCCTCTGTAAACCAGTCTCACATGAAGTCACATAAACATGCTCCTGGTGTTTATATCCTGCTTGGGTGATGTCATGTACACCGAACACGTGATTATCTCCCCTCTCGCCCCTCCCTGTAGTACGGGACATAAGATATCACATGACTCTTATCTCCACTTGTCCCTGCTCTTCCCTTCTTTTTTTTTTGGAGAGATCATGTTCCACATGCTGGGCATCAGATAGTGCAGAGTCTAGCAGAAGAACAGCAGAGCTGTGTCTCAGTAACAGATAGGGAGTAATTACAGAACTACCTTACACATTGAAATAGAGGGGCATGCTGGCAGCTGTAAATATAGGCAATGTCCATGAGAGGGGAAATTAAACATGGGAACTGTGGTGCTTTACATGGTAATCCTGACCACAGCAAGCCTTAGCAAAATTAAAACAACAGTGCTGTACACAGCTGGGTAACATACTGAAAACAAATAAGTACTACTTCTGAGCTGTGGTATCATCATCTGGTCAACATTCAGACATTCAGACGCATATAGGTACTTTTCAGAAACTCAGAATCTACCTTTAAGCTAGACTGTTATACTGTCTTTGTTAATCGCACATTAGAATGACACAAACAATCGGGGGAACTCTCAGTACTTTCGTACAAAAACCGTAGCTAAATATATATCCACACTGATGAAGTAGTCTATATGTTTATGGTGGTTTTGTAATGTTATTTAAAATACATTAACTTCATCTCAACCAGGTTATATTAGGGTAATCTCTAATAAAAAAATGTTCCTCTATATTCTGTTTATTCTGCACACAGTGGAACCCAGTTTTATTCATGCACAGTAATTGCACATATAATCCCTAGGCCTTAAACAAACACTGTAATATATATGCTTCAATACTGCAATGCATCAGCAGCAAAAAAAATAAATATATATTATTTATGTTGAAGGTAATGCAGGCAACAGTAAATAAAAGGATGGATTAATAGGCCACCGGAATAGGTCGATATGGCAAACTCCGCCTTCTGAAAATAAGAGAAAATGAATAAATACAGTCATTAGGTTGAAATGAGATGCAAATTGCTCAGAGTATTACAACATACGTTAAATGCAGATGAGTTCCCTGTCAGCTGCTAACCCCTTCACCCCAAATGATGATTTCTGCTTCTCCCTGCACTTTGCATCTCACATGTCAGCGTGAGGGATTGAGTGTTTTGCATTTAATTTAATTGTACACTTTTTTTTTGCATTAGATACTTTTAAAGCCTTAGTGCGCAGCTTCCTCTTAATACTGCAACGTATCTAAAAATGACGAATAATTATCATTAAAATGTCAGAGATATTACAATCAAGTATGATTTATTTAATTACATTGTATTAAAGTCTAAAAAGATTTTCTTTTACAATGTGTTTTATCGGCTTTCCATTTAATAGCTCTCACTAGTTCTATTGCCATTCTGATCAATATATGGGTTAACTATGGTTTGTTCTTCCTGAAGAGATGCATTTGTGGGTAGAAATAGGATGTTTTGGAGCTTCATTAATATAGATTATAAACTCATACCTAATGTATTTAGCCTACAAAGTGTTTTTGCTGTTTACTTTTTCTAAATATTTTACTATTATCAGTACATATGCTAGTGAAGAATAAACTGTGCTTAGTATGGCACCCTAAAAAACATTCATCAAGGTCAGATAGAACCACCAGGGAATCCTCCAATGAGAAAAGGTTCTGATAGTACTATGGGATCCATCCACAACAAATGACAAACAACTCCATCTCAAACTTACAATTGATCATATCATTTGCTGCTGCTGTGGTTTATCACTTTTTTGGTGTCATCAAAACAAATGACCTTCCGTCTACATTGCCATCTGTGTGCAAGCATAATAGCAGAAATTATCATACAATAAAAAGTCGTTTTCTGCTGGGCCCAAAGTAACTTACTCAGATACTACCTTTCACGTAGAGATGAGCGAACTTATCAAAAGTTCGGTTCGGCTAGTTCGCCGAATTTCCCGAAAAAGTTTGTTTCGGACCGAACCTGTAATTTCCGTGCGCCGATCATGCTACTGTCCAGGGTGCTGATAGAATTAATGGGCTGCACTAACTCTTTCAGCAACCTTGACAGTACATGCTCGGCGCGCGGAAAATACAATTTTAATGTAATAAAAAAATAATAATACGTTCATACTTACTTTCCTCCTGTCCGGCCTCCAGCGATGACGTTTCATCCATGTCGCCGCTGCAGCCAATCACAGGCTGTAGTGGCGGTCACGCACGTCAGGATGACGTCAGAAGGCCGGCCTCCAGGGATGACGCTTCATCCCACGTGACCGCCTCTGCAGCCAATCACAGGCTGCAGCGGCGACATGGATGAAACGTCATCGCTGGAGGCCGGACAGGAGGAAAGTAAGTATGAACGTATTATTTTTTTTTTTTGGCATGTATGTATGTTGTCATGTATGTATGCATGTATGTATGTATGTATGTATGTATGTATGTATGTTGTCATGTATGTATATATGTGCATGTATGTTTGCATGTATGTTGGCATGTATGTATATATGTGCATGTTTGTATGTATATTTGTATGTATGTATGTTTGCATGTATGTATGTTTGCATGTATGTATGTTTGCATGTATGTATGTTTGCATGTATGTATGTTTGCATGTATGTATGTTTGCATGTATGTATGTATGTTTGCATGTATGTATGTATGTTTGCATGTATGTATGTTTGCATGTATGTATGTTTGCATGTATGTATGTATGTTTGCATGCATGTATGTATGTTTGCATGTATGTATGTTTGCATGTATGTATGTTTGCATGTATGTATGTTGTCATGTATGTATGCATGTATGCATGTATGTATGTATGTATGTATGTTGTCATGTATGTATATATGTGCATGTATGTTTGCATGTATGTTGGCATGTATGTATATATGTGCATGTTTGTATGTATATTTGTATGTATGTATGTTTGCATGTATGTATGTTTGCATGTATGTATGTTTGCATGTATGTATGTTTGCATGTATGTATGTATGTTTGCATGTATGTTTGCATGTATGTATGTATGTTTGCATGTATGTATGTTTGCATGTATGTATGTATGTTTGCATGTATGTATGTATGTTTGCATGTATGTATGTTTGCATGTATGTATGTTTGCATGTATGTATGTTTGCATGTATGTTTGCATGTATGTTTATATATATGTGCATGTATGTAATTATGTTTGCATGTATTTATGTTTGCACGTATATTTGTGCATGCTTGTATATATGTATGTATCTTTGCATGTTTGTTTGTATGTATGTTTACATGTGTGTGTATGCATGTATGTATGTATGTATGTTTGTATATATGTATGTTTGCATGTGTGTTTGTTTGTATATATGTCTGTATGGCCATGTATGATACTGTCTGCTGGCGCCCTGTATCTAAGTCAACTTCGCGGCAGGCTTCTATACATGGTATAACAGTCAGTATCACACATTAAACTGAATCTAAGCCTACGACATGTTTTATTTCATTTTTTTTTTATTTATTTTTTTACAGGCTTGGTGTTTGGACTACGTCGGTTTCGAGGACTACTTAGATGACGGGTTTTTTTTCTACAATAAAATGGTTAATGAGGGTTGTGTTGGGGGTGCTTTATTTCAATAAAATATTTTATCTATATCTTTGTCTTTTCTTTTCAAATTTTATTGCTACCACTTTAGTAATGGCCGCTGTCTGAGTGACAACATCCATTACTAAGGCGAGGCTTAGTGTTAGCCGGTGCAGAGGCTAACACTAACCACCATTATTACCCCGGTACCCACCACCACCAGGGGTGCCGGGAAGAGCCAGGTACGATCCAGTACCCGACCATCTGTTGTGATGGTAGGACTCTGGGGCGGCCGCAGGCTGGTATTATGAGGCTGGGAAGGGCCAAAAATAGTGGACCTTCCCACCCTTGTAACGCTAGGCTGCTGCTGCTGTGTTGTATCTGGCTGGTTATAAAAGTGGGGGGGACCCCACGTCATTTTTTTAAATGATTTATTTATTATTTTTTAATTTTTTTTAAAAAATGACATGGGGTTCCACCCAATTTATCATAACCAGCCACATACAACACAGTGTTATTAGCCTGGGAATTGACAAAACCAGTGGCCCTTCCCACCCATGTAATGCCAGACTGCTGCGGCCTTGTATATGGCTGGTTATTAAAAATGTGGGGGACCCGTCTATTGTTAAATTTGTTAAATTAAAAAAAAAAACGACGTGGGGGTCCCCCCCATTTTTATAACCAGCCCGATACAACACAGCAGCAGCAGCCGCCTAGCATTACAAGGGTGGGAAGGTCCACTGTTTTTGGTCCTTCCCAGCCTTATAATACCAGCCTACGGCCGCCCCTGTACCCGACCATCACAACGGATGGTTGGGTACTGGATCGTACCAAGCGCTTTCCGGCAACCCTGGTGGTGGTGGGTACCGGGGTAATAATGGGTGGTTAGTGCTAGCCTCTGCACCGGCTAACACTAAGTACCGCCTTAATAATGACGCTGTCAATAAGCCATCTGCCATTATCTAGGCACTAATAAAGTTTAAAAAAAACCTCAAAGACAATTCTTTTTTATTGAAATAAGAAATCCCCAACAAAACCCTCGTTAACCATTTTATTAAAATTTGAAAAAACGTAGATCTACGCAGTAGTCCAACGAATCGAAGATGTAGTCCAATCGGTACATCAAAATCTGCAACAACATAAAAAAACAGTTATCAATGTGAACAATAACAATACTTCTACTCACCTACACACATATATACACGCACACACAAACAAACAACCATACACAAACACACACATATATACACAAACACAACAAGATATACACACACACACACACACACACACACACACACACACACACACACACACACACACACACACACACATAAACAGACAAACACACACACTTATACACAAACTCACACATATACAAACAAAAACACACATATCCAAACACACACATATACACGAACACACACATATACACAAACACACACACACACACATATATACACAAACACACACACACACATACACAAAGACATATACACAGTTATACACAAACACAACAAGATATACACAAACAAACACACACAAAGATACAAACACACACACACATATACACACACACACATATACACGAACTATCACATATACACAAACACATATACAAACAAAAACACACATACCCAAACACACACATATACACAAACACACATATACACAAACACATGTACACAAACAGACCCATATATACACAAACACACAAACACACACAAACATATACACAAACACATATACACAAACACATGTACACAAACAGACCCATATATACACAAACACACACAAACATATACACAAACACACACACATAAACACACAAACACACACCCATATACACACATATACACAAACACACATATACAAACACACACACACACACACACAAACATCTACACACACACACACACAGTTCACTGCAGCACAGAGTATTTCAGGAGATGAGCGTGCGGATCTTGTGCGGGGTGGTGACTTGCCAATCATGTGAAGGTGTTATTGAGGACAGGAGTGGAGGAGAGGTAACAGACTGAGCTACGTAATGGTAAGAGCAGAGTTCACAGCAGCACAAAGTATTTCAGGAGATGAGCGTGCAGATTCAGTGCTGCTGTGAACTCTGCTCTTACCATTACGTAGCTCAGTTGTACCTCTCCTCCGCTCCTGTCCTCAATAACAGCTTCACATGATTGGCAAGTCACCACGTAATGGTAAGAGCAGAGTGGGCCCTCAGAATCATCTTCTCTGGGGAACCCAAGGAATCCTAGTCCAACGCTGGGTGTATGCTATTATCTATAAACAATACCAAGAATATACAGTATAATTGTGTACCATTATAACATGTTAATACACCTCTGTTCTACCTGCATATACTGATGTTCTTTCTGGTTGTTGGTAGTTTGTGGGTCCACCAAGCGAGCCCATGACAGATACAAGCTCATTAATTTGTTCTATACTGTATAAAATGGTAAAATTACAGATTTCCTCATAAAATAATTCTGAAGCTGATGAGAGACATTATGGGTATGTGCACACGCTAGCTGTCATTTACGGCTGAAATGACAGACTGTTTTCAGGAGAAAAGAGCTGCCTCGTTTCAGCCGTAATTGCTCCGCCTCGCATTTTGCGAGGCTTCTCTGCCAGCCGTAAATTTTGAGCTGTGCTTCATTGAGTTCAATGAAGAATGGCTCAAATTACGTCTGAAAGAAGTGTCCTGCACTTCTTTTGACGAGGCTGTATTTTTACGCGTCGTCGTTTGACAGCTATCAAACAACGACGCGTAAATGACAGGTTGTCTGCACAGTACGTCGGCAAACCCATTCAGATGAATGGGCAGATGTTTGCCGACGTATTGTAGCCCTATTTTCAGACGTAAAACGAGGCATAATACGCCTCGTTTACACCTGAAAATAGGTTGTGTGAACCCAGCCAAATGGTGAATGAATGGTCTAAATTTAACAGAGTATTCAGTACTATGGATATAGTTTATAGTAGCTCAGACAGAATCCCTGACAAGACAATGTAGCTTTACCCATTAGGGTATGTTCACACGAGGTCATTACGTCCGTAATTGACGGACGTATTTCGGCCGCAAGTACCGGACCGAACACACTGCAGGGAGCCGGGCTCCTAGCATCATACTTATGTACGACGCTAGGAGTCCCTGCCTCGCTGCCGGACAACTGTCCCGTACTGAAAACATGATTACAGTTGTCCGGCAGCGAGGCAGGGACTCCTTGCGTCGTACATAGCTATGATGCTAGGAGCCCGGCTCCCTGATCTGTGTTCGGTCCGGTACTTGCGGCCGAAATACGTCCGTCAATTATGGACGTAATGACCTCGTGTGAACATACCCTAAAGCTTATAAGTACATACATACTATACACTCTTGTAAAACCGTTTTTTCTTCTAGACACATTTAACTGTTCTTGCAATAACCTCATGACATGAAATTTGGATAAAATGTTCTTTGAAGAATAAAAATGAGGCAAATATAAAAATAAACTCTGTCTAATAATGCCTGCTAATGAATCCGGTACTAACAGGCAAGTGAAATCATAATGCCTTTAAATGAGGTCTACCTGCCTTGGTTACTACCTAGTAGAGCTTAGAGAATCTTGATAAAATGCAATTCGGTTACAATTAAAAACTATTGGCAATTCTTGAATGTCAGCAAGGTCTAACAAAGGAATTTTTGCTAAAATCAACTGCTAATATAACTAGACTTGATGGTTACATGCCACATGTGGGATGGATTCTGGAGACCATGCCAGCACTGATACAAAGGATATGAGTTCAATAATTATAATAATTATGCAATCACTTCTATTCGTCATGCTTTATTGAGTAGTTATATATTTCTGATATTGATATATTGCCCTGTCTCCTTAGAACTATGAAGTTGGTGGTGCTGCTGATTGTTCCATAGACTTTGGACTATGGATTTTGAGATAGATTATTGGCTATGGCACTGACGTACTATATTCTATTATTTTACTGTTATTAGCTGAACATAAAGTGTGGTTACTTTAGTGGTTCCTCTTTAATAAAACACAATCGCCAAACAAATGAATGTTTAACAAGTTATCTTTGCTGAACTCAACTGTTATTACAGTGGCACACACGCATATGGTTACTTTCTCTTTATGAGTGACATCGAGCTTAATGGTTACAAGACCAAGGCCCTGTTCACATCTGCATCAAGGCATTCAGTTTTTCTGCTCTGTCAGAGGCGCAGTCAAGCAATTGCAGGACATAATGGTCCTGTGGCAACACGGACACCGCCGGCGGCCGATGGAAACCGTTGACTTCAATGGGTTCCGCCGGTTTTCAGTTGGGGTGTCCATCGTTTTACCGGAAACAATAGCGCAGCATTCTGTGCTATTGTTTCTGGTAACTCCTGCCTCCGACGCAGATGTGAACAGCCCTCAAACAGTCTTTTGAATACTTGAACTCAAATATCTAACAAGATAAACACTTTATGAAACACTATTTCCAGTTGTAGGTTTCTACTTGTCTTCCACAGATGACACCCAGACCACCCAGAATTATTTCACACAACCTGATGCCTTCTCCAGCACTTTCCCGCCTTTCTTTATACATCTGTCTCTTCCTCTTCGTTTCTTCTAGGTGCTCTATCTCCAACTTTGGACCCTAACCTCTAGGACCTTATGTCTCCCAATGGAACTGACCCTACACTTCAAGGGTTTAGTATCTCCAGGATACCTCTGTCTAATATTGCACCCCAGACACGTCCGACTGGAACTTCAACCAGGAGGTCTCCAGACTTTACCCCAAATATCCTTCCACACTGCCAGTAAACCCAGGATCAAGGTAACCTTTCCACTAGGGCCCTAACTCTCAGGGGTTTCACATCACTACTGTACTACATCAGACTTTCCCTGGGTTTGAGCACAGTATCACTCATCCACCCACTGGTTCCAACACTCAGGCTGACTATCTTCAAAGCACTATCAAACTCCTCAGAGCTAACACTCAGACTGAAGCGAAGGCTCCCTACTGTACTAATCAGACCATCCTCCTCCACGGCATGACTCTATCAGCCTCAGACTGTACAATTCTCCTAATAGCTTACCATCTGCTACGTGACTCCTACTTGTTGCTTTACTTGACAAAACATCAGTCTCTGCTTCCAGCCCTACTTAAGCCTCCGTCACGCTTCTTGTTCTCAACTACAGCAACTGCAGCTTCCAGCCTCTCTCTCCCTCAAAGCTAGATGACAAGCTCCCTATGGAGGCCAGGTTTGTCCACTTCTTCACAACTCCAGCATCTTATCCAGCAACTTACATGCTTGCTCGCTCACACTTTAGGTGCCAAACAATCCCCTATATGGACCCCCGTCTGTCCCTCCTTCTTTAAACGTGGTGGCTTCTCACTTCCCTTATTAACGCTTCACTGCAGCCTCCACTTTTTTCATCGATGACAGCACTGTGCAAGCATTGCATTGGGGCCTGCCTTCCTCCAGGGACATGCAAGACAAAACAACACATCCACAAGACATCACTATATACAGGGGCGTAACTAGGAAAGACTGGGCCCCATAGCAAACTTTTGACTGGGGCCCCCCCTCCCCTGGGTGTCACACAACCCCCCCTTGTAGATAGTGCCTTTTTTACAGCCCCCCTGTAGATAACGCCATACAGCCCCCTGTAGATAACGCCATACAGACCCCTCTGTAGATAGCGCCATACATCCCCCTGTAGATAACGCCATACAGCCCCCCCTGTAGATAACGCCATACATCCCCCTGTAGATAACGCCATACATACCCCTGTAGATAATGCCATACAGCCCCCTCTGTAGATAGCGCCATACATCCCCCTGTAGATAACGCCATACAGCCCCCTTTGTAGATATCTACAGAGGGGGCTGTATGGCGTTATCTACAAAGGGGGCTGTATGGCGTTATCTACAAAGGGGGCTGTATGGCGTTATCTACAGGGGGGACTCTGTATGGCGTTCTCTACAATGGGGGCTGTATGGCGTTCTCTACACTATATATGCCCATTCATTTTAAAGTTTGTTACCTCCTGACGAAGCTGCAGGACAGTGAAATGCGCGTCAAAGTGTTTTTTATGGCAGTCCCCATCATTATGTCCATTATGACTGCAATACAGCCTGGGACTCCAGGAGCAGGCAGCCAGCCATATCACACCAGTGCCTCCAGGACTTGAGTAAGTACAGTTAAGCACCTTATTTTTACATACAGCGACGTCCCTTGTTATTATATTCAGCACCATAAACATTGGCACGGGTATAACTATAGGGAGTGCAGAGGATGCACTCATACCCGAGCCATAGTGCCTGAGGGACCCAACTATAAATGGCACATCATACTTTGGGTGCCCTGTTACACATTTTTCATAAAAATAGATCAAACTGGTCCAATTCTTTTCTCCCACAAAAGAAGATGCCCCAGGTTTGATGGATTGTTAGCATGTTAGAAATTGTGCTTAAGAAATAAGATGTGTAAGAAATGTATATTATGTACTCAATAGACTATTTACCTTTAAATAGAATAAATGTCTGTAATTTTTAACATCTTTCCAAAAGTTGAGGGTAGAAAGTTGGAAAAGAAGACTTTGAAGATTTTTTTATAGCCCATTTACAAAGGGTCAGGCATACAGGTGGTATTTTACTGCACTGTATATTGATTCAGATTCCACAGTGGCAGCAGCTTCTGGTTGAAGATACGTTTTCTTGGCAGGAATAGACTATATTTGTGCTCAGAGGCTACTTACATTCATCTTGCTGCCAAACATGACTGTTTATTGCTTGTTACTTTATTTTGGATCTCCAAACCTACGGCATATTTCTCTTCTAAATGTGGTTTATTTTTCAGATTACAATAAAATAGCTCACTGCGGATATGAGCTTGAATATGTCAAGGCTTGAGTAGATATGTTATATCACTGAGGGCTGTGGTTCATTGAAAGTCAGCTTGTCCAAGCATGAACTTTATGGAAACTTTTCTTATTTGGAATATTTACAGTAACTAATTGAACTTGATTTACACAGCATGGATATACAAAATCTATGTGTATATACAAGTCTCTTATTATCAACAAAACAATATGAAATCAATCACAAAACATATTGCATCTGCATGAGCATAACGTTACCAAAAGTGTCTGTTGGCTGCTTGGCCACTATAAATATCTCTTTGTTGGGTGTGGAGACATTGTTATTCCCACTGAGTCCTGTCTGGCCACAGGACAAGCAAGAAGATTTCACAGCATGGCTTTTGGAGACCACGTTATCTCCCCACTTTGGAGACTGGTTATGTGGGCACTATATGGTTGGCAGTGAGTACCTGTGGCTGACAGAGTATTTAGAGTAATAAATGGCTGGCGTTAAAATGGTGGCACTATGAGGCTGTTATTGTAGTTTGGGCACTATATGACCAGCACTGCAATGGAGGCACTATGTGTTTGGCATTGTAATGGAGCAATCTTCAGTGAGAATTCAGATGTTTGGATCGGTGGGTTGAGTGATCGCAGCAATCATTAAAACGAAGAGGTAGAATTGCTCATTTCGAGTGTTGTGCCCCTTCTGCTATGACTGGCTTTGCTTGGTTCATAGAAAGTATATGAGTTCATACACTGTTCTGTCTCACTACAAAAAATCAATGTGAAGCCACTGGCATAATCAGATGTTCTATCATGTCTTTAAACCCCCCCAGAGAGGTACTTTATTGATTCATATGTCAATCGTGTCCATGGCATATTAGCGAGGCTAGGAAGAGTGTCTATATAGAGGACCCGACTCATCACGGACAGCTTATTGATTTTAATAGGCACCATGTTATGCTTATATACCCTTTGCTAATGCTGGAGGAGAATTGCTGCCAGCTGTCCCCAAAGATTACGGTGATTCATTGGGGTTCTAACAGTGGAACACCTAGTGATCATCTTTATTTAAGGGACCACTCTCACAAAAAAGGATTATCCAGTATCAGACAACTCTCTTAAACTATGCAGAATACTAGTTGTGCACATATTTTATTTGATGGTAAATTGCTAAAAAAAAAATCATAGCAGTTAAAATAAGCCTTTACCTGGAAACCACTTTGAAGAATTTATAGGGGACTTACTCACTTATAGCATGCAGGGCATTGGAAAATTTCACAGCATTTGCTCCATAGCTTGTGGTCTGTCCTAAACCCGTCTGCATCAGGGCAACTACAAGAAATGTGAAATTCTTCACACCTTTGTATGCCATTATTTAAAAACTCTTATAGCAAAAGGGAGTTATATAACCAATAATAACTCTAGAAAATGAAAACATAGTGATATAACCGCAGTATATCCTTTCATATGGCTCCAGAATACAGCTTTGCTACACTATAATGGAAGAGATTTGTTCACATCTTGTTTTTCCAGCACATAGAGTTATAAACTCTGAAACCTGATGCCAAATGGAAAAAAAGCAAATAAATGTCTGCTACGTTTCATTCGCTTTAATTTTAAAAGTTCTGTTAATGTTTTGGCACAGCATAAAGACTACCTGCAAAAGCAATTATCTTAGTAATGCAGAGTATGTAGACATTCTCCATTAATTGGGAAAAAAATGTTTGCCAGAAGAAAATATTGAATCAATTTCATTTAGCAGCTACAATATTTAGACCAAACAATGTAGACATATATTTTTTATAGCGCTAATTCCTTGGAGATGCATTATATTGATTTTTAAAAAAGCAATGCGCTCTATACCTAGAATATATCTGTATGGTTTTATTGTGCAAAGAGTTTTCTGATATTAAGAATGTTCAACTATTTGTCACCTTAACCCCATAAGGACACGGACAATTTTATCATTAATTTTCTTTTACATTTATTTAACTTTTTTTTTAATCCCATAAAGGGATTTTTCATTTTTATTTTTGAACTGTAATGTACTGGCATAGATCTATATGCCAGTACATTAGCCTGTGTACTGATTGTACACAGGCAGTTGTTAGGGCATACCTCAGTATGCCCTAACAACAGGAAATATGTTTAGACAGCCCTGGGGTCCTTCAATAGACCCTGGGCTGTCTGGCCGTATGAGTTATGGGCTTTGATCGCATCACAGTTATTTTCTGTGACGCGATCAAAGTGCAGTCCCCACTCCTTGAACGCTGCGATCAGCTTTTATCCCAGCATTCAAGGGGTTAACAGCGGACATAAGATGTTTCTCTTCTCACCGCTGTCAGAGCAAGGCTGTGGCTGTGTATTACAGCCGTTGCCCTGCTCTTGATCACGCTCAGAGACGGCTGTCACACAGGACGAGAATGCTCGATGTAATGCAGGAAGTACCCGCCGCTCAGGACGAGCATTCTCGTCCTGTGTCGGCAACCAGTTAAAGAACAGGCCAATGGTACCTAAATGCCAGTTAATAACCTGATTTTATTTATTAAGGTCTTGAATGTATCTGTGCCCAGAAAACAGCGGCCAACAACTACACTATATGGAAAAAAGTATTGGGACACACCTCCCAATCAATGAATTCAGGTTTTTCATTTAGTCCCATTGCCACAAGTGTATAAAATTAAGCAAATAGCCATGCAGTCCCCCTCTACAAACTTTTGTTAAATAATTAGTCGTTCTAAAAAGCTCACTGAATTCCAGAGTGGTACTGTAATAGGATGCCATTGTTGTAACAAGTCAGTTTATAAAGTTTCTTTCCTTCTAAATATTTCCCGATCAAATGTGAGTGGTATTATTGCAAAGTGGTAGCCTTCAGGAACCACAGCAACTCAGCTACAAAACGGAGGACCACATAAAGTAACGATGCAGGGTCGCCTAGTGCTGAGGTGCATAGTGCATAAAAGTCACCAACGCTCTGCTGACTCAATAACTCAATAACTCAATAACTCAATAACTCAATGACTGAGTTCCAAACCTCATCTGGCATTAACATCAGCACAAATACTGTGCACTGGGAGCCTCATGTCATGGGTTTCCATGCCTTACATCCCCAAGCACAATGCCAAACATCAGATGGAGTGGTGTACAGCACGCCACCACTTGAATCTGGAGCAGTGGAAACATGTTCTGTGGAGTAATGAATCATCCATGAGCAAGATAAGAGAAGAGCATCTAAAAGATGCCTTAGTCTAAAGAAGCCTGTTTCATGGCAGATCCTATATAATGTTTTTCCATAAGAAGTGTTGCCGTTCATGTTTTTGACATTGCAAGGACATTCATGTACATCGATGTCCTTTCCTGATGACCAAGTAGTAGTGATAGAGCAACCACCATCTTACAATCGTTCTGTTCTTCAGAATATCACAGGCACAGTAGTATATGGCATCTGTACAATAGAATCCTGTATTTCCTCATTATGTGTTAACCCACCCTACGCCTCTAGAGCTCACTTTCTAATTTTGATACAGCACTAGAAAAAGGGAAGGCAAACTTTAATGGGTTGTCCTAGACAACAGTAAATGTTTCCCTTAGTAAAGTTTTAATGAATGAATCAATGGTAAGATTTTTATATCCTTCTTTTCACAATGGTGAAGTGTTCCTGCACCTCGCTCTCAATTCAGCCAATGTTTATCTCATGTCTCTGGCCTGCATTAGATAAGGTGGTATACTATGAATCTCCACGTTTTCCAATCAGTCTGGTACAGATAGTTTCTTTTCTCAACTGCCCATAAAACTTGTCTCTAAAGTACTTAAAAACAAACTCAATGCCATACTCTTTGAGGTGAGAATATGTGGATGTGCAGTAAATAGTTAATGTCATTTCATTGAACAATTAAAAGTGTGAGTATTTACTAATTAACTAGTAATTTATTATGATAAAGAAAAAACAACAAAAAACGATCTTGCGTAACTTATTGAATGATATAGCCTGTTTAAGGGAATAGGTTTCATAATTCCTTTTACTATCAGCTGATTGCTTCCGGTCCGGCTTTAGAAACTGTAAAGGATCTGCCAGGCACAACTTCTGTGTATACGCCCATAGGTAATCAGTCTGCACCTGAGTCTATGTCTCTGAGACTGACTCCATCTTCCACCACTCAGGATGGCAGGCTTAGGAGCGGGAGAGCCTATCGCAGCCTGGCCAGACGGAGCTAGCTCCCGCCCTCTGTCTATTTATACCTGCCTTTCCTGTTCCTCCTTTGCTTGTGATTCTTCTCGTGTGGTTTCCTGGCCCAGCTACAGCTTCTGACTATTTGATCCTGCTCCATACTGACCCTGGCTTACTGACTACTCTCCTGCTCTGCGTTTGCTACCTCGTTCACTCCTGGTTTGACTCGGCTCGTTCACCACTCTTGTTGCTCACGGTGTTGCCGTGGGCAACTGCCCCATTTCCCTTAGCTTTGTGTACCCTTGTCTGTTTGTCTCGTGCACTTACTGAGCGTAGGGACCGCAGCCCAGTTGTACCCCGTCGCCTAGGGCGGGTCGTTGCAAGTAGGCAGGGACAGAGTGGTGGGTAGATTAGGGCTCACTTGTCCGTTTCCCTACCCCCATCATTACAGAAACCTTCAGTGATCAGCTATTATTGTGTGGGGAAGTGGCAGCCAACTAGACGTTCCCCTGCAGCCATGTATTATTACATGGTAACCATTTAGATAAATGTCCATCCATATATTATATTGGTGCGCTGTGTCCACCAGAGGGAGAGACACTATTTGTAATAGGCTCTCTACTCTAGCTCATAGCGGAGGTCCAAAGCAGGGGGGCTCCCCACTCTATAATGTTAATTTGCACTGATAGGACATATGAAATGTGATTGTCTTAGTTAGACTTCAATTTATTGACTTGATATGCCAAAGAAAATAATCATTATCGCTTTTACTAATAATCAATTGCCAATATTATATGCTTATGCTACATATATGTATACTCTGAAATGTTTTTGATATAATCTTGCTAGCTAAGGTTTGTTCTTAAACGGTATTCGCTGAATATCAGACTGCTGGCCTCCTTACCAGGACTTCAAGGCCATTGTGCTATAAGATTACCAAGTTTACTGTAAACAGACATGATATTCAGACAACATAAAGCTTGTAAATAGAATGATGTGCTATTAGTACGCATTTCTTACGTGGCCAATAATTTGAAAGGTGGTTCCTTAATGGCAGTTAGCCATAAAAGACCTTTAAAAGGCCAACTTTTGAGAGGATCTCCGTGGCCATGTTTTTCTTATTTCTTACTTCTCTCCCTCTCCCTCTCTCTCTCTCTCTCTCTCTCTCAAACTTTTTATAGTAACCTAACTTCTTAATAAACCATTAATTTAATTTCACCCTTAGATAAGAGAGTTTGTACAAGATATCCTTATCAGATATAAAGGTCTAAAATATTATTTACTATATGTGGAAAGTAGATACACTGTTGTTGCTACACAAGTTTGATAAGTGAAATCAATAACAGCCTTTCCCAATCTTTTCTGAAGGCTGAGCTTAAGTCATAATTCTTCAAACATTTGGAGAACCAACCCATGATTGCCTCCTAATGAGCTTGATTGTCAATTATATTTTTATGATTAAGAAATAATGAAGGACGGAGCTCAAGAAGCTATTATTTCTACCGTGATTTCAAAGCTTGTTTAATTTGCAAAAGAAGTAACAAGAACCATTGAAGGGACAGCTACTGCAAAAGACCTGATTAATGAGTATATGGAAAAGTATAATATAGCGAGGACGACAGCAATATAATTCATTATAACTACGAGAAAGGATTTATGTGAATATAAATATATGTATTTCTTAGTTACAAAAAATACCATAATTGAAGAAGAAGAAAATAATTAGGTCATTTTAATCAAGTTCTATAGCCTGTACTACAGCCTGCAGTCCTGTATCAAAGATTGTTAGGCAAGAGGTCCCTTTGATCATATATTACACCATAAAGCTTGTTGCTAACCTTTCTACTTCTTTAGAAGTGTAGTTTCATGTTACATTTTACATGAGGCCCCTTTGACTGTTGTGGCCTTGTGGTTGTTAGGGATCTGCCAGGTACTTCATCTAGCTACACTCCTGGGATTAATCAATCCACACCTGAGGCCAGACCTGTTCGACTGACACCTTCTCCCACCAACCAGGGTGGCAGGCTCAGGAGTGGGAGAGCCTATCGCGGCCTGGTCTCTCGGAGTTAGCTCCGCCCCCTGCCCTTTATTACCTGCCCTGTGCTCTCCCTCAGTGCTTGTAATTCTTTTGGATTCCTGGCCCCGCTGCTGCTTGCTCCAGCCTGCTTCTGCCGTGCTTCTGCCTTGCTGCAGTTCTGCTTGACCTGCTTTGCTTGCCCTGGCTTGCTTCTGTCTCCGTGTCCGCTCGGGTGTACTCACTTCGTCCTGGTCCTGACTGTTCGTTCGCCGCCCCGTTTCCTCGTGGCGTTCCGTGGCTACTGCCCCTTCCCTTGCGTGTTCCCTGTTTGTCTTCCTGTGCACTTAGCCAGCGTAGGGACCGCCGCCCAGTTGTACCTCGTCGCCTAGGGCGGGTCGTTGCAAGTAGGCAGGGACAGGGCGGTGGGTAGATTAGGGCTCACTTTCCCTTCACCTCCTTCCTGCCATTACAGTGGTGTTCTAAATATTCTAGACCTCTATCTATGCAAATATATGCCTGGGAATGACGGCAACAACACATAAAAATGGGACTGAATGTGAATGGACTGTAGAGAGGGTTCATGTTCTCTACTTTTTTTTCTCTCTTTTAGTTTTGTGGCACCTTTATCTCTTTGTGTTCTGGCCCTTTCTTGTCTCTTTGCTGACACAACTCTACCACGTCGTGCATGAACATTTTAAGCTCTTGCTTTACAAAGAACATTGTTCTTTGGCAATTTTTACATATGGTTCTGTTTAGGATTCACATTATATATTTATTTGATATCTAATATAACTTGTATTATGTATACTCTGCACAACAGTAACCTACTCAGCCTTGTCATCTCTGACCAGTAATTCCAAATCAATGGAAATCTCTATATAATCCCACCAGTTTGGAATGGTTTGTGAAAATCAGTTGAATATAAAATGAGGGAGGAGATGCCTTTTAATATACACTCTTATCTGGTGTCCAAATAAACATTTTTGTAGCTTTCCAATATGTAAACCTTTCATTGTCATTTCTCCATACGGAAATGCATTTTTTGTGAACTTACATTAAATATAATACACAATGCAAGTGTTTGATCTTGGCTTTATTTAAATTGCTATACATAACCCTTTCCTTTCCATTGTTTCTATTGGCAGTGTACTCCAATATATTGAAAATGACACGGAATGTATAACTGGACCATTGTAAGCCACTGAGTGATGGACTGATGAAAGAGCTATAACCTTCTTATTTTTGCGTCGACATAGCTGTATAAGGTCTTGTTTTTTGCAGGACAAGTTGTATTTTTTAATAGCACCATTTTGGGGAACATATTATTTATTGATTAACTTTTATTAACTTTTTTTTGGGGGGGAATAGAAAAAAATCTGAAATTTCGCCACTCTTTTTTGCGTCCTAAATCTACGCCGTTTACCGTGTGGTATAAATAACACAATAACTTTATTCAGCGGGTTGTTACGATTGCAACAATACCAAATTTGTATAGTTTTTGTATGTTTTACTACTTTTACACAGTAAAAACGCTTTTTTTCAAAATGATTTGTTTTTGTGTCTCCATATTTGAAGAGCCGTAACGTTTAAATTTTTTCGCCGATGCGGTTGTATGAGGGCTTTTTTTTTGCGGGGCGACTTGTAGTTTTTATTGGTACCATTGTGGAGTAGATGCGACTTTTTGATCACTTTTTATTACATTTTTTTAAAGTCAGTATTCACAGAAAACAGCAATTTTTCCATAGTTTTTTATATTTTTTTTTACGGCGTTCACCATGCGGGTTAAATAATGTAATAGATTTATAGTCGGGGTCGTTACGGACGCGGCGATACCAAATATGTGTAACTTTTTTACTTTATTTTGTTTTTTTAATAGTAAAGCTGTTTGTAAGGGGAAAAGCTGGTTTTTTCATTTTTTTTCACATTTTTTTTTAAATTAACTTTATTAAACTTTTTTTTCACTTTTTTACTAGTCCCATTAGGGGACTATAATATGCGATTCTGCGATCGCATTTATAATACACTGCAATACTTTTGTATTGCAGTGTATTACTGCCTGGCCGTTTAACACGGACAGGCATCTGCTAGGTCATGCCTGCGGCATGATCTAGCAGGCATTCACTCTAGGCAGCCTGGGGGCCTTTATTAGACCCCCGGCTGCCATTAGAGACACAGACACTCGGCGATCGTATCGCCGGGTGTCGGTGTGAGAGAGAGGGAGCTCGCTCCCTCTCTCCAAAACCACTCAGATGCGGTGCTCGCTATTGAGCACCGCATCTGAGGAGTTAAACGTGTGAGATCGATACTAATATCGATCTCACACGGCAGAGCAGGGACGCTCCCAGCCCTCAGCTGCCTCTAGCAGCTGAGGGCAGGGAGATCTGACAGTTCCCTGCTCTGTTTACTTATTCCGATGCCGCAACGTAAAAAGTCTATGGCATCGGAATAAGGCCCGTTAGTGACCGACGTAGAAACACGATGGGCCGGTCACTAACGGGTTAAGGAAACAAATTGTATAGCTTGTTTGTTATAACTAGAAAATGAATGGCCTTGTATAAAAGGGATATTTGCACCATGTCCGGTCAGGGCCATAAATAATATAGTTACATAGTTACATAGTTTGTACGGTTGAAAAAAGACACATGTCCATCAAGTTCATAATTTCCCCTATTTTCTAGGTCAATTTTGATACTTTAAATAATCCACAATTCATGTGTATATTATAATATGCACATCCTGGAAGCCATTAGAGAATGTCCTCTTTGGCGTTGTAGGATCTTGTTCTTGGCATGACAAGTGAAAATGTCAAATTGTCAAAATCAATGCACTCGAGTTAACTTGTTAAATGGAGATGATACCTCTCTATTTAATCCATTATCATAAATATCAATGATTAGAACAGGTGTCTTAATAGCCAGGACATTTCATATCTTCTGCTGAAAAGTTCTAATATATAATTTCTCAGGGTAAAGTAATGGCAGTTATAATACTACGTAAAATAGTAAAAAGTATGAGATTAAATGGTCAATAATGTACGTTTAATTTAAAGGCAGAAGTTCTGGACAGCATTGATCTTAGTGATGATGTCTATTGGTATGGCTGACAATTACCAAGCATGTACAATGACTATTATCCTATAAGTGTAAGGAGTATGCGCCCTATGAAAATAACTGTATCGTTGAGTATCTTTTCTACTAATGGAGTGTACATTTTTGCAACACTTTAAAGCTTAACAACATTTTTGGAGACTGTTTTGACATTCTGGTTTCAAAAAATATTAACTAAAGGACAAATCAATACAAGACTCATCCATGTTACTCCATAACGTAGACATAAACACATTTAGAACAAGGTGTAGGTAATAGATTAAGGAAATATAATATGATTCAAACATATTACATGATCCTATCTTGTTTTAAAGCTAGCCAAGCACCAACTCCTAAATATATA
Source organism: Rhinoderma darwinii (assembly GCF_050947455.1). NCBI lineage: Eukaryota > Metazoa > Chordata > Amphibia > Anura > Rhinodermatidae > Rhinoderma > Rhinoderma darwinii. Next base: position 105,542,215 of record NC_134689.1, read on the forward strand.
TAGGGTACATATGTTCCCAGTGTATTACAAACAGATCTAGGAAAATATTTTATGGAAAATTGCATACTGATGCAACAGTATGCAGCTAACTCATGAGATCCCTCTAGTAGTGGCTGCAGGCAGCCATTATTTTATCATTTAAATCTATGTCTTTGAAGGGGACTTGGCGCTTTGTACCATAAAAACAAAGGTCTGACCGCTATAAAGATATACAAAAAAATTAATCAGAACAGAATATTAGAGGAACAAACTACTTGTTTGTTTCATTTTAACACATTTTATAATGTATTAAAGTTACCAGAGCTGTAGTAAAGAAAGAAGCCCAGGGGCTAAAAATGTTGCAGTCCATGGGGGTGCAATTTGTTTGGTGCCCAAAGGGGTAATCAATTTATTTCTTCTACATGTTGTAGGAGTGTATTGTAAAAAAAAAAAAAAGATTTTTTTTTTTTTTTTACATGTGTTCTTTTGTATCCTCCTTCCATATCTAAGTAGCTTGGAGTAAGCTTTATCATGTTGTTGCTATGTAAAGTCATTCCCACATAATATACATTAAAAAGGCCCCAGTAAATCATTTGACTTTAATGTTGTTGCAATAAAAATAAGATGATAGATGTAGACACACTTTAAGGTTGTGAGATCATCTGTTACCACCGAATGTTTGCATCCTCTACCGTAATCTGCTTTACAATTGTAATAAATGAATGAGGAGCTTTTTCAAATATTTCCTGCCTAATGCCGGATCATTAGTTTATGAAGCTGTTAAGTGCTATTTACATGATTTTATGAAACCATCAAAGCAACCTGATATCTTTGAAATTGCTTTGACTAAATATGTTTCATGGCAACGTGTGAAGATGAAAGTTCTATAGTGTGAAATGAGAGCTTAAAACAAATTTATTTGTAAGAGGCACAATCTTTGCTGCTCTTCAGATGTATACAAACCTGTTCACACACAGTGACGTGTTCACCATAGAGGCAGACCACGCCAGCTATGGGGCCCGTGGTGAGTAAATTGATGTAAATTTGACAGAGCTCTCTGTCTGCTACTGAGGCCCATACTAAGTTTTGCTATCGGGCCCTATGATTTCTATGTACACACCTGCTTGGGAAGATCTCGAAAGATCAAGATAGGAACAGAGGAAACAAGAGAATTCTTTCTAGTACAGATTGTTTAGTGCGCCATTGAGTGTATTAGGCTTCCCGATGGAGCCAAAATTACAAAGTAGTCATTTCAAAGATCTTTTCTGTTTTAGTCAATATCAGACAAAATTAGATTACAGTTTAGTGACCCCATATATATATTTTTTTTAACCTTAGCAGGTTAGCGTCAAGATTAAAATAAATAACTGTATTGCAACATTATTGTATATAATCTAATTTATATAACTGTCTAGTGTATAGAATTTTAGCAGTACATAGTGTTTGTAGATAGTGGAAAGATTTTCCCCCATGCCAAATTACATATACATTTCGGGGATTGTGCCCACAAAATCACAAGCAGGAGGACAGTTATCGATGAAAGCCAAACTCTCCCGCAGCAAGAGTTGAGACATGAAAAAAATTTCATTAGAAATTAAATGTTAATCTATATGTACCTTAAAAATGTTCATACTGCAAAAACAAAATCTTATACAACTATGTGGAGATACAAATAAAAAAGTTATCGTGGATGCAATGGAGGGAAAGGAAACGTCTCGTTTCTTAAAGGGGTATTCCCCTTTCAGCAAAATGTGGGCCATCACATGACCATGGACAGAATTGTATCCACTGGAAGTAAACAATGAATGTTCCTACTAAATGACAACAAGTTTAAAAACTGTTAGGAATAACTACAGAAAATATATTGTAAAATAGTATAGTATATGTATATATATGTATGTATGAGCTCTGTTCTTAAAGGGGTTGTCCGGGAATAAATTTTATTTAAATTTTATCTTAATTAGTCATATTTAATAACATTTGTAATATAGTGTCCGCTTATCTGTGCCAGCGTTACCATGTTCCGATCTGCCGTCACGTGACTGCACCCAGGGTAAATTTTTAATTTCCTGTGAGGTACCGTGTCTTTGCTCAGACAGCACTTCCAGCTAAGAAAGGCACAGCGCGTCATCATCTACATTTACAGGCAGTGGGCCAGGCGGATGTTTCATGAGCTCTTCAGAGCTCCGCCTCCTCTGGTCCCGCTGCCTGTAGATGTAGTTGATGACTCACGGTGTCTTTACACAGCTGGAAGTGCTGGCTGAGCAAAGACACGGAGCGTCATCAATCATAGTACACGCCCCCTCCTCCTCCTGTCTCGTCATCCATGCCTCCTCCTCCTTCACTCTTGGAGCTCCTGCACTAAAGTGCATGTGAGAAGGAGGAGGAGGAGCGGAATCTCTATTCCGTTGCCTAAGCTGTGGCCAGCATATATAGACAGTGAAGTGAGGGACTTCTCCTGGAGTCGTCCCCTACAGGAAAGGAGGGTGACTATGTACAAGGGGAACATAGAGGGGAGTGGCAGTATGCAAATAGCTGAGATGCTTTGGAGGAAGGGGGGGATGCAACTTTCTCCTAGAATGCAGCAGGGGATCAGGGGTATGGTGGGTTACAAGACTGGAAACAGACAGCAAGGGATGTAAACAGACAGCAAGGGATGTAAAAAAACAGAAAGAGCAGCAGTGACGATGGAGATCAAACAGAAACTGGTTAGAAGTTTAATAGTTGGTATTAGGGAAGGCAAACCAAGGCTGGGGGACACTTGTTATAATTTTTTTTTCCTGGACAACCCCTTTAAGGTTTGATTTCAAATGTGAGACAAATTTTAAAAAAACACATGCAACAGTTTCTATTTTGTAAAACTGTCAGTCAGCCCAGGCCAGACCAATTGTGCACTGTAGATGGGCTTTATGGCGTGCAGTATGTGTCAAATTCACATACAACTGTGCATCATTTTATGAATTTGGCGCCCCACCCAAACAAATTTTGCCATTATATTGTAAAGATATAAATATATATATTAAGAGGGATTTTGTTTAAGGCTATATTAGGCTGACTGACGAGTTTTCTTGTAGCTACATTGATGAATCAAATGCCTTTCAGCACTATGGACAGCGGAAACTAACCACATGGTAATCCAGCACCAGTCACATCTACATAGTGACCCTTGTCATGAGCAGTTTCCTTTTTTACAAGTACACAAATTACAAAGATATTTACAATTTTTAATTGTTATACTCTTGTTGCTGTGAAGCAAAATTAGTAAGAGTGCAAAGTTAGTTTCTATAACAACACATTTATTGTTAAACCGTGAGAGGAGAAAATCTTACAAAGTGTTTAACTACAATTATGTGAAGTTCTATCATAGGAGAATGAAATTCATGTTTAGAGTTTGGAATTGTTTATTCTATTATTTTCAAAGCGCGCAGTTTAGGATAGGTTTACATCTGTGTTAGTGTTATCCATTGCATGACGGACACCAATGGCGCCCTACAAAGCACATTGACTTTAATGTGTTTCATTGGGTTTCCGTCATTGTGTGCGTCGTTTTGCCCAGAACACTTGCGGCTCTATTTGGTCCAGCATTTTTCACCAGATCTGCAATGACCCAAATGTGAACCTAGCGTTTGAAGGTATACTGCGGATCTCTATTGAAAAGACACCAATACAAATAAGGACCTTTGCCAAATCTGTAGTATTTTTAACAGAAGAGCACCTAATGCATACAAGGTAACGAAGAATAACAGAAGAGGTCAAAGTAAGGTCGCCATAATATACCAAAGGTTCACTGTTTGTTAAAAATAGAAAAGCTACAGTATGTAAGAATATACAAAAGATAGAACGGGATTAAATGTACCTAGGAGCTTAAGGGAGGAATTGCTTTATTTTGGTATTTTTTTAAGCAATAGGGCGTAAACAACCAACAAGGGATAGAGACAGGCCCTTCAGTTGTCACAATGTATTGTACAGATATACAGTATATTTAAAAAAAAGAATGATCCTGTAATAGTCCAATATGGGAATTGGAGAAAGTGAGGTAGATGAATGTGACACATTATTATCATCACTTTACTGAAATGCCAAGAGGTGAACAGAAATACATGTACAGCGTGTAACATGCAGATCTCTTATGCATGGACATTGGTCAGTACACATGAATACAATCTATTCTTTTATGCTTGTGGTGCCATAAACAGTATCACTACCAATATAAATGACCATGAAAATGTTAAACTACAGACAAAGCTGTAAAGTATCTTAAAAATCACCATAGTGAGTACTTGAAAAGAAATCAAATACATGGTTTTATGGCACTCTAGTGCAGTAATAGATTATTACAGGATGACATATTTAATGTGGCAGAGCACAGAGAGATTGGATTTTTGGAAGCTTCTAATTCTGTCAGAAGATCTAGTAAATTATTTTCAGAAGCATGTATCACGTTGTGAATATTAATACCACTGTATTCATTTTAGGATACATAAAAAAAAGGTTTATACGTTTCCAGCAACCAAAGTGATGCTTAGAGGAAGATATTCAGAAAATCACAAATGTCAAAAAGTATTTAAAAAAATAATAAAATGGTTGGCATGAGCAAATTTTACCATAAGGATACTTTCTTTAGAATTAATTTTATGTCTGACCCAGTCTAAAGTCTTATCAGAACTATTCACTGAATTTTCTATTTGTTGGCCCCAAAAAATATTCAAAATGAGATGAGACTATAAAAACGGCAACCAACCATCATTTTTTTAATTGAAGCTGAACCTTTTCAAGTTTCATACTCCATGATCATTTAGAGACAAAGATAAGGGCGTAACTAGGAAAGACTGGGCCCCATAGCAAACTTTTGAATGGCACCCCTCCCCTCGGTGCTACACACAGCCCCCCTTGTAGATAGCGCCCACCTGTAGAAAGTGCCCCCTGTAGATTGTGCCATACAGCCCCACTGTAGACAGTGCTATATAGCCCCCCTGTAGACAGTATCACACCCCACAAGTAGATAGTACCCCCAACCTCCCCCTCGTAGATAGTGCCATACAGGTCTCCCAGTAGATAGCGCCATACAGCCCCCCCTGTAGAAAGTGCCATACAGCCCCCCTGTAGATAGCGCCATACAGCCCCCCATCTGTAGATAGTGCCATATAGTGACCTACCCTCCTGTAGAAAGCACCATATAACGACCCCAAAACAAATAAAACAAAAAAGTCATACTCACCTAGGATCTTTTCCCGCAACGAATGGAGCGAATCAACGCCGACAGGATCCTTGCGTAGGCCGGCGTGATCGAGTGATGTCATCACGCCGGCTTGCGCTGGGATCCCATCCCTGCGCCTGATAGGCTGCAGGCCGAACGTGGCCTATAGCCAGGGCCGGTTTTAGACAAAGTATGGCCCTGCGCAAAGTTAAAAGTGGGGCCCCAAATGCTGAATTAGGGCCTGTTCACATCTGCGTTGGGGTTCCATTAATGGCTTCCGTCAGACCTTTCCGTCAGGGGAACTCATGAACGCAAACCAAACGGAAACCATAGCTTTCCGTTTGCATTATGTTTCCGTTGCAAATGGTTTCTGTTTGTCTCCCTTCTGTAAAGTTTCCATTTTTTGAGGAAACAATAGCGCAATCGACAGAAACCAAACGCTGATGTGAACACACCCTTACTGTATCAATAATGCAGTTCATACAGAAGGCGGTGTGCAGAGAACTGCATCGCTGATTTCTAGCGCGTCCAGGAATGTTGTAAGCCCCAAAGCATATGTCCCCCCTCTCACACAAAAAATTATCTATATACACATAAACTTATTAAATCATATCACTATACCAGATTATGTTATCTGCATACTGTTACCAAACATAACTCCCTAATATAAGATCAATATTTCCAATAATAACACAATATAAGGTCCAAATAATACCACAATACCATAACCACATAATGACTGAATAATAGACCCATATTGTTACCGAATAATACCACTACACCATAACCACAGAGTAACTGAATAATACCCCATACCGTAACCTCATACTGTTACTGAATAAAAACCACTATACAAAGACAAATATTACCAGCATATAGTGAGTGACCATATAGTGGTAGATGTCAGTTATAGACAGGAGCTTTGTAGATGATATAATATTACTCCATATAGTGACCATATAGTGGTAGATGCCAGTTATAGACAGGAGCTTTGTAGATGATATAATATTACTCCATATAGTGACCATATAGTGGTAGATGTCAGTTATAGACAGGAGCTTTGTAGATGATATAATATTACTCCATATAGTGACCATATAGTGCTAGATGCCAGTTATACCCAGGAGCTTTACAGACGATATAAGTGATTACAGCATATTTATATCTGGTGACTCACAGGTGATGTTTTCTCTGATTAGAGTCATTCACTTTCCCTTTTATTCTCCATCCGGCCCAGATCACTGTGACGACTTATTCCAGCCACGACTCGTCTCTGCATAATTTTACACGAAGACATGTTGGTTTCTTGCTTTTCCAGCATCCTCCAAACCTATACCCCATTCTCTAAACAAACTCGTAATCCACAGTGCCCCAGATGGTAATAATGTTCCCACAGTGCTCGACACAACAAAAGTGCCTCCTCAGCAACCGTGCCCCCACAGTAATAACGCCCCTGTAGACAGTGCCACACATAGCCCCCTGTAGATAGCGCCAAACACAGCCCCCCTGTAGAGCAACACACAGCCCTCCTGTAGAGCCACACACAGGCACCTGTAGACAGCCCCCAATCGTCCCCGCCTTGTATATAGTGCCATATGGCCACCTAGTAGATAGTGCCACAAAGCCCCCTTAGTTGATAGTGCCACACAGCCCCCCTTAGTAGATACTGCCACACAGCCCACCTCTTGTATATAGTGCCACACAGCCCCCTCTTGTATATTGTGCCACACAGCCACCCTTGTAGATAGTACCACACAGCCCCCTTAGTACATAGTGCCACACAGCACCCCCTTAGTAGATAGTGCGACATAGCACCCCCTTAGTAGAAGTGCCACACAGCCCCCCTCTTGTAGATGTTTTATGAAGAGTTTCCACTCCGTGATACTACTTGTTTCTTTGAGGAACACACATATTGATTTCAGTGATAATAGCTCTTTCTTTTCCGTCTATTATGTGTTTGCTCTCTCAAACAACAGTTAATTATGTAGATTTGGATTTTTAGAATTCCTAATTTACCAAATACTTATTGACATTTGGCATTACAAAACTGAGTGTTTTCGCGCAGGAAAAAACTCCTTTTGTGTGGCCACGACGATGTGAAGGGTGCTCAGCAAAGGCCTTAAGCATACCATCAGTTGTAATGTTGTTGCCATATATCAGCCATGTTTTTTATTTTGTCAAGATACCAGTATGGATTAAATATGAACATAAAGATGAATAACAAAAAAAAGACTGCATCTTTTTTCATAGTCTTTAGATCTCTAAAGGTAAAATAAGTTACTAATAGATGGACTAGAAGAATACAACATTATTTTAGGCATTTGCTAACATTTATTACCTATTCAGGAGCTTTCACATATGGCACAATAAGATGAATAAAATATGCTAATGTAAATGAGGTATAACATTTGTTATCTTTTGAATTCCATATACTATTTAATTGGGATATCTTGATGTGAGTCTTGCAAAACATGTGACTCCCAGGCAATTACATACTCAACTGTGTGAAGACTCAGATACAAAGCCTTGGGTTATGTCAAAACTGTGCGGCCCTGACCCGGTAGTGACGCAGCCAACGACCTCGCCGGCACTTTGTTCGAGGCAGCTGTCAAATAGCTTGTTAATGGCTGCGCGTTATTGCGGGTAAAACGGCCCTTTACCTGAAAAATCGTACGCCCATTAATTAATACACACTTTATGGCCAAACAATTTGACAGGTAAAGGGCAGTTTTACCCGCAATAATGCGCGGCTATTAACAGCCTATTTGACAGCCACGCCAAACATGATGCCGGCACAGTTGTTGGCCGCACCACTCCGTTTGGACTTACCCTTAATGCCTTACTGTGACCCTCTGCATGTACGAGTCTCTTCCCACAGCACAGGTTTTGCGGCATGTCTCCTGTCCCTACAGGACACAGGAGAGCATTGCAGCCATGAGTGTCGACATCTCTGAGAAGGGAAACGCCGACATGAAGATACAGTCCTGCAGTCGGATAGGGTATTTAATTTGGATAGGGTAAAGTTATACGAAAGTCACCCTCTGACGAAATTAAATCCGCTTAATAATAATAATCTTTATTTATATAGCGTCAACATATTCCGCAGCACTTTACAATTCAAGGGGTACATTGTACAGACAATACATATTGACAAAACTAATTTACAATTCAAACAAGAGGAGTGAGAACCCTGCTCGCAAGAGCTTACAATCTATGAGGAAATAAGGGCGACACAAAATTGAAAAAATGCTTGTTAACTGGTTGCCGACACAGGACGAGTATGCTCGTCCTGAGCGGCGAGCACTTCGCGCATTAGGACGAGCATACTCGTCCTGTGTGACAGCCGTCTGTGCCGTCTCTGTGTGTGCGATCGAGAGCGGGGCAACGGCTGTAATACACAGCCACGACCCCGCTCTGACAGCGGAGAGGAGAGAAACATCTTCTCTCCGCAGTTAACCCTTTGAACGCCGCGATGACAGCTGATCGCGGCGTTCAAGGAGAGGGGACTGCACATTGATCGCGTCACAGAAAATAACTGTGACGCTATCAAAGCCCACAACTCATATGGCCAGACAGCCCAGGGTCCATTGAAGGACCCCAGGGCTGTCTGAACATATTTCCTGTTGTTAGGGCATACTGAGGTGCGCCCTAACAACTGCCTGTGTACGATCAGTAACAGGCTAATGTACTGGCATATAGATCTATGCCAGTACATTACAGTTACAAAATAAAAATGAAAATGATAAATCCCTTTATGGGATTAAAAAAAAAAGTTAAATGAATGTAAAAAAAAAATAATGGTAAATAAATAAATAAAAAGTAAATAAAATACACAGAAATACTCATTTTTTATAATAAATAAACTTTTTAAAATATAAGTCCCAAAACATGAAATAATATAGACATATTTGGTATCGCCACGACCGTAACAACCTGTACTACAAATGTATACCATTATTTATTATGATCGGTGTATGGTGTAAAAAAAAAAATATTAAAACTGCTGCACAACTGCTTTTTTTCTGCATTTTAATCTAATTAAAAATTTATAGACATTAAACGATAATGTATTTGTACCAAAAAATGGTACGTACATAAAGTACAACTCGTCCCGCAAAAAACAAAGTCTCATACAACTACGTCGTACAAAAAATAAAAGCGTTATGAGCGTCGGGATGCAAAGAGGGAAATTTAAAAAAAATTGCTCTGTCCTCAAGGCTAAAATTGGCCGTGTCCTTAAGGGGTTAAGTAAGATGGTCCAGCCATGTTTTATACATATGGGGTGGTAAACATAAAGCCGGTCACCATCTAATGTCTGTGTATGACAGACCAGAAGTACATTAGGGTACAAGGAGTGTGGGGGATACAGCTGAATGAAGGGGCCTCATGACTAATGTAAAAGGGGACCAGGGAAAGGAGTTAGATTAGGGAATGTTATAGACCTGTCTAAAAAGTTGTGTTTTCAGGGCACGTTTAAAACTTTGGATGTTGGAAATTGACCTGATTGTCTGGGGTATCGCATTCCAGAGGGCTGGTGCAGCACGAGAAAAATCTTGGAGATGGGAGTGGGAGGTTCAGATTATGGAGAATGTTAATCTGAGGTCGTTGGCAGAACGTAGAACCTGCGTAGGGTGGTAGACAGAGATGAGGGAGGAGCTGTTAGGAGGTGCAGCACTGTGGAGAGCTTTGTGGGTGAGAGTAATAAGTTTGAATTTAATTCTGAAGGGTTTGGGCAACCAGTGCAGAGACTGGCACAGGGTAGAGGCATTAGTGTAGCGGTTGGTCAGACAGATGAGCCTGGCTGCTGAGTTAAGGATAGATTAGAGAGGGGAGAGTTTAGTGAGTGGAAGACCGATTAGTAATAAGTTACAGTGAGTGAATCAGAGCGACAATTAGAGTTTTGGCTGTTTCCACAGTAAGAAAAGGGCTTATTCTGGAGATGTTTTGAGGTAAAAGTGACAGTAGCGTGTAAGTGATTGAATGTGCAAGTAAAGAAAAGATCTGATTAAAAAATAACCCCAAGACAGAAGGCGTGCTGCCTGGGAGTTATGGTAGTGCCACACACTGAGATGGAGACATCAGGTTTAGGTAGGTTAGTAGATGGTGGGACTTGATTGCAATGAAATGTTGGTTCATTTCAGAAAAGCTGGAGGACTTACGATAATCATTGTTGTTGCTTCAGTTGTGAAAAAAAGTTAGGTTCAGCAGCTGCAGTCTGTATTAGGCAAATTGAACTTTGTCTGCAGGATCATTCCAATGGGGAGAATATTCTGTAGGTGCCTGGCAATGGCTACAGCAGATGTAAGAAGCCTCTTGCAATTTGTGCGTTTGATGGCCAAGCCAAAGGCAGATGTACAGGTCTGAACTTCCTTTTGGAGCCTATACAATAGAAGGTCTGTGTTTCAGGAGAAATAGACAGATAATTCAGAATTGGCCATTTATACCGATGTAGCGGGCAGTGTCAGGCTTATTTCCAGGGTCGATGTATAACCGGGAGTGACGTGAAGAGTGAAGGCTGGTCATTTTTTTTTATGCAATATTACTCTATTTGTACTACTCCCTATTGTCACTGCACTTTAAGTTTGGGGCACTGAACTTAAAGATAAAAAGGTGCAGTTTCACTGCGATAAATTATCAGCAGTTTATGCTATCAATAACTTGTCAGCATCATCTTCCCAAGTAGTTAGATTGTTAGTTTTCTGGTACTGACTTGTCTGTCTATGAATATCTGGCTGTCTGAAAAGCATGTTCACGGTGTATATAACCATATCGCTGATGCCCTCTCTCAACTTCAGTAGGGCAGATTTTATCTCTTGGTGCCAGCAGTGGAACAAGAGGGCACTCACATTTGGAAAACGGCGTGTGTACAACTCTTGCGTTAATGGGAAGATTACTCAGCGACACCCCTTGCATGACTTACTTGAAGGTTTGGCAGGAATGAGTGAGATTTTGGTCAAATGTAGGTTGTGAATATAGGGGCTGTCACAGAGCCAGCACGATAGGACTCTCCCAATATAGTGGTAATGAAAATTGGCAGGTGGGAATGCAGGCATTTCCGCCTATATGCCAGGCCAAGCTATAGTAGCATGTAATGACGTTCCACTGTAACCCTATACCTTCACCCTCCTCAACTCCAACCAAACCTGTGTGATTATGTTATATTTTTGATTGTTTTTTATTCAGAGGCTGTGCCATACCTAGTTTAGACCCTTGACCACTCATGTGTGTATTGGGGTTCATTTAGGTCTGAGATGACGCAAGATGGAAGACAGCTGGGTTTCTATCGGAGCAAGGCACAGGTACGGTGAATGGGTGTGAGGGGTATCTTAGGGAGTAGAGCTCTCCTGGCATACTGGTCCTGCAAGTCAGGGGAAGCGACCTAGGAGTCAGATCATCCAGGGAAATGGAGCAGGACATTATAGATGGTCTGCTCTGCTTATTGTCGATGTTCCCAGGTGTGGTGCTAGTGTGGTCGGAGATTGTGGCTCGCTAGCACTGGTGCCAGGCTTGCTAATAATGTACACTACCGTTCAAAAGTTTGGGGTCACCCAGACAATTTTGTGTTTTCCATGAAAACTCACACTTATATTTATCAAATGAGTTGCAAAATGACTATAAAATATAGTCAAGACATTGACAATGTTAGAAATAATGATTTTTATTTCAAATAATAATTTTCTCCTTCAAACTTTGCTTTCGTCAAAGAATGCTCCATTTGCAGCAATTACAGCATTGCAGACCTTTGGCATTCTAGCTGGAAATTTCACCCCATGCTTCCAGAAGCCCCTCCCACAAGTTGGATTGGCTTGATGGGCACTTCTTGCGTACCATACGGTCAAGCTGCTCCCACAACAGCTCTATGGGGTTGAGATCTGGTGACTGCGCTGGCTACTCCATTACAGATAGAATACCAGCTGCCTGCTTCTTCCCTAAATAGTTCTTTCATAATTTGGAGGTGTGCTTTGGGTCATTGTCCTGTTGTAGGATGAAAATGGCTCCAATCAAGCGCTGTCCACAGGGTAGGGCATGGCATTGCAAAATGGAGTGATATCCTTCCTTATTCAAAATCCCTTTTACCTTGTACAAATCTCCCACTTTACCAGCACCAAAGCAACCCCAGACCATCACATTACCTCCACCTTGCTTGACAGATGGCGTCACGCACTCTTCCAGCATCTTTTCAATTGTTCTGCGTCTCACAAATGTTCTTCTGTGTGATCCAAACACCTCAAACTTCGATTCGTCTGTCAATAACACTTTTTTCCAATCTTCCTCTGTCCAATGTCTGTGTGCTTTTGCCAATATTAATCTTTTCCTTTTATTAGCCAGTCTCAGATATGTTTTTTTTCTTTGCCACTCTGCCATGAAGGCCAGCATCCCGGAGTCGCCTCTTCACTGTAGACATTCACACTGGCGTTTTGTGGGTACTATTTAATGAAGCTGCCAGTTGAGGACCTGTGAGGCGTCTATTTCTCAAACTAGAGACTCTAATGTACTTGTCTTGTTGCTCAGTTGTGCAGCGGGGCCTCCCACTTCTCTTTCTACTCTGGTTAGAGCCTGTTTGTGCTGTCCTCTGAAGGGAGTAGTACACACCGTTGTAGGAAATTTTCAGTTTCTTGCCAATTTCTCGCATGGAGTAGCCTTAATTTCTAAGAACAAGAATAGACTGTCGAGTTTCACATGAAAGCTCTCTTTTTCTAGCCATTTTGAGAGTTTAATCGAACCCACAAATGTAATGCTCCAGATTCTCAACTAGCTCAAAGGAAGGTCAGTTTTATAGCTCCTCTAAACAGCAAAACTGCTTACAGCGGTGCTAACATAATTGCACAAGGGTTTTCAAGTGTTTTCTAATCATCCATTAGCCTTCTAACACAGTTAGCAAACACAATGTACCATTAGAACACTGGAGTGATGGTTGCTTGAAATGGGCCTCTATACACCTATGTAGATATTGCATTAAAAACCAGACGTTTGCAGCTAGAATAGTCATTTAGCACATTAACAATGTATAGAGTGTATTTCTGATTAATTTAATGTTATCTCATTGAAAAAAACGGTGCTTTTCTTGCAAAAATAAGGAAATTTGTATGTGACCCTAAACTTTTGAACGGTAGTGTAGGTGTGATCTGTTGGAGAAGGGACTGCATCACACTGTACACATTATACTATGTGCACAAACACTGAGAAATCCTTATAAACTTTTAAAAAACTTTTGTATGGGTCATGTTGAAAATGGCAATTCTGAGGCTACAAATACAGTATGTTTACTTATATATTTTATTGAATTAAAGTGACTTATGACTCATATTTCATCATTATACACACTTCATTAGTCAACAGTAATAAACTATATAGGTGATATTATTTTATTTTCTACATATGATGCAAATTGTATCACTAGGTACTTTCTTCAATTAACCTTATGACTTGAATTTATGAAATGATTAAACAAAACAATATATAATAAGTTTATTTCACTTATCATTCCGATGTACAGCAATGTGAATTGTGTTGCTTGGCTAGGACATGATGCTGATATTGATTCCTGACAATATGCTGACAATCCCTGATTATGGTATACAAATAATCTTTATAATCAGTCTAGTGATGCAGGAAAAGTGATGTAAAAAAATATCAGATAGCATGCCGTAGAGGGTTTATTTTATTTAAAGAATGTAGCATCAGAAAATTACATATTGTTTTATAATGTTTTCAATGTAAACTTTGTGTGTGTGTTTTATGCATATTACAGTTTTTACACTGGTCAATGGATCTCAAACAATAGACTGACATTTCAGCTCACTTTGATTTTGGTGTGTAGATTGACACATGCGAAACAAAGAAAAAGGGTGGGCACGACACTTTATGTAAAAAAGTACTTGGAGTGCTGACTCAACAATTGTGTAACAATTACACAAAAAGAAGAGGAAAGACAAATGCTATTAGAGTCGCACATCCCAAAAAATTTTAATTACTTTATTACAATATGCATGATAAAGTACAAACAATGAGCATAGCAGTACTCAAAAGGGATAAAAACCTCTAAAAACGATTAAAATCGAAGAAAAAAAGAGAGCACATGTCCCTGGCCTGAATAAATGCCAAAGGGACCCCCACTTTTTCCCTATAAAAAAAGAAAAGAAATGTCACTTAAAAATAAGGACACCCGTCACCCATCAGGGGTCCCTGATGAAGCTGTACAAACGGCGATATGCGTGGGCTCTCTCCCGACTTTTCGCCTCACAGGACCCGGCCTTTAATTTTACCTGCATAGTGCGGTAATCACATATTTTCCTATGTTGCACACTGTCTTTATTTATTTGCATCGTCTTTGCATTCAATATTTGACATTGCATTTTCAGTCATTCAAGTGCAGATTTTCCCAGGTGTCCTTTCTTTTAAGTGACATTTCTCCTGTTTAAATTCTTATAGGTCAAAAGTGGGGGTCCCTTGGGCATTTATTCAGGACAGGGACATGTGCTCTCTCCTCTTTTTTTTCTTCGATTGTAATTGTTTTTAGATGTTTTTTTTCCCCTTTTGCGTACTGCTGTGCTCATTGTTTGTACTTTATCATGTATATTGCAAGAAAGTTTTTTTTTTTTTTTTAGATGTGCGACTCTAATAGCATTTGTCTTTCCACATGGACAGCAGAGTCACCTCATTGTCATTAGACCAGGGCTTGTATGACAGATGATAGTTTATTGTATTACTGGTGGCCTAGTAACACTATTCACATAGAATAGGCTCGGTATGCTTCTCCGTGTCACACGCTGGTCTCTGCGAAAATGTACACACAATCTTCCTACAGACTGTTTTAGTCTTGACACTTTTTTGTCCCTTAAAATTTATTCATTGCAACTGCCATAAAGCACAAACTTCCTGCTGTACTGTCTATACGTATAGTAGAGGAAGGAAATATATGTCTCCAATACAAGCACCCCCAAGGAAGTTAATAAAATAAAAAATACATAGCTACAACATTTAAAAAAAATCACACGCAGTATTTCTCTTCTACAGTGAAATCAAAATAATGAAACTAAAATTAAAATAGGAGACATTTACCTTAATATCCCCTATTAATTCAAAAATAGCATAAAAACTGTTTTAAAAACATGCTTGACAGAAATTTCATTCTGAGTATTTACAAAATTATTATGGAATATGATTGCTGTCTTTTGGCATAGCTAGAAGAAAAATATCTAATTCCACAGGACTAAGAAAACATAACCTAACCCGCTCCATTCACCGTGTACACTATATTATCTATTCAACTTCCTTAAAGCAATATTTTACAATAGACACAGCGAGAAGAAAATTAGGAAAAACATTACCATTGTTCCCGGAAACACATGTCTGATCAACAAAATAGCGACAAGCACTGCAAAACATGTCTTCCTTTATTAATAATAAGAATTATATAACTAACCAATTTTCTGCTACTCTAAGTAATTTCAGTTTAGAATTTTGCTTTGTGGCTTCAGATAATTTGACATAATTTTCCTTATTTTGCAGTGAGTCAAAAAGGACAGCTTGTTGGAAAATGCAGAGTAATTACTTGTTGTTCCTATCTCTCTTTGTCACATTTTACATCAGCTATAAGTAATTTTCTCATTAAACACTGAAATCCCATTGAAGGTCAGTTTATAGTTTAGTTTATAGTTTAGGATCCCTGTCTGTGGAATTAGGGTTGGTGCTTTACACAGCTCTAGTCTTTAGAAATATTTTGAAGGATTTGTGAGTGTAGGTTTTAGGCAATGTGATTGTTCCTCCTCGGATAATTATGTTTCACTTGGGCCTTCTGTTATAAATGATAAATAGAAAATTAATAAATCAAAGCCATAGAGGTTAATTAGTCCTTTAGTTTATGTGCAGAAGTCAAAGATTTGGTTTTGTTACTTTAGGTTTAGCTATTAATTAACTTTGTATAACTCAAACACCAAGCTCTTTAGAATCAGTTCCCTGGAGACATAATTTTTTTTTCTGGGTTCATCACAATCTAAAGGAGAGCAACGTAGCTGGGCGAAACCGTAGCGGAGTGCGGCTTGACTGGGGGAAGAGTAAGTAGGCTCAATAAGCAGCTTATTTAGATTGATTTAAATGGACGGCAGTATCATTTAGGCCCAGCAGGTGGGTGTATGTGCACTGACTGGGTAGAGTTATAAGAGGGGAAGCTTGTAGGGAAGGTGCCTCAGTTGGCGCCAGAAGAGAGAAGTTGTAGGGTGTAGGCAGCTCTGTGGTGCCAAAGAATTTTAGTTATGGCTTCCTCCATGGAGGATTTCTTAGCTGCTGTCCGAGGCTGTTTCTCAGCGCGGGCAAGACTGGGTACAGGCCACATTAATGGCAGCGGTATCCAATAGTGGGGTTGCGGAGGCGGAACCTCCGATCCGGGAGGGTGCCCGTCGTTGTAGACCACTACAACGGGCTGGTCAGCGGCTTGCACGCCAGGAAGGAGGGGTAGAGCTGGATTCCCCTGTTGATGCCCTTGATGATGATGGAGCGATGGTGTCGGCTTGGGACGCCCAGGAGGAGGGAGAATTGCTGGACGCCGCTGAGGAGGATCTGGAGGCATTCCCGGATGTTCCGCCTCATAGAGGATGACTACCTTCATCTGCAGTGGCCGGTGGAGTGTCGACACGGCCTGGACGTGATGGTGGTGTCCTCGCCGCAGATGCTGAGATCCTGCCCAGGGACAGCCAGGTCAGGGCGCTTTGGCACAATTGTGGGATTTGCAGGGTGGGGGTTCGTATTGCCTGTGGGGATTGTAGGGGTTGGGGGACAAGAGCGGATTGTGCAAGGGGTAATGTCTGGGGTGTTACAATGATTGGCATGCGTGGGGGGGGCTCACAGGGTAGTTTAGGGACTCCTGCGACTGTGTGGTCAGCTTGAGGGCCGGCGAGTTCGCTGCCTACTGTAAGTGTGCCTGTTGCCCCGGCGTCTGTTTCAGGGCCTGTCCGAGGGACTGGAGTGGGGGTTTCTGCAGTGTGTCCGTCCGGGATGGCGGAGATGGAGACCGTTTTACCCGGCGTGGTGGATGCGACGGCTGGTGTGAGCAAAAAAAATAAAATGATAGTGGGGAGGCGGCTAAAGCCAAATCAGTGGAGGATGTCCGGCTTGCAGACGTGGCTAAAGGAGAGGTTTATGTGTGTTTTGAGGGTCCCTTGGGCACTCATTCGAAGGCGGAGGTCAAAGAGAAGATTTGGTAATACGAGTACGTTGATATCTTCTCTTTGCTGCCTCTTGAGAAATTCAACTTGGATAGGGTAAAGCCGGACGAAAGTAAAAAGGACAAGGTGGAGAAGCGGCGTTATCGCTTTATTCCTCGCACCATTTCCAATTGGCTTCAGGCGTTTGCGATATTGGCCAGTTTAGTTGGGGAAAAGGTGCCGGAGAATTGTACGGCACTTTTTTGTTATATAGACGGGACTGGTGAAGCTTATCGTGCGTACGGTGGCGTGGCATGGTTGCGGTACGATGAGCAGTTCCGGAAGAGGAAAGCGGTGTGGCCTCGTTTGCGATGGGACCATAAGGATATCAGTCTGTGGATGCGACTTATGGCGGCGCCAAAAAGGGGGGGCAGTCCTTTCCTGGAACGGCCAGGAGCTCCTCAGCAGCGGGGTCCTCGGCTGGTATGCGAAAGGTCTGTTGTTGGCAGTTCAACGAGGCATAATGCAAATTCTTGTCGGAATGCCGGTACAAGCATGAGTGCTCCGATTGTGGGGGCGCGCATAGCTTGTCGCAGTGTTTTAAGCGGGGAATAGGTAAGGCAGCGGATGCTAGTCAGAAGAGGGGCTATGGAGGGGTCTCAGTGGAGGCTGGGGGATGCGGTGATCAAAAAGTTGGGAAGTTCAAGGGGTATGTCCGTCCTCAGTTGTTAGGGTATGTTCACACAGAGTTTTTCCGCTCGCGGGGAAAAAATGCCTCCGCCTCCCATTGAAATCAATGGGAGGCATTTTCGGCAATTTTTTGGCATATTTTCCGACGCGGTTTCCGCATCAAAAAAGTGTTTAAAAACTTCTTGTGATCTGACCCTTATAGGTCTGGTGGTGTGCTTGTTGATGCTTGGGTGTTTGTTTTCTTTGTCTGTTATTTATTATTTTTGTTTTCAGGTAGGATGCTTGCCTGGCGTGGATAGTGGGACATTCCTACGTGTACTGGGGTGCGCTGCGTGCTGATGTACGACATGATGGCCGGCAACTGGACTTTAACAGTTCGGAGATGCAAGTTCGTTGTTTTACAGCTGACACCCAGGACAAACTGCCAGGCACAGCGATCACGCTATTCCTGGCTGTTTAACCCCTCAAATGCTTGATCGCCCCGCGTCGCAGTGAGATCGGAGGTTAGACGGTTGTCCTGGCAGCCCAGGGGCCTATTGAAGGCCCCCAGGACTGCCCTCACTTTGCCTCTGATAAACCATGCCTGCGGCAGGGCTTAACAGATGCCTGTATAAATGACAATGTACTGCAATACGTAAGTATTGCAGTGTGTAGAACTAGCGATCTAGCAATCGCTGGTTCAAGTCCTTTAGGGGGACTAATGAAATGTGTAAAAAAAGTGAAATAAATTTCTAGTAGTGAAAAAAAATTAAAAAAATTAAAAGTTAAAAAAAAAACTTTTCCCATTTGTCCTCTAGGGTAATGTAAAAAAAAAAATCAAAAAGTTAACAAAATTGGTATTGCTGCGTCCGTAAAAGTCTGAACTATTAAAATATAGCACTATTTAACGCGCACAGTGAACGCCGATAAAAAAACAGTTTAAAAAGGTAATAAAAGGTGATTAAAAAAATTATATGTACCAGAAAATTATACCGATAAAAACTACAGCTCGACCCCCAAAAAATTAGCCATCACTCCGCTTAATCGATGAAAAAATAAAAAAGTTATTGCTCTCAGAATGTGGCGACACAAATATTTTTTTTTTTTTAGGAACTTTTTTTGCTTTAAAAGTAGGAAAATATTAAAAAACCTATATACTGTAAATTAGGTATTACCGTAATCGTATTGAGCCACATAATAATCACAGGTTTTTTTTCCAATTTCAGCTCTCAAAGATTTTTTTTTACAGTTTCCCAGTACATTATTTGGTACTTTAAATGCTAGCAATAGGAACGACAGCCTTCCGCAAAAAATAAGCCCTCACACCGCTCTATTGATGGAAAAATAAACAAAGTTACGGCTTTTGGAAGGCGGGGTGGAAAAAAATGAAAATGAAAATCTGAAAAATGGCTGCGACGTGAAGGATTTGAAGTCAGAGGTATTCCCAGCGATCAGACACTTATCACCTATCCTGTGGATCGGCGATTATTCTCGATTCTGGAAATACCCCTTTAATGTGTTAAATGTCTTCCTTTTTTAAACCTTTAAAATTACATGATGTATAATAGACTTTATTAAGCATCTTGGCAAGATATGGGGCAGTGTATCGATGAAGGATATACATCTAAGAAGAACATGTACTTTCACACAACCTATTTTCAGACGTAATTCAGGTGTTTTACGCCTCGAATTATGCCTGAAAAGACAGCTCCATTACGTCTGCAAACATCTGCCCATTGCTTGCTACGCCCGCGTCAAAGAAGTGCATGTCACTTCTTGGGACATTTTTGGAGCCGTTTTTCATTAACTCCATTGAAAAAGAGCTCCAATTATGTCCGTAAAAGACACCGCGAAAAACAGCTCCGTATTTTCAGATGTATTTTGCGTTTGCGTGTGAACATACCCTAACAGTATATTAGGCAGTCCGATTTACAGTCACCAGTGATCAGAAGACCGAATCACTCCATTATCCTACAAGCAAAATAAATTAGTAATAAATGTCAAGAGGATTTTACAGATCTAGAGTATTTTCTAGTACTAGGATACTAAAAACACATTAAAGAGGAAATCCAGACTAAATCATTTTCTGACATGTGATACAGGCATGTCTGAAGATGACATTTCCATGACTATGGACTTACAACACTTTTTTTAGAGTGGTATTCCCAACATTTAAGACATAGCCACAGGTAATGCCATAAATGCCTGCTAGATGCGGGTCCCAGCTCTGGGACCCAAACCTATATAGAGAATAAGGGTCACCCAACCTCCGTTTTGCAAGGTGAGGCGGCCACTTGCTGCCGATTCCAGGTGGTAACTGGTGGAGAGGGGGCTGCATATGCGCGCTGCTCTCTCCATTCTGTTCTATGGGAGTTCTGGAAGTATGGAAGTAGCCGAGCAAGCTGTTCAAGTGATCTCTTATTTAACTCTGGAGGGGAAGTTATTTGTACTTTAAGTAGTGTAGTTTAGGGGTTTCATACCACCTTGGATGGTCTCATAGGGGGATGTTTTATGTTGGTTTTAGATGTTTTTAAATAACTTGTGTTACATGTGTTAATATTTTCATCTAATCAAAACTTGATATTTTGGTGTGCAAGTGCTATTTATACACACGGTCCTATTCTTCTTTTGTACATATTTGCATATTACACATGTGATGAAATGTCCTTACAGGAGGCAGGCTGTACAGAGACAGTGCAGGGCAGCTCGACATGTTGCTATGGGAGGATCAGGAGAGGTGAGTATAATTTTTTGTGGAATGATTTCTGTCGAACCCTTTTTCATTTTGTTCAGACAATCAGACAGATTTCTCTCTGCAGATACGCTGCAGACTTTTCCACAGCGTATCCGACCAGTGTGAACATTTACAGCTTTAGGGTATGTGCACACGATAGCAGGCATTTACGTGTGAAAAGACAGACTGTTTTCAAGAGAAAACAGCTGCCTCGTTTCACACGTAAATGCTCCTGCTCGTATTATGAGAGGTGTCTGTGACGCTCATAAATCTTGAGCTGCTCTTCATTGAGTTCAATGAAGAACGCTCAAATTACGTTCAAATTACAGTCAATTTACGCGTCGTCGTTTGACAGCTGTCAAACGACGACGCGTAAATGACAGGTCGTCTGCACAGTACGTCGGCAAACCCATTCAAATGAATGGGCAGATGTTTGCCGACGTATTGTAGCCCTATTTTTAGACGTAAAACGAGGCATAATACGCCTCGTTTACGTCTGAAAATAGGTTGTGTGAACCCAGCCTTAGGGTATATGCACACGCAAACTCAAAAACGTCTGAAAATACGGAGCTGTTTTCAAGGGAAAACAGCTCTTGTTTTTCAGACGTTTTTTAAGCCACTCACGATTTTCGGTGCGTTTTTTATGCCCGTTTATGGAGCTGTTTTTCTATAGAGTCAATGAAAACGGCTCCAAAAACGGTTCAAGAAGTGACATGCACTGTTTTTTCAAAACGACCACGTAAAAAAACGGCCCGTTGGAACAGAATGCCATATTTCCCATTGAAATCAATGGGCAGATGTTTGGAGGCGTCCTGCTTCCGATTTGTCGGCCATTTTTCATTGACAATAGCTGAAAATTAGGCTTCTTTTCATTTGGAGCTTCGCATTTTTTGAGGCGTTTTTCATAGTGTTCAATGGAAAATCAGCTCCAAAAAATGTCTTAAGAAGTGACATGCAACTGTTTTTTAAAACAGAGGTGTAAAAAAACGCCCCGTATGAACTAAATGCTGTTTTTCCCATTGATTTCAATGGGCAGATGTTTGTAGGTGCTCAGTTTCCGTTTTTTTTCAGGCATTTTTCGAGGCGTAAATGCACTGAAATATGCCTGAAAACACTGCATGTGAACATACCCCTAGTCTTCCAAAGATTTATGTAAGCGATCAATGGATTGCATCTTTTAGGCACCTAAGTTCAATAAAATGTAATAAAATAAAAAAGACCCCACCCCAAAATTAAAAGAAAGAAAAAAATTACAAAAATGAGAAAAAAATATATACTTTTGAAAAAAAATGGCAAAAAAATAATTATTAATAGATATATGGTATTTCTACAATCGTAACAACCCATAGAAAAATGTAAACTATTATTTATACCACATTCCGCATAGCGTTAAAAAAAATAATTGAGGAATTGCTGTTTATTTCCCCATTGCACCTGTAAATTTTTTTTAATAAAAATCAAATAATAAATTATATGCAAAATGGTGCTAAAAATATAAATTTGGTATTCCCGTAATCAAACCGACTCATAGAATAAATTAACATGATTTTTATACATTAAATTATTTCAATATATATGAATCAATAAATTATATGTACCTTAAAATGGTGCCAAAAAAAACGGCAACTCATCCAACAAACAACAAGCCTTCATACAGCTTTTCAACCAAAGAATGAAAACCTATGGAGTTACGTACTGCACAGATGATTTCATGAAAATAATACCTTGGTCCTGAAAACCCAAAATAGGTTTATCTTGGTTAAGAAGTAACAACAATAATTTCGAATTGCAGTAAAATTAGCAAAGTTCTGGAGAATCAGTTACCATGTTCAGGGGCGTAGCTAAAGGCTCATGGGCCCGGGTGCAAGAATTCAGCTTGGGCCCCCCTACCCCTCCCCAACACCACCATCATCAGACCCCTGCGCGCGCCTATGCCCAGACACCTTGCCCAACAGCCTCCATAGTATAATGCCCCCACACAGTATACTTCTCCATAACGTATAATGCCCCCATAACAGCCCCATACCATATAATGTTCCCAATATCAGAACCCACAGTATAATGCCCCACATAGCTGCCCCCATACAGTATAGTGCCCCCCATATCAGCTGCCCATGCAATAAAATGCCACCCATATCAGTCCCCCATACAGTATGCCACCCATATCAGCTCCCCATACAGTATAATGCCCCCCATATCATTTCCCCATACAGTAAAATGCCCCCCATATCAGCTCCCCATACAGTATAATGCCCCCATATCAGCTCCCCATACAGTATAATGCCCCCCATATCAGCTCCCCATACAGTAAAATGCCCCCATATCAGCTGCCCATACAGTAAAATGCCCCCCATATCAGCTGCCCATACAGTAAAACGCCCCCCCCATATCAGCTCCCCATACAGTACAATGCCCCCCCATATGAGCTCCCCATACAGTATAATGTCCCCTATATGAGTCCCCCATATCAGCCCCATGCAGTATAATGCCCCCCCATCTTATCAGCCCCCCATGCCATATCAGCCCCCATGCAGTATAATGCCCCCCCCCAATATCAGCCCCCATGCAGTATAATGCCCCCCCATATAGTATAATTCCCCCATATCAGACCCCATGCAGTATAATGCCCCCATATGTGTATAATAGGAAAATAGCATAATTACTTACCTATCCCCGTTCCTTCGCCTCCTCCGGTGTGTGCTATGAGTGACTCGGCGCAGACAGGCGCGATGATGTCGCTACATCCCACCTGCCTGTGTCGAGACGCTCAGGGCACAGTGAATGCTGGATCAAGGAGACGTCAGCTCCTTGCTCCAGCATTGAATGGAACCGGGACTTCGGTGAGTAACTCGCGACCCCCCGGAGGTCTTCACACGAACCCCCAGGGGGACGCGACCCACAGTGTGTAATGTATTGTGCAGTTTGCAGTGGAGAGAGAGGGGGGGCTGTAATTTAATGGCCCCCCCCTCTCCACCGCAAACAGCACAATACATTACAAGGCAACACAATACATTACATTACAGACTGTGCAGCTCACCTGGAGTCCTCCGCATCGGCTCTTGCACTGCACTGGCTGGAAGACGTGTCACATGACAACACGGTCACATGGTACACTAAGTGTACCATGTGACTGTAACCAGGAAGTTCCGGCTTCACGGCACAGAAAATGTATGTAACAAGCCTGCTGTATGGCAAGGGTGGCCCGTGGGCCCCCAGGCTAAGGGGCCCAGTCGCAACTGCGACTGCTGCGACCCCTATAGCAACGCCACTGCTGAAGGGGTAAATCACTGATGTGATCTTGAGTACTTACATATACATTCACATTTGGGAAAAGTCTAAAGAGCACTTGACATCAAACCCTTGTTTTTGGAATGTTTCTGTACAAATAGTTTTACAATGATACAATTACTAGATTTTATATCACCTATGAAGAATGAGTAGGAGTAATTTCCCATTCAAAATATAAATGTTATTTCACATGGATTAAAAATACCATATACACAAAAACAATTAATGGAAAACCTGGAAAAAGAGCGTCACAAATTACATATAATAGGATATATTTCCATTTGGCTGTATATAAACTGCTGCTATAACATTCAAAGGAAAATGGCTATCACAAGTAGTAGCCACGCCAGTAACAGTAGTAAAGCATCCAGACGAACGATAGAATTAGCCAACTGAATCAGTTAGAATGCACTTACTTACATTCATGGCCGGCCTTAACTATGTTCGACCAGCGCGGTCGCACAGAGCGCCAGCCGACACATGGCAAGAGGGGCGCCAGCGGGTGTGTGTATCCCCGCGCCGTTGCAACTACCAGCGGGGATACACACACTAACTGCAGTCGCACCCGGGCGCTCCTTCACTTAGTGGCTACCGCTGTAGCAGCCATAGCGGCTGCTAGCAAGGACACCGGGCATAAGGGCGGTGGCGCTGCTAGCAGCTGCTGTGGCTGCTATAGTGGTAGCGACGGCACTATAGCAGAGCAGGGAGATATCTCCCTGCTCTGCTGTCTACTAGCGCCACTGTAGCTCCCTTCAGCTACAGCGGCGCTAGTAGACAGCAGAGCAGGGAGATACCTCCCTGCTCTGCTATAGTGCCCCCCTGTAGATATCAAACCCCCCCCCTTCCAGGATAGCGCCACCGTAGCTCCCTGAACCTCTGTCCATATATGCTTGATGCCTCTGTCCATATATGGACAGTGAGTGACATCAGGGAAAACTCCTGAAGCGGAATCCCGGTCACAGCATTGCAGACTCTATGATTGGGGATTCCACTCCAGGAGAAGCCAATGACGTCATGGACACAGACGTCAGGAGCTTCTCCTGGAGTGGAATCGACGGTCATAGCGTCTGCAACGCTGTGACCGGGGATTCCGCTTCAGGAGTTTTCCCTGATGTCACTGTCCATATATGGACAGTGGCATCAAGCAGCGCTCCAGGACCGGAATCCCCGGCCACACGGGGATTCCGCTCCTTCAGGGAGCTACAGTGGCGCTATCTATACTGGAAGGGGGGGGGGTTGCTATCTACAGGGGGGCACTATAGCAGAGAAGGGAGGTATCTCCCTGATCTGCTGTCTACAAGCGCTACAGTAGCTCCCTGAAGGAGCGGAATCCCCGTGTGGCCGGGGATTCCGCTCCTGGAGCGCTGCTTGATGTTTCTGTCCATATATGGACAGTGACATCAGGGGAAACTCCTGAAGCGGAATCCCCGGTCACAGCATTGCAGACTCTATGACCGGGGATTCCACTCCAGGAGAAGCCAATGACGTCATGGACAAAGACGACAGGAGCTTCTCCTGGAGTGGAATCGACGGTCATAGCGTCTGCAACGCTGTGGACGGGGATTCCGCCTCAGGAGTTTTCCCTGATGTCACTGTCCATATATGGACAGAGGCATCAAGCAGCGCTCCAGGACCGGAATTCCCGGCCACACGGGGATTCCGCTCCTTCAGGGAGCTACTGTGGCGCTATCTTTACTGGAAGGAGGGGGGGTTGCTATCTACAGGGGGGCTGTGGGCTGTGAGGCACTACCTACAAAGGACAACTGTGCAGGAGCACACAAAATACCCAGCTTTCCCGGGTATAAAAAAAAAGTGTGGAAATAAACTAAGATATAACTTTTATTTAATCTAGCTAAAAGGATTAATCCTTTACTCAGACTAAATAAAAGTTATAACTTAGTTTATTTCCACACATTTATTTGATAGCTGGGAAAGCTGGGTATTTTGTGTGCTCCTGCACAGTTGTCCTTTTTTGAATGTCTATTGCCCGCCAGCTATCTGTCATTTCGTAGTCCTTGCACTACCTACCAGGGGGCTGTGGGCTGTGTGGCACTACCAACCAGGGGACTGTGGGCTGTGTGGCACTACCAACCAGTGGGCTGTGTGGCACTACCTACTAGGGGGCTGTGTGGCACTACGTACCAGGGAGCTGTGTGGCACTACCTACCAGGGGGCTGTGGGCTGTGTGGCTTTACTAACCAGGGGGTTGCGGGCTGTGTGGCACTACCAACCAGTGGGCTGTGTGGCACTACCAACCAGGGAGCTGTGGACTGTGTGGCACTACCAACCAGGGGGCTGTGTGGCACTACCAACCAGGGGGCTGTGTGCCACTCCCTACCAGGGGGCTGTGCGGCACTCTCTACAGGGGGCTGTGCGGCACTCCCTACAGGGGGCTGTGTGGCCCTCCCTACAGGGGGCTGTGCGGCACACTCTACAGGGAGCTGTGTGACGCTATCTACAAGGGGGCTGTGTGGCGCTATCTACAAGGGGGCTGTGTAGCGCTATCTACAAGGGGGCTGTGTGGCGCTATCTACAAGGGGGCTGTGTGGCGCTACCTACAAGGGGGCTGTGTGGCGCTACCTACAAGGGGGCTGTCTGGCGCTACCCACAAGTGGGCTGTGTGGCGCTACCTACAAGGGGGCTGTCTGGCGCTACCCACAAGGGGCTGTGTGGTGCTACCTACAAGGGACTGTGTGGCGCTACCTACAAGGGGCTGTGTGGCGCTACCTACAGGGGGAATCTGTGAGTGGGGGTCTGATGGTCATTTTACTGTGAGTGGGGGGCTGATGGTCTTCAAGTGGTTTCCACCTCTGACCTCCAATGGAAATTAATAGGAGGCAGAAGATACCTGCGGCGCTCGTTTGGAGCTTTTTTTCCTGCGTCTTTTGCATTCGCTTCAACAGCTTAAGAAAAAACACAAAAAAAAGGTCACACAACGCTGTCAGTTGCTGAAGGAATTTTGAGGCAGATTTTTTTTGCCTTCCAAAAAACGTGTGTGAACAGACCCTACGAGTGTAGTGCTTGTTCTTAGCCGTTTTCTGTCTTTCTTAAAAAAAATTTGGTACGGGGGCTCTGAGGAAATTTTGTTTTTCCAGTGCTGCCTCGAGTCCGAAAAGGTTGGGAAACTCTGTACTAGGCTACAGGTTCCCGTCATGGAGCAGCTCAGTTCGCCATGGGAACGGGGCCTAGGTGAGTACAATTTTTGTTTTTGTTTGGGGGCACTGTCTACAAGGGGGAGGTGCGGGGACTGTATGGCACGATCTACAAGGGGGAGGTGGGGGACTGTATGGCACTGTCTACAAGGGGGAGGTGTGGGGGGCTGTATGGCACGATCTACAAAAAGGAGGTGGGGGACTGTATGGCACTGTCTACAGGGAGGCTATATGGCAAAATCTACAGGGGGCATTATACTGTGTGGGGGCCACTAAGCGGACATTATACTGTGTAGGGGTACTACAGGGGGCATAATACTGTGGGCACAATTAGAGGACAAAATACTGTGTCCTTGAAGGGGTTGTAATATATTATATTATTAAATATTATTATTATACTGTATGGGGGCACTAAAGGGGCATTATAATTTTTTTATGGGCCATTTTTTTTTTAATGATGGGGTGGGGCGCCGAAAGATCATTTCGCACAGGGCGCCATCTATCCTAGGGCCGGCCCTGCTTACATTTGACAGTTTGGAGGTTATCTCCGTCTTTCACGTGTGCTTTATCAAGACGCGTGGTTAAAGTGGGGATCGGCTGCTTTTTAAAGAGGTAAGGGGCCAATAGAAAGTTGTGAAGGACTTACGTGTTGTATGCCGCGTTCCTGTTTATGGCGCATGTTCAACAGCATCTCCTAACTGATAATGGCTACTTCAGCATGCCGCTACGAACTGCGCATGAACGAGGCCGTAACCGTGGGGAAGCGTCCCCTGTAGTTAATAGCGTTAGACAGGCGAAACTCGTTGCAGCAGCAGTAATAAAGTGCCCAGCTCGGGCTGCTGATTCAATATGTTCCAGGAAAAATATTAGCTTTTAAGGTAGACGGACAAATGTATAGTTAATATGAGTATATCTCATAAGGGAGGGAAAAAGTGAATGGGATCAGGGAATTAAGAAAGGGCAAGCCCTAATAATAAGGAATACATGAGTTTACACAGTGTGTAATGTATTGTGCAGTTTGCGGTGGAGAGAGGAGTGGGGGCTGTCATTTAACGGCCCCCCCCCACCCTCTCCACCGCAAACAGCACAATACATTACAAGAAAACACAATACAACACATTAGATTACAACACAACACATTACAATACAGTACAGCTTACCTGGAGTCCTCGGCATCGGCTCTTCCACTGCACTGACTGGAAGACGTGTCACGTGACAACACGGTCACATGGTACACTAAGTGTACCATGTGACCGTAACCGGGAAGTGCCGGCTTCACGGCACAGAAAATTAATTTAACAAGCCTGATGTATGGCAACGGGGGCCCGTGGGCCCCCCAGGCTTAGGGGCCCGGTCGCAACTGCGACCGCTGAGACCCCTATAGCTACGCCACTGACCATGTTTCTCTATTAGAGATAAAGAGCAAAAACTAAAATACAATTCACTTTCAATCCTAAACCATTGTTAGGCTGACTTTGTCAGTTGTAACATCTCTTGCTTTAGTGGCCAAGCCAGCCACATAGAAGGAATGTTACAGCCATGTATGTTCTATAAACAACAATTATTAAAGCTTTTTGTTATTTTTACTCTATCATGCAATAGACTTTTCACTTATTTAATTAATTTAATTAGTTTGCTACCCATAAATACATGGCCCATTCTGCTGATCATGGATCTACTGCTGATTTATGGCCTATTCTCAGGCCAATCCTGGTTTTGTGATCCCTCTTACACATCTGTGTCAGGGCTCCGTTCCGACGTTCCGTCTGAGCTTTCCATCGGAACGGAGCCCAGACTGACACAAACGGAAATCAGAGGTTTCTGTTTCCATCTCCATTGATATCAATGGTGACGCATCCGGTGCCAATGGTTTCCGTTTGTCTCCATTGTGCAGGGGTTCCGTCGTGTTGATGGAATCAATAGCGACTGAACCCCTGCACAAATTCTTGTTTCCGTTTGTGTCAGTCAGAGCTCTGTACCGATGGAAATTTAGACGGAACGTAGGAACGGAGCCCTGATGCAGATGTGGATGCAGATCAAACAGGCATGTTATTGCTGGTATTGAATCCCTTACTAGTAATTTGTTACAACTATTTCTCAGTGTTTCATAAACATCAAAAAATTAAAGCTGACTACCTTCTTAGCATACATCTGTAGTTCAGCAGGTGACATGAGATCCACATATTCCAGTATGCCCTGCAATGTGCTTTATACTGAGGGTGTAATAAATAATAAAGTTATTAGTCACAATATTAGTAAGGGTTCAATAGGTATCTGGGAAACAAGGGCTAATCTTTTTGCCTTTGGCAATATTGATGTGTTTTTGTTTATACTGAGGGTGTACAGTGCATGGGGAAAAAGTCTAAAAAAATAAATAAATAAACTGCAGCTGCATCCCCCTCCTCCCTCTTTTCTGTTTACCATATTACTCTAGACAGATTTTTTTTTGTGAGTGACACGTTTTCTGAACATTTACAGAGAGCCTGGAAAGAGGAACTACAGGCTGATGGAAGATGGGGAAGATGCCATTTTAACCAAATAAGGCTTTGTTCACATCTGCGTTGGGGCTCTGTTCATGGGTTCCGTTGGACCTTTCCGTCAGGGGAACCTATGAATGGAATCTAAACGGAAACAAACGGAAACCATAGGTTTCCATTTGCATCACCATTGATTTCAATGGTGACGGATCCGGTGCAAATGCTTTCCGTTTGTCTCTATTGTGCAAGGGTTCCGTCGTTTTGACGGAATCAATAGTGCAGTCGACTACGGTATTGATTTAGTCAAAACGACGGAACCCTTAAACAAACGTAAACCATTTGCACCGGATCCATTACCATTTAAATCAATGGTGATGCAAACGGAAGCCTATGGTTTCCGTTTGTTTCAGTTTGGATTCCGTTCATGGGTTCCCTTGACGGAAAGGTCCGACGGACCCATGAACAGAGTCTCGACGCAGATGTGAACAAATATAATAAATCCTAACAAATATATTAAAGTTTCATGTAGTCAAAAAATGATAGGTACACTTTAATGTAGATTAGCACATATGAAAAAGATTATTTTATTAAACTGACATCAGCTATGTAAATGATAATACATAGAAACGAGTAAAGGCAAAAAAGAATAACATAAAGAATTAAATGAATCGTTTGAATATTCTGCATTTATCGACAAGATTGGGGAAAAGACAGACTAGACAATTTGGCCAAGGTCTAAATGAAGCACAGAATGTAAAATATTACGTAAGTGGAGTCAAGTAAAATTGGAAATGGTCATCTAATTATGTAAAATAATTGCTTTCATAGTTGAAAGGCGTAATCATATATTAAAGAAAACTCTTGACCTGAAAATGGTAGGTTTGGGAAAAAGAAACCATAGTAATATTTGTTTAAATAAATTAAACGAAGAATATTGCTAACATTACTATCTATCTATCTATCTATCTATCTATCTATCTATCTATCTATCTATCTATCTATCTATCTATCTATCTATCTATCTATCTATCTATCTATCTATCTGTTAAGGATCTGCCAGGCACAGCTTCTGTATCCACGCCCATAGGTAATCAGTCTGCACCTGCTTCTATGTCTGTGAGACTGACTCCATCTTCCACCACTCAGGATGGCAGGCTTAGGAGTGGGAGAGCCTATCACAGCCTGGCCAGACGGAGCTAGCTCCCGCCCTCTGTCTATTTATACCTGCCTTTCCTGTTCCTCCTTTGCTTGTGATTCTTCTCTGCTGGTTTCCTGGCCCTGCTGCAGCTTCTGTACTATTTGACCCTGCTTCATATGACCCTGGCTTACTGACTACTCTTCTGCTCTGCGTTTGGTACCTCGTACACTCCTGGTTTGACTCGGCTGGTTCACTACTCTCCTGCTCTGTGTTTGGCACCTCGTACTCTCCTGGTTTGACTCGGCTCGTTTACTTCTCTTGTTGCTCACGGTGTTGCCGTGGGCAACTGCCCCGTTTCCCTTTGTTCTGTGTTTCCATGTCTGGTTGTCTGTCATGCACTTACTTAGTGTAGGGACCGTCGCCCAGTTGTACCCCGTCGCCTAGGGCGGGTCGTTGCAAGTAGGCAGGGACTGAGTGGCGGGTAGATTAGGGCTCACTTGTCTGTTTCTCTATCCCTGTCATTACATAATCACAAGCCTATATACCTACTCTACCCTGGTCCCTCACACCACTATGGACCCCCTTGAGACCCTGGTTCAGCAAATGCAGGGTCTCTCCCTACAGGTCCAGGCCCTGGCTCAGATGGTCAACCAGCCTGATGCTACCATGGTAGTACCCCTCACCTCACCTCTTGAACCCCACCTCAAGTTGCCTGACCGGTTCTCAGGGGACCGGAAGACTTTTCTCTCCTTTCGGGAGAGTTGTAGGCTCTATTTTCGTTTAAAGCCCCACTCCTCAGGTTCTGAGAGCCAGCGAGTGGGTATAATTATGTCCGGGCTCCAGGAAGGGCCCCAAGAATGGGCCTTCTCCTTGGCTCCTGACGCCCCTGAACTTTCCTCCGTTGATCTTTTCTTTTCTGCTCTCGGACTCATTTATGACGAGACTGACAGGACTGCCTTTGCCGAGAGTCAGCTGGTGACCTTACGTCAGGGTAAGAGACCTGTTGAGAAGAATTGCTCTGACTTTAGGAAGTGGTGCGTAGCTTCTCGGTGGAATGACCCTGCCTTAAGGTGCCAGTTTAGGTTGGGTCTGTCGAACGCCCTGAAAGACCTGCTAGTTAGCTATCCCTCTTCTGACTCCCTAGACCAGGTTATGGCTTTAGCGGTACGACTTGACCGACGTGTCAGGGAACGAGAACGTGAACGTTTATGTGTTTTCTCCTCTGACTCCCCCATGATGCCTCCCGAGGTTCCGTTGCTTCGTTCTTCCACGGAAGACTCGGAGGTACCTATGCAACTCGGGGCCTCCGTGTCCCCCCAACAATGTAGAGAGTTCCGCAGGAAGAATGGTCTCTGCTTCTATTGTGGGGATGACAAGCATCAAGTGAACACCTGTCCCAGGTGTAAGAATAAGCAGCCGGAAAACTTCCGCGCCTAAGTGATCATCGGGGAGGTCACTTGGGCGCACAGGTATTTCCCGTAAATATGAAACGTAATAAAATCTTGCTTCCCTTTCAGGTCTCTTTTGGTGGTAGGTCTGCTACCGGCAGTGCCTTCGTGGATTCAGGGTCGTCTGCTAATATCATGTCTTTGGAATTTACTATGTCTCTAGCAATGCCTTTGATTGATTTGCCTAAACCTGTCCCGGTAGTGGGTATCGACTCCACTCCTCTTGCTAATGGTTATTTTACACAGCATACCCCTGTTTTTGAACTCCTTGTTGGCTCCATGCATTTGGAGCAGTGCTCTGTACTGTTAATGCAGGGATTATCGTCCGATTTGGTTTTAGGCCTTCCCTGGTTGCATATGCATAATCCCACGTTTGACTGGAATACTGGGGATCTTACCAAATGGGGTAATGAATGCTTGACGTCATGTTTTTCTGTTAATTCTATTTCTCCCCCTGAGGAGGTGAACACGCTACCTGAGTTTGTTCAGGACTTTCCTGATATTTTCTCTAAGGAGGCCTCCGAAGTGTTACCTCCTCATAGAGAATACGATTGCGCTATCGATTTGGTACCAGGAGCTAAGCTCCCTAAGGGTAGGATATTTAATCTCTCTTGTCCCGAACGTGAAGCCACGAGAGAGTATATCCAGGAATGCCTGGCCAAGGGTTACATTCGCCCCTCTACTTCTCCGGTAGGTGCTGGCTTATTCTTCATAGGGAAGAAGGATGGTGGTCTTAGGCCATGCATTGACTACCGTTACTTGGAAAAGGTCACTGTAAGGAACCAGTATCCCCTTCCTTTGATTCCTGGTCTCTTTTTTTTTTTAAACTCGTTTTATTAAAAGTAACTGTCATAGTCAAACCATCACATACATCAGGAAAACATTATACATTCAATAGTACATATGTCAGAAGAATCAATATATACAAAGGGATTACTCGCAGGTATCCATCATAATAACCCGTGGTTCGCAGACCACACACACATAATACAGGATTCTCAATTCAATCCAACCCGACTTTTATTACATTACATCATGAAAATAGGAATACTCCCTCATTTCAATATTCTATCACATCGCCCCAATCCTCTTGTACATCATACCCTGAAGCACCTGGACGTGTCCTCCTCCCTAGTCTTTTACCCTCTCCCACCCCCAGCTTGTGCCAGAGCAGCTGTTAGCCCTTGGACTGTACAATGAGTGAGACTCGATGAGCACCAACCATCCCAGATCAGATCAAATTTAGCTGGCTTTCCCCGGTGTTTATACACTATTTTCTCAAATGGAAGCATGTCATTGACCATTTTACGCCATTGCGCTACTGTCGGGGTCCTATCCGCCATCCATCTCATGGCCACCGCCTTTCTTGCCATAAACAGTGTTTCTCTAAGAAAGATCCTCTTATATATTGACCATTGCTCCTTATTTAGCAGTCCCAGTAAACACACCTCCGGCCTGCAAGTTATCGTCCTCCCCATCACTATCGTTAATAATGCAACCATCTCCTCCCAAAAACGAAGAATCCGATGACAACCCCACATTAGGTGTATAAAGTCTGCCCTCATCTCTCCACACCTATGACATTGTGAGGACGCCATTCTTCCCATACGATGTAACTTTACGGGCGTTAAATAACATTGGTGGATGATGAACAGTTGCACTAGTTTATTATTTGCAGCTGGTGAAACCAGCAGATGGGAGCCCTGCGCCTCCCTCCATTCCTCCGCTGTGAGTTGTGGAATTAATGCACGCCACCTATCCTCAACCCCCAGGGGCTCCATTCGCATTTTGTCCTCCATTAGATAAGAATAAATTTGGGAAACAACACCCCTTGTAAACAGCTTGCTCAGCCTCACCACCAAGTCACAGCTAGAGTATGTCACGGAGTTCAATGGGAATTGTGCTAATAGAGCATGATGAAGCTGTATGCAATATAATTCATCCCCTGCCGGTATATTGAATGCTGCCCGAATCTCACTCACCGTCATTACCGACCCTTCTTCCGTTAGCAGTTGTGATATAGCCCCTACCTCTATAGATGACCAGTAACGTTTCCCCACCAACCCATGCAGATGGGAAAAGCTTGGATTATCCCACAGCGGGCTCTCCGCCACCACCCCCACACATCCCAGTAGATCTTTAGCCTGTTGCCAGACTCGTCTCGCCAGCTTATGTAAGGGTAACAGGGAGCGGTGTCTGAAATCATGCGGCTCCAGTATCGGCCATAAAGTTTTTAAGCCCAGTACCCGGGCTAGATGATTCTCAGCATTAGTCTTTAGGGGGGGGGGGGAGACCCAAGAGATCAAGTACCTGAGCTGCCCCGCCAAGTAATATAGAAAAACATCCGGTAACGCAGCCCCAGCCTCATCTTTAGGTCTTTGTAGAATCGACAGCTTGAGTTTAGATCTCCCCCCCCCCCACACAAACGGCGCGAACAACGAGTTTATTATTTTAAAGAACCTTTTAGGCACCAACACATCCATGTGCTCCAGCACATACAAGAACTTTGGCAATACTATCATTTTTAATAGATTGACGCGTCCTGCTACTGATAAAGGCAGGCCTTTCCACACCTGTATTTTGTCCCTTAGATACGTGACCAAGGGTGCTACATTTAACCCATACGATCTAGAGCTATCTCTAGCAATATTAATCCCCAGGTACTTGAACTCTGATCTTACTGGCAGTCCGCTAAATTGGGTGCCCCAACCACAATTATCCTGTCTCAAAGACATCAGATACGATTTAGACCAATTAATTAGTAACCCTGAGTATCTTCCAAAGTCGTTAATGAGGGAAATAGCCCTGGGGAGGGTGGCATTGGGGTTCGCCATGAACAACGCCATATCGTCCGCATATAATCCTATCCGGTCCTCTCTGTCTCCTATTCTAATTCCCATATATGCAGGATCCTTCCTGATGTTAAGAGCCAGTGGTTCAATGGCCAAAGCGAAGAGAAGTGGCGAAAGTGGGCACCCCTGCCTCGTGCCCCTATGGAGGCCAAAGGAAGGGGACAGGGCCCCATTCACCAACACCTGCGCTCATGGAGATTTATATAACAAGGAAACCCAATTAATAAATCTCTCCCCAAACCCAAATCTTCGCAGCACAGCCAGCAGATAAGGCCATTCTACCGAGTCAAATGCCTTTGCCGCGTCCAGAGATGCCACCGCCCAGTCCTGCTGCTCCTCCCATCCAATCTGTGTCACCACCTGTACCCGCCTGATATTTTCTGAGGTGGACTTGCCAGGTATAAAGCCACACTGGTCTGAATGGATGATCTCTTTTATCACTCTGCAGAGCCTGCTAGCTAACATCTTAGTCAAGATTTTGTAATCCACTGTCAGCAGCGAGATCGGTCAATATGAACCACATTCTTCTGGTTTTTTGTCTGGCTTCAGCAACACAATTATGGTGGCGTCACACATGGATTCCGGAAGAGCGGAAATCCGATAGCTGTGTTCAAACAGGGCCAACAATTGGGGGGCCAGTAGCTCTCCATATTGTGAATATACCTCCAGAGGAATACCATCCGGCCCTGAAGCCTTCCCCTTGGCCAATGAAGCCATTCCCTCCAAAATCCCATCTACCGTAAATGGAGCCTCAAGCGATGCCACCCCTCCGCTGTCAATGTAGGAAACGATATTCCATCCAAGTAGCCCTCCATCTCCTCCATCCTATAATCAACTTTTGATGCATACAGCTGATCATAAAACCGTGTAAATTGCTCGAGAATCTCTCCCGGGGAGGTGTAGATCTCATCTCCAGGCCCCGCTATGCCCATCACCGGGGGGGGGGGGGATCTAGAACTGTGCCGTACCATATGTGCCAGAATTTTACCCGATTGGTTGCCCAATTCAAAATGGGATTGTTTGCTAAAGAATAAGCTACGCGATGTCTTATCCCTCAGGATCTATAGATACTGTCTACCCAAATCCAGCCATGCATTCCGGTTAGCTGGTGTGGGATCCTGAACAAATGCCCCTTCCGCCTGTGAACATTGATATGCTAAGTCCTCCTCCTGCATGGCGGATGCTCGTTTTACGTAGGATATGGAGGATCGGAGACACCCCCTTAAATAGGCCTTGAGGGTATCCCACACCAGTGACCGATTCTCCATCTGAGTATGCGCTTCTATAAATATTGATAACTGTTCCGGTATGCGATCATTCTGTTGGATGAGCTGAAGCCAAAACGGG
Organism: Rhinoderma darwinii; assembly: GCF_050947455.1. Taxonomy (NCBI): domain Eukaryota; kingdom Metazoa; phylum Chordata; class Amphibia; order Anura; family Rhinodermatidae; genus Rhinoderma; species Rhinoderma darwinii. The sequence continues at coordinate 105,578,639 of NC_134689.1, forward strand.
TGTATTTTACCCATCCCCCTTCTGCCTAACTGTGGCCTTTTTAATGTCAATAAGATCGGGCTATGATCCGAGATCCCCCTCGGTAAATGATCCACTGATTCTATCTCCTGGAAAACCGCATGTGATCCAAATATATAATCAATTCTGGACAGCGCGTTGTACTGCGAGGTGTGACATGTAAATTCTCTGATCCCTTCATGTGTCACCCTCCACAAGTCTATCCATCCTTTACCAACATGCTCAACTGAGTGGGACTACCAGGGCCTCTACTCCCATTTCCCTGCAGTCTATCCATACCTGGGTCCATAACCAAGTTGAGATCCCCCATCATGATCACTCGAACCCCCGGGTGTGCTGCCACAAATCGGACGGCTTCCTGAATTACTGCCAATGAGGCTGGAGGAGGATTATACACCCCCAGGATCACATATGGGCATTCATCTAGAACCGCATGTAAAAAAATGTACCGCCCCTCCGGGTCTACATTGGATTGTAGCAATTTCCAACGAAGCTCTGCGTGTACTAAGATGGCCACCCCTCTGGAGTACGAAGTGTGCGAAGCGTGTCCCGCCCACTGTACCCAGGGCTTATTCAGATTCGACACAGTGTCCGGTGTCATGTGTGTTTCTTGTAGACACGTTATATGTGGACGCTGTCCCCGCACAGTAGCAAATATCATATGCCTCTTTTCAGGAGACCCCATTCCCCGGACATTCCAGGACATTAACCGTAATCCTGCCATTTCATACTGTTAACACACCTTGGAGCACCACTGCCCTGGAGCCTATCCCCCAACCCCTGAGTAGCAATTATCCCAGTCCCGTATGCATTACCCTCCATGACTCGTATGTATGCAATATCAAAGCCGTGTTCTGCGGTAATGTGAATTGACTCAATATACTTCATAACACCTTCAAAAACAAACATTGCTCAACAGGAGCTAACCTTTGTAGCCTATACTCTAGGGGGTAGTTTCTACAGCTAGCGTGCTTCTGCCTTAAATACACTATCTGTATAAGTGTAGCACACCCCCGAGCCAGCACCCCCAGGCACTTATAAAGACATTTCAATACCTGACGTATAATATCGGTCCCCCATACCTTCAATTTAGAACATATAAGGATGTTACTATGGGGCTTAAACTGTCCACCTTATAACATGGGCCTCATGCCCCCCATAACAAGTTGCAGATAATATGATACATCATCACATCATTATCTTAGAAGGATACTTTCAGCTGGAACGTCTGTACTATAAGCAATATGGGGTATCCATGAGTTCCATATGTCGGACACAACTTCCATCCTGCACAGCCACTGCACTCATCTTCGGGGAGATTGCCTATGCTTCCTCGTAATCCATTCTTCCGCCTCAGTTGGATTCGTAAAGAATATGGCTCTGTCTCCATCCACAACCCGCAATCTAGCCGGATATGCCATCGAATAAGGAATCTGCAGGTCCCGTAGTCGGCGCTTGATAGGGACATAAGACGCCCTCTGTCTCTGCAAATCAGGAGAAAAATCCGGATATATGGACACAGAAGCATTTCCAAAGCGGATCCCTCCGGCCTTCCGAGCTTCCAGCAGAACCGTATCCCGATCTTTGCAGTTCAGCATCCGAGCAAGCAGAGGTCTTGGGGGAGCACCCGGAGGTGGTAATCGTGCTGGGACCCTGTGCGCCCTTTCTACCGCATACGCCAGCGAGAATGATGCATCTGGGAAGGTGTCCTTCAGCCATTTCTCCACAAACTCTCCCGATCTCTGCCCCTCTGCCCTCTCCGACAGCCCCACAATGCGGAGATTATTACGGCGCGATCTATTTTCCAGATCGTCGGCTTTCTGGCGCCACAAATCCACTTTACGGTGCAGATCTTGTATAGCCGCAGGCATATTAGCAGTGAGATCTTCCAAGGCCGAAATCCTGCCCTCCGTCTCCGTCACTCTTTCCCGCACATTCTGCAGGTCTTGCCTCAATAGGCCCACGTCCACTCTCACCTCATCTATCTTAGCCGTGAGTGTCGTACGCGTCTCAAGGATGGCTGTCAGCAGCTTATCCGATGCCTCCTGCAACGTGAGTCCCGCATCCTGTTCCGAGGGAGCTGATGTGGATGTCCCTGCCATTGCCGCGGCCTGCCCAGCAGGACACCCGCCGGCGCCATCTTGGATCACCACGCGGGCATAGGATTTCAGTTTTTCTGCCGCGTCCATCGCTTTAGGCGGGCTCATATTTTTTTGGGAAGATGTCCTTCCCTTCCGACGTAGCTGGTAAGGAATTTTGGCAACTTTCACGGATTACAGTACCGTCAGGAGGATATAATGCAGGATGCCGGCCCGAAGCTATCGCCACACACGTCCTCTCACATCAGTAGCTGGCCATGCCCCCCTTCCTGATCTCTTTAATCATGTTCAGGGGGCCCAATGGTTCTCTAAGTTTGATCTACGGGGGGCGTATAACCTTATCCGCATTAAAGAGGGGGCTGAGTGGAAGACTGCGTTTAACATGCCCGAAGGTCATTTCGAATACCTCGTCATGCCCTTTGGGTTGTGTAATGCTCCCGCGGTCTTTCAGAATTTCATAAATTAGATTTTAAGAGATTACCTGGGGGTATTTCTTGTAGTGTACCTTGATGACATACTTGTGTTTTCCAAGGACTGGTCCTCCCACATTGAGCATGTCAGGAATGTGCTCCAGGTCCTTCGGGAAAACAAACTGTTTGCGAAGACCGAAAAATGTGTGTTTGGGGTGCAGGAGATACCATTTTTGGGTCAAATCCTCACTCCTCATGAATTCCGCATGGACCCCGCCAAGGTCCAGGCTGTGGCGGAATGGGTCCAACCTGCCTCCCTGAAGGCGTTACAGTGCTTCTTGGGGTTCGCTAATTATTACAGGAGATTTATTGCTAACTTCTCGGTCATCGCTAAGCCTCTTACGGACCTCACTCGCAAGGGTGCTGATCTCCTCCACTGGCCTCCTGAGGCTGTCCAGGCTTTTGAGGCCCTTAAAGAGAATGTGTTGCCAGAAAAACATGTTTTTTTTTAAAAAATTAAACATTTAGTGTGTGGGTGATTAAACATTGTTCAAATTTTTTTTATTTTTTTCACGAGTCAGGAAATATCATAAATTAATTCTAATTTATAATACTACCCATTTTTGGTCACTAGATGGAGCTATTCCCAAAATTGCAGCATTGCAACATTGGGTTAAAAGCCCTCGCTCTAGTGAGCTCTCAGCATCCCCCCCTCCTTTATCCTGGCTAGTGCCGGGATAAACGAGGGGTTTGAACGGTGTAACCTCCTACACTGTGTGTCGCCATTTTTTGAGCTAACACACAGTGTAGTAGGTTTACATACAGTAGTAAACACACACAAACACGAACATACATTGAAATCTCTTACCTGCTCCTGCCGCCGCGGCACCCTCCGGCCCGTCCGCTCCGTTTGCTGCCGCTGGTCCAAGTGCACAAATCCGGAAGCCGCGACCGGAAGTAGTAATATTACTGTCCGGCCGCGACTTCCGGTCCACAGGAAAATGGCGCCGGATGGCGCCAATTTCGAATTGGACTGTGTGGGAGCGGCGCATGCGCAGTTCCCACACAGACGCCGTACACTGAAGTCAATGGGACGGGAGCCGTTCACAGTCCCTATGGGAATGTGGCTGCCGTATTCCATGTCTGTGTGTGTCGTTAATCGACACACACAGAAATGGAACAAAAAATGGCAGCCCCCATAGGGAAGAAAAAGTGTAAAAATAAGAAAAAGTAAAACACAAACACACAAATTAATATAAACGTTTTTAATAAAGCACTAACATCTTTAACATATAAAAAAATAATTTGTGATGACACTGTTCCTTTAAGAAGTGTTTTATTTCGGCCCCGGTGTTGGTTCAGCCCAACCAAATGGAGCCATTTATTGTGGAGGTTGACGCGTCCGAGGTGGGAGTGGGGGCTGTCTTGTCCCAGGGTACCAGGTCCCTCACCCATCTCCGTCCCTGTGCCTAATTCTCCAGGAAGTTTTCGCCCACTGAGAGTAAATATGATATTGGCAACCGCGAACTCTTAGCCATTAAATGGGCATTTGAAGAGTGGCGCCACTTCCTGGAGGGGGCTAGGCACCAGGTAACGGTCCTTACCGACCACAAGAATCTGGTTTTCCTAGAATCGGCCCGGAGGCTAAACCCGAGACAAGCTCGATGGGCGTTATTTTTTACCAGATTCAATTTTTTGGTTACCTATAGGGCTGGGTCTAAAAATATTAAGGTTGATGCACTGTCGCGTAGCTTCATGGCCAGCCCTCCTTCGGAGGAAGATCCTGCTTGTATTTTGCCTCCAGGTATAATCATTTCCTCTATTGATTCTGATTTAGTCTCTGAAATTCTGCTGATCAAGGTTCAGCTCCCGGGAACCTTCCTGGGAACAAGTTGTTTGTTCCCCTGCAATTCCGGCTAAGGGTACTTAGGGAAAATCATGACTCCGCACTATCTGGTCATCCAGGCATCCTGGGTACCAAGCACCTCATTGCCAGAAACTATTGGTGGCCTGGGTTGCCTAAAGACGTTAAGGCCTACGTCGCCGCTTGTGAGGTTTGTGCTAGGTCCAAGACTCCCAGGTCCCGACCAGCGGGCTTACTAGGTTCTTTGCCCATTCCCCAGAGACCTTGGACCCATAACTCCATGGATTTTATCACCGATTTGGCTCCATCTCAAGGCAAATCGGTGGTGTGGGTTGTAGTAGACCGCTTCAGTAAGATGTGCCACTTTGTGCCCCTCAAAAAACTACCCAATGCTAAGACGTTAGCTACCTTGTTTGTCAAACACATCCTGCGTCTCCATGGGGTCCCTGTCAATATTGTTTCTGACAGAGGGGTACAATTTGTTTCTTTGTTTTGGAGAGCCTTCTGTAAAAAGTTGGAGATTGATCTGTCCTTCTCCTCTGCCTTCCATCCTGAAACTAATGGCCAAACCGAGAGGACTAATCAGTCTCTAGAACAATATTTAAGGTGTTTTATCTCTGACTGTCAATATGATTGGGTCTCATTCATTCCCCTCGCCGAATTTTCCCTTAATGACCGGGTCAGTAACTCGTCAGGGGTCTCCCCCTTTTTCTGTAATTTTGGGTTTAATCCACGGTTCTCCTCCGTTTCACCTGGTAGTTCCAACAATCCCGAGGTAGAGGTCGTTCATCGGGAACTGTGCACAGTCTGGGCCCAGGTTCAGAAGAACTTAGAGGCGTCCCAGAGCATACAAAAAACTCAGGCAGATAGAAGACGTTCTGCTAACCCCTTGTTTATGGTCGGGGATCTGGTGTGGCTATCGTCTAAGAACTTACGCCTTAAAGTCCCGTCCAAGAAGTTTGCTCCCCGGTTTATAGGGCCGTACAAGGTCATTGAAGTCCTCAATCCTGTCTCCTTCCGACTGGAGTTGCCCCCATCTTTTCGAGTACACAACGTGTTTCATGCCTCCCTCCTTAAACGCTTCTCCCCGTCCTTGGCTACCTCAAGGGAACCTCCTGTCCCCGTTCTCACCCCTGAGGGGGTAGAATTCGAGGTGGCCAAGATTGTGGACAGCAAGATGGTCCAAGGCTCCCTCCAGTACCTGGTCCATTGGAGAGGATACGGGCCTGAGGAGGGGACTTGGGTACCCATCCGGGATGTTCACGCTGGGGTATTGGTCAGGAGGTTTGTTTCCCCAATAAACCCCAATTCCTTCGTTTCCCCAATAAACCAGGTCTATCTAGAAAGGGTCCGGAGGCCCCTCATAAAAGGGGGGGTACTGTTAAGGATCTGCCAGGCACAGCTTCTGTATCCACGCCCATAGGTAATCAGTCTGCACCTGCTTCTATGTCTGTGAGACTGACTCTATCTTCCACCACTCAGGATGGCAGGCTTAGGAGTGGGAGAGCCTATCACAGCCTGGCCAGATGGAACTAGATCCTGCCCTCTGTCTATTTATACCTGCCTTTCCTGTTCCTCCTTTGCTTGTGATTCTTCTTTGCTGGTTTCCTGGCCCTGCTGCAGCTTCTGTACTATTTGACCCTGCTTCATATGACCCTGGCTTACTGACTACTCTTCTGCTCTGCGTTTGGTACCTCGTACACTCCTGGTTTGACTCGGCTTGTTCACTACTCTCCTGCTCTGCATTTGGCACCTCGTACTCTCCTGGTTTGACTCTGCTCGTTTACTTCTCTTGTTGCTCGCAGTGTTGCCGTCGGCAACTGCCCCGTTTCCCTTTGTTCTGTGTTTCCATGTCTGGTTGTCTGTCGTGCACTTACTGAGTGTAGGGACCGTCGCCCAGTTGTACCCCGTCGCCTAGGGCGGGTCGTTGCAAGTAGGCAGGGACTGAGTGGCGGGTAGATTAGGGCTCACTTGTCTGTTTCCCTATCCCTGTCATTACACTATCTATCTATCTATCATCTATCTATCTATCTATCTATCTATCTATCTATCTATCTATCTATCTATCTATCTATCTATCTATCTATCTATCTATCTATCTATCTATCTATCTATCTATTTATCTCTATCTATCTGTCTCCTAGCATCTCATTACATTTACCTTACCTACATTTTTACCTATATTCATCACAACATGATGCAGTACATAAATATGTAGTAAATGTAATTTTTTTTAAATATTCTTGTCTATTAGCAATCATATTATTTCTGAAAAAAAATTCATCCTGCCCTTTTTTTTTCTTAAGATATTTTAGTCATTAAGGATGTAGCTTTGGTGCTTATGGAGCCCCTATTTACAATGTGCAGATTTGGCGCAGTTTAAAAAATACCTGTCAGCTCTCCTTTCATCCTGGTAATATGATCCCTCTAGGCCAATCAGAGGAAGATAATAAAAAGATGATGTCCCACGCTCCAAAGTAACATCTATGGCAACAAAGGAGATTAAAGATTCTAAATCTCTTTTGTGTAAAGAAAAAAGAAGTTGATCCTGTTATGTTTCTCATAAGTGTATCCTCTAAGCCACAATCGATTTGGCACTGGCAAGACAGGGGTGCAAAGTTTAAGAAATATCCCCATTCAAGGAGGTAGTCCAGTGCGTCCCGAGGTCGCTGTCCCCTAGAATAGTCCCCGAATGGCTTGGTTGCGAGGGTTGTCAAACGATTGGTAGTCAGGAATTAACAAGTCGGAACATGAGATAGAACCGTAGTCAGGAGTCAGGCCAACAGTTGATGCCATGAGTAGAAACAAAGGAACCAGGCGACAAATCCAAAGTGTGAGACAGGAGCGTAATCCAGGAGCAAGGCAGAGGTTAGGGTAAAGATTAGAATTAGGAACAGATTTAATAGCAATAGGAACAATAGCCAAACAAATGATGTAATGTGATCTGGGGATCCTTGCAGTTTCAGAACTTGAAAAAAAATAATTGGATTCTCTTATGTCCTATTATATTTTCAATTAATACTAACACGCAATTATCATAAATAGATTTTTTGCAATAAAAAGAGAAAAGCGATTGGTATTTTTTTTTACCCTTTTACATGAGCATGTTTATTGGTTCTTTTCTAAGAGATTTATATTTAATAACTGTCGTTTTATAATTAGCATAGAGATTATATATTTTTTACTTGGCATGGTCTCAAAAGTACCTTAGAGAACCCAAAAGTGTCTTTTGCTTTATGTTAACACAAATAATTGGGGATTATGTTTAACAGGCATTCGTAATGACACCAAAGCCATATTTTGTCTGGTATTGCAGCTCGGCTTCATTGAAGTAAATAATCCACAACACAGCCTATGGTGCTGTTTTTTAGAAGAAAAAATACATGATTTTGTAATCCTGAACAACCCCTTTAAGTACCTTTTTTTAATATTACACAAAAACAATGTGGTCCAAAGTTTTCTATGTATACCATTGGTATTGACACCTAAAGATTTTGGAGAAAATTCTGCTCTGTTCTCACCAGTTTCATATCTTCCATTTATTTCTGAGACATGACATCTACTGTATGATGGATCCGATATATAAGAGATCCCAATATATCCTGACCACGTATTGTATTGACTTATAATGTGCTCCATCCATATTCTGGTATTTTTTACGGTAGGAATAGCACTGCAGACTGCGCTTTTCTTGACATTGAATATATCGTAATCCTTCACAGAACGCTAATGTGAAAAAAAGCTTAAAATTAACTAATGGGTAAGATTTTTCTTGTTCACCTGCCGTAAAATGTGATCTCAAAAATGAGCAAAGTTTTTATCTCCATTGCCCCTTATTGATAATGTGCTTTTTTAAAAAGTGTTGTAGTTCTTTAAACATTTCTAACACTAAATTCAGAAATCTATATTTATCAAAATGAACAGAAATAATTCCCTAATACATACAAAACCACACTGAAGGTTCTTCAGAAAGCAATACCCTCTTCCCTGTCAGCTGCCCTGATTTTTAAGATTTATGGGTAAGATAGGAGAAGCAATATGTTCTCGTTCTGTCTTCATAAAACATTTGAATACTTCTTTTTTTTTCCCCAGTTGCAGGAGTTAGTACATTTCCAGAGTAAATCCCACTGGTAATTTATATGGCTTCCACTGAAAACGAGATGTTACCTTGATGCAAAAATGCACTAAAACTATTATAAATGGGGCTTCAGCCATCTCCTTCATGTTTCTCTAGGATATGAACATCTCTGCTATTTTGATAGATACTCGTTGTCACAAGAAAACTCTGCTCTTCAATTTTCATGTGTATTTTAATAGCCACCGTAGGGATTTCCGTTCATCTCAATTTGGTACTGACTTCATTTATTCAGGTTGTGGATTTTATCCTTTTTGTAGCATGGGTAATTTTGGCTTTGATTTATGGTATTATTGTTTTAGCTTTGCTCGAAAACTACCAGCACAATATAACTGTTTATATTTTAAGCAAATAATTACATGATTTCCGTTGCTAAACTTGGTTTATATATAGACCTCTCAGCATCGTTAGTATAGATTGATTGAGAAGATAATAGCAAATACAATGCCAATTTAGATAGAAAGTTATCACCCCATTTCTCAGCATAATTGTCAGTGGTCAGACCTTTTTGGAAAAATGATTCATAATATTATTCCGTTGTATAATAAGCCTAGGAATATCATGATGTGCTGTGTCAAGCAAACTTGTGGCTTGTATTCTATTTTATGTATTTTATGACTATTTATGGAAGTCATTTGAACCATACATCAATTTATTGTGTAAATAAAAAACAACAGATATAGCCGGCTAAGTAGTCTGGTAGAGATGTGCGATAATGACTATGGATGTAGTATGGACTGTTTTTCATCTCCTGTCATTTGAACTCGGGTTCGGTTTTACTAACTATTGTTAATGAGTATTTTCCCCCCAAAATGCAATAATCACCAATGCATGTCCCCGAATCATTCTCTTCTGTAATCTCTGTTTAATCTTATTTCTGGGAAAGATGAGTGACCAGCAATATAGCTGCCATAACATCTCCTAAAGGAGTTGTCACCCGGCTTTCCTAAAGGCAAATCTGCCTATATAGTAAAACATCCCATATTACTGCATTATCGGGCAGATTTTTCATTTATGACTATGGGAAAACTGTGTGACAGTCTTTTAGGAGATGTAGTAGATATTCCTACTTGAAATCTTTCTGAGAATAACGCTGGTCATTTTTAGATTCTAGATGGATATGCACTTTATTTTTTGCTTTCATGAATCTGTATAAATTCCCCACACAGGTTCATCCAATGTTTGGTCCCTGGTGCACAGTGGTACTGTGAGTGTTTGCCCCCTGATAGTCAGGTGTACAGTCAGTGATATTTATTTGGTAGCAAGTGGTACAGCCAATGTTCAGTTCTCCGATCCTAAGTGGTAGCGCTAACATCTAGTATTTGCTTATCAAAAGAACAAATAACATCTGATCCCTCATGGTCAATGCATTATTCAGCATCTGATTCCTGGTGATTCACTACCTTTTATTCTTTAATGGTCCAACTGGAAGAAATTTTTTGGAGTAAACGCCAGTAATCCTCTGTTTTAGGCCTCATTTACACGAGCGTGTGCGTTTTGCGTAAAAAACACAGCGTTTTGCGTGCGCAAAAGGCACTTGACAGCTCCGTGTGTCATCCGTGTATGATGCGCGGCTGCGTATTTTCGCGCAGCCGCCATCATAGAGATGAGGCTAGCCGACGTCAGTCACTGTCCATGGTGCTGAAAGAGTTAACTGATCGGCAGTAACTCTTTCAGCACCCTCGACAGTGCATTCCGATCACCATATCGAGTAACCTGTTAAAAAAAAAAGAGTACTTACCGAGAACTTCCCGGCCGTTGCCTTGGTGACGCGTCATTGGTGACGCGCCTATCTTGACATCTGGCCCCACCTCCCTGTATGACGTGGCAGTCCATGTGACCGCTGCAGCCTGTGCTTGGCTTGTGATTGGCTGCAGCTGTCACTTGGACTGAATTGTCATCCCGGGAGGTCAGACTGGAGGAAGAAGCCGGGAGTTATCGGTAAGTCAGAACTTTTTTTATTTTTACACGTTCACGTATATTGTAATCGGAAGTCACTGTCCAGGGTGCAGAACCAGTTTAACTCTTTCAGCACCCTGCACAGTGACTGTCTCCTGCCGAACTCGTTTTGACCGAACCCGCTAAAGTTCGGTTCGGTCATCTGTAAGACACTCCGTTTGGATGTTTGTAAACAGAAAAGCATGTGGTGCTTTTCTGTTTACATTCAGTTTGACAGCTCTTGCGCGAATCACGCAGTTCGCACGGAAGTGCTTCCGTGCGACCTTCGTGGTTTTCACGCACCCATTGACTTCAATGGGTGCGTGATGCGCGAAAAACGCAGATTTATAGAACATGTCGTGAGTTTTTTTCAGCGCACTCACGCTGAGAAAAACTCACGGACTGTCTGCATGCCCCCATAGAGTAATATAGGTGCGTACGACACGCGTGAAAAGCACGCGCGTCGCACGCGCGTATATTACGCTCGTGTAAATGAGGCCTTAGTGAGATGATTGCTTTTGTCAGCCATCAGTGAAGTGTCTAATCCCTGGTTTTGCAGTGGGTATATAATCCCTGGTGATCAGTAGAGAATAATCCTTGTTGGTCTAGTGTAGACCTGATTCCTAGTGGTTTGTTCCATTATGAATTCCGTCGGTCAATGGGACAAAGTCAGGACCCACTATGCTTGCTGTCAGCGAGTAGCTGACAGCTCTAATGCACTGCACTGCGCATGTAGTGCGGTGTATAAGAATTGCGATCAGGGCCTCCTGCCTTCAAGTCCCCTAGTGGGACAAAATAAAAAAGTTAAAAAAAGTGTCAGTCATTTATTATTAAAATAAATAAATAAACAAATAAACTATACATAATTGGTATCGCTTCGCCCGTAACGGCCTGAACTACAAAAGTATTAATTTATTTATCCCACGCGGTGAACACCATAAAAGAAAATAATAATAAACTATTCTACAATCACAATTTTTTGGTCACTTCACCTCCCCAAAAAAATGGAATAAAAAGAGATCGAAAAGCCTCAGGTACCTAAAAATGGTCCTGATCGAAACTACATTTCGTTATGCAAAAATCAAGCCCTTACACCACTTTCTTGATGGAAAAATAAAAAAAGGTATGGCTCTTAGAATATGGCAAAACAAAAAATTATTTTTTATAAAAATATTTTATTGTGCAAATGCCATAAGACATAAAAAAACTAAAAATATATATGGTATCACCGTAATCGTATTGCCACACAGAATGAAGTGAATATGTCATTTATAGCGCACGGTGAATGCTGTAAAAAAAAAAATGGAATAAAAAATAATAGTAGAATTGCTGTTTTTTTAGTCACCACGCCTCTTAAAAAATAGAATAAAAAAGTCGCGCGCACCCCATGAAAACTATAATGAATTCCTCAAGGGGTCTAGTTTCCAAAATGTGGTAACTTTTAAGGGGTTTCCCCTGTACTGGTCCCTCAGAAGCTCCGCAAATGCGACATGGTGCCCAGAAACCAATCCAGCAAAATCTACATGCCAAATAGCACTCCTGCCTTCCTGAGCCCTGCCGTTTGTCCAACCAGCAGTTTATTACCACATATGGGGTATTGCCGTAATCGGGAGAAATTGTTTTACAAACGTTGGGGTGCTTTTTCTCCTTTATTCTTTGTCAAAATTAAAAATGTGTACCTTTTATCGGAAAAATTAGATATTCAATTCTGCGGCCAAATTCCACAAAATGCAGCAAAAAACATGTGGGGTCTAAATGCCCACTATACCCCTCGATAAGTTCCTTGAGGGGGTGTAGTTTACCAAATAGGGTCTCTTTTGGGGAGTTTCCACTGTTTTGGCAACACAAGACCTCTTCAAACCGGACATGGTGGCTAATAAAAAGGCGGCCTCGTAATCCTCTAGGTGCTCCTTTGCTTCTGTGGCCCGTGTTTCAGTCCATTACCACACTAGCGCGACATGTGGGGTATTTATAAAAACTGCAGAATATGGGCAATAAGTATTGAGTTGCATTTCTCTAGTTAGACATTCTGTTTTTACAGGGAAAAAAAATTGAATAAAAAGGATTTTCTGACAAAAAAAGAAATTTGTAAATTTCACCACTATTTTGCTTTAAATTCTTGTGAAACACCTAAAGGGTTGATAAACTTTCTAAAAGCTGTTTTGAATACTTTGAGGGGTCTAGTTTTTAAAATGTGGTGTTTTATGATGGGTTCTAATATATAGGCGCCTCAAAGCCACTTCAGAACTGAACTGGTACCTAAAAAAAAGGGGCTTTTGAAAATTCAACATATGAGAAATTGCTGCTTATGTTCTAAGACTTGTAACATCCTAGAGAAATAAAAGAATGATCAAAAAATGATGCCAACATATAGTAGATATATGGGAAATGTGAACTAGTAAACACTGAAAATAACAACCAGATTTTACCACTAACATAAAGCCCAATGTCTCATGAGAAAACAATCTCAGAATCGCTTGGAAAGGTATAAGCATTCAGAAGTTATTACCACATAAAGTGAAATATGTCAGATTTGAAAAATGGGCTCTGAGCCTTAAGGCCAAAACTAGGCTGCGTCCTTAAGGGGTTAAAATACAGTACACAATATAATTGAATTTTAATACTTATATAAATTTGGAGCAGTGTGTTTAATGCCACATCCAAAAATACTAATACTTTATCTAAAATGTTGTTGTGATGTTATTATAATTGCTGAGAATTATTATATATTCTTTACGAATTACAATATTTTCAAACTTTCCCTGGAATTCCTCCAACTTCCAGTTATTGTATGCCAGGCAACAATTTTGTGTATTATATATTGTACAGAGACATCAAGTGGTTAGGCTTTGTTCATGGTATTAGGCAAAAATGTGTACATGTTAAGTATTTTATATTGGACACAAGGGACTGAGCTTTGAACTGTAAGTAGATAATAGCATTTCAACACTGTGAGGCAGCTTCTAACTCATATGCTCGGTTTCTGTGAATCGGCACTAAAAAATAATCTGGCTGCCAGGTAATGATCCCTGAAATTTATAAAGATAAGCAAGAAGATTTTCGTAATACACTCTCCTAAAAAGAATTGGTTTATAAGTTGCTTATTTGCTATCTTAGGCCTCATGCCCACTTCAGTTTTTTTCGTCAGGGTGCTATTCGTTGTTTTAACTGATAGCAACCTGACACATTAATTTCAATGGGGCCATGCACACTTCCGTTGTTTTAACGGAACCGTGCGGCCGTTCCGTCAAAAATAGGACAGGTCCTAATCGTGCCCGTTTTTGCCGGAACAGTCTCGGCCTTTTCATTGATTTGGTCCATGAAAGAACGGACTGCAAACGGAAGCCATGCTTCACGGAATCGTCATTAGCGGCCGTACAACGGCCGATGAAAGTGTGCATGCAGCCTAACAGTTCTGTAGGAGGATTGGTTGCTGGTTGCATCTGGCGATAACAATAAAGTGCACGGAAGCACCATTGGATATAATATGAAATAGTAATGGTTAAAGTAGACCGTGAGCTTGTGTGGGCTTCAGGGCATTTTGCAACCGTGCGCTAGTTGTAAGAACACCTTCTCTTACCATTGTATGCAGAACAGAACAATGGAGGGTAGAACTTATTATATGATAAAGTAGGAACGTTCCATTGTTTGTGTCGCACAGGATTGTGTTTAGCAACCAGTGTTTCTGAAAGAAATAACAATGTGCATTCTAAAGATACCGTATGTGTTTTCTTATTCACAATATAATAATGAACAATTTACATACCAGAGGAGTGAATAATGACTGAATAATGTCCCCTTTTCATATCCAAGAAATTTATTGTGAAATTAACAAATAAACTAAATGACAAATCCTCGATAATGTGTTGGTTCAACTGAATGAGAAAGCTCTAATAGGCTTAACCATGTGCAACGATGATAACTGTTCAACTTTTAACATACTGAAATATGGAACATAACCTGGTAAATGCTGAGCTCATTTATTAGGCTTTTTACATGATATTATTGTAATGAACAAGGCTAATTTACCTATAAAACAATACAGCAAATTGGAAATGTATGCAACCCCCCAAAAAACAAACAAAAAAAACAACCAAATGGAACTTACTTGTTAAACTGATGCGGTATCAGCTAAGGTACAGTATATCATTGTAAAATTTTACATTACACAAGTGTTGGTGATAGTATGGATTTAAGTATATAATGTGCTGATTAATAATAAAAAAAATCACCTGTATAAATCCGTGATTTGTTCTCTTGTGTAAACCCTTTATTTATTGTGCAACTTCTCACGTGGGAAGCCTTTGCTTCATAGAATTGCGCTCCAGACCTCAATAGTGACAGGCGGTCAGCCTAAAAATCTCTTATTATCCTTACTACTAAATTCCATTTAAGAAATAAATAATTCATCATTGTGATATGTCTTCGACCTGCCTGGTTAACTACACCATGACTACTCAAGTCATAACCTAAAGCCCTGTGGGAATGCCCACCCCTGAAAAGCATAAGGCACTCATCAGGCTGCATAGCCGACCCCGTGGACCCATCACTTCGGCTCCCAGATGTTAGGAGCTGGACTACAGAACTTCTTTATAAATATGCCCTTTTACCCACTGTTGCAGTCAGATTGTGATGGTAAGGGGTCAGTCACCCTCTCTGAAATCTCAACAAGTTGGAGTCATGCCTTCGAGGGATGTCTATTCCACAAATAGTCTTTCCCAATGCATAAATATTGAGAGGGATGTTTCCTTTTTGCATAGTAGGTCGCTCAGCCAGCTACTGCCCATGCAAAGCTTCTACGTGCTTGACTACCACGGCTTTCCTGCTGACCTACTGCTCTAGTGGTTGGCAGGTCACCACCCATAATAAACTGGAAAACCTGTGGCTGAGAAACTGTCCTAGTTATGTCCAACTGGCACAGATGCCTAGCTTGTTTCAAAGCTCTGTCTTATAATGATGCAAGTACCTGTGTTATTTAAAAATGTTTGATAAGGTGTAGACAGTAATGTTTATATTTACTGACAGCAAGCAGAGATCTTGAAAATGTAGAATTTAAATTATACATGAAAAAAGCTTTACTTTAGGGAAACCCCTTTGATTGTTGGGTTGAAAAGATAATTATGTCCATCATATTAATACATTTTGAACTGCTGGGTTATGTACTTGTCAACAGGGGAACGCCAATAAATCTTACAAAGCAGTTCACGTCTTATGTGTTCATGCATTCAAATAGAGATTGTACATGCTAAGCCACTTCTGCATTGAAAACAAAAAAATAGAGCCTCCTGCTCTCAAGATGGGGGTTTCAGCTACTGGGGCATCATCAATTCAAATTGTATCATAGGTCATAAAAATGTATTAGAAAAACTCCTAAGAATCATTTTCCCCTTAATATCAGTAATCCTCCATACAAATGTCCAGACGTTTCACAGTTTCCAACATTAATAATTCTTATGGGGACATGTATCATACCTTTATACAGATGTAGCCATCTTTATCTTGACTTTTAAGGCATTAAATACACAGTGGCAAGAGATTTTATCTTGACTTTTTCAATGGCGTTTGTTGTATGATATCACGCTGACGTAAGTTATCAGACTAGATAAACTTGGCTACATCTGTAGCTTTAACAGTAAATTTGAGGAAAGGTTTCCACATTGTTTCAATTTCCTTTTATTTTTTTGCCCCGGGCTTTGCCATGGCCCAGGCACATTTCTTAATTGCGACTTAGGCTCTAAAAGTAATTCTCTCATCTCACAAGCAATGAAGCGAAACATTATAAATAGATACATGTTGAAACGAATTATCAAATATGTGGAAAGCTTCTTCATATGTTTCTTTATCTAATTTTGCTTGGGCCTGTATGCATCACCATCTGTTTTTCTTGCCTGATCACACAGCCCACTCTCCCAGTCTCTTTACATCTTTCCCTACAGCTTTTCTCTTTGCAGCCATGTATTTTCCTTCTGCTTCATTTAGCTCTCTGGCTTCAATGTGTTAAAATTTCTCACTGTGATTACAGAGGCGATGTAGAGCAGCAATTGCTAGTCACAGCCGAATACATCTTCTGGGGAAAGATGCATATATATTCTTTATGAAATTTGTCTGAAGCCTTATGGATTCAAATCATATCATGTCACATGTAGGATTCCTGACTATAATGAAAATGAAGCTGAAAAAGTGCGTACCTTATATTAGTGTTCAATTACCTAATGTACTGATAGGTTAAAGGGAATCCATGACCAGGACAGGCTTTTATAGACAAGGTCATCTACACAATGCCCTCTAAAATCTGAGCTAGTAGGACTGAGCATACTAGATGCCAATGAGAGGACCTTGAATAATAGGTGGTCTGCCCTCTGACACACTTTTTGCTCTTCCGTTTGGGCTCATAGTGGGGAAAGGGGTCACTACCTACTTTTTTAGCATACATGGCTAAATATTTTTTTGGGGAGGTTTTATAGTGGGTCAATTTTAGGTCACTGCTATATGTGCACTGGTAAAATGCTGAAATGTAACAGGACTAGGCTTGTAATGGGATTTATGTAATGTAACAGACGGTGAGCACATGCAGCACCGTTGTTGTTACCAGCCTTTTTACCTGTACTTGTCCCTATTGACATAAATATGTCACCATGGTTACATAGTTACATAGTTAGTACGGCTGAAAAAAGACACATGTCCATCAAGTTCAACCAAGGGACGGGAAAAGGGAAGGAAAACATTTCTACACATAGGAGCTAATATTTTTTTGTTCTAGGAAATTATCTAAGCCTTTTTTAAAGCCATCTACTCTCCCTGCTGTGACGGCTCCTGCGGTAGGCTATTCCATAGATTCACAGTTCTCACAGTAAAGAAGGTTTGTCACCTCTGCAGGTTGAACCTTTTTTTCTCCAGACAGAGGGAGTGCCCCCTTGTTTTTTGAGGGGGTTTTACATGGAACAGGATTTCACCATATTTTTTGTATGTGCCATTAATATATTTATATAAATTAATCATGTCCCCCCTTAGTCGTCTTTTTTCAAGGCTAAATAGGTTTAATTCTTTTAATCTTTCCTCATAACTTAGATTCTCCATGCCCCTAATTAGCTTCGTTGCGCTTCTTTGTATTTTTTCCAACTCCAGGGCATCCTTTCTATGAACTGGAGCCCAGAACTGAACTGCATATTCTAGATGAGGCCTCACTAATGCTTTGTAAAGTGGTAATATTACATCCCTGTCCCGCTAGTCCATGCCTCTTTTAATACACGACAATATCCTGCTGGCCTTTGAAGCAGCTGATTGACACTGCATGCTGTTATTTAGTCTATGATTTACAAGTACACCCAGATCCTTCTCAACAAGTGAATGCACCAGTGTAGCTCCCCCTAGGACATATGATGCAGGTTGTTGGTACCCAGATGCATAACTTTACATTTACACAAAACACAAAACATACCAAAAGTAAGTTACCAGACCCCAGATCAGAATAATGAAATTAATTAAGTAAATATAGTGGTAATAAGTCCTTTAACACGTGAAGACAAATTTAGAAAAATGAGTGCCATAGGGAGTCATTAACGTTTGAAAAACATGCATTTATGTGTAATAATGATAGTATGTGTCACGTTGGGTGCGTAAACCCACTGGGCCGTACCGCCTTGACGATTTGGCAGCTGGCCAACAGGACACAGATCACAGTCTATAGTTCGTATAGTGTACCTGTGGTAGCTCAGACAGTAGCAAGACAGGCTTGGCTGGGACTAGGCAGCACGCAGGTACCAGGCGTGGTATACAGCAAAGCACGACTTCAGCTCAACATGGCACTTGACCAGGATAGCACGGGATACAGGTTACAGGTAGCAGGAACGGGAAACACTGGGAACTTGGAAACACTGGGAGACCATTTGCTTAGAAAAACTTAAGGTAAGACAACAACGCTCAGGCAAGGCAGGAAGGGGCTGGGACCCTTTTATAGTACAGGGTGCTCATGAGCTAATTTTGACTTTAACTCAGGTGCGCATGCCGGCCCTTTAAGTGCGGGCACGAGTGTGCGCGTGCGCACTACGGGACCTGGCCGATGTAAGCAGAAGTGAGCGCTGGTGTCTCCTGAGGAGGAGGCTGGGACAAGCGTTCGCAGATCCATGGCTGCAGCAGTCAGGAGGTTACATAGTTACATAGTTACATAATTACATAGTTAGTACGGCTGAAAAAAGACACATGTCCATCAAGGTGATTGAGTCTGACGGTCCGTGGCCATGGGCATGAGAGTATCCCCCTCTTACGCCCCCTCCTCTTGGGGCCACAGCGAGAGAGAAACTTCTTCAGAAGGGTAGGAGCATTGAGGTTCTCCTCTGGCTCCCAGGACCTCTCTTTAGGACCAAACCCCCTCCAATCCACCAAATAAAAAGTTCTTCCTCTTATTCCCTTGGTGTCCAAGATCTTAACATCGAAGGTGTCTGAAGGACCACTGGAGGCAACTGTAGGGCTAGGAGTCTTGGTATAGCCGTTCAGCACTACCGGCTTCAGGAGGGAGGCATGGAAGGAGTTGGGGATCTTGAGGGTAGAAGGCAGCCGAAGCTTGTAGGCGACAGGGTTGATCCGCTGTAGGATTTCGAAGGGTCCCAGGAACCTGGGAGCAATTTTGTATGATGGCACCCTCAGTCGGATAATCCTAGAGGACAGCCAGACCTTCGTGCTAGGGAGAAATTGAGGTGGTTCTCTTCTCCTAGTGTCTGCCTTCCGCTTCATGCGGTCGGCTGCCAGTAGGATGGAGGATCGAGTCTGCTGCCAGATCTGCAGGAAGTCCCTAAAAGCAGAATCAGCTGCTGTTACCTCGGACATAATGGGCACCGGGTAGAGGAATTCGTGGGTGATGGCCGTAGACAATGAAGAACGGTGTATTCCTTGTGGACTTGCTAGTGTGATTATTATACGAGAATTCAGCCCACGGAAGAAGCTGCACCCAGTCATCATGTTGGTTGGAGATAAAGTAGCGTAGGTAGTTCTCCAAGATCTGATTGATCGTCTCGACTTGGCCATTGGACTGAGGATGGTAGGCTAAGGAGAAGTCCAATCTCACATTGAGGAGTCTACAGAGGGCTCTCCAGAACCTAGAGGTGAACTGGACCCCTCGATCAGACACAATATGCAACAGCAAGCCGTGCAGGCGGAAGATGTGTTGGATAAAAAGGTTGGCAAGTTGAGGAGCAGAAGGAAGGCCAGTTAGCGGAACGAAGTGGGCCATCTTCGAAAATCGATCCACCACCACCCAGACAGTACTGCATCCAGCAGAGGGAGTCAGGTCCGTAACAAAGTCCATAACTATATGCTGCCAGGGAGCATCGGGCACAGGCAGTGGCTGGAGCAGGCCAGCAGGTCTGGAGTGAGCAACCTTGTTAGCTGCACACACCGAGCAGGAAGAAACAAAGTCCATGATGTCTTTGGGCAGCGTGGGTCACCAGAAATTACAGGCAATCAGGTCTCGGGTCTTACGGGTACCCGCTTACCTGCCAGTCTAGAGCAGTGTCCCCAGCGGAGGATTCTCCCTCTGTCAGCCATCCACACAAAGGTCCTCCCCAGAGGAATGTCCCTAACTTGCAGGGGGGTTGACAGAGACAATGCAAGACGGGCCAATAATATTCTGTGGAATTTCCATGCTGTCCTCTGTCTTGAGTGACCTGGACAAGGCATCGGCCCTCACATTCTTGTCTGCCGGGCGATAATGGAGCTCAAACTGGAACCTGGTAAAGAAAAGTGACCACCTGGCCCGATGAGGGTTCAGCCGTTGGGCCGTCTGGAGATAGGTGAGATTCTTGTGGTCCGTAAAAATCAGGATGGGATGAGCTGCACCCTCTAGTAGATGTCTCCACTCCTCCAGAGCCAATTTGATGGCCAGTAACTCCCAATCCCCAATCGAGTAGTTGCGTTCTGCGGAAAAAAAGAGCTTAGAGAAACAGCCACATACCATTGACTTGCCCTTGAAACCTCTCTGGAAGAGGAGTGCTCCACCACTAACAGAGGAGGCATCCACCTCCAACGAGAACTGTCAAGAAACATCTGGATGATGGAGGATAGAGGGTGACGTGAAGGCACTCTTCAGGCTATTGAATGCGGACTCTGCCTCTGGAGTCCACACCTTGGCGTTCATGCACTTCTTGGTAAGGTTAGAGATAGGAGACGTCAATGAGGAGAAGTTTGGAATGAACTGTCTGTAAAATTTGGCGAATCCCAGAAAGTGCTGTATGGTCCTCAAGTCTTGAGGGCGTGGCCATTCCAGGACGGACTTTATCTTTTCAGGATTTATCTGAAGACCACGATTCGAGACGATGTAGCCCAGGAAGGGTAGTGCATCTTTCTCAAACACGCACTTCTCCAACTTGGTGTACAGGTGACTCTCCCTTAACCCCAGCAAAACTTGACGGACATGTATCTGATGAGTCATAGAATCTGGAGAAACAAATCAAGATGTCATCAAGATAGACCACAATAACAAACATAGAAGAGGTCACGGAAGATGTCATTAACGAACTCCAGGAAGACCAGGGAAGCATTACACAGGCCGAAGAGCATTACTAGATATTCATAGTGTCCATCACGGGTGTAAAATGCAGTCTTCCATTCGTCACCCCGGCAAATCCGGCTTAGGTTGTAAGCCCCACGCAAGTCTAGTTTGGAAAAAATCTTGTCACCACGTATTTAATCAAACAGTTCTGAGATCAATGGCAACAGATACCTATTTTTCACCGTGATCTGGTTGAGATCCCGGTAGTCGATACAAGGACGCAGGGAACCATCCTTTTTCTCAACGAAGAAGAACCCGGCTCCTGCCGAGGAGGAAGACTTCCGTATGAAGCCCCTCTCCAAGTTCTCTTTAACATAGGCGGACATGGCA
The DNA here is from genome assembly GCF_050947455.1 of Rhinoderma darwinii. Classification (NCBI taxonomy): domain Eukaryota; kingdom Metazoa; phylum Chordata; class Amphibia; order Anura; family Rhinodermatidae; genus Rhinoderma; species Rhinoderma darwinii. The sequence goes on from NC_134689.1 coordinate 105,599,976, forward strand.
AGGAGAGAGGATATACCATACCACGGGGAAGAGTTGCACCAGGGATCAACTCAATAGGACAGCCATACGCCCAGTGTGGGGGCAGGATCTCCGCCTCTTTCTTGCTAAAGACGTCCAAAAATGCAACATAATGACCAGGCAATCCTGCCAATGACCGAGGCAGAGGAGGCTGAGCCGAACGAATCTGTGCCAGGCAACGGTCGAGACACTCGGGGCCCCAATGGAGAACCTCTCCAGAGTACGAGTCCAGGACTGGGGCATGTAGTCGGAGCCAAGGCAGACCAAGCAGCACGGGGTTAATGCCCCTGGGTAAGACAAAGAACGAGAGGAGCTCAGAGTGGAGAACTCCCACTTGGAGCCTCAGCGGCTTAGTCACAGCTATAAGTCCATTTACAGATGCATCTATCAACGGCCTCTCCAGAGGGGTAGTGGGCAATTGGAGAAGATCCACTACGTCTCTACAAATGAAATTAGAGTTCAGATACGCAGATACCCGATGTGTTTTTTCGCCGGACATTATGATCACAGGAATGGACAAATTGGATGAAAGTCCTTCTTTATCCAAGGTTGTCTCGCCTACCAAACCTAGACTTTGGGGCTTTTGGGGACACAAACGCACAAGATGGCCTCCGAAGCCGCAATATAGACAGAGTCCCGAGGTGCGTCTGCGTTGTCTCTCCTGGGTAGATAGCTTAAACTGGTCCATCCTCACAGACTCCTTCGGAGGATCGGCATCTGAGGACAGCAGGGGTTACTGCAAAGTAGGGAATGGACTAGGGAGTCCTCCCTCCCAATGAGCTTCATCGAGCCGTTCTCGGATCCTTATATCAATCCGGGCGGCCAGAAGGATGAGGTCATCCAGGGTAGACGGTAGTTCTCGAGCGGCAAGCTCGTTCTTAATCTTAGGAGACAGTCCCTGCCAGAATGTAGCCACAAGGGCTATTGTTCCACAACAGTTCTCCCGCCAGGGTGCGGAAGTGGACGGCGTACTCGCCCATGGAGGTGGCTCCCTGGCGTAGGTTAAGCAAGGAGGCGGCTGCAGACGAGAATCGTCCAGGCTCCTCAAACTCTGTGCGGAATGTCAGGAGGAACCCCTGGAAGTCTCGTGTCTCTGGTCCTTGTCTCTCCCAGATAGGATTCACACATGCAGGGGCCCTGCCAGTGAGGAGAGAGACAATGAAAGAAATCCTTGTGCCATCAGACGAAAATGCCCTTGCATACAGGCTGTAGTGGATCTGGCACTGGTTCAAAAATCCACGGCAGGTCCTTGCGTCTCCATCATAGCGGTCAGGAAGTGGCAAAAAAAATGGGGGATCAGCACTGCCAGGAGGTGTAATCAGAGGATCAATACTGCCAAGCGGTGTAGTTGGAGGAGCGGCAGCTTGCACCTCCAGCCAACGTGCAATACTGTTTAAGGTCTGGTCCTGTTGAAACCGGTGGTCTAGCATATCCGCCCGCATCTCTTGTGATGTCATCATGGTCTTAGATTGACCAGCGGGGTCCATGGCCTGAGCGTACTGTCACGTTGGGTACGTGGACCCACTGGTCCGTACCGCATTTACGGTATGGCAGCTGGCCAACAGGACACGGGTTACAGTCTATAGTTCGTATAGTATACCTGTGGTAGCTCAGACAGTAGCAAGACAGGCTCGGCTGGGACTAGGCAGCAGGCAGGTACCAGGCGTGGAATACAACAAAGCACCACTTCAGCTCAAGACAGCACTTGACCAGGATAGCACGGGATACAGGTTACAGGTAGCAGGAACGGGAAACACTGGGAACTGGGAAACACTAGGAGACTCTTTGCTTAGACAAACTTAAGGTAAGGCAACAATGCTCAGGCAAAGCAGGAAGGGGCTGGGCCCCTCTTATAGTCCAGGGTGCTCATGGGCTAATTTTGACTTTAACACAGGTGCGCGCGCTGGCCCTTTCAGAGCGGGCACGAGCGTGCATGCGCTCTACTGGACCCAGCCGAGGTAAGCGGAAGTGAGCGCTGGTGTCTCCTGAGGAGGAGGCTGGGGCCACTGCTCGCAGATCCATGGCTGCGGCCGTCAGGAGGTGAGTGAGCCTGACGACCTGCGGTCATGGGCATGACAGTATGTATTTTCATACCTTTGATCGATTTTTTTCCTATCTCGCCTGATAACCACTGGCAAATGCCTGTTTACACGAGGAAATATAACGCTAGCAAACAATAAATTTTAGGCCATCATAAAAGATTCTATCAACGACAATTAAGCAATTTCTCGCTGATTGTGCAATCGCTAATTACACCGCGTTCCAAATTATTATGCAAATGTTCTTTTTCGCTGATTTTCCTAAATAGTCGATGCAAATGACAGTCATTATAATCTTCAAGCCATCACCCGTTGGAGTATAATGCAAATTTTATTGAACAAATCTCCTAAAGATAACAGATTTTTTTTAGAAGTAAAAAACTCAAAATTAAAATTATTATGAACAACAGAGATCAAAACATTTTAAAGGTTGTAAAGAGAACTAAAATGGTAATTTGTTGAATTTGCAGCATCAGGAGGTCATATTTACAGAAATCAAAAGCTCTTTCAATAAAAAAACAACTTAACAGGCCAAGTTACATGTTAACATAGGACCCCTTTGATATCACCTTCACAATTCTTGCATCCATTGAATTTGTGAGTATTTGGACAGTTTCTGCTTGAATATCTTTGCAGGATGTCAGAATAACCTCCCAGAGCTTCTGTTTTGATGTGAACTGCATCCCACCCTCATAGATATTTTGCTGGAGGATGCTCCAAAGGTTCTCAATAGGGTTGAGGTCAGGGGAACATGGGGGCCACACCATGAGTTTCTCTACTTTTATGCCCATAGCAGCCAATGACACAGAGGTATCCTTTGCAGCATGAGATGGTGCATTGTCATGCATGAAGATAATTTTGCTACGGAAGGCACGGTTCTTCTTTTTGTACCACGGAAGAAAGTGATCAGTCATAAACTCTACGTACTTTGCAGAAGTCATTTTCACACCGTCAGGGACCCTAAAGGACTTTACCAGCTCTCTCCCCACGATTCCAGCCCAAAACATGACTCCTTGCTGACGTCGCAGCCTTGTTGGGACATGGTGGTCATTCACCAACCATACACTACTCCATCCATCTGGACTATGCAGGGTTGCACGGCACTCATCAGTAAACAACACGGTTTGAAAATTAGTCTTCATGTATTTCTGAGCCTACTGCAACCGTTTCTGCTTGTGAGCATTGTTTAGGAGTGGCCGAATAATAGCTTTATGCATACTTGCAAACCTCTGGAGGATTCTATACCTTGAGGTTTGCGGGACTCCAGAGGCACCAGCGGCTTCAAATACCTGTTTGCTGCTTTGCAATGGCATTTTATTAGCTGCTCTCCTAATCCTATTAATTTGTCTGGCAGAAACCTTCCTCATTACGCCTTTATCTGAACGAACCCGTCTGTGCTCTGAATCAGCCACAAATCTCTTCACAGTACGATGATCACGCTTACGTTTTCTTGAAATATGCAATGTTTTCATACCTTGTCCAAGGTATTGCACTATTTCACGCTTTTCGGCAGCAGAGAGATCCTTTTTCTTTCCCATATTTCTTGAAACCTGTGGGCTGCTTAATAATGTGGAACGTACTTCTTAAGTAGTTTTCCTTTGATTGGGCACACCTGGCAAACTAATTATCACAGGTGTTTGAGATTGATTACAATGATCCAAAGAGCCCTCAGGGTATGTTCACACGCTGAGAGGCAGTTACGTGTGAAAAGACAGACTGTTAACAGCTGCCTCGTTTCACACGTAAAAGCTCCTCCTCGTAATTTACGAGGCGTCTGAGACGCTCGTAAACCTTGAGCCGTGCTTCATTGATTTCAATGAAGAACGCCTCAAATTACGTGGCAAAGAAGTGCCCTGCACTTCTTTGCCGAGGCAGTATATTTACGCGTCGTCGTTTGACAGCTGTCAAACGACGACGCGTAAATTACAGGTCGTCTGCACAGTACGTCGGCAAACCCATTCAAATGAATGGGCAGATGTTTGCCGACGTATTGCAGCCCTATTTTCAGACGTAAAACGAGGCATTATACGCCTCGTATACGTCTGAAATTTGGCCGTGTGAACATACCCTCAGACACAATACCATCCATGAGTTTAATTGAAAAACGAATAATTAAATGTTTATGACACTTAAATCCAATGTGCATATTAATTTGGAAGACGGTGTATGTTTACACTAGTCAATGATTGTAAACTTTTGCTCGATCCTACGATAATAGCCCCATGTAAAAGGCCCTTAAATTTCCATAAATTAATGAATTAACAAGCTAGGCAGTGCGACATGCACATAAATGTCTTAGTGCATAATCGTCTCGTCACCTCAAAATACGAGGGTGAGTGAAAAATTATCAGCACTCTGGCTGTAGAATTTATTTTAATAAACTTTCAGAAAAGACAAATACATCATTTTTTGACATAATCTCCCTGCTTTTCAATACACTTTGTCCATCTGTCAACAAGCTTTTATATTCCCACATTAAAAAATGTTTTAGGCTGAGCTGCGAGCCACGAATGCACCGCTGTCTTCACCTCTTCATCATACGAAAATCTTCGTCCTCGTAGGGCTTCTTTCAGGGGACCAACAGGTGATAGTCTATCCAATAGAATCAGTTCAAGTGCATGCTCAATGATGTCATCAGTCGTGGATGGGCATCCGGCTCTTTCTTCATGGCTGATGCTTGTGCGACCTTCCTTGAACTTCTCTATCCATTTATACACACTTCTTCGTGACAAAACACTTTCTCCATACTGTGCTCAAAGTCTTCGATAAATATCGGCACCAGACACACCCTCAGACCACAAAAAACGAATCACTGCACGCTGCTCTTCTTTCTTGCAAATCACAAGTGGGGCAACCATTGTTTCTGGCACCGCAATCACAAATAAAGAGACGTAACACGTTCAAACTTGCACAGCGATGACTGGGGAGACAGCGACCTGATACGGAAGGGCCTGATAAGTGCGGCCAACAGAAGTTTTAATATAACCGGAGTATGGATAATTTATGACTCACCCTCATATATAAACAGGTCAGCATTTTTTTTACATTTTGTGACCCCAGCTGCGTGTATTTTGTGGTTCCACTAAACCTTAATCAAAGTAGCAGTGTCACGCTACCCACCACTGTCGAAAAGTTAAATCTCGTTTTTTTTACTTTTGACCCCTGCTGCACATTTTCTGGGTCTCATTAGACCTGAGCCAGAATTTATTTTTGTATTATTAGCTGTGAGCCTTGTGTCCCCTCTGCTTTTAGACTTTCCATTGTGAATTACCTGAGCATTATCCCAGCCAATTACAGTGACCTGCACTGAGCTTCTGCAACTACTCTGTCCGAGAAACGAGTCTGGTAAGATCCACCCAATCTTTGACTATGTGGTTATTGTTATTTGTACTGACTTGAGTTAGATGTGGGTTGGCTGTTCTTAGGCAAACACTTTTCATCAATAACAACATGGAGGGTAGGATTATAGTTCTCTATTAGTGGGGTGTCGTAATGTCACGCATTCTAGCGTTTTTGTATATCTTGTCTGTCATGTGCATCTATATCTTTTAATGGAAATTATTAAAGGTTAATTTTTATCTAGCTGCCTCTGCTGACCTTGTCCATAAACGAATGCCAGACATGTTGAGTCCATTCAGCTTTATCAGGGACTAAAATCTCTGATTTAACCCAGAATTTATACACATGCCCCATTGTTCTAATATGCATCAAGTAAAAAAAAACAAGCAAAAATGGAACTGATCAATTTGAAGGCAGGTAAAATGTATAGTGCAATTACCTAACAGTCACTATTTTTGTAATTCAATATAGCTTCTTATTGCTGTGATGACCCCACAATGACCTGCAATTGTGTATTCTGCATGAAGCCCATGAAATATCAGGTTATTTCGATTTTGGCTTTGCATGTTAATTATTATTAAGAGGGTCCGACACTATACTGAAATATTGGAATTAAGATAGGATACAATTTGGTAATCTACATAACGGTTGTAACGTCTATGGCCGAGGGCCGTCGCTCTGACTTACCCTCTGACGGCCCCGGCCCTGGACATCTGTGTTCTCGGCGAAATCTCCCTCCAGGTAGACGCCGGCACTCACTTCCGGATCCTGGGACTGTTTCCCGCAGGGCGAGTGCGCCCGCGCGTGCACGGCCTTAACCCGTTAGTGACCGCCAATACGCCTTTTCACGGCGGCCACTAACGGGCTTTATTCTGATGCATAGGCCTTTTCACGGCACTGCATCAGAATAAAATTGCGGCGCCGTGAAAAGAGACAGCTCCCTGCTCTCAGCTACCGGAGGTAGCTGAGGGCTTGGAGCACAGTCTGGGGACCGTTGTTTGCGGTCCCCAAACCGGCGATCGCCGGTATTCAACTAATACCGGCGACCGCCGTTACAATTAACGCAGCGGTGGAAAATTAACATTTTTATCTCCTCTCACCATGAATGTTTGGTGAGAGGAGATAAAAAACTAACCTGAAGGGCCTCCGATGTCCGCGATCGTGCCCCCCTTCTCTTCTCCTCCCGCAGCATGGCGCCCGCGCATGCGCACACAATCTAATTAAGATTGCGGCGCCGTGCAGTGGGATAGCTCCCTGCCTTCAGCTACCAGAGGTAGCTGAGGGCTTGGAGCACAGTCTGGGGACCGTTGTTTGCGGTCCCCAAACCGGCGATCGCCGGTATTCAACGAATACCGGCGATCGCCGTTACAATTAGTGCAGGAGTGAAATCTAACTTTTTATCTCCTCTCACCATGAATGTTTGGTGAGAGGAGATAAAAAAAACACTTGTTAGGCCCCCGATCGTGCCCCCCCTCCCCCCAACCGCCGGGAAAATTTTAAAAAAAATGCTGCACGCATGCGCTGTCAGTGAAAGGCAGCTATTCTGCCTGTACATAGAAACTGATCAGGGACCGTTATAATTGGTCCCTGATCAGATGGTCACTGTGATATACCTATCACAGTGACCATAGTCCCATATTTTCAAAATACAGCACAAGATTTGTGCTCTTTCCCTCCCTCCTCTCACTGTAGTTGATCTGTGAGAGGAGAGAGAGAGAGATACTATACAAATCTTGTGCTGTATTATACTGTAAAATACACCACATGCTTACTCGCTAGTGTTCCGATATTATCCGAATATTGTCCGTAATTACCCCAGATTACCCGTAATCACCCCAGATTACCGTAATCACCCCATATTACCCGTAATTACCCCAGATTACCCGTAATTACCCCAGATTACCCGTAATTACCCCAGATTACCAGTAATCACCCCAGTTTTTTTGTTTGTCTTCTAAAAAAAACCAAAAAAAAACAATTATTAGTGTGGTGAACATGAACCGCAGAAGCCGCAGAATGTTCTCTGCAGAGCAGGCATACGCCATGCTGTGCTCTAGCGGTTCCGGCAGTGATACGGACACTGCGTCAGAAGCAGAACTTGGCTCAGAAAGCGACACAAGTTCTGCTTCTGCCACTGGACCCCCCAGCCCTATGGTGGTGGACGCAGCGGTCAGCGGTGAAGCGTAAGGAGACGGGCCTAGTATTGCAGTCCCTTCCGCAATTTGGGATCCTGCAATTGCTTTCTCCCCCCAAGTTTTGCCATTTACAGCGACTCCAGGCATCAACGCAGATGTCTCAAATTTTAGTCCCTATAATTTTTTTCATTTGTTTATAGGTGATCAGGTCCTGGAACTAATCGTCCAGCAGACGAATTTATATGCCAGGCAATTTGGCACCCAAAATCCCAGGTCTTGCTATGCCAGAGGATGGATCCCCACAACAGTTTCTGAAATAAAAAATTTTTGGGGAATTACCCTAAACATGGGCATAGTAAAAAAACCCTCTATCCGCTCCTATTGAGCTACCAGCGCTATCCATAGCACGCCTGTATTTGCAGCCGTTATGGCCCGAACGCGCTATGAGACTCTAATGCGTTTCATGCATTTTTCTGACAATACACAAATCCCCCCAAGAAGTGACCCAGCCTATGATCGCCTCAACAAACTGAGACCCCTAATCTCCCTCCTAAGTGACTCATTTTTCAATTTATACACCCCAGGCCAAAAACTAGTGGTAGATGAGTCCCTTATGTCCTTCAAGGGCCGTCTATCGTTTCGCCAATACATCCCCTTCAAAAGAGCCCGATACGGAGTGAAACTCTATAAGGTGTGCGAGAGCACAACGGGCTACACCTGTGGCTTTTTCATTTATGAGGGCAGGGACCGCCACCTTACTCCCCCAGGATGCCCAGAGGATATTGGCATTAGTGGGAAAATTGTCTGGGAACTCATGGTGCCATTCCTACAAAAAGGGTACCATGTGTACACCGACAATTACTACACCAGTGTCCCCCTGTATAAGTCCCTCCATGCTGCGAATACAGGGGCCTGTGGGACGGTACGAAAAAATAGAGTCGGCTTCCCTCAACGACTGGTGTCCAGGCGACTAGTAAGGAGTGTGTCACTCTCATTTGCAAGTGACCAGTTGCTCGCTGTCAAATGGAGTGACAAAAAGGACGTGTACATGCTCTCCACCGTGCACGAGGACACCACAGTGGCAGTAAGAGAGAGGGGTGCTACCTCTGATAAGAGGAAACCGGTCTGCGTGGTGGACTATAACAAGTTCATGGGGGGAGTCGATCTATCTGACCAGGTCCTACAACCGTACCTGGTCAAGCGCAAAACTAGGGCCTGGTATAAAAAGGTAGTGATCTACCTTATCCAAATGGCCACTTACAACAGCTATGTGCTCTACAAGACCCAGGGAACGCTCAGTTTCCTCCAGTATCAGGAGAAAATTATAGAGCACCTCCTGTTTGACTCCCCCGCACCTAGAGACTCCTTCGAGTCAGAGGATGTCAAAAGGCTCACTGAGCGCCACTTCTTTCACCCCGTCCCTGCCTCTGTGAACCAAAGATACCCCCAAAAGAGATGCCGGGTGTGCAGTAAACACGGAAGGAGGAGCGATTCCCGGTTTTACTGCCCCATGTGCCCTTCAAAGCCCCAGGCCTGTGCAACTACCCTTGTTTTGAGACCTACCACACCGTTTCTAATTATTAATTTTATCTATAATTTAGGGAAAACCAAAAAGGGTGGGGAGGGGGGATTCTTTTTAGGGAGTCAATTCATTTATGCATTTTTTTTTGTTTAGTTTCTGGGCTTTCCAAGGGAGGGAGGGATTCTCACGGGGAGGTAGTAAAGTATTTATTTCAGACTGTAAAACTAAATTTCCCCTTTATGATTTTTTTTATACAATTCTTGGACAATTAAATCCTGGACTTGATCACTCACAAATGAATACTGTTCAGGGCTGCCATCAGGAATTTCTGGGCCCCATACTGCCAATGAGTCTGGGCCCCCGCCCCCCTCGTTATTAGGAGGGGGGGTGAAATGTAAAGGGGCGGCAGGTAGGGCACATTAAAAAGAAAACTCTTTGGAGGAGCAGGGCAGAGACAGGAGGTGGGTGTCGGAGGGCAAAGGGGAGAGACTAAGTGCCAGGGCTGGGAGAACTGAAAGTAGCAGTGGTAGCCAGGGGGGAGACGCAACCTCACAGGGGCTCTGTGGAGTGACAGGGAAGAGACAAGAGACAGCGGCTCTGTGGGGGGCAAAAAGGGAAAGTAAGTGTGTGTGTGTTTGTGTGTGTATGTATAGAATCTGTCAGGGTGTAGGAGGGCAATATAAACAAAAATCATTGCACTGAAGCCCCATACACAGCAGAGTCACTCACCAAAATGTAGTCCCTAAGATCTCCCACCGCCACGGGCATGCCTGGATGATGCTTTTGCATTCTCTTCACACGCTGCACACACGTTATCTGTGTAAAAACCACACAACAAAATTAATTCAGACACCAAACCAGAAAAAAATTCAGATCCTAGACCAGACCTGTTAGGTAATTCATACACCTTTCCACCAGACCCCTACCTGTGGCCAGAGTTTAGCATTTAGACTTTTATCTACAGGGGAGTGTGTGTGGCGCTATCTACAGGGGGCAGTGTGTGGAGCTATTTACAGGGGGGCTGTGTGTGGAGCTATTTACAGGGGGGCTGTGTGTGGAGCTATTTACAGGGGGTTGTGTGTGGCACTATCTACAGGGAGGTGTGTGGCACTATCTACAGGGGGGTGTGTGTGGCACTATCTACAGGGGGGTGTGTGTGGCACTATCTACAGGGGGGTGTGTGGCACTATCTACAGGGGGGTGTGTGGCACTATCTACAGGGGGGTGTGTGTGGCACTATCTACAGGGGGGTGTGTGTGGCACTATCTACAGGGGGGTGTGTGGCACTATCTACAGGGGGGTGTGTGTGGCGCTATCTACAGGGGGTGTGGAGCGCTATTTACAGGGAGCAGTGCGTGGAGCTATTTACAGGGGTTGTGTGTGGCGCTATCTACAGGGGGCTGTGTGTGGCGCTATCTACAGGGGAGGTGTGTGGCACTATCTACAGGGGTGTGTGTGGCACTATCTACTGGGGTGTGTGTGGCACTATGTACTGGGGTGTGTGTGGCGCTATGTACAGGCGGGTGTGTATGGCACTATATACAGGGCTGTGTGTGGCGCTATCTACAGGGGGCTGTGTGTAGCGCTATCTACAGGGGGCTGTGTGTGGCGCTATCTGCAGGGGGGCTGTGTGTGGCGCTATCTGCAGAAGTGGGTGTGGCGCTATCTACAGGGGGGGTGTGTGGCGCTATCTACAGGGTGGGTGTGGCGCTATCTACATGGGATTGTGTGGCGCTATCTACTTGGGATTGTGTGGTGCTATCTACAGGGGGCAGTGTGTGGCACTATCTACAGGGGAGTGTGTGTGTGGCGCTATCTACAGGGGGTATGTTCGGCGCTAACTACAGGGGAGTGTGTGGCACTCTCTACAGGGGATTCCAGTCCAGGAGGAGACCCTGACCTCACTGTCTCCTTCCTCTACCCCTCCCCATGTATAATTTCTCCCCTCCCTTCAGATATCATCACTTTTCACCCAATTATTACCCCCCCCCCCCCATTGTATAATGCCTCCTCCAGTGGAGGGATGTCACGATACCAGAATTTGGACTTCGGCTTTGTGTAGTATTGCGATTTCGATAACAAAGCGATACTTTGCCAACAGTAATAAAAAAAAAAAACAGTTCTTCCATTTCTTATGTGAGGCACGAGGTGTGATGGTAAATTTAACCTCCATGTTGCTCACATTAATAGTAATTAACCCCATCATGTTCCTCAATTATAATGGGTCAATGTGTACGGTACATGATGGGGCTAATTACTATTAATGTGAGGCACATGGAGGTGAAAATTAATCATCACACCTCGTGCCCCACATTAATAAGTGAAAAAAGTTTTTATTTTATTTTTTACAGAGTACACATCATAAATTACGCAAAAAAATTGTTGTGCAGGTTATTACGGCCGCGCCAATACTGAATGTGTATATTTTATGTATTGAGACTTATTTTAATGGTTATTGTAAAAAAGGTGTATGTGTATTTTTTTAAATTTAACATTACTTTATGTTTTTACTTTATTTTTTAAACTTTAATGTACTGGTATATATCTATATACGGATAGTACACAGGCAGTTGTTAGGACAGACCTGAGTATGCCCTAACCGGAAATATGGTAATACAGCCTTCATTGGACCCTGGGCTGTCTGCCCATATATGGTATGTCCCTCAATCGCGTCACAGGGATTCCCCCTTCTCATTTTCCCCTGAATGCTGCAGTCAGCTTTGATCGCCGCATTCAGGGGAATAGCGGCGGAGATGAGAGGTTTCTCTGATCTCTGCTTTTATAGAGTGGGACTGCGGCTGTGTAATACAACCGTTGCCCCGCCCCGCACGCGGTTATCACGAGGTGATGCGGGCGGCGCTGCACTAATGAGCGGCGGTTCAGGCACTGAAGACAGAACATGTGGGGGTGTTTTGTAGTGCGCCCGCCATGTTCTGTTTTCAGTGCCGCCGCTCATTAGTGCAGCGCTGGCCGCATCACATAATCCTGGCGGCGCGCACATGTCAGGACTCTGGAGCGGGGTTGTAACTGTATTACACAGCTGCAGCTCCGCTCTCATACATTCATGTATTACAATATTGAGCTGTGCGGCCGCACAGCTTAGTATCGAAATACATGAAATAACGGTATCGAACCGTTTGGGGGTGCACGGTATCGAAACCGTATTGAAGTTTTGATGCATCGTGCATCCCTACTCAAGTGCCATCCTCCCTCCATTATTATCTCCTTCCCACTCTAGCATCATTTCCCTCCCTACCCAATGCCATCTCTCTGCCCCATTATCATCTCCCTGCCCCCATTATCATTGCCCTGCCCCATTATCATCTCCCTGCCCCCATTATCATCTCCCTGCCCCCATTATCATCTCCCTGCCCCCATTATCATTGCCCTGCCCCCATTATCATCTCCCTGCCCCCATTATCATCTCCCTGCCCCCATTATCATCTCCCTGCCCCCATTATCATCTAACTCTACCCCCTCCCCATAGAAAGCAAAAATCTTCCCCACGTCTGTATTAGTTTGTACTGCAGCATAGGATTGTATCCCTATCAGCTCTACAACAGCTCTTTTCTCCTGTCCTGTGTAAACAGAGGGAGAAGACAGGTTTATTGCACATGTTACACAGGACGGGAGATAAGAGCCGTAGAGCTGATACAATCCTATGTTGCGGTGTTAACATAATACAGACGTGGGTAAGATATTTACTTTCTATGGGGGCAGGAGGAGATTTTTTCAGGAGGCTCCAGGCAGCAGCAGCCGGACACAGACATAATTTAGTACTCACTGAAGGCGACGACTGCTCCTGCTGGCTGAGCTCATAACTCCCGTTGCTGTGATGTCTCTACCCCTTGTCTCCTCCCCACACGCTGTCACGCTGTTGTGGAGGAGGAGGGGCGGGCACATCTCACTCTCCATTCTGATGTAATGAACGGGCCCCTGCTTCGTGATGGGACCTGTTCCTTTCTCCGAAATGAAATCGTTAGAGCCACACTGCCGTGAGTATATTAATTCCAGCGGCAGAGTGCGGGCCCTTTTTTTAAAAATTTATGCCCGGGCCCCTCACTGCAGTACCCCCTGTACCCCCCTGATGGCGGCCCTGATACTGTTTATTGTGCAGGAGCCCACATCTGTCTATTCAGAACATGGACCCCACAAGTGTTCTTGAAATAAAAAATTAATGTGGGCATTGCATTTATTAGTAGATAAATCCAACACCTGCGGCCCGTGCCGCCCCGGAATTAGTGGAAGTCGTGCATTTTAGCAATGGTTACAAGAATAAATTGGGGATGTATTTCCTTTTTCTTATGACTATGTCCTGCCACATACGGCTGTTACATTCCTAATTCTGTACCGTGATACGGGCATGATATTTTTTTTTTTGAGGATCTCTAATAATTGAGCTGTTCCTTATCAATACACCATGGGCTTTGTTACGGTTCTTATGGAAAAGCTGACATCATTATGGGGATTAGTGATCCTTTACTGTTCCTATAGATGGTTTTGGACATTGCCCCTCTATATATTCTGTAGGTGATTGGTTGTTTTGTGCACATAGCGGTTTCTACCTTGCCGGGCAGGGGCCTGTTATGGTGTACCGCGTCACTTGGCACGTTCGTCCCTCATATAAGGATTGATGGAGCTAAAGAGACGTTGTACAACCAGTCACTGGAAAAAAAAAAGCTTGTCTTGACAGCCCTACAGGTGTTCTTCTATCTAGTGAACAGACTCGAGTTTGCAACATAGTTGGATACATTTTCCTCCATTTGTTTGAAGATATTGCCCGTCACTCCAGTACAGTTTATTTTTTCCTCTCTGACTGATTTTATATTAGGACAGAATTCTGTCCACAATGACATCATAATGGCACCAACTGCTTCTTCAGCAAGACATAGTCATAAGTACAGGCAAATACGTCTATAGCGACATGTATCCGTTATGAATACACGGCTTCACTTCTCTTCTGTATGCCGCACAAATTTATTAATGTGGCATATTTCTAACAAAATAACCTTCTACCACGTCTCCTCTATTTTATCTGGAAACGTAATAAGAATTTGAAGAAAACATTATATACCCATAGTGTCTGAAATGATACCCATTATTTCCTCCTTTAAAAAATTTACACCACTAGATGAATGCCTTTAGGGGTTTAGTTTTTAAAATGGGGTCATTTCTGCGTGTTTTTTTTTGTTCAGGCAGCTCAATGCCTCTAAGTGCATGATATGGGGCCGAGAATTTATTCAATTGTGCCCTGAAAGCCAAAGGGTGCTCCCTCTCTTTTTGGCCCAGCCACACGTCTAATAAGCACATTGGGGCAACAATGAGAGTATTTTTGAAAACAGGAGAAACCGGGTGATTGATTTTGGTTTTTTTTTCCTCATTTTCATGTTCGCTTTACAAAGAAATCGGTCTTCAAACTGATACTTTTATGAAAAAAGTGAAGTTTAATTTTTTTTCACCTGCTATGCATTAAATTTAGCAAAAAACTGTGGTGTAAAAATACTTACTATACCCCTAGATAAATACCTTAAGGGGTCTAGTTTTCTAAATGGGGTCGTTTATGGGGAGTTTCTATCGTTCTGGTAGTTCAAAACCTCTCCAAATATACAGTGGGGCCTAAAACATTTTCAAGCAAAATAGGAGTCCTGAAAGCCTCCGGGTGCTCCCTTCCTTTCAAGCCCTGCTGTGTGTCCAGGCAATGCATTAGAGTCACAATGGGGGCATTTTTGAAAACAGGAGAAACAGGGTGATAGATTTTGGTGTGGGTTTCTTCATTCTTATGGTCGCTTTACACAGAAATCGGTCTTCAAAGTGATACTTTTATGAAAAAAGTGATTTTTTATTTTTTTTCACCTGCTATGTATTAAATTTAGCAAAAAACTGTGGGGTCAAAACACTCAGTACACCCCTAGATAAATACCTTAAGGGGTCTAGTTTTCCAAATGGGGTAGTTTATGGGGAGTTTCTATCGTTCTGGTAGTTCAAAACCTCTCCAAATATATAGTGGGGCCTAAAACATTTTCAAGCAAAATATGAGTCCTGAAAGCCTCCGGGTGCTCCCTTCCTTTCAAGCCCTGCTGTGTGTCCAGGCAACACATTAGGGTCACAATGAGGGCATTTTTGAAAACAGGAGAAACAAGGTGATAGATTTTGGCATGTGTTTCTTCATTCTTATGGTCGCTTTACACAGAAATCGGTCTTCAAAGTGATACTTTTATGAAAAAAGTGATTTTTTATTTTTTTTCACCGGCTATGCATTACATTTAGCAAAAAACTGTGGGGTCAAAATACTCAGTACACCCCTAGATAAATACCTTAAGGGGTCTAGTTTTCTAAATGGGGTCGTTTATGGGGAGTTTCTATCGTTCTGGTAGTTCAAAACCTCTCCAAATATACAGTGGGGCCTAAAACATTTTCAAGCAAAATATGAGACCTGAAAGTCTCCGGGTATTCCCTTTCTTTGGGGCCCTGCCATGTGTCCAGGCAATGCATTAGGGTCACAATGTGGGCATTTTTGAAAACAGGAGAAACAGGGTGATAGATTTTAGGGTGTGTTTCTTCATTCTCATGGTCGCTTTACAAAGAAATCGGTCTTCAAAGTGATACCTTTATGAAAAAAGTGAGATTATATTTTTTTACGCCTGCTTTGCATGAATTCTTACAAAAAAACTGTGGGGTCAAAATACTTACAACTCCCCTTAATAAATACCTTAAGGGGTGTAGTTTGCAAAATGGGGTCACTTGTGGGAGTTTCCACCATTCTGACACCTATGAGCCTCTGAAAACCTGGCTTGGTGCAGGAAAACCAAATGTACTTCAAAATGTATACAATTATTACTAAACTTGTAAGTCTTCTAAATTGCTAAAAAAAAATAACTTTTTTTCAAAAGTGCTGCCAAAATAGAGTAAAGAGATGGAAATATATATTTAATAAAAAAAATTGTACTGTATGTATGTACATATGTGACATATTGCCGTTAAAAATAGGGAAAAATGATAATTTTTACAAAATTTCTTTAATTTTTCTATTTTTTTATTAATTTCCGCAAATCGTATCAGTCTACTTTTACCACTAAAATAAAGTACAACATGTGACAGAATTACTTGGATATTCAAAACTTTCGCTGAGTTATTCTCTGATAAAGTCACACATACCAGATTTAACAAATCTGGCTTGGTCATTAAGGCCCAAACAGGCCCGGTCATTAAGGGGTTAAAGGGCCAGTACGCGTCCAGCTGTCATCACTCAATAATTAGCCCGGAGTGCTGCTGGACTATAAAAAGGGCTCTGCCTACTTGATCCTTCCCTGAGCATTGTTGTCTTCCTAAAGTTTGTTTTGCAAATAGTCTCCCAGTGTTTTCCATTTCCCAGTGTTACCCGTTCCTGCTGCCTTTACCCTGTATCCCGTGCTATCGTATCTACAGAGAGAGTCAAGTCATGTCTTCCGCTGCGTCTACTGTGCCATCTACAGTGAGAGTCAAGTCATGTCTTCCGCTGCATCTGCTGTGCCTTCTACAGTGAAAGTCAAGTTGTGCCTCCGCTACTGTCTACATTGGACTATTGACATTGTTTTGTACCTAGTTGGCCAGCTGCTAACCCGCTACTAGGTACGGCACAGTGGGTCCACACCGTGACAACGGTTCAATTGTGCTGCTGAACAGAGATCACTTGTGTCACAGATGGACTGCTTGTCACAATCTTACCAAAAAGCATTTTGTGCCCAAAGGGTCCTGAGGTGTAAATCTTGTAACAGTGAAGTGTAATATACTACACAACTTTATATCACTTCTAATAAGTGTTCTATGTGCAGAAATGGTTATATTATTATTTACAATCCTAACAAGCTGAAAAGAAGGAGTCTTCTCCTCTATACTGCAATGCTACTGCGGAGTCTCTGCTACTTCCCTGACAAGAAGGGCAAAAATCTATTTCTATAGGCTGGTCTGCAGTGAACAGAGGATCACTATGCAGGAACCTGGCTGTGGGGAGAGTGACTGAACATGTGTGTCCACCAGCACTCAGCTCATTATCTATACACTGCTATACACTGTGAACACTAAATGGTGCCATATTATGTAAGTAAATGTCATAACTATTCACTGGATCATTTTTAAACAGCATGTGAAGCATGTGAATGGCAAAACATTTACATTTTTTATTATCTATACAATAAATATGATATTTAATGGTGAAACATGCCCTTTAATGTAAAGAAAATTAAAATAGGATGACTTTATTAAGCAAAAAAACCAAAGTACCAAAAATCTCAGCCAGCCTTGATATGGGGTGTTGTATGCCAGCCAGATCTTGTCAGATGTCACTTTTTAGGCTTGTTAAATAATGGATGTGTGTTAAAAGGAGTTCTTGTTGCCTGGGAGGAAGTGTTGAACTAATGAGCAGCTCCAGCTTCTACAGAGATGTAAAGACCTGTTCAAGTTAACCTTGTGAACCTTTCCTGTCGGGATCAAAAAGACTCCTAGGTGACATTTGTATTGTTTCTTCAGTTGCCTGCCCTTTATCTATATTATAATAGATTTTGTACCAAATAGGAAATGGAGAAGGCTCAGAAACCTCTATAAAAATCTTACTGAGAAAAGTAGAGCAACTGGTACATATCTATTTAATTCTGAAGGGAAATACTGAAATATAAAAAGGAGATCTTTTTGTTTTGAAAAACAATAACGGAACTTAAAGTTTCGATAAGTTCCATTAATTTCAGTGTAACGTGACAGCTCTTGTGTTACCACCCACCACAGTATCGCTGACTGGAACTAGGACTAGGGCCCCAACCAATCAGACCATTATGACAATAATATGATATGTCATAAAAAGTCTATTGTAAGACAAGTCTCTAAGCCATTCCTGTGTTGTCGTGGCTGTGTGCTTAAGTTCATTGTCTTGTTGGAAGCAGAACCTTCATCCCAGTCTGAGGTCCAGAGCACCCTGGATCAGGTTTTCATTAAAATTATCTCTGTACTTTGCTCTATTCATTTTTCTTAACCCTGACCAGTCTCCCTCTCCCAGCCATTGTGAAACACCCCCAGAGCATGATGCTGCCACCACCATGCTACACTGTAGGGATGGTATTGGGCAAGTGAGGAGCAGTGCCTGGTTTCCTCCAGACATGACGCTTAGAATTGAGACCAAAAAGTTAAATCTTGGTTTCCAAACTCTGGAAGTTTCTCCCATCTGCACACAGGATCTTTGGAGCTCAGCCAGGGTGACCATTGGGTTGTTGGTCACCTCTTTTACCAAGGCCCTTCTCCCTCAAATTTGGTGGGGGGGCAATCTCCAGGAAGTATCCTGGTTGTTCCAAACTTCTTCCATTTAAGAATTATGGAGACCACTGTGCTCTTCGGAACTTTTAGTGCAGCAGAATTTTTTTTGTACCCTACTCCTGATTTGTGACTCCGCACAATCCTGTCTCTGAGCTCTACATGCAGATCTTTACTCCTCATGGCTTGGTTTTTGCTATGAAATGCATTCTCAGCTGTGAGACCTTATATAGTTAGTGGTATCACCCCGAAGACCTGAAATTTGTTCCTTGTCAAAGCCGCTCAGATCATTACGCTTGCCCATTATTCTTGCTTCCAACACTTTAACTTCAAGAACTGACTGTTTACAGGTGCCGTTGTAAATGAGAAAATCAATGTTATTCATTTGTCCACCTGTCAGTGGTTTTAATGTAACTGCTTATATATATACAGTAGTGTTAAAAAAAAATAGCAGTCCAACATCATTAACCTGATAAATCAATGTTTTTGGTAGAAGGGATATTTCTACATAGCAAATAATTTACTTGTAAGTGTAGTAAAGTAGTAGAAAAAAAAAAAACCCAGAGCCAACAATTAGGACCTGCATGCCGCTCATTCTGAGGAATTGAATCAATCATTGAAAGGGTTTGTTCAAAATAATAGCAGTGAGGCGTTAAATTGGTGAAGTCATTCATTCTGTGGAATAACAGGTGTCAATTTGGCCCCTTATTAAGGTAGAAGGGTGGCAAATGTTGCACATGTTGGTTATAGTGCATTTCCTTCTGAAATACTGGGGTGAAGGGTTCATTCCAGACATTGTTCTGATGAAAAACAAACTTAGATTAAAAAGTTCATTGGAGAGGGATAAACATATAGAGAAGTGCAGCAAATTATAGGCTGCTCAGTTATAATGATCTCAAATGCCTTGAAGTGGCTACCAAAACATGAAAGTCACTGAAGGAAGCGGGGAACTACTCTTCGTATAATAGCCAAAATAGCAAAGGCTCAGTCAATGATCACCTCCAGAAAGATCAAAGAAGATCTAAAGTTGCCAGTGAGTACTGCTACAATCAGAAGACGATTAAGTGAAGCCAAGTTACCAGCAAGAACTCCCCGCAAAGTCCCGTTATTGAAAAAAAGACATGTCCTCTATAGGTTAAAATTTGCCAAGGAACACATTGACTGGCCCAAAGAGAAATGGCGCAACACTTTGTGGACTGATGAAAGCAAAATTTTTGTTTTTGGGTCTAGTATCCGCAGACAGCATGTCAGAGGACCCCCGAGCACTGAATTAAAGCCACAGTACACTGTGAAGACTGTAAAGCATAGGGGTGCAAAAAATCATGATATGGGGATGTTTCTTATACTATGGTATTGGGTCTATTTATGGCATACAAGGAATCATGGATCAGTTTGAATATATCAAAATACTTGAGGAGATCATGTTGCCCTATGCCGAAGAAGAAATGCCCTTGAAATGGGTGCAGGGCCGGCCTTAGGGGTGTGCGAACTGTGCCATTGCACAGAGTGCATCACTCCAGCAGGTGGAAGGGGGCGCTGCGCTGGCTCCCTACCTCTGCTTGTTTCAGAAGCGCCCGGGCCCGGCGACTTGGAGGCTACCATTCCACCCGGGCGCTTCTTCTCTCAGGAAGAGGATGCAATTAAAAGCTGCGGTGAGGCAAGGGAACCATTAGTTCTGTTCATCATCATTTGCCGTCGTTCCGCTGGAGCAGGCCTGATCAGAAAACACCAGGCCTGCATCAATGGAAACTTTATTCCTGAGCCCGCCGACGCTAGTAACTCTTAGCGCAGGGACTCCTTTGTCTCTGAAGGAGTCCTCGCACTAGAATTATAGTGGCACACGCACCCGCTATGCGAAAAAATTCTGGCACATCTCGGGTGATCCTGCCCCACTTACAATGCTCAGTAAACTAAGAAGTGACAGTAAACTAATCAGTGACAGGTCTAAGCTGTCATTGGTTAGTTTACATCATGGGGTGGCCGATTACCTAAGTTCATTGGCCAACTTTTTAAAAGTAGTCCAATGAACTGAGGTAACCTGGGACCACGTTATGTAAACTAACCAATGACAGCTTAGAGCTGTTACTGTTTAGTTTACTATCACAGACCCAGGAAGGTAAGTATGGTATTGGTTTTGCTTTTTTAATAATTAGTGTTACTAATGTTTGTGTGTTTTTTTACAGGTTCGATTGTCGGATTCGAGGACTACTTAGATAACGGTGATTTTTTTTTTTATAAATTGGTTAACGAAGGTTGTGTGTGTGCGGGGGGGGGGGGGGTTTATTTCAATAAAATATTTTTTTCTGTGTGTGTGTTTTTTTTTAACTTTATTATTATTACTGCCTTAGTAATGGCGGCTGTCTGATAGACAGCGTCCATTACTAAGGCAGGGATTAGTGTTAACCAGTGAAGAGGCTAGCACTAACCTCCCCATTATTTGCCCGGTACCCACCACCATCAGGGGTGCCGGGAAGGGCCGGGTACAATCCAGTACCCGACCAACTGATGTGATGGCCAGGTACTGGGGCGGCCCAGGCTGGTATTATTAGGCTGGGAAAGACCAAAAGTAATGAGCCTTTCCACCCTTTTAATGCTTGGCTGGGGTTGCTTTATTGTATCTATCTGGTTATAAAAAATGAGCGAGACCCCCACGTAATTTTTTTTAAAGTAAATAATTGTGGGGGGCAGGGGAGGGAATGTTAATGGGGTAGCATTAGGCATTTTAGGGTAAGTTCAACGTAAACACTGCAACGGATTTCATTGCGAAAAATCTGCAGTGTAATACAGTAGAATCAAAGTGGATAAGATTTGAACAAATCTCATTAACACGCTGCATAAATAACCCACCGAAAAAACGTTCATAAACTGACCTGCGGTGTGCTTTTTTTAATCTGCAACATGTAAATTTATACTGCGAGGTCACTGTTTTTTTGTTGCAGGTTTTCCCCATTGAATTAATTGGGGAGTAAAAGCCGCAACAATTAGCACATGTTGCGATTTTTGCATCGGAAAAGCTGATTTATCGGGGGCGTCAGTACTAAAAGTGCCTAGGGCAGCACCAACTCCACATACGGCCCTAAGTAAGCATACAAAATCTTGGTTACAGACAAACAGGATTGAGGTAATGGAGTGGCCAGTCCAATCTCCTGTCCTCAATCCCATAGAGAACTTGTGCAGTGACATAAAAAATGCGGTCGTCCAATCTTCTTGGACTGGAATATCTGTTCAGAGGTGCCAGAAGTTGGTGGACTCCATGCAACACAGATGTCAAGCAGTTCTCAGAAATAATGGTTATGCCACTAAATATTAGTTCAGCAAAGTGAAATCTTAAACACTTCTTCAGTTTATAATTTTTTTTTTTGCACAGTCTAATATTCCTTTTTCTTTACTTTCTGTAAAAGATTAACATAAACTGGATACATTTTGTTAGTGTATTGATTTGGAATTGAATGTGCAGTATTTCCAGTGCATTTGCATTTATGCAAATAAAAGTTATTATAATGACTGCGCTTTATTTGCTTTTTTAAACTCACTGCTATTTTTTTTAACACTACTGTATATATATATATATATATATATATATATATATACACACATATATAGTATAGCTGAAATAGTTAAGACCAGTAGAATGAACATAACATGTTAATACTGTGCAGTGCGTGCGTAAAAAGAAAATCCTGAAAAATTTAAGGGATTTCTCGGTTCAGGTAAAAAATAGGGTAAGGGCGGGTTCACACATGGCGGAATTGCACTTAAATTCCGCTGCGGACACTCCGCAGCGTTAATCCGCAGCGGAGCCGTTTCTACATTGACTTTCACTTTAATTTCGCAGTGTTCGTTTACACGATGCGTACAATTCCGCTGCGGAGCATAGGCTGCGGAGCGGAATTTGGTGTCCGCAGCATGCTCTGTCTGTTGCGGAGCAGTGGCGGACTCATGGCGGAATTTCTCCATTGACTTCAATGGAGATTCAAAGTTCCGCAATGAAGTCCGCAGCTGTCATGCACATGTCATGTGTGCTGCGGATGCGTCTTGCTTTTTTTACTTGACATTTCTTCATTCTGGCTGGACCTATGTATTTCTAGGTCTACAGCCAGACTGAGGAAGTCAATGGGGCTCCCGTAATGACGGGAGCGTTGCTAGGAGACGTCAGTAAATAGTCACTGTCCAGGGTGCTGAAAGAGTTAAGCGATCGGCAGTAACTGTTTCTGCACCCGGGACAGTGACTACCGATCTCAATATACATGTATCTGTAAAAAAAAATGAAGTTCGTACTTACCGAGAACTCCCTGTTTCTGTCTCCAGTCCGGCCTCCCAGGATGACGTTTCAGAGTAAGTGACGGCTGCAGCCAATCACAGGCCAAGCACAGGCTGCAGCGGTCACATGGACTGGCGCGTCATCCAGGGAGGTCGGGCTGGATGCCGAAGGAGGGACGCGTCATAAAGACAACGGGCGGTAAGTATGAATTTCTTTTACTTTCACTAGGGAAAGTGCTGTCCCTTCTCTCTATCCTGCACTGATAGGGAGAAGGGAAGCACTTTTCCCGCAGTCCGCAGCAGCTAGTCCGCATCAATTTTCTGCACATTTTGTGCAGATCCGCAGCCGTAATCCGCAACCCGGATTAGGTGCGGCATTGATGCGGACAGTTGCGGAGGAATTCCGCCATGTGTGGTCATGCCCTAAGAGCAAGAAATATGCTAAAAAAAAACACCAAACAAAAAGTACTCACCTTATAAATCATCCGCCACTCCCTGATAGTTTTTATTTACTTGGCTGTGGCTATGATGTGCCCATACTCCCACGTGACTGCTGCAGCAAATCAATGGCCTCATCGGTCTTAGGCCTCATTTACACGAGCGTAATATACGCGCGTGCGACGCGCGTGCTTTTCACGCGTGTCGTACGCACCTATATTACTCTATGGGGCAGTGCAGACGATGCGTGAATTTTGCGCAGCGCGAGTGCGTTGCGTAAAACTCACGACATGTTCTAAAATTCTGAGTTTTTTGCGCATCACGCACCCATTGAAGTCAATGGGTGCGTGAAAACCACGAAGGTCGGACGGAAGCACTTCCGTGCGAACTGCGTGATTCGCGCAAGAGCTGTCAGACTGAATGTAAACAGAAAACCACCACGTGCTTTTCTGTTTACAAACATCCGAACGGAGTGTCTTACACATGAGCGAACCGACCTTTACCGGGTTCGGCCGAACTCGTTTTGACCGAACCCGGCAGGAGACAGTCACTGTGCAGGGTGCTGAAAGAGTTAAACTGGTTCAGCACCCTGGACAGTGACTTCCGATCCCAATATACGTGAACGTGTAAAAAAAAAATAAAGTTCTGACTTACCGATAACTCCCGGCTTCTTCCTCCAGTCTGACCTCCCGGGATGACAATTCAGTCCAAGTGACAGCTGCCGCCAATTACAAGCCAAGCACAGGCTGCAGCGGTCACATGGACTGCCGCGTCATCCAGGGAGGTGGGGCCAGATGTCAAGAGAGGCGCGTCACCAAGGACGCGTCACCAAGGACGCGTAACCAAGGCAACGGCCGGGAAGTTCTCGGTAAGTACGAACCTCTTTTTTTTTTTAACAGGTTACTCGATATGGTGATCGGAATTCACTGTCAAGGGTGCTGAAAGAGTTACTGCCGATCAGTTAACTCTTTCAGCACCATGGACAGTGACTGACGTAGACTAGCCTCATCTCTATGATGGCGGCTGCGCGAAAATCACGCAGCCGCGCATCATACACGGATGACACACGGAGCTGTCAAGTGCCTTTTGCGCACGCAAAACGCTGCGTTTTTTGCGGGTGCAAAACGCACACGCTCGTGTAAATGAGGCCTTATACTGTACACTGTTAAGCCCAGTGATTGGCTGCTATGGTCACGTGAGTAAACAAAGACAGACGGGGAGAACCAGGGCAACGGCGCTGGAGCGGTAGGGGTATATCAGGTAAGTACTGCTTATTTTATTATTTTAACACATTTTCTGCTCTTATACCATTTTATCCTTAACTCGGAAAACCTCTTTAATCAATAAATTATATGTACCACAAAATGGTCCCAATAAAAACTACAACTTATCCTACAAAGAAAACAAGCTATCATACAGCTATATTGACAAATAAATACAAAAGTTATGGCTCTTGGAATGTAAAGTAGAGACACAAAAAAGTAATTTTTTTAATCTTTTTGTTTTTTATAAAACATGTTTTTTGTACAAAAGTGCTTAAACATATATCAGTTTTTTATATATAAAAACTGTATTGAGCACTTCTAGCATATAAAAAGCGAACATTTGCTTCAGCGATTTGAGCTGCAGCACTCTCAGTCATGGATTATTCGCTGTCCATGTAATACAGTACATGAATGGCTTAAGACAGGAGACACGCTATCTGTTCTAGAATTCATGGAGGGTGTCTCAAACTGGTGATCCCCCTCTATGACAACCATATACCGTACTTTGTGGGTACAGTCACATGCGGCAAATTTTGTTGCAGAAATTTTTTGAATGGAACTTGCAGAAATCCATGCACCTGCTGCAGAAACAACCCCATTCAGATGAATGAAACTGATTTAAAGGGGCAGAAATTACTGCAACAAAATCTGCTGTGTCTGACTGTACAGGACATATAGGCAGGGGTTGTCTTCTTATACAACCCCTACTTATATCTCCTTATTATAAATAATTTAATGC
The DNA here is from genome assembly GCF_050947455.1 of Rhinoderma darwinii. Taxonomy (NCBI): domain Eukaryota; kingdom Metazoa; phylum Chordata; class Amphibia; order Anura; family Rhinodermatidae; genus Rhinoderma; species Rhinoderma darwinii. The sequence goes on from NC_134689.1 coordinate 105,625,007, forward strand.
ATTTGGTGTTTAATAATATTTTTGAAGTGTGAATTATTTATATAATACTTCTCTCCATTATAGGAATGTAATATTCCATTAAAATAATGCTACATTATTTGTGAAATGTTATAGCTAGGCAAGCTAAGAGTATGACTTGAAGTATTACCCAAGCTTTCCTCTAGAGGTACATCAAGGAATGGAGTTTATGATGTGTAACAAAATGAAATGTCATGAACACTGTTTATTAACCCGGCTCCTGATGACTAAGCCAGGGATTCATCCTCAATTTACACTAATATAGTAGGCTAATGTTAGCATTTCTTATTAGCATGGCATATATTAAGAAGCTTGCATGTTTCAGTGTAATGAACACTGGGCTTAACCTTACAAGCAGAAGCCAGTTTAAATATGCCCCCTCCTCCCATAGTAAATGTATTCTTAAAGAACACCATGTTCTTCTTTTCTCAATAGAGCCTATTGAGTTCAGTTTGTAGTTTGAGATCACTTATGTTGAAATTGCATTGCAATATCTACAGTTTTCCATAAGACCTTGTTCACACAGTGCAGATATGGTGGAGATTTTGCATGCATTTTTTAAGCCAAAACTAGAATTGGATCCAGTAGAGCAGACCTATAAGGCCTTCCCTTATATATTTCTTCTGTTCAGGTTCCGTTCCTGGTTTTGGCTTAAAAAATACATGCACAATCTGCAGCAGATCTTCAGTGTGTGAACAAGGCCTTAAGGCTGCAGATGAACTGACCACATTATCCTAACTTGTATCTCTATTAAGCAAACCTAAAGAGAGAGAGAGATAAAATAACCTGAATATTTTACGAAGTGATTTTTAAGCTGCCTGGGTGTCTCGCTAGTAAAGTCCTGTGATCACAGCAGCATCTGCACTAATTCAAGCAGTCTCTTAGGCCCTATTCACACGACAGGGTTTCCCGGCCGTGTGACGGCGCTCAAAAAACGGCCGTCACACGGCCGCAGTAGGAACAATAGACCCCAAATGGGGCTATTCACATTTTTTGACAGCACTTGAAATCCGGCCATCAAAAGATGGGACATGCCCTATTTTCGGTCGTTCGACCCGCCCGCCCAGCTCCCATAGAAGTCTATGGGGCCGGGTAATACACGGCCATCACTGGAATGTGTTCCGCTCTGCTCCAGGAGAAGTCCCTGACTTCACTGTCCATATATGGACACAGTGACGTCAGGGACTACTGAAGCAGAATCCCCGGCGATGTGGCCGGTGTTTCAGCTCTAGAAGAAGTCCCTGACTTCACTGTCCATATATGGGCATTGAAGTCGGGGACTTCTCCTGGAATGGTGGCGCTATCTACAGAAAGGTAGGAGGGGGTGCCATCTATGGGGGGTGCTATGTAAAAGGGTCCTGTGTAGAACTACCTACAGGGGGCTGTGTGGCATTAACTAGAAGGGGCTGTGTGGCATTACCTATGGGGGCTATGTAGCACTACGCAGAGGGGGCTGTGTGGCATTAACTACAGGGGCTGTGTGGCACTACCTAGAGGAAGCTGTGTGGCATTACCTACAGCGGGGCTGTGTGGCACTACCTACACGGGACTGTGTGGCATTACCTACACGGGGCTGTGTGGCAGTACCTACAGGGGGCTGTGTGGCATTACCTACAGGGGGCTATGTGGCATTACCTACAGGGTGCTGTGTGGCATTACCTACAAGGGGGGCTGTGTGGAACTACCTACAGGGGGGCTGTGGCAGTATCTACAGAGGGCAGTGTGTGGCATTATCTACAGAGGGAAGTGTGTGGCAAAAAAATTTAGAAATAAAATTCATCTGTTTTTAAAACGGAGAGGGGAAAAAAACGGATGCAAAATGGGTCAAAATCGGCTGTTAAAAACGGAGACACGGCTCGGAACGTAAACGGATGCAAAACTGATGCAAAATGGCTGTGAAAAACTGACCAAAATGGCTGATTTTATCGGCCGACACTCGGACCCTGTCGTGTGAATAAAGCATTAGGCCTCATGCACACATCCTTCACCGTTTTGACATCCGTTTATAACGGATCCGTGTGTCCATTATGACTTCCGTGTGCTTTCCGTTTTCACTCCGTTTCCGTTCCGTTTTTCTATTTTAAACGGACATTGTGCATCCGTTTGTCTTCTGTTCGAAACGGTCCGTTAAAAAACCGGAAAGTATTAAAATTAACTTAAACTTGTCACATGACACAGGGAACACCCATAGGAACTTCACATGATCGTTTTGTCACTGTTTTCTGTAGCTTTCAGAGCATAGAGAACAGTTTGAGATTCCTCTGCTTGTCTTGCATTGGTTTCTTGTGTTTTTTTTCACAGAAAACACGTGCTTCAAACCAGTTGATCGTGTCCTTTTAGCCTGGCTTCTTTCTCGGTGCTTTGGACAGCAATCTGCTATGATGGAAGAAGAACCAAGGGGGAGAAGGAGGTATTGGGTTCATCCCATTGTCTCCCAATGGGCCTCTAAAGGGCATTTCCATATACTCTACCGTGACCTGCGGCAGCACCCAGAAAAATATCAACATTTCTGCCGTATGTCAGTCAGTATCTTTGATTGTCTGCTTCAGGCCGTGCGTCCTGGAATTACTCTCCAGGACACATATATGAGGCGCTGCATTTCTCCTGAAGAACGACTGATCATCACCTTAAGGTAACGTAAATTCCCCCTTGCCATAAACCCGCCATGTCACCCTCATACAGCTAGCATTAACGTAAATGCCCCCTTTCCATAAACCCGCCATGTCACCCTCATACCGCTAGAATTAACGTAAATGCCCCTTTTTCATAAACCCGACATGTCACCCTCATACAGCTAGCATTAACGTAAATGCCCCCTTTCCATAAACCCGCCATGTCACCCTGATACAGCTAGCATTAACGTAAATGCCCCCTTGCCATAAACCCGCTATGTCACCCTGATACAGCTAGCATTAACAAAAATGACCGCTTTGTGTTTTTAAACTTTTTCAGATTTCTGGCAACAGGGAACTCCTTTGCCTCTTTACACTTTGAGTTTCTGCTGAGGAACACCACCATCTCTTGGATTATCCGGGGTACATCTACTCAGAGAGACGGTGATGACTGGATAAGAATTGCAGATGGCTATGTGGAATCCACACAATTTCCAAACTGCATTGGGCCGTTTGATGGAAAGCACATTCGTGTGCGGAAGCCGCCTCACTCAGGGTCCCAATACTATAATTATAAGCAGTTTTTCCCAGTAGTGCTGTTGGCCTTGGCTGACAGCAACTACAGCTTTATAGTTGTGGATATTGGGGCCTAGGGGAGCACTGCGGATGCTCGCATCTTCAGGGCTTTCAGAATTGGTGAACAGCATCAATCAAATCAGCTGTCCCTCTCGGAACCCAGACCACTACCAGGATCACCTGGACCGCTAGCCCCATTTGTAATTGTGGCTGACAAAGGCTTTGCACTGTCTCCCCACATCATGCATCCATTCCTTCGTCGAGGTTTGGACAACAGGAGGCGCACTTTTAACGGCTGACACGTGCACGTCGGTATGTGGAGTGCGCCTTTGGGATTTTAACACATAAATGGAGAGTGCTGATACAGATGGATCCAGACAATGTGACCCTGGTGACACAAGTGTGTCTATTACACAACTTCACCAGATTCACGATACTTGTTTGGACACGGATGTGGAACAATATGCTGCTTCTGCTGAGGTCCCGCTAGATCAGACGACACATAGAAGACCTGGATCGTCTGGACTGGCTATCCGTGAAATTTATGCGGACTATTTTCTGACCCCAGAGGGAGCAGTCCCGTGGCAGTAGGACTCTATCTGTGCTGCTCATTGAATATTTATTTTTCAAGAATTGTTCTAGTTGTTATTTGATTCAGTTTAGTTATACGTGTTTGTTTAGTTAATGTAGGTACTCGCAAGAGAATGAGGACCCTTGATGTGGGCCTTGCGAGCTCAAATATTTTTGCATAAATACTTTTTAAAATTGTAATACTTTGCCATGTCAGACAGCGCTTTAATTTGTGATACGACCTCGTAAAAAAATATTTTTGCAAAAATATAGAAAAATACCTTATTATGTGTTGAATGACCGCCCTGCATCATTGGTTATGATCGACGCTCCAAGATTTGAAGAAATTGTAAAATAAATTTTAAAAAATGTATTTCTCAATCACACAATGTTGGGGGACCTGAGTAACATCAATACAATACTGATCTTGTTTTAATAGCTGCGTTGTCAGATACTGGTACTTACGTCCACTGTGCAGTGGACAACAGAGCTAAACAACAGATGATAGGCCTGATTGTGACGGTAATCGCACCATGCTCAATAGGTCATAGTATATGAACACTAACATCTGACGTGTAAAGTTACACCCAATTACGCTACCCAATCAATAAAGACACAAATTTTTTTTTTCATTATTTTTTTGTTAACTCAAACAACTATTTAGCTCAAAATACAAAATAACCAACATGGTTAGCATATGCACCAACATGGTGCCAACAAAGAAGAGAAAATATCTCCAAAATTAAAGTTCAAAAAGTTCATTGTCTAATTGCCCAGCAGCAGAGGTGGCAGGTCGACCTGTTAAATGTATTTCAGACCTCTCGTGGCCTTGATGATGGCCTTGGTAGGGGTATGCCACGTTCCCCATGTAACTTGTCCCGCTTGATGAGTGGCCTTAGTAATCGGGACGCACGTTCAGGCCCCTATCCTGGCTCATCAGGCAAGGTGAGGACTCATACGTAGGCCTTTATTGTGGAGTTTGTGTAGGCAGCAGTGCAGGAGTGACCGGGTTTGATAATTGCGCTCCAATGTCGATGGGCTCTTCATTGTGGAGAAGCCACAAGTCAACTGCCCGGAATATGGCCCTGGGAACATTGGGTGGCATTGCTGCCTGGAGCATCACAATCATTGCTCCCTGGACTCTTAGCCGACGTTCCGGAGGTAGCCGACTAAGATGAGGGGTAAGGCTCCGAAGGAAGGTCTGGATTTTCTATGGCGCTTCTGTTCAGGTACTCCAGGACTCTTACATCAATAAGAGCCCTGTTGTCCTGTACTGCTACACTAGCAGAAGACAAGCGGCTGCGACGAGAGGCGCTCCATGGAGGTGGGTTCGAAGCAACCTTGGTTGTAGGGGATGGCTGTAACGTGTCCTCTGTTTGGACATGCTACATGGAGTAGACTGTGGATCTGGCTCCTCAAGCTGAGTGGCATAAGATTCCACTTCCTGCGAACCTTCCAAATTGTCCCTTGTTCTAGAAAATAATAATTTACATAAAATCATATTTAATTACAAGTAAAAATTTGTAGAACATAATAAGTTTAGCAGAAATAAAAATGGATGTCTTTTCTTCATTATAGGCCATCCACTGTATATTGTTGGGGGTGCGACTACATGCCCCCACGACTATCAGCTGTATTGAACGCAGCATAGCGACATAGCTTTTAACCAGTAAAGTACTGTCAATTCCTGACACACTTGTAGTTGGAGCTCACAGAAGTATGTACCGTGTATCACCACTACAAGTGTGTGTGGAATTGACAATACAAGCAGGTACAAAGAATGAAGGGGAAGCAGGCCACGTACAAGCGCCACTGGCACCAAAAATATTAAATATGTATGCATTTTTTTCACCCAATACCATACCTCCCAACCGTCCCGGATCCGGCAGGACAGTCCCGGTTTCTCACCACTGTTCCGCCGTCCCGGGCGGTCTGTAAATGTCCCGCTGGGCGCTGCATCAGAACAGCTAATCGCTGCTGACTGCAGCAGCGATCAGAAGAAGGCAGGAGTCTTGCGGCGGTGTTCTCAATGGGATCGATGCCGGCCCGTGAGTGGACCATTCCAGTCACCTGACCTGTCACCTGACCTGTCATCTGACCTCACCGGTCAGGTGACTGGACTGGTTCACTCCCGGGCCGGCATCGACACCAGTGAGAACGCCACTGCAAGATTCCTGCCTTCTTCTGTGACAGCAGTAGGGCCGGCTAAGCCCTTATTCACACGACAGGGTTTCCCGGTCTCGTGACGGCTGTTCATAAAACGGCTGTCACACGGCTGCAGTAGGAACAATAGACCCCTAATGGGGCTATTCACACAACCGATTTTTTGACGGCCCGGGAAACCTGGCCGTCAAAAAATGGGACATGCCCTATTTTTTGCCGTTTACCCGGCCGCCCGGCTCCCATAGAAGTCTATGGGGCCGGGTAATACACGGCCATCACCGGAATGTGTCCCGAGTGATGGCCGTGTCTTCCGTCGCTCGCGCTCTCTCTCCTCCTCACAGTGCAGAGTGCATGTGAGGAGGAGGAGGATCTTTTCTTGCTCCCTGTAGGAGTTGGAATCCCCAATCCCCGGCTGGGGATTGGGGATTCCGCTACAGGAGAAGTGAGTGACTACACTGTCCATATATGGACACAGCGACGTCACTCACTTCTGAAGCGGAATCCCGGACCCTGTGGCCGGGGAAATCCGCTACAGGAGAAGTGAGTGACTACACTGTCCATATATGGACACAGTGACGTCACTCATTTGTGAAGCGGAATCCCCGACCCTGTGGCCAGGGATTCCTCTCCAGGAGAAGTCAGTGACTACACTGTCTATATATGGACATTGAATTCAGTGACTTCTCCTGGAAGGGGGGGATGGGTGCAACCTACAGGGGGCTGTGTGGCATTACCTACAGGGGGCTGTGTGGCAATACCTGCAGGGGGCTGGGTGGCATTACCTACAGGGGGCTGTGTGGCATTACCTACAGGGGGCTGGGTGGCATTACCTGCAGGGGGCTGGGTGGCATTACCTACAGAGGGATGGGTGTCATTACCTACCAGGGAGGCTGTGGCATTATCTACAGGGTGCTTTGTGTGGCAACAAATTTAAATTAAATTGATCCCATTTTAAAACGGACAGGGAAAATAACTGATGCAAAACGGGTCAAAATCGGCCGTTAAAAACGGCAACACGGCCCGGAACAGAATCGGAACGGATACAAAACGGCTGGGAAAAACGGGCCAAAACCCTGTCGTGTGAATAAAGCCTACCTCTAATGCTCTCTGCTCTGGTGGCAATGTGGCACATACAGGGGGACTGTGTGTGGAGCTATCTACTGGGGGGCTGTGTGTGGAGCTTTCTACTGGGGGGCTGTGTGTGGAGCGATCTACAGGGGTGCTGTGTGTGGAGCTATCTACAGGGGGCTGTGTGTGGAGCTATCTACAGGGGGCTGTGTGTGGAGCTATCTACTGGGGGGCTGTATCTGGAGCTATCTACAGGGGTGCTGTGTGTGGAGCTATCTACAGGGGTGCTGTGTCTGGAGCTATCTACAGGGGTGCTGTGCGTGGAGCTATCTACAGGGTTGCTGTGTGTGGAGCTATCTACAGGGGGCTGTGTGTGGAGCTATTTACAGGGGGGATGTGTATGGAGCTATCTACAGGGGGCTGTATCTGGTGCTATCTACAGGGGGGTGGGTGGATGATTTTTCCATTGATCGGTAGCAGAGTTACACAACTGGAAAAAAAAAATCCCCATCATGTAACTCTGCTACCTGTCAATTGAAAAGTCATCCACCACAGGGTCTCCCTCTTGACTTTAATTGTTCTCAGCCTTTTGGTTTGTCCTGCAGCTGCTGCCGCCGTGATGAGCAAATGTTATACCCAAGATAGGAAAAGTAACATAAAGACGACATAACCGGATCCATAATATCTGTGATATCCAGACAGTCTAGAGATCTGCTGTGAGAATGTGCGCGTGTTATTTGCAGAAGGATCTGGCCATGATTTGATGTGTTTATGCGGGATATTGGCCGTGGTTGGTGGGCGTGGCTTAAAATGTCCCTCCTTTCCGAATTAAAAAGTTGGGAGGTATGCCCAATACTACTAGGACTGTAATACGGCATGACGAACATTGCCTACATATTTTAGGAACAAATTACAGTAAAGTTAAATAAATGCACCAAAATTATAACTTACGATCGAAGTTCCATGACATCCTTCAGGAACATCAGCTGCTCGGTGTAAATATATATATATATTTTTTGGAAGGAGCCTCTCCACTTTTCCCAACCTGGTTCTGCTCACGGCAGAATTGGTCCCGACACGAGTTCCACCGTGTTTTAACTTCGTGTACTTTAACCCGTTAAAGGGAAGGTGTCATGACATTTTTTTTTTATCATATTGCTTTTAATATGATATTAACATAAATTTTATTTATTTGTGTTCCCATGTTCTACTTTTTACTTTGTTCTTACTTTTACTTCTCTATGGGGGCTGTCATTTCTTTTTCATCTCTGTATGTGTCGATTAACCCCATAGAGAATGCGAATGGGAGCCGTTCCATTCTCTGAAGCGTACGCTGTCTGTGTGGGAACGGCGCATGCGCCGCTCCCACACAGACCAAAATGACGCTCGTTCGCAGAGCAAAATCCGGCACCATTTTCATGTGAACCGGAAGCCGCTGCCGGACAGTAAGATGACGACTTCCGGCCACTGCTTCTGGCCATATGTTCAAGGAAGCGAAGGCGCAAGGAATAGGAGCGGAGGCGGCGGCGGCAGGAGAAGGTAATTTATGTTTGTGTATGTAATGTGTGTATTATGTTCGTGTTATACTGTCGTCTGAGCACTGTATCTAATCCTCCTACACTGTGCAGTCGCTCAGAAAATGGCGGCACACAGTGTAGGAGGTTTGAAGATTGCCCCTCCTTCTCCTGGCTCTAGTCAGAATAAGGGAGGGGGGATTGTGTGAGGACACTAGAGAGAGTGTGTCTACCCCAAATTTGCAGCATAAAGCAATGAAGTTGCTTTACCACATTGACCATGCTGCAATTTTGGGAACTGCTCCCTCTAGTGCTCAGCACATGGAAATTTGAATCTAATTTATAATATTTCCTGACTTGTGAAATTTTTTTAAAAATTAAAACAACGTGTAATCACTTAAATAATAATTGTTTAACTAAAACTAGCGACACATTCCCTTTAAAAGACATATACTAGTTTGCACGTTCAGGACGCAGCCCCATTTTTCAAATCTGACATGTCACTTTATGTGGTAATAACTTCGGAATGCTTTTACCTATTCAAGCGATTCTGAGATTTACTCGTGACAGATTCGCCAAAATCCGAACATCAAGGGATTGGAATTGGCGGGCGTGCAACATAAAATGTCCCTTTTTGCTGATGACATGCTACTAATGCTCTCCCAACCCACTGTTTCCCTTCCCAACCTATTGAAAACTTTATCCGATTTTGCTTCAATTTCCGGGCTCGCTATTAACCCCACAAAATCAATCGCGTTAAAGGGAACCTGTCACCAGCATTTTAGCTATAAAGCCAGCAATACCTGGTGAAAGTGGGTGAAAAATCATTGTCATCTAAGCTATAAATATGTTCTAAGTAAGCTCTGTACCTTTAGTATTCCGTTTTTCAGTGGTCCCACGCCGTATGCAAATGAGCAGAAAAGAGTCAAATCTTCATCTGAAAAGAGTCAGATTTTCATTCCTCCAGCGTCTCAGAGTGGACTCCACCTCCTTCTTTTTGATTGACAGCTCCTTAGCCAGTCAGGGCCAGACAGGTGGCAACGGTGGGCGGGGTTAAGAAGCTGCATCCCAGAGGGAAAAATAATTACCATAAAAGGCGGGAAGAGTTTAAACGACGATATTTACAGACAGAGGAGGACTTCAGGAAAGAAGAGAACAGGAACGAACTCTGGACAGCTGCGGCCATTGAGGGGTCAGGCGAGTTTAACAGGTAAGATGTTGATGACAGGATCCCTTTAAACATTAATCTCTCCCAGCAAGTCCTGCACTCTCTACGTAGCCACTTTCCCTTTCAATGGGCCAAACACTCATTAGATTATCTGGGTATTCACCTGACCTCCTCCTATGACCAGCTATATTCCGCCAACTATCCCTCCCTTATTCGCTCCCTTACCTCTTCTCTGACATCATGGCAACACACCTATCTCTCTTGGGTTGGGCGGATTTCTGCGGTTAAAATTACCATCCTTCCCAGGCTTCTTTACTTGTTTCAAACCCTGCCAATTAAAATTTCGCCGCACATATTACGTCTCCTTCAGAACCGTATTTCCTCATTTATCTGGCGTGGCGCGCGTCCTAGAATATCCAGGTCTACTCTCTGCTTGCTGAAAATAGACGGAGGACTGGGTGTTCCTAATATCTCTAAATATTATCAAGCAGCTATGATAGCATCCTTAAAGAGGCTCTGCCACCAGATTCTCAAACCCCTATCTCCTATTGCATGTGATCGGCGCTGCAATGTAGATAACAGTAACGTTTAGTTTTTTTTTTTAAAACGTTCATTTTTGGCCAAGTTATGAGCTATTTTATATATATGCAAATGAGCTTTGAAATGGACAACTGGGCGTTTTTATTTAGTTATGTCCAACTGGGCGTGTATTGTGTTTTTAACTGGGCGTGTTTATGTGTATGATGCTGACCAATCAGTGACCAGTCAGCATCATACACTCATCTCCATTCACTTACAAGCAGCACAGCGTTCTTACTAGAACGATGTGCAGCCAGATACACAAGTGTCCTGATAATGAATACACATGAAATCCAGCCTGGACGTCATGTGTACTCAGAATCCTGACACTTCTGACTCTTTTCTTTGAGATTACAGCAAGCCACTCGTAATCTCGCGAGATTACGAGGTAAACGAGATTTCGTTTCTATTGCGAGTCAGAAGTGTCAGGATTCTCAATACACATGACGTCCAGGCTGGATGGTCATGTGTATTCATTATCAGGACACTAGATTAACGTTAATCAAGTGTCCTGATAATGAATACACATGACCATCCAGCCTGGACGTCATGTGTATTGAGAATCCTGACACTTCTGACTCTTTTCTCTGAGATTTACAGCAAGAGATTACGAGTGGCTTGCTGGAAATCTCAGAGAAAAGATTCAGAAGTGTCAGGATTCTGAGTACACATGACGTCCAGGCTGGATGTCATGTGTATTCATTATCAGGACACTTGTGTATCTGGCTGCACATCGTTCTAGTAAGAACGCTGTCCTGCTTGTAAATGAATTGAGATGAGTGTATGATGCTGACTGGTCACTGATTGGTCAGCATCATACACATAAACACGCCCAGTTAAAAACACAATACACGCCCAGTTGGACATAACGAAATAAAAACGCCCAATTGTCCATTTCAAAGCTCCTTTGCATATATAGAAAATAGCTCATAACTTGGCCAAAAATTAACGTTTTTTTTAAAAACAAAAACGTTACTGTTATCAATAGAGATGAGCGAACCGGGACAACCGAACCCGGTTTCGGTCCGAACTTCCGGTAAAGTTCGGTTCGCAGCGAATCCGAACTTCACCGGGTTCGGCCGAACCCGTTTTGACCGAACCCGGTCAAAAACATTATACAAATCGGCAGCCACTTATCTCTATCAATCACTGATAGAGAAAAGAGGCTGCTGATTAAAAATAAAATAAAAAGCATTTCATACGTACCCGGTCGTTGTCTTGTTGACGAGTCCCTCTTCTTCCTCCAGTCCGACCTTTTCTGACGCGGCAGCCTGTGATTGGCTGCAGAGGCCTCTGCAGCCTGTGATTGGCTGCAGAGGCCGCGGCAGCCTGTGATTGGCTGCAGCGCTCACATGGGCTGCATCGTCATCAAGGAATGTCGGGCCGGATGTCGAGAGGGACGCGTCACCAAGGCAACGGCCAGGAGACCGGACTGGAGGAAGCAGAAAGTTCTCGGTAAGTATGAACGTCTTTTTTTTTACAGGTACTGTGATCGGTAGTCACTGTCCAGGGTAGTAAAACAGTTACTGCCGATCAGTTAACTCTTTCAACACCCTGGACAGTGACTATTTAGGGTATGTGCACACACACTAATTACGTCCGTAAATGACGGACGTATTTCGGCCGCAAGTACCGGACCGAACACAGTGCAGGGAGCCGTGCTCCTAGCATCATAGTTATGTACGATGCTAGGAGTCCCTGCCTCTCTGCAGGACAACTGTCCCGTACTGTAATCATGTTTTCAGTACGGGACAGTAGTTCCACGGAGAGGCAGGGACTCCTAGCATCGTACATAAATATGATGCTAGGAGCCCGGCTCCCTGCAGGGTGTTCGGTCCGGTACTTGCGGCCGAAATACGTCCGTCAATTACGGACGTAATTAGTGTGTGTGCACATACCCTTACTGACGTCGCCTAGCAACGCTGCCGTGATGACGGGTGCACACATGTAGCCACCCGTCATTACGGGGCCTCATGCACACGACCATAAAAACACCGGTTATCACGGGTCGTAATTACGACCCGAAATAGCGGGCCCATAGACTTCTGTTAGCCACGGGTACCTTCCCGTTTTCTCACGGGAAGGTGCCCGTGCCGTTAAAAAGATAGAACATGTTCTATTTTTTTATTTTACGGGCCGTGCTCGTAATTACGACTGTGTGTGTGTGTATATATGGGTGTGTTTGTGTATATGTGTTTGTGTATATGTTTGTGTATATATGGGTGTATTTGTGTATATGTTTGTGTGTAGATGTTTGTGTGTGTTTTTGTATATGTGTGTGTTTGTGTATATGTGTGTATATGGGTGTGTGTGTGTATATGTGTTTGTGTATATGTGTGTTTGGGTATGTGTGTTTTTGTTTGTATATGTGTTTGTGTATATGTGTTCGTGTGTGTGTATAACGGTGTGTGTGTGTGTGTGTTTGGATATGTGTGTTTTTGTTTGTATATGTGTGAGTTTGTGTATATGTGTGTGTGTTTGTCTGTTTATGTGTGTGTGTGTGTGTGTATATCTTGTTGTGTTTGTGTATATATGTGTGTCTGTGTATGGTTGTTTGTTTGTGTGTGCGTGTATATATGTGTGTAGGTGAGTAGAAGTATTGGTATTGTTCACATTGATAACTGTTTTTTTATGTTGTTGCAGATTTTGATGTACCGATTGGACTACATCTTCGATTCGTTGGACTACTGCGTAGATCTGCGTTTTTTCAAATTTTAATAAAATGGTTAACGAGGGTTTTGTTGGGGATTTCTTATTTCAATAAAAAAGAATTGTCTTTGTGTTTTTTTTTCAAACTTTATTAGTGCCTAGATAATGGCAGTTGGCTGATTGACAGCGTCCATTATTAAGGCGGTACTTAGTGTTAGCCGGTGCAGAGGCTAGCACTAACCACCCATTATTACCCCGGTACCCACCACCACCAGGGGTGCCGGGAAGAGCTTGGTACGATCCAGTACCCGACCATCTGTTGTGATGGTCGGGTACTGGGGCGGCAGTAGGCTGGTATTATGAGGCTGGGAAGGGCCAAAATCAGTGGACCTTCCCACCCTTGTAATGCTAGGCTGCTGCTGCTGTGTTGTATCGGGCTGGTTATAAAAATGGGGGGGACCCCCACTTCGTTTTTTTTTGGGAATTTAACAAATTTAGCAATTGACGGGTCCCCCACATTTTTAATAACCAGCCATATACAAGGCCGCAGCAGTCTGGCATTACATGGGTGGGAAGGGCCACTGGTTTTGTCCATTCCCAGGCTAATAACACTGTGTTGTATGTGGCTGGTTATGATAAATTGGGTGGAACCCCATGTCTTTTTAAAAAAAAAAATTTAAATAAATAAATAATTTAAAAAAATGACGTGGGGTCCCCCCCACTTTTATAACCAGCCAGATACAACACAGCAGCAGCAGCCTAGCATTACAAGGGTGGGAAGGTCCACTGTTTTTGGCCCTTCCCAGCCTCATAATACCAGCCTGCGGCCGCCCCAGGGCCCGACCATCACAACAGATGGTCGGGTACTGGATCGTACCTGGCTCTTCCCGGCACCCCTGGTGGTTTTGGGTACCGGGGTAATAATGGTGGTTAGTGTTAGCCTCTGCACCGGCTAACACTAAGCCTCGCATTAGTAATGGATGTTGTCACTCAGACAGCGGCCATTACTAAAGTGGTAATAATAAAATTTGAAAAGAAAAAGACAAAGATATAGATAAAATATTTTATTGAAATAAAGCACCCACAACACAACCCTCATTAACCATTTTATTGTAGAAAAAAAAAACGTCATCTAAGTAGTCCTCGAAACCGACGTAGTCCAAACACCAAACCTGTAAAAAAATAAAATAATGAAATAAAACATGTCGTAGGCTTAGATTCAGTTTAATGTGTGATACTGACTGTTATACCATGTATAGAAGCCTGCCGTGAAGTTGACTTAGATACAGGGCGCCAGCAGACAGTATCATACATGGCCATACATACATATATACAAATATACATACATACATATATACAAACATACATACATATATACAAGCATGCACATATATACATGCAAATATACATACATGCAAACATACACACATATATACATGCAAACTATCATACATACATGCATACACACACATGAAAACATACATACATACAAACAAACATGCAAAGATACATACATACATATATACAAGCATGCACAAATATACATGCAAACATAAATACATGCAAACATAATTACATACATGCACATATATATAAACATACATGCAAACATACATGCAAAAATAAAAACATGCAAACATACATACATGCACATATATACATACATACATGACAACATACATACAAACATACATGACAACATACATACAAACATACATGACAACATACATACATGCAAACATACATACATGCAAACATACATACACACATGCAAACATATATACATGCAAATATACATACAAACATGCACATGTATACATACATGCCAACATACATGCAAACATACATGCACATATATACATACATACATGACAACATACATACATGCAAATATACATACATACACACATGCACATATATACATACATGCCAACATACATGCACATATATACATACATGACAACATACATACATACATACATACATGACAACATACATACATATATATATATATACACACATGCAAATATACATACAAACATGCATACATACATGCAAACATACATTCATGCAAACATACATGCAAACATACATACATACATACAAATATACATACACACATGCACATATATACATACATGACAACATACATACATACATACATACATGACAACACACATGCAAAAATACATACATGCAAAAATACATACATACATGCAAATATATACATGCAAATATACATACAAACATGCACATATATACATACATGCCAACATACATGCAGATATACATACATACATACATGACAACATACATACATGCCAACATACATACATACATACATACATGCCAACATACATACATGCCAAAAAATAATAATAATACGTTCATACTTACTTTCCTCCTGTCCGGCCTCCAGCGATGACGTTTCATTCATGTCGCCGCTGCAGCCTGTGATTGGCTGCAGAGGCGGTCACGTGGGATGAAGCGTCATCCTGACGTGCGTGACCGCCACTACAGCCTGTGATTGGCTGCAGCGGCGAAAGGGATGAAACGTCATCGCTGGAGGCCGGACAGGAGGAAAGTAAGTACGAACGTATAATTTTTATTTTTTTATTACATTTAAATGGTATTTTCCGCGCGCCGAGCATGTACTGTGAAGGTTGCTGAAAGAGTTAATGCAGCCCATTAACTCTATCAGCACCCTGGACAGTAGCATGCTCGGCGCACGTAAGTGACAGGTTCGGTCAGAACTAGTTCGGTCCGAACCGAACTTTTTTGTGAAATTCGGCGAACTAGCCGAACCGAACTTTTGATAAGTTCGCTCATCTCTAGTTATCAACATTGCAGCGCCGATCACATGCAATAGGAGATAGGGGTTTGAGAATCTGGTGACAGAGTCTCTTTAACTAAATTACACGTTTCTGTGAATAAGCCTCTATGGGTGTACCTGGATATTCCGGAGGTGTCGCCCACCCCTATACAATCTTTGCCTTGGTTGCCCCCCTCCTTACGCTCTACCCACCTCTCCCCCTCTCTTACACACATTTTAACGGTTTGGGACTCCATCAAATACTCTTGCAGATGGATTTCTCCACATCTTCCCCTCATCTCTCTATGGCACAACCCTCTGTTCTCTCCAGGCGCAGACAACTATCACGCCTTTAAATGGTGGTGGTCGAACGGCATACTCAGGGTTCACCACCTTCTCACGCCCACCCACTCCCGGATTCTCTCGTTCTGTGAACTCCAGACCTCTAAGCAGATCCCCAGTGGCGAGTTATTCAGATATCTGCAGCTCAAGAACTCGATTACTTCTCTCCTTAATAACAAGGATACATCTGACTCTTGCTCACAGTTCGAGAGAATCTGTGACACCTGCCAAACCTCTAGAGGGATCATATCTCTCTTATATAAATGGCTCCTTAGCAACCCATCCCCTACTCCTCATACATATGTGGACCGATGGCACCGGGACTTGGGGACGACGCTTGAACCGGCAGAGTGGCGCAGTATTTGGAGCGCAGTTTTGCATTGCTCTATTAACACGAATATCCTGGAATCTGCATATAAAGTCATGATGCGGTGGTACTTGGTCCCTAGCCGAATTGCACACGCGTTTCCCACTTATCCTGCCTCCTGCTTTAGGGGTTGCCCTGCGCCCGGTGACATGCTCCACATATGGTGGTCTTGTCCTAAACTTGTTAGATTCTGGAGTAGAGTCTTTGGTCTTGCCCAGAGTCTGTTTGGTATAATTTTACATAAAGACCCCAAGTTAGCTCTCCTCCACCTCAAACCCCCTGAACTAACGCATGCACAATTTCAGTTGTTCTCCTACATCCTTTTGGCCGCTAAATTGACTATTGCCCACTCCTGGAAAAAGCAATCTGTCATTTTTGCAGGTGTCAAAACCAGAATGGACCAAATATTTCTGAATGAAAAACGTACAAGTATTTTATTAGATAGGATTGCCAGATTCTAGTCGCTTTGGCTGTCCTGGATCAACTACGCCTACTCTCACTTACCTGCTGCAATGATCACTGCTTTTTAAAAATTTTCTAACGACTTTTATTTTTCTAGATCTCTGACCGACCGCTCCTTTACCTTTACCCATTTTTCCGATCCCCTTTCTCCGTTCCCTCTTTCCACTTCCTAACTTTGTTTTTTTTTCCTTTTTTTTTACGTGCTTTTATCCCTACTGCCATGACTGTTTGACATATTGTCTAGTTCATTACTGTATTAGTTGTATATTGTATATTATATACTTCTTTTTTTGTGTTTACACAATACATTTCCTCACTTTGTTGTTAAATCTCAATAAAATTTGTTGAAAAGAAAAATGACTGACTGCAGGAAATGGAGAAAAGGACTTATAGTTTCTTGAAGAACTCACTGCGGCTCCTTCTGGTTAGTGAATTATGAAAAAGGACACAACCGGCTGAGTTTTAAAGGGAAAGGCTACGTAAATAAAGTTTTTAGATTTCACTGGAGAGTTCACAGAGAAAGATGCCCCTTCACTAAAAGACAAACCAACAAAGTACAATAGCAAACATGCATCCCCACCTGGCACATCAACTCCTCCCAACGAACCCACACTCTGGAATACGCAGCCCAAGTATTAGTACTCACGGACCGTCGTATCAGTCCCACTGAAACCGAGAGAGAGAATCACTATGTCATTGACAATTCCTGGATCATGAACAGTCACAAAGCAAGCATTCAAAATCAAGCAATTATACCACCGGAGGGGAATTAGCCATCTGTTTGTTGATGACTTGCGCACTACACCCAGGTTATCAGAACAGAAACTTACCTTTCTGTTGCGATAACGCTCACCCCAAATATGCCATCATATTGGGAAATAATTCTAGCAGAGCCAAATTGGTCACTAAAGTACGCCCCAAAACCATGCGCACCCGAAGCATCCGTATGCAACTCCATATTCACGCTAGACACAACCGCATCCATCCACACTGACTTTCCGTTGTACAAAACCAAGAATTCATCCCACACAGCCAAGTCTGCTTGCACATCCGAAGACAATTGAATAAAATGATGAGGTGCTGCCATCTCCGCCGTAGCAAAGGCCAGCTGGCGGCACAACACTCATGGGCATAATCATACAGACAAAATTCAACTTCCCTAACAATGACTGAACCTGCCGTAGCTGTGCCTAACCAGACCCCCGCATCCGAGCCACCATCTCCCTCAGGTTGAGGAGCTTGTCATCCGGCAATCTACACTCCATGTGGACCGTATCAATAACAATGCCCAAAAACTTAACGGTCGTCGTCAGACCCTCCGTCTTTTCGGGCACTAAAGGTACTCCAAACAAACTCGCTATGTGCTCCATCATATGTAACAATATGGAGCATACTACCCACTCTAAGAAGGTGCTGAACATTTTTAAATATGTGCACGAGATAGAACAGCCCATAGGAAGACAACAATCTACGTAAAACACACCCTCCCAACAAAACCCTAACAACGGAAAACTATCTGGATGAACTGGCAACAACCGAAATGCCGATTCTATGTCGGTTTTCGCCAACAGGGCACCAAATTTCCTAACCCAAGAAACCGCGGTGTCAAAAGATGTATACGACACTGAACAGAAGTAGGGATCAATGCCATCATTTACTCACCTGCCCGCTAGGTGTGACAGGTGGTGAATGAGGCAAAATGTATTGGGTTCCTTCTTCAGGGTCCCAAAAGAGAAACCCACATGTCCCCCCAAGAGGAATCAAGAAATGGGCCCACAATTCTCCAGAGCTCCACCTCCTTCGTGATTTTATCCGCCACCACCCCTGGCCTAGCCAGAGCCGAGGCCAAGTTCCTATGAACGGTGAATGTCCCACTCCGCCAACACAGTATATGAAAACCATCCGCGTACCCAGCCCACAAGAACTCCGCCGCTGACCTATCTGGATACCTCCCTAGGTAAGGCAGCATCTTTATTACCTTCGCTGGCGTTGCCCCTCTTCTGCCTAGCATCCTGCACCTTTCCTTTTCCTCGTTTAAAACATCTAGACACGCTATGTGCGCCACCGCAGCAGGAGCACTCATGCTTGTAACGACATTCCGACATGAACTTACAATGTCCTTCATTAAACTGCCAAGAACAGCCCTTTCTTGTTCCAGCCAAGTACGCCGAACCTGAGGCACCCCGGCTGTCCCAAGGAAAACACTGCCTGCTACCTTTTGGCGCGGCCATGAGCCACATCCAGAGACTGATGTCTTTATGGTCCCACCACAGTGTGGGCCATACTGATTTACGCTGCGTAAACTGTTCATCGTAGCGCAGCCAAGCGATGCCCCCATACACACGGTAAGCCTCACCTATCCCATTCATGTAGCAAAATAACGCGGAACAATTTTCCAGAGCCTTCTCCATCACCACGCTGGCCAGTATTGCAAATGCCTGAAGCCAATTAGCAAAAGTACAAGGAATGAAGCGATATTACCGCTTTTCCTCCTCGTCCTTTTTACTCTCATCTGGCTTCACACGATCCAAATTTAATTTCTCAAGGGGTAACAAGGAGACGATCTCTCAAGTATTTGTCCTTCCAAATCTTCCCCCTGACTTCCGACTTCAGATGTGCCCCAAGAGGTCCCTCAAAACACACATAAACCTCCCCTTTAGCCGCATCTGCCAGCCTCACATCCTCCACCGGTTTAGCCTTACAAGAGGCACCCTTGTCACCCGGGTGTGCGCCACTCCCAGACACTTTCTCACCTTGACCATTCACCGCACTCCCGGTATCCGCCACCCCAGGAGCATCCACCACAGGCACAACTGCATTCGTTACCACAACCGATCCCACAGGACCCACCTCTCTCACACTCGGCACATCCATGACAGGTAACCCACCTGACTGCCCCAGCGCAGAACACACAGCCGCAGGGGAAACACTTACCTCTTGCGAACCACCCCAAACCGAGAAAACCATGTGAGCACCCCAGACAACAGTTCCTGCACGGATCACGGGGCCTAACACACCCCCACACCCAATGGTAATACAGTCCCCCCAACTCCCCCAATACCCGCCTGCTCATCACCTGGCCGTCCCTGAGCAGGATACCCAGCAACCACCGCTGTAGCATCCCGGACTCTTTTAGGCCGACCTGCAGGTCCCTCGGCCATCACTGTGGAAATCACTCCACGAAGAGGGGGCACATAAGGGAACCCCTCATCGCTCTTCACGGCCTCCTCGTGCAGTTTTCGTTCCTCCTGGGAAACTCCGGCAACCGCATCACTCTGGAGCGCAGGGCCAAGGGAGCTAGGCTCTGCCCCTGGTTTTGACAAGCAGCCTGCAGTCATACAATGCTGCGCAGGACACAGTGCTGAGCCCTCAGCCCCATGGAGCGATCGCGTAGTCTAAAGGGGGGAGAAATCCGGCCGCCTCCTGCTGAGTCTCGCCGTTGCAAGGAATTCCTCCCCAACCGCAGGTCCGCCACAGCCAAGCATCTCCGGCCGACTGCGGCGAGAGGGTCCCTTTAGGAGCTGCTCAAACGGCACTGGATCCTAGGTGTAGCCGCAGTGCTGATGCGTTTTAGCAGTCTAGAACTGCGGGCCCGGACCCTGGCCCCTGGTTCTGCCGCCGCTTCCCCGCTAGTGGACACTGCAGCCATCAGAGTGGACTGCACCCACTCCTGTCCTCTTCATGAACAGCGGCCAAAAAAGCCTCCATGGAGGACACCATATCTCTCAGCAAACAGCAGATTGGAGAAACCTGACCTGTAGTGTTATAACTTCTGTCGTCTGCGCGCCAAGCTGAATCCCTTCCTATGCTCAGCCCCTTATATAACCTGGCCCGTGAAGTGCCCACACCTGCCACCTGCTGGTTTCCAATAAAATGACATTCAAAATCTTAACCCTTTCAATGACTTCTAAGCCTCCCTGATTCTACCTCAGTCAAGCCGCATTCCACTAAGGCTTCACTCCGTTCCATCGCTCTCCATACTGCTAAGTGCCGTGTCATCATAATTAAGCCTAAATGGATATATCTGGAAAACCTATACATCTAGACCCAAGGTTGTTGTTAAAACGCTTAGGGTATGTGCACACGAGAACTGTCTTTTATGTCTGAAAAGACAGACTGTTTTCAGGAGAAAACAGCTGCGTCGTTTCAGACGTAAAAGCTCCTCCTCGCATTATGCGAGGCGTCTTTGACGCTCGTAATCTTGAGCTGCTCTTCATTGTCTTCAATGAAGAACGGCTCAAATTATGTTGCAAAGAAGTGTCCTGCACTTCTTTGCCGAGGCAGTCATTTTACGCGTCGTCGTTTGAGAGCTGTCAAACGACGACGCGTAAATGACTGGTCGTCGGCACAGTACGTCGGCAAACCCATTCAAATGAATGGGCAGATGTTTGCCGACGTATTGTAGCCGTATTTTCAGATGTAAAACGAGGCATAATACGCCTCGTTTACATCTGAAAATAGGTCGTGTGAACCCAGCCTTACAGTAAATAATCACTGTCTGCTACACAGCAATTTTAGTACCTGCTTTAAGAATTATGTCTTAGCAATAATTCAATACAGAACGACCTCTACTTTGAGCTTTGCATTGATTACTATGTCAAAAGTACAACATAACAAATCCCAGGGAAGGTTCTGGATAGTAGTTACATAGAATATTAGGTTGGAAAAGATCAAATCCATCAAGGTCAACAAACTGCATGTCAATATGTCATAAACTGACATTTCCGGGGAGTACTGATTCTCAATAAGACGTGCAATTATAAAGAAAAGTAAGACATTATACTCTAGATTTTGATCAATAGAAAGAAAATTCCTTCTTTTGCATTTCAATGATAGTTATCACATGAAGAAATCTTAGTCCTTATTATTATGGTTATTTTCTATCCGATGCAATAGACACATATTATATACCTATTTGTAAAAAAGAGACCAGTATGTTGAAAGCCAATTTTAAGTCCCTTATATAACATTTATTATTATATTGTGATATATACAGTATATATATATACAGTATATATCACAATATATACAGTATATATATACAGTATATATATACAGTGAAGGAAATAAGTATTTGATCCCTAGGTTAATTTTACCATTGAGAGATAGATTTTATAAAAAAAAAAAAAAAATCACATTGTCAAAATTATATATATTTATTTGCATTGTGCACAGAGAAATAAGTATTTGATCCCTTTGGCAAACAAGACTTAATACTTGGTGGCAAAACCCTTGTTGGCAAGCACAGCAGTCAGACGTTTCTTGTAGTTGATGATGAGGTTTGCACACATGTTAAAAGGGAATTTTGGTCCACTCTTTGCAGATCATCTGTAAATCATTAAGATTTCGAGGCTGTCGCTCGGCAACTCGGATCTTCAGCTCCCTCCATAAGTTTTCGATGGGATTAAGGTCTGGAGACTGGCTAGGCCACTCCATGACCTTAATGTGCTTCTTTTTGAGCCACTCCTTTGTTGCCTTGGCTGTATGTTTCGGGTCATTGTCGTGCTGGAAGACCCAGCCACGAGCCATTTTAATGTACTGGTGGCGGGAAGGAGGTTGTCACTCAGCATTTGACGGTACATGGCTCCATCCATTCTCCCATTGATGCAGTGAAGTAGTCCTGTGCCCTTAGCAGAGAAACACCCCCAAAACATAATGTTTCCACCTCCATGCTTGACAGTGGGGATGGTGTTCTTTGGGTCATAGGCAGCATTTCTCTTCCTCCAAACACGGCGAGTTGAGTTAATGCCAAAGAGCTCAATTTTAGTCTCATCTGACCACAGCACCTTCTCCCAATCACTCTCAGAATCATCCAGATGTTCATTTGTAAACTTCAGACGGGCCGGTACATGTGCCTTCTTGAGCAGGGGGACCTTGCGGGCACTGCAGGATTTTAATCCATTATGGCGTAATGTGTTACCAATGGTTTTCTTGGTGACTGTGGTCCCAGCTGCCTTGAGATCGTTAACAAGTTCCCCCCATGTAGTTTTTGGCTGAGCTCTCACCTTCCTCAGGATCAAGGATACCCCACGAGGTGAGATTTTGCATGGAGCCCCAGATCGATGTCGATTGACAGTCATTTTGTATGTCTTCCATTTTATTACTATTGCACCAACAGTTGTCTCCTTCTCACCCAGCGTCTTACTTATGGTTTTGTAGCCCATTCCAGCCTTGTGCAGGTCTATGATCTTGTCCCTGACATCCTTAGAAAGCTCTTTGGTCTTGCCCATGTTGTAGAGGTTAGAGTCAGACTGATTAATTGAGTCTGGGGACAGGAGTCTTTTATACAGGTGACCATTTAAGACAGCTGTCTTTAATGCAGGCACCAAGTTGATTTGGAGCGTGTAACTGGTCTGGAGGAGGCTGAACTCTTAATGGTTGGTAGTGGATCAAATACTTATTTCTCTGTGCACAATGCAAATAAATATATATAAGTTTGACTTTGTGATTTTTTTCTTTTTTTTAATATAATCTATCTCTCACTGGTAAAATTAACCTAGCCTAAAAATTCTAGACTGTTCATGACTTTGACAGTGGGCAAACTTACAAAATCAGCAAGGGATCAAATACTTATTTCCTCCACTGTATATACATATATATATATATATATATATATATATATATATATATATATATATATATATATATATATATATATCTATATATATATATATATATATATATATAGATATATCTATATATAGATATATAGATATCTATAAATAGATATATCTACATATAATTTTTTTTTCCGGGATTTCTTCTTCTAATTTGAAAATCCAGCAACAACTTGCTCCCAACTCCTCAGTGGTTCAATATGCTGAAATCTAAGGTGATGTTTGCATCACACAGGCAATTTCGTTCAGTCATCCTAAGGATTCCTTATGCCTTCAGAACTGACTTAAAGGTAACAAGATAGTCACTAGTGAATTTCATTCCATGACAATAATTAGCAGCTTTGCAGGATGAAAGAGTCAAAAACTGCTGAATGGCTGAGTGATCAAAGTAGTTCTACATAGCATCCAAAATGGCTGACTATAACCTATTGTCCCCTCTTACAGTAGGAATAACAGCACTTGGGCACAAATAGATACTATAAGTACAGTACAGATTAGTAGAACACAAGTTTATGCACCGATGTTTTATTAGTTATTTTCACTTAGAAAATGTATACAAAGAGTATACAAGCCCCAATCCCCTAATCTAAATCACCTCTTGTTTAGATCCGATGATGACTTTGGCTGAAAGAGTATGCATCAAACGCTACAATAAAACCGCTCTGTTTGAACAAGGCCTTGTACCTGGAATAGTCTGAAAAGGAAAAATGGTGGTGGTGGTGACTGGCGCTGACAGGATCACACACATAGTTTTGTTTCAGTTCTTGGCTTAGTTTTTTGAGCCAAACAAAAGAAGGAACACAAAAGAAAGGAGATGCACCAGTCTTTTTTTTTTTTTTTGTTAACTCTTCTTGCCTTTGGTTCCACTTCTGGCTTTGGTTCAAAAACTGCAGCAAGAACTGCTTTAAAACAGTGTGTGTGATCCTGACCTATATGTATTGAATGGGAGCTAATTTCCTTTTTGAAATTCTATATTGCACAGTTCAGTTAGATACTAGTAATATTTTCTTCAGTTTATGCAGCAAAACAGTTAATAGATATCTCTCATAAAACATCCCACCCTCTCAATAGAAACAAGCACAAGTTAAAAACAGCTCAATTAAATGACAAACATATCACTTACAATCCATTTATTATTCTAGAATTTGGGTAGATGCAGAATACTGTTTAACTGCGACTACTTCCTAACAGCTTCCAAAACTCGGTGCTGTCAGAGATACTGCTATTTTAATATAGTTTTTACCTCATTTTATATTTTATTCATGGAAACTGCAGGTCAAGAAATCATGCACAAAATAATAGGTGAGGGAAGCAGCGCCGTTATAAGCAATGCCTATGCACTGTATTTTACCCATAACTCTGCGCTTGACATATTTCAACTTTCAATAACATATACAGCAGCTGCCACAGAATTTCAATCATCTGCTCTGTCACCAAGTTGACAAAATGACTTGGAGGAATAAAATAAAAAATATATATTTTTCATGTTTCCCAAATGAGCAGTACAATGTCATGGAAATTAGGTTACAAAAAACATAAAGCATCTGCATGAGATTCAGTGTCCTCAGTGCAGTCAAGGTCACATACTGTATATTACCCTAATAATGCATTATGTAATGTTTCACCTCCCTGTTCCCATAAACATTGAGCTATAAAAACAATGAATATAGATGCAAAAGTCATCAATTAATAGAATATCTAAATTACACATTTCACCTTCTTCGAGTGGGAAGGATGACACAGATTTCAAATGTAAATTCAGTGGAAAATGAGTAGGACATTCATAAAATACCATTATAACCTATATATATATATATATATATATATATATATATATATATATATATATATATATATATATATATATCCTGAGCATATATCCATAACATAAGACAAAAATAATAATATTCACGAAACCAATATGAAGCTAATCAATAATAAATAACTAAAAAATAATGCAAAAATATACTTTATTAGTCCCCTATCAAAGGACAAAATACCCCCCTACAATTATTAGACAAATACAAAAACAGTTAAAATACATAAGTAAAAATGGTCTCAGGCGAATACAAATCACATCATTCCAGAGGATGGAAGTCAAAAACACTGTTGTGGTATATAATCAG
The DNA here is from genome assembly GCF_050947455.1 of Rhinoderma darwinii. NCBI lineage: Eukaryota > Metazoa > Chordata > Amphibia > Anura > Rhinodermatidae > Rhinoderma > Rhinoderma darwinii. The sequence continues at coordinate 105,650,650 of NC_134689.1, forward strand.
TAACACATCATAAGGCAGGAAATACCTAGGAATATCCCACCTATAGTATCATAGTTCCGAATATAATTCTAACAGTGAAAAATATTATTGACAAAACTCCTTAATTACCTATAGTGGACATGGTGGCAAATGAAAGGTATGCACCTGAGGAGACACCTTGACGCGCGTTTCGCAACCTTCGTCAGGTTGCGAAACCTTCGTTTTATTCCCTTCTTCAGGAAATAAAACCTTTGTCTTATTCATAAAATTACATTGCCAGCAATGCAGGGATTTTCTAGCTATACCGGCTTAGTTTAGCATCACATATTAATCCCCATAGTTTCTACTCTTAAATATAAGTTAAAAGTGTTTTTCTCTAGCACAACATTCTATTCATTTATTTCTAAATTATTTTGGTCTAACAGACATTTCCAAAAGTGACAACTACTAATGGTAACATGAAATGTATAATGTTTCTTCTAAAGAGATCATGCTCCGTGCCAGTTTCTACATGAAAAAGAGGCCTTTTCCACTCTCGAAATGCATTGCATTGTACACTTTAAATCAATAAAGATCCAAGATTTTATCAGTCGCCCCGTATATACTACCGATTGAAACATCAGTGGAAGCTACAGTAGCCCTCTTTTTGTTGATGGTATATTTCCCATTTCTTATTTGATGAACCGTCACCATCTCAAGCCTGGGAAGGGAGTGACACAATATAAATTTTGAATATTGAACTCCCAGTACAACATAACCAGGTGAGTAGATCCATTATAATTTTTTTTCCTGTGTCACTAGATTATTCCTTTATGAAGCGCCATTTCTATATTTTATATAATCAGGAAGACTGATAGTGTAATAGGTCAGGATCTACCCAACTAAATGATATGCTGTCTCTTTGGTGATAAGGCTTAGCATTTGGTGGACCAAGTGGATAGTCTAATCGGTGGGCTAGACATGACCCAGCCCTCTTACTCCAAATTAAAATTAATGACAGAATTAGTGGAAAGTAAAGGATCCTAAAGAGTCATCTTTGGGGATGAAGTAATAAACTGGAAGTCCTGTTAAGTAGGTGTTCTCTGAAGTGCTTCCATGTGAAACACAGACAAGGCAGAGGGAGCTAAGGGAGTTGAATATAAAATCCTTGATGTAAGAAACAGGTTTTGGTAAGGATGGTGTAAGGAGAAGTAAGGAACATTAGGAGAACAATCTTAATGCTGATAATGGACTGCACCTAATTCTAGATGATAGATTTCTTAGAAGGCTGAAGGATTATTCAAAATGAGGAGGCTTGGGAAACTTGGCAATAAAAAATAATATAATTTAAGTATTTAAAACAAACTGATGGCACAGAATATGCATCGTTGAGCTACAACGGATAAAATAAAAGCAATAGGAATGAAAAGTGGAAAATGAGAGGCCAACTGCAAAAAAGAATAAAACAGATTCTCAAAAAGTATATTAATAGCAAAAAAAAAGCTTGTCCTGAAAATCTACAGATACATAAAGTATTTTGATCATTGGTGATATTAGAAAGAAAGTACTATTAAATAAACTTTTCTTATATGGGTACACAAAAGAGCAGACAACTAGGCATATGTTTATCTAAGAAACCTATAGAGAAAGGAGGTCAAGTACACTCAAGATATTACAATAGAAAAACTTCTTTATTAACAAATGCAGGAAACAGGACAATTAAAAAATGAGTCATACAATGTAAGTTGGCGTCAGCCCATGTTGTATATAAATATTAATGGTAACACATAATGTCACAAATGAGTAACAAGGCCCGGGATCAATACTGTTGTATATTAGACAGTCTTAAATGCATATGGCTATATGTAACACATCATAAATAGGCGGTACAGGTGGTGCAGATCCTCAGGTTGAAAACACTATTTGCCTGTTGTGTAGAGTTTATAAGCAGTATAAACAAATATATGTGGCCAATACACATGGATGAAATCATTCACATATAAGATACACAGTTTAACAAGTGTTGTATAGTGTAAGTCGTAAGTGTGATTGGTAGCACAATGTAGTATATCTAAAGCAAATACAGGTGAAAAGTCGAAGATCTGAGTCCTATTACCAGCAGATAGCCAGATGCATGGAAAGAAAGTAGTATTACGTACCCGGATTCATGTAGGCAACATGGGGGAGACGCCAGTCCCGACGCGCGTTTCGGCTGATGCCTTCGTCCGGGGATGGCGTCTTCCCGGCGGGACCCTCCCTTAAAAATGGGCATAATTAGACCGTAATTGGTGTCAGTGGGTGATGTCGGAGGTACTCGGCGACAGGCCGGGGGTAGCAAGATGGCTACTCCCCACTTCCGGTACCGAGTCATCCAGGCGGAAGTGCGCGGACGCTGTCTGACAGCGCCGCCCACGTCCAACCAGGATCAGAGACTCGGCCGAGAGTGAGTGAGCCACTCCCCCACCCCCTGCCAGCGCACACCTCCTCCTCCCAGATAGTACTTAGAACGGAGACGTAGATTGGAAACACTGATGACATTGGCGGTGGAAGTATGTGAGTGTATTGGGGAAACTTAAAAACGATAGACATTATTGATGGGGGATGCAAATGCGATCTATATGCAGGTAGATTGGCAAGAAACAAAAGGAGAAAGAAACAAAAACAAAGAAGAAAACAACGAACAATACAGAAAAGTGAAAAGAAAAACACAAGTATATGTGATGTGACATGAAAGACGGTCCATGATGAGTAAAAATGAAAAAAATATATAAATAATTGAATAAAGGAAGAGGACCGAAGAGAAGTGAATAAATAAATGAATAAAGATATAGAACTTGTGTAGAGTAATAAAAAAGTGTTATATAAGTATATATACAACCAGTGTACAGTGTATTGTACCTATGTACAAAAATAAATAATGTGAAACAATAAATTAATAACGGTATAAAGGATTTGATAGTAAAAATATAATGGACATGTTGAATAATATGTGAACAAATCCAGGAAATATGGGAAAGTGTTACAGATGTGTATATACAAAAATATACATACAATATATTAGATAGTTATGTTGATGAATAAATAAAGTAGTAGAATAATGTAAACACAAATTTTGTATAAATGCAAGTGCATGTTCACCAATACTCATGTATATAGAAATCATAAATAAATAGAAATAAAATTAGATAAGAATACACAGAGGGTCCCGCCGGGAAGACGCCATCCCCGGACGAAGGCATCAGCCAAAACGCGCGTCGGGACTGGCGTCTCCCCCATGTTGCCTACATGAATCCGGGTACGTAATACTACTTTCTTTCCATGCATCTGGCTATCTGCTGGTAATAGGACTCAGATCTTCGACTTTTCAACTGTATTTGCTTTAGATATACTACATTGTGCTACCAATCACACTTACGACTTACACTATACAACACTTGTTAAACTGTGTATCTTATATGTGAATGATTTCATCCATGTGTATTGGCCACATATATTTGTTTATACTGCTTATAAACTCTACACAACAGGCAAATAGTGTTTTCAACCTGAGGATCTGCACCACCTGTACCGCCTATTTATGATGTGTTACATATAGCCATATGCATTTAAGACTGTCTAATATACAACAGTATTGATCCCGGGCCTTGTTACTCATTTGTGACATTATGTGTTACCATTAATATTTATATACAACATGGGCTGACGCCAACTTACATTGTATGACTCATTTTTTAATTGTCCTGTTTCCTGCATTTGTTAATAAAGAAGTTTTTCTATTGTAATATCTTGAGTGTACTTGACCTCCTTTCTCTATAGGTTTCGTAGTAATGCTATGGTCAGAGTACCAGGTCATATTGGGTTATATGTGTGTTCTCCTCAGTCTATAGGTATAGCTATTTGTGTTACCTTGACTTTTATAGATATATAAAGATATATATTCTTGGAGTTCACACGATTCCTGCTTGTGTACATATTGGTTGTATATGTTTATCTAAGGCCTCATGCACACGACTGTAAGGGATTTTACTGTCAGCAAATATGGATTCGACGGCTACGGATACACATTCATAGCCGTCCGCAATTGCGGAAGCTCCCATAGACTTCTATGGGCAAGTCTGTGCCGCAATTGCGGACAAGAATAGGACATGTTCTATATTTTGTGGATCGTTTCTACAGCCCTGACACACATCGGTAAATATGCAGAAAGGTGTCTGTGGCCAATAGAAATGAATGGGTCCGTAATTACGGATTCCATAATTACAGATGGAAATGAGGGTCGTGTGCATGGCGCCTAACACTGTAGTAGCATCAGAAGTAATGATTTGTCATGACTAATAGTCAAAAAAGTGAAGAAAAATAATGGGACTAAGCTATTGGGCCTGATAGTTTCCATCCTCAAGATTAGAGATGAGCGAACTTATCAAAAGTTCGGTTCGGCTAGTTCGCCGAATTTCACAAAAAAGTTCGGTTCGGACCGAACTAGTTCTGACCGAACCTGTCACTTCCGTGCGACGAGCATGCTACTGTCCAGGGTGCCGATAGAGTTAATGGGCTGCACTAACTCTTTCAGCAACCTTCACAGTACATGCTCAGCGCGCGGAAAATACAATTTAAATGTAATAAAAAAATAAAAATTATACGTTCGTACTTACTTTCCTCCTGTCCGGCCTCCAGCGATGACGTTTCATCCCTTTCGCCGCTGCAGCCAATTACAGGCTGTAGTGGCGGTCACGCACGTCAGGATGACGCTTCATCCCACGTGACCGCATCTGCAGCCAATCACAGGCTGCAGCGGCGACATGGATGAAACGTCATCGCTGGAGGCCGGACAGGAGGAATGTAAGTATGAACGTATTATTATTTTTTTTTGGCATGTATGTATGTATGTATGTATGTATGTATGTTGGCATGTATGTATGTATATCTGTGCATGTATGTTGGCATGTATGTATATATGTGCATGTTTGTATGTATATTTGCATGTATATATTTGCATGTATGTATGTATGTATGTTTGCATGTGTGTATGTTTGCATGTATGCATTTTTGCATGTATGTTGTCATGTATGTATGTATGTATGTATGTTGTCATGTATGTATGTATGTATTTGCATGTGTGTATGTATATTTGTATGTATGTATGTATGTTTGCATGAATGTATGTATGTTTGCATGTATGTGTGTTTGCATGAATGTATGTTTGCATGTATGTATGCATGCATGTTTGTATGTATATTTGCATGTGTGTATATATATATGTATGTATGTATGTATGTATGTTGTCATGTATGTATGTATGTATGTTGTCATGTATGTATATATATATGCATGTATGTTGGCATGTATGTATATATGTGCATGTGTGTATGTATGTATATTTGCATGTATATATTTGCATGTATGTATGTTGTCATGTATGTATGTATGTATGTATGTATGTATGTATATATGTGCATGTATGTTTGCATGTATGTTGGCATGTATGTATACATGTGCATGTTTGTATGTATATTTGCATGTATATATGTTTGCATGTGTGTATGTATGTTTGCATGTATGTATGTATGTTTGCATGTATGTATGTTGTCATGTATGTTTGTATGTATGTTGTCATGTATGTATGTATATATGTGCATGTATGTATGTTTGCATGTTTTTATTTTTGCAGGTATGTTTGCATGTATGTTTATATATATGTGCATGTATGTAATTATGTTTGCATGTATTTATGTTTGCATGTATATTTGTGCATGCTTGTATATATGTATGTATGTATCTTTGCATGTTTGTTTGTATGTATGTATGTATGTTTTCATGTGTGTGTGTATGCATGTATGTACGTATGTATGATAGTTTGCATGTATATATGTGTGTATGTTTGCATGTATGTATATTTGCATGTATATATGTGCATGCTTGTATGTATGTTTGTATATATGTATGTATGGCCATGTATGATACTGTCTGCTGGCGCCCTGTATCTAAGTCAACTTCACGGCAGGCTTCTATACATGGTATAACAGTCAGTATCACACATTAAACTGAATCTAAGCCTACGACATGTTTTATTTAATTATTTTTTTTTACAGGTTTGGTGTTTGGACTACGTCGGTTTCGAGGACTACTTAGATGACGTTTTTTTTTCTACAATAAAATGGTTAATGAGGGTTGTGTTGGGGGTGCTTTATTTCAATAAAATATTTTATCTATATCTTTGTCTTTTCAAATTTTATTACTACCACTTTAGTAATGGCCGCTGTCTGAGTGACAACATCCATTGCTAAAGCGAGGCTTAGTGTTAGCCGGTGCAGAGGTTAACACTAACCACCATTATTACCCCGGTACCCACCACCACCAGGGGTGCCGGGAAGAGCCAGGTACGATCCAGTACCCGACCATATGATGTGATGGTCGGGCTCTGGGGCGGCCGCAGGCTGGTATTATGAGGCTGGGAAGGGCCAAAAACAGTGGACCTTCCCACCCTTGTAATGCTAGGCTGCTGCTGCTGTGTTGTATCTGGCTGGTTATAAAAGTGGGGGGGACCCCACGTCATTTTTTTAAATTATTTATTTATTTAATTTTTTTTTTTAAAAAAGACATGGGGTTCCACCCAATTTATCATAACCAGCCACATACAACACAGTGTTATTAGCCTGGGAATGGACAAAACCAGTGGCCCTTCCCACCAATGTAATGCCAGACTGCTGCGGCCTTGTATATGGCTGGTTATTAAAAATGTGGGGGACCCGTCTATTGCTAAATTTGTTAAATTAAAAAAAAAAACGACGTGGGGGTCCCCCCATTTTTATAACCAGCCCGATACAACACAGCAGCAGCAGCCTAGCATTACAAGGGTGGGAAGGTCCACTGATTTTGGCCCTTCCCAGCCTCATATTACCAGCCTACGGCTGCCCCAGTACCCGACCATCACAACAGATGGTCGGGTACTGGATCGTACCAAGCTCTTCCCGGCACACCTGGTGGTGGTGGTACCGGGGTAATAATGGGTGGTTAGTGCTAGCCTCTGCACCGGCTAACACTAAGTACCGCCTTAATAATGGACGCTGTCAATCAGCCAACTGCCATTATCTAGGCACTAATAAAGTTTAAAAAAAAACACAAAGACAATTCTATTTTATTGAAATAAGAAATCCCCAACAAAACCCTCGTTAACAATTTTATTAAAATTTGAAAAAACTTAGATCTACGCAGTAGTCCAACGAATCGAAGATGTAGTCCAATCGGTACATCAAAATCTGCAACAACATAAAAAAACAGTTATCAATGTGAACAATACCAATACTTCTACTCACCTACACACATATATACACGCACACACAAACAAACAACCATACACAGACACACATATATACACAAACACAACAAGATATACACACACACACACACACATAAACAGACAAACACACACACACATATACACAAACTCACACATATACAAACAAAAACACACATATCCAAACACACACACACACACACACCGTTATACACACACACGAACACATATACACAAACACATATACAAACAAAAACACACATACCCAAACACACATATACACAAACACATATACACAAACACACCCATATATACACACAAACACACACCCATATACACACATATACACAAACACACACATATACAAAAACACACACAAACATCTACACACAAACATATACACAAATACACCCATATATACACAAACATATACACAAACACATATACACAAACACACCCATATATACACACACACACACATATACACAAACACACATATAAAAACAAAAACAGACAAAGTCACATACCCAAACACACATATATACACAAATACACACATACACAAACACGGTTTCTTTTAAATGCTGCTGGGGAACCCGCTCGATCCACTATATAAGGCTGCGCTACAGTGCAGCATTTAAAAGAAACAGGATCCTGACCTGTCCATAGAGTTTAAGGCAGCACAGAGTATTTCAGGAGATGAGCGTGCAGATTCAGTGCTGCTGTGAACTCTGCTCTTACCATTACGTAGCTCTCAGTCTGTTACCTCTCCTCCACTCCTGTCCTCCAGAACACCTTCACATGATTGGCAAGTCACCACGTAATGGTAAGAGCAGAGTTCACAGCAGCACAGAGTATTTCAGGAGATGAGCGTGCAGATCTTGTGCGGGGTGGTGACTTGCCAATCATGTGAAGGTGTTATTGAGGACAGGAGTGGAGGAGAGGTAACAGACTGAGCTACGTAATGGTAAGAGCAGAGTTCACAGCAGCACTGAATCTGCACGCTCCTCACCTGAAATACTCTGTGCTGCTGTGAACTCTGTTCTTACCATTACGTAGCTCAGTCTGTTACATCTCCTCCACTCCTGTCCTCTATAACACGTTCACATGATTGGCAAGTCACCACCACGCACAAGATCCGCACGCTCATCTCCTGAAATACTCTGTGCTGCTGTGAACTCTGCTCTTACCATTATGTGGTGACTTGCCAATCATGTGAAGGTGTTCTTGAGGACAGGAGTGGAGGAGAGGTAACAGACTGAGAGCTACGTAATGGTAAGAGCAGAGTTCACAGCAGCACTGAATCTGCACGCTCATCTCCTGAAATACTCTGTGCTGCCTTAAACTCTGTGGACAGGTCAGGATCCTGTTTCTTTTAAATGCTGCACTGTAGCGTAGCCTTATATAGTGGATAGAGCGGGTTCCCTAGCAGCATTTAAAAGAAACAGGATCCTGACCTGTCCACAGAGTTTAAGGCAGCACAGAGTATTTCAGGAGATGAGCACGGGCAGCCGTTCGTTTTTCCGAGCCGTGCTCCCATTATGCACACGACCGTAAAAACACCCGTTATTGCGGGTCGTAATTACGACCCGCAATAACGGGCTCATAGACTTCTGTTACCCACGGGTACCTTTCCGTTTTCTCACGGGAAGGTGCCCGTGCCGTTAAAAAAATAGAACATGTTCTATTTTTCTATTTTACGGGCCGTGCTGCTATAATTATAATGACAGCACGGTACGCAAAAGCGGCCGGCTGCCCGTGGCCGGCCGGCCGTGCTCGTAGTTACGAGTCGTAATTACGAGCACGGCCCGTAAAATAAAAAAATAGAACATGTTCTATCTTTTTAACGGCACGGGCACCTTCCCGTGAGAAAACGGGAAGGTACCCGTGGCTAACAGAAGTCTATGGGCCCGCTATTTCGGGTCGTAATTACGACCCGTGATAACGGGTGTTTTTATGGTCGTGTGCATGAGGCCCCGTAATGACGGGTGGCTACTTGTGTGCACCCGTCATTACGGCAGCGTTGCTAGGCGACGTCAGTAAGGGTATGTGCACACACACTAATTACGTCCGTAATTGACGGACGTATTTCGGCCGCAGGTACCGGACCGAACACACTGCAGGGAGCCGGGCTCCTAGCATCATAGTTATGTACGATGCTAGGAGTCCCTGCCTCTCCGTGGAACTACTGTCCCGTACTGAAAACATGATTACAGTACGGGACAGTTGTCCTGCAGAGAGGCAGGGACTCCTAGCATCGTACATAACTATGATGCTAGGAGCCCGGCTCCCTGCACTGTGTTCGGTCCGGTACTTGCGGCCGAAATACGTCCGTCAATTACGGACGTAATTAGTGTGTGTGCACATACCCTAAATAGTCACTGTCCAGGGTGCTGAAAGAGTTAACTGATCGGCAGTAACTGTTTCAGTACCCTGGACAGTGACTACCGATCACAGTACCTGTAAAAAAAAAGACGTTCATACTTACCGGGAACTCCCTGCTTCCTCCAGTCCGGTCTCCTGGCCGTTGCCTTGGTGACGCGTCCCTCTCGACATCCGGCCCGACATTCCTTGATGACGATCCAGCCCATGTGAGCGCTGCAGCCAATCACAGGCTGCCGCGGCCTCTGCAGCCAATCACAGGCTGCAGAGGCCTCTGCAGCCAATCACAGGCTGCCGCGTGAGAAAAGGTCGGACTGGAGGAAGAAGAGGGACTCGTCACCAAGACAACGACCGGGTACGTATGAAATGCTTTTTATTTTATTTTTAATCAGCAGCCTCTTTTCTCTATCAGTGATTGATAGAGACAAGTGGCTGCCGATTTGTATAATGTTTTTGACCGGGTTCGGTCAAAACGGGTTCGGCCGAACCCGGTGAAGTTCGGATTCGCTGCGAACCGAACTTTTCCGGAAGTTCGGACCGAAACCGGGTTCGGTTGTCCCGGTTCGCTCATCTCTACTCAAGATCTTAGAGAACTTAGGTCAATAGTTGTCAAACTATTATTTTTGATAATTAAAGAAATACTCTCATGAACACAAAGTCTAACAATTATAGGATGGTAATTGTTACTGAAAGTTTCTTCATACTTTATACTTTGTAAACAGGATGCCTTACCCCTACAGGGGGACCTAGATAAACTGGGGCATGGGCAGTAAAATAGCATATAAGGTTTAATTTTATAAATTTTGGAGCAAAAAAATATGTACATCAAACTCTCAATGGATCACCTCTGTGTGAGTCTTCACAGAGACTAATTCATTATTAGAATGGACATTGCTTCTAGTGATTAAGGGTCTATATTTATTCAAATGTATCTATAGGACCACATTCACCGATGGATAACCAAATGAAGGTTCCTTTGGCATCTGTCGGGGAGGTGTATGGTGGTTTACCTGTTTTTAATTGTAAAGTGTAGTCGGCTATTCTATTCCTTACAGAGGTATCAAGTAGAAAAATGTATACTACATGGTATATGTTTTTTTTTAACACTGGACCCTATGTACACTGCAAAAACAATTTGAATCCTAAGTTGCACAATATGCAGTTCAGTTTTTAGCACTAGTTCATGAACAAAGATATCAGGGAGCTGGAGAAAGTTCACAGCAGGGCAACCAGATTAAGAAGTAGTATAAAGTTTCTCAGTTAATAGGAAAGGTTCTCAAACTTACACTTATATACCTAAGAGAAGGCTGAGGGGACATATGATAAATTTATATAAATATATAAATGGAGCCTATCAAAAGCAATGATATACTAAATGTTATTCTATTTGTGGACCTCACAGAGAACGCGTGGTCACTGCTAATAGTTAAGGAAAGTAAGATTTAATTTCACAACTCAGATCCAAATCAGAAACTAAATTGTAATAGAGAGGAAGCAAACTGGCATCTTAGAACGTGTTAATATGTTGATATGTTTTCTTTCTGCTTTATAATTTGTATTTATCTAGCGACTTTAGGAAAAGGCCTTTAATGAGACAATTCCTTTAAAGGAGTTTTCTCAATGAACTCTGTAAGGACATATGGAAGTCAAAGAGGAGGTCCCCTATAGGAGGCCCCCCTCTATGAGCCAGAGCAGACATTGGAGATTTCCAGTAGGGGGTTAAGGAAAGGATTTTTCACTCTATGCTAATTTTTGCCTTTCTCTGCATAAACTGGGGTTTTAAGTCTAAAAGGTTGAACTCGATGAACTTGGGACTTTTTTCCACCCACTAACTATGTAACTATGTAAATTAGTAATTTGCATGCTGTCACAATGACTTGCTATATCTTATTTCAAACTTCATTATTGAGTGGTGATATATTCTGGGATGTACTGAATAAGTAACATGCAAGGTAGCAACAAAGCAACTTGTAAAGGCAGAGCCAAAATATACAATAATATTATCTGATGATTTTATGTAACAGTACAGAATCCAAATTTATCTAAATGATATAAAAGAAAGACAATTCCCAAGTCCTGCACGGACTGATTGATGATATGTACTCTGATAAAGTAACTCTAAGGCCTCATTTACACGAGCGTAATATACGCGCGTGCGACGCGCGTGCTTTTCACGCGTGTCGTACGCACCTATATTACTCTATGGGGGCATGCAGACAGTCCGTGAGTTTTGCTCAGCGTGAGTGCGCTGAAAAAAACTCACGACATGTTCTATAAATCTGCGTTTTTCGCGCATCACGCACCCATTGAAGTCAATGGGTGCGTGAAAACCACGAAGGTCGCACAGAAGCACTTCCGTGCGAACTGCGTGATTCGCGCAAGAGCTGTCAAACTGAATGTAAACAGAAAAGCACCACGTGCTTTTCTGTTTACAAACATCCGAACGGAGTGTCTTACAGATGACCGAACCGAACTTTACCGGGTTCGGCCGAACTCGTTTTGACCGAACCAGGCAGGAGACAGTCACTGTGCAGGGTGCTGAAAGAGTTAAACTGGTTCAGCACCCTGGACAGTGACTTCCGATTCCAATATACGTGAACGTGTAAAAAAAAAAAAAAAGTTCTGACTTACCGATAACTCCCGGCTTCTTCCTCCAGTCTGACCTCCCGGGATGACAATTCAGTCCAAGTGATAGCTGCAGCCAATCACAAGCCAAGCACAGGCTGCAGCGGTCACATGGACTGCCGCGTCATCCAGGGAGGTGGGGCCAGATGTCAAGAGAGGCGCGTCACCAAGGACGCGTCACCAAGGAGGCGTCACCAAGGCAACGGCCGGGAAGTTCTCGGTAAGTACGAACCTCTTTTTTTTTAAACAGGTTACTCGATATGGTGATCGGAATGCACTGTCGAGGGTGCTGAAAGAGTTACTGCCGATCAGTTAACTCTTTCAGCACCATGGACAGTGACTGACGTCGGCTAGCCTCATCTCTATGATGGCGGCTGCGCGAAAATCACGCAGCCGCGCATAATACACGGATGACACACGGAGCTGTCAAGTGCCTTTTGCGCACGCAAAACGCGGCGTTTTTTACGCGCGCAAAACGCACACGCTCGTGTAAATGAGGCCTAAACATTTATCAAAATTAGGGCTGTGATTTACAGGGCTTACATTGACTCAGATCTGATGAACATCAACATTTTTACATTTCAGAAACTTGAACGTACAGTATTTGTAAAGGATAGTGTGACATAAATTTATATTTACCCTTTCCCGACATCCGCCGTGTATAGAAGGAGAGTGTAGGCTGTATTTTACAGCCGACACTTCAGTGTAATGAGCAGGATCTCGCTCGAGCTCGAGCCCGATCGTTTAACCCGTTAAATGCCTAAGTCAATAGCGACTGCTGCATTTAAACGGCCCCCTGTATCATTTCAATGGCCCCCCCCCGCGAAGGCCCCCAGGTCTGCCATCTTTGTACTCCTACACCGCTGTAATGACAGGGTAGGGAGACAGACAGGTGAGCCCTAATCTACCCGCCACTCAGTCGCTGACTACTTGCAAAGACCCGTCCTAAGCGACGGGGTACAACTTGGCGACGGTCCCTACGCTCAGTAAGTGCAAGACAGACAAACAGACAAGGGTACACAGAAGCTAGGGAAACGGGGCAGCTGCCCACGGAGACACCGTGAGCAACAAGAGTACTGAACGAGCCGAGTCAAACCAGGAGAGAACGAAGTACAAAACGCTGAGCAGGAGAGTGGTCAGAAAGCCAAGGTCAATAACAAGCAGAGGATGAGTAGTACAAGCAGCAGCAGCAAGCCAGGAAACAAGCATAGAAGAATCACAGGCAAAGGAGGAACAGGAAAGGCAGGTATAAATAGACAGTGGGCGGGAGCTAGCTCCGTCTGGCCAGGTTTAGATAAGCTCTCCCACTCCTAAGCCTGCCATCCTGAGTGGTGGAAGATGGAGTCAGTCTCACAGACATAGGAGCAGGTGCAGACTGATTGCCCAAGGGCGTAGACACAGAAGCTGTGTCTGGCAAATCCTTTACAGTACCCCCCCCCCCCTTTTATGAGGGGCCACCGGACCCTTTCTAGGTGGACCTGGTTTATTGGGGAAACAAAGGTGGAACCTCCTGAGCAATACCCCAGGGTGAACATCCCGGTCGGGTACCCAAGTCCTCTCCTCAGGCTCGTATCCTCTCCAATGGACCAGGTACTGGAGGGAGCCTTGGACCATCCTGCTGTCCACAATCTTGGCCACCTCGAATTCTACCCCCTCAGGGGTGAGAACAGGGACCGGAGGTTCCCTCGAGGGAGCAAAGGATGGGGAGAGGCGTTTAAGGAGGGAGGCATGAAAGACGTCGTGCACTCGAAAAGTCCAGTCGGAAGGAGACAGGGTTAAGGACTTCAATGACCTTGTACGGCCCTATAAACCGGGGAGCAAACATCTTGGACGGGACTTTAAGGCGCAAATTTTTAGAAGATAGCCACACCAGATCCCCGAACACAAACAAGGGGTTAGCAGAACGTCTTCTATGAGCCTGAGTCTTTTGTACGCTCTGGGACGCCTCTAGGTTCTTCTGAACCTGGGCCCAGACTGTGCACAGTTCCTGATGAACGACATCTACCTCGGGATTGTTGGAACTACCAGGTGAAATGGAGGAGAACCGTGGATTAAACCCAAAATTACAGAAAAAGGGGGATACCCCTGACGAGTTACTGACCCGGTTATTAAGGGAAAATTTGGCGACGGGAATGAATGAGACCCAATCATGTTGACAGTCAGAGATAAAACACCTTAAATATTGTTCTAGAGACTGATTAGACTGATTTAGGTAGCTAAAGTCTTAGCATTGGGTAGTTTCTTGAGGGGCACAAAGTGGCACATCTTACTGAAGCGGTCTACTACAACCCACACCACCGACTTGCCTTGAGATGGAGGCAAATCGGTGATAAAATCCATGGAGATATGGGTCCAAGGTCTCTGGGGAGTGGGCAAAGAACAAAGTAAGCCCACTGGTCGGGACCTGGGAGTCTTGGACCTAGCACAAACCTCACAAGCGGCGACGTAGGACTTAACGTCTTTAAGCAACCCAGGCCACCAGTAGTTTCTGGCAATGAGGTGCTTGGTACCCAGGATGCCTGGATGGCCAGATAGTGCAGAGTCATGATTTTCCCTAAGTACCCTTAGCCGGAGTTGCAGGGGAACAAACAGCTTGTTCTCAGGAAGGCTCCCGGGAGCTGAACCTTGATCAGCCGCAATCTCGGAGACTAAATCAGAATCAATAGAGGAAATGATTATACCTGGAGGCAAAATACAAGCAGGATCTTCCTCCGAAGGAGGGCTGGCCATGAAGCTACGCGACAGTGCGTCAGCCTTAATATTTTTAGACCAGGCCCTATAGGTGACCAAAAAGTTGAATCTGGTAAAAAAAAAACGCCCATCAAGCTTGTCTCGGGTTTAGCCTCCGGGCAGATTCTAAGAAAACCAGATTCTTGTGGTCGGTAAGGACCGTTACCTGGTGCCTAGCCCCCTCCAGGAAGTGGCGCCACTCTTCAAATTTAATGGCTAAGAGTTTGCGGTTGCCAATATGATAGTTACTCTCAGTGGGCGAAAACTTCCTGGAGAAGTAGGCACAAGGACGGAGATGGGTGAGGGACCTGGTACCCTGGGACAAGACAGCACCCACTCCCACCTCGGAGGCGTCAACCTCCACGATGAATGGCTCCATTTGGTTGGGCTGAACCAGCACTGGGGCCGAGATAAAGCACTTCTTAAGGACCTCAAAAGCCTGGACAGCCTCAGGAGGCCAGTGGAGGAGATCAGCCCCTTTGTGAGTGAGATCCGTAAGAGGCTTAGCGATGACCGAGAAGTTAGCAATAAATCTCCTGTAATAATTAGCGAATCCCAGGAAGCACTGTAATGCCTTCAGGGAGGCAGGTTGGACCCATTCCGCCACAGCCTGGACCTTGGCGGGGTCCATGCGGAATTCATGAGGAGTGAGGATTTGACCCAAAAATGGTATCTCTTGCACCCCAAACAAATGTTTTTCGGTCTTAGCAAACAGTTTGTTTTCCCGAAGGACCTGGAGCACCTTCCTGACATGCTCAATGTGGGAGGACCAGTTCTTGGAAAACACAAGTATGTCATCAAGGTACACTACAAGAAATACCCCCAGGTAGTCTCTTAAAATCTCATTTATGAAATTCTGGAAGACCGCGGGAGCATTACACATCCCAAAGGGCATGACAAGGTATTCGAAATGACCTTCGGGCGTGTTAAACGCAGTCTTCCACTCATCCCCCTCTTTGATGCGGATAAGGTTATAAGCCCCCCGTAGATCAAACTTAGAGAACCATTGGCCTCCCTTGAACCTGATTGAAGAGATCAGGAATCAAAGGAAGGGGGTACTGGTTCCTTACAGTGACCTTATTCAAGTTCCGGTAGTCGATGCACGGCCTAAGACCACCATCCTTCTTCCCTACGAAGAAGAAGCCAGCACCTACCGGAGAAGTAGAGGGGCGAATGTAACCCTTGGCCAGGCATTCCTGGATATAATCTCTCATGGCTTCACGTTCGGGACAAGAGAGATTGAATATCCTACCCTTAGGGAGCTTAGCTCCTGGTACCAAATCGATTGCGCAATCGTATTCTCTATGAGGAGGTAACACTTCGGAGGCCTCTTTAGAGAAAACATCAGTGAAGTCCTGAACAAACTCAGGTAGAGTGTTCACCTCCTCAGGGAGAGAAATAGAATTAACAGAAAAACATGACGTCATGCATTCATTACCCCATTTGGTAAGATCCCCAGTATTCCAGTTAAACGTGGGATTATGCAACTGCAACCAGGGAAGGCCTAAAACCAAATCAGACGATAATCCCTGCATCACCAGTACAGAGCACTGCTCCAAATGCATGGAGCCAACAAGGAGTTCAAAAACAGGGGTATGCTGTGTAAAATAACCATTAGCAAGTGGAGTGGAGTCAATACCCACTACCGGGACAGGTTTAGGCAAATCAATGGCATAGCTAGAGACATAGCAAATTCCACAGACATAATATTAGCAGAAGACCCTGAATCCACGAAGGCACTGCCGGTAGCAGACCTACCCTCAAAAGAGACCTGAAAGGGAAGCAAGATCTTATTAGCTTTCATATTTACGGGAAATACCTGTACGCCCAAGTGACCTCCCCGATGATCACTTAGGCGCGGAAGTTCTTCCGGCTGCTTATTCTTACGCCTAGGACAGTTGTTCACTTGATGCTTGTCATCCCCACAGTAGAAGCAGAGATAATTCTTCCTGCGGAGCTCTCTACGTTGTTGTGGAGACACGGCGGCCCCGAGTTGCATTGGTTCATCCGAGTTTTCTGTAGAAGAACGAAGCAACGGAACCTCGGGAGCCATCATGGGGGAGCCAGAGGAGAAAGCACAAAAACGTTCAAGTCGTCGTTCCCTGAGACATCGGTCAAGACGTCCCGCTAAATCCATAACCTGATCTAGAGAGTCAGAAGAGGGATAGCTAACTAACAGGGTGTTCGACAGACCCAATCTAAACTGGCACCTCAAGGCAGGGTCATTCCACCGAGAAGCTACACACCACTTCCTAAAGTCAGAACAGTACTCCTCAACGGGTTTCTTACCCTGACGTAAGGTCACGAGCTGACTCTCTGCAAAGGCAGTCTTGTCAGTCTTGTCATATATGAGCCCGAGAGCAGAAAAAAAAAGATCAACGGAGGAAAGTTCAGGGGCGTCAGGAGCCAAGGAGAAGGCCCATTCTTGGGGCCCGTCCTGGAGCCGGGACATAATTATACCAACTCGCTGGCTCTCAGAACCTGAGGAGTGGGGCCTTAGACGGAAATAGAGCCTACAACTCTCCCGAAAGGAGAAAAAAGTCTTCCGGTCCTGTGAGAATCGGTCAGGTAACTTGAGGTGGGGTTCAAGAGGTGAGATGGGGGGCACTACCAGGGTGGCATCACGCTGGTTGCCCCTCTGAGCCAGGGCTTGGACCTGTAGGGAGAGACCCTGCATTTGCTGAGCCAGGGTCTCAAGGGGGTCCATAGATGTTTCAGGGACCAGGGTAGAAAAGGTATATGGGCCTGTGATTATGTAATGATGGGGTAGGGAGACAGACAGGTGAGCCATAATCTACCCGCCACTCAGTCCCTACCTACTTGCACGGCCCGTCCTAGGCCACGGTGTACAACTGGGCGACGGTCCCTACGCTCAATATGTACACGACAGACTAACAGACAAGGGTACACAGAAGCTAAAGGAAATGGGGCAGTTGCCCACGGCAACACCGCGAGCAATAGGAGTAGTGAACGAGCCGAGTCAAACCAGGAGTGTACGAGGTACCAAATGCAGAGCAGGAGCGTAGTCAGTAAAGCCAGGGTCAAAATTAAGCAAGGTCAATAATAATAGCAGGAGCAGAAGAGCCCGGAAAAACAGGAAAATCACAGGCAAAGGACAAGCAACAACTGAAGGTATAAATAGACCGAGGGCGGGAGCTAGAACCGTGGTCTGTTGCTCAGTGGTCCAAAGTCCTGTTTTTAGATTAAAATAAATTTTGCATTTCATTTGGATCAAGGTCCCAGAGTCTGCAGGAAGAATGGAGAGGCACTCAATCCAAGTTGCTTGTGGTTAAGTGTGAAGTTTCCACA
Source organism: Rhinoderma darwinii (assembly GCF_050947455.1). NCBI lineage: Eukaryota > Metazoa > Chordata > Amphibia > Anura > Rhinodermatidae > Rhinoderma > Rhinoderma darwinii. The sequence goes on from NC_134689.1 coordinate 105,668,948, forward strand.
GTCAGTGATGGTTTGGGGAGCTATGTCATTTGCTGGTGTTGGCCCACTGTGTTATATCAAGTCCAAAGTCAACGCAGCCGTCTACCAGGAAATTTTAGAGCACTTCATGCTTCCATCTGCTAACAAGTTTTATGGAGATTCTGATTTTATTTTCTATCAGCACTTGGCACCTGCTCACACTGCCAAAAGTGCCAATACCTGGTTTAATAACCACAGTATCACTGTGCTTGATTGGCCAGAAAACTTGCCTGACCTAAACCCCATAGAGAATCTATGGGGTATTGTCAAGAGGAAGATGAGACACGAGACCCAACTACGCAGACGAGCTGAAGGCTGCTATTGTCACAATCACAGAGTATGTGGACACACTAGGCCGCTCCTCCGTAGCGGAGAGGCAGCTGGCCTAGTCACAGTCTATACAAAAGCAGTTATAGCAGTTCGTAACACACGGGTACCTGAACTATTCCAGACAGTGGCTGTGTCTTCAGCACGGATAGAGGTTTTTGCAGCAGGTTGCGCCAGACGTGGCGGACAGTACTAGACGTGGTAGATGACACTGGATGTGGCAGAAGACACTGGACGTGGCAGAAGGCACTGGATGTGGCAGAAGACACTGGACGTGGCAAACGACACTAGACGTCGCAAACGACAGCAGGTGCAGTAGGACACGACTCCAACACTAAGAGGCTCAGAAACGAAAACACAGCACAGGACACAGGATACGGGTAACAGGGCACGGGTAATAACTGGAACGGAAAAACACTAAGGGACCATGTGCAAGATAGACTTGGGATACACTAACAACGCTCAGGCAAGGATTAGAAGGGCAGGCCCCTCTTATAGTCCAGGAATCATGTGTGGTTGATGATGATGATGATGTGTGCACGCTAGCCCTTTAAGACCGCACACGAGCGTGTGTGCCCACCCTACGGGACACAGCAGACCAGAGCGGAAGTGAGCACTGGCGTCTCCCAGGAAGGAGATGCGAGCCACTGCTCACTGATCCATGGCTGCAGGCGTCGGGAGGTGAGTAAACCCGATGGCCCGTGGCCATGGACGCTACAGTATCCCCCCTCTTATGCCCCATCTTCTTGGAACCAGAGCGACAGTGAAATTTCTTAATGAGAGCAGGGGCACTGAGGTTCTCTTCCGGCTCCCAGGACCTCTCCTCAGGACTAAACCCACTCCGGTCCACTAAATAGAAAGTCCTTCCTCCTACCCTTTTGCAGTCCAGGATCTCTCTCACCTCAAACACATCAGAAGACCCGCTGGGAGCAACTATGGAACTGGAACTATCGAACTGGAAACCACTGGTTTCAAGAGGGAAACATGAAAGGAGTTGGGGATTCTGAGGGTAGGAGGCAGCCACAGATTATAGGAGACAGGGTTTATCTGTTGCAGAATCTCAAAAGGACTGAGGAAAATGGGAGTAAACTTGTATGAAGGCACATTCAAACGAATGTTCCGTGAGGACAGCCAGACTTTGGTACCTGGCGGTACTGAGGCGGTTCTCTTGTCTTTGTATTCGCTTTTCGCTTCATGCCATCGACTGCCAGCCAAATAGAGGACCGAGTGTGTTGTCAGATTTGCAGAAAGTCCCCAAATGCAGAGTCAGCGGTGGGTACCTGAGATGTAGCCGACACAGGAAGAGGTACTCTAGGATGTTGACTCTACACAATGTAAAACGGAGTGGAAGTGGTGGGCTCGCTTGTGTGGTTGTTATACGAGAACTCTGCCCATGGAAGAAGCTGTACCCAGTTATCATGCTGCAAGGAGATGAAGTGGCGGGGATAATTCTCCATGATCTGGTTGATCCTCTTGACTTGCCCATTGGACTGGGGGTGATAAGCTGAGGAAAAGTCCAATCTCACAACCAGGAGTTTACAGAGGGCTCTCCAGAACTTTGAGGTATATTGAACCCCCCGATCGGACACAATATGAAGGGGAAACCCATGCAAGCACAAGACGTGCTGAATGAAGAGACTTGTCAGTTGGGGAGCAGAAGGTAGGCCGGTCAGTGGGATGAAATGTGTAATCTTCGAGAACCTGTCCACCACCACCCAGACAGTGTTGCATCCTGCTGAGGGAGGAAGGTCTGTGACATAGTCTATCGCAATGTGCTGCCAGGGGGCATTGGGTACAGGCAGAGGTTGGAGCAGGCCGGCAAGCCTGGAGTAAGTAACCTTGTTAGAAGCACACACCTTGCAGGAAGAGACAAAGTCCACAACATCTTTGGGTAGCGTGGGCCACCAGAAGAGACCAGCAATCAGGTCCCGGGTCTTACAAACATGAGCGTGCACAGCCAGTTTAGAACTATGTCCCCAGCAGAAAACTCTTCTCCTTTCTGCCAACCGAACAAAAGTCCTCCCCGGAGGGATGTCTCGAACCTGCAAAGGATTAGCAGGTCTAAGATACTTTGAAGGGGCCCCACCGTGTGACCCATCTCAAATGACCTGGACAGGGTATTGGTCCTCACATTCTTGTCAGCTGGATGGTAGTGGATAGAGATGAGCGAACCGGGACAACCGAACCCGGTTTCGGTCCGAACTTCCGGTAAAGTTCGGTTCGCAGCGAATCCGAACTTCACCGGGTTCGGCCGAACCCGTTTTGACCGAACCCGGTCAAAAACATTATACAAATCGGCAGCCACTTATCTCTATCAATCACTGATAGAGAAAAGAGGCTGCTGATTAAAAATAAAATAAAAAGCATTTCATACGTACCCGGTCGTTGTCTTGTTGACGAGTCCCTCTTCTTCCTCCAGTCCGACCTTTTCTGACGCGGCAGCCTGTGATTGGCTGCAGAGGCCTCTGCAGCCTGTGATTGGCTGCAGAGGCCGCGGCAGCCTGTGATTGGCTGCAGCGCTCACAAGGCTGCATCGTCATCAAGGAATGTCGGGCCGGATGTCGAGAGGGACGCGTCACCAAGGCAACGGCCAGGAGACCGGACTGGAGGAAGCAGAAAGTTCTCGGTAAGTATGAACGTCTTTTTTTTTACAGGTACTGTGATCGGTAGTCACTGTCCAGGGTACTGAAACAGTTACTGCCGATCAGTTAACTCTTTCAGCACCCTGAACAGTGACTATTTAGTGTATGTGCACACACACTAATTACGTCCGTAAATGACGGACGTATTTCGGCCGCAAGTACCGGACCGAACACAGTGCAGGGAGCCGGGCTCCTAGCATCATACTTATGTACGATGCTAGGAGTCCCTGCCTCTCTGCAGGACAACTGTCCCGTACTGTAATCATGTTTTCAGTACGGGACAGTAGTTCCACGGAGAGGCAGGGACTCCTAGCATCGTATATAAATATGATGCTAGGAGCCCGGCTCCCTGCAGGGTGTTCGGTCCGGTACTTGCGGCCGAAATACGTCCGTCAATTACGGACGTAATTAGTGTGTGTGCACATACCCTTACTGACGTCGCCTAGCAACGCTGCCGTAATGACGGGTGCACACATGTAGCCACCCGTCATTACGGGGCCTCATGCACACGACCATAAAAACACCCGTTATCACGGGTCGTAATTACGACCCGAAATAGCGGGCCCATAGACTTCTGTTAGCCACGGGTACCTTCCCGTTTTCTCACGGGAAGGTGCCCGTGCCGTTAAAAAGATAGAACATGTTCTATTTTTTTATTTTACGGGCCGTGCTCGTAATTACGACTCGTAACTACGAGCACGGCCGGCCGGCCACGGGCAGCCGGCCGCTTTTGCGAACCGTGCTGTCATTATAATTATAGCAGCACGGCCCGTAAAATAGAAAAATAGAACATGTTCTATTTTTTTAACGGCACGGGCACCTTCCCGTGAGAATACGGAAAGGTACCCGTGGGTAACAGAAGTCTATGAGCCCGTTATTGCGGGTCGTAATTACGACCCGCAATAACGGGTGTTTTTACGGTCGTGTGCATGATGGGAGCACGGCTCGGAAAAACGAACGGCTGCCCGTGCTCATCTCCTGAAATAATCTGTGCTGCCTTAAACTCTGTGGACAGGTCAGGATCCTGTTTCTTTTAAATGCTGCTAGGGAACCCGCTCGATCCACTATATAAGGCTGCGCTACAGTGCAGCATTTAAAAGAAACAGGATCCTGACCTGTCCACAGAGTTTAAGGCAGCACAGAGTATTTCAGGAGATGAGCGTGCAGATTCAGTGCTGTTGTGAACTCTGCTCTTACCATTACGTAGCTCTCAGTCTGTTATCTCTCCTCCACTCCTGTCCTCAAGAACACCTTCACATGATTGGCAAGTCACCACGTAATGGTAAGAGCAGAGTTCACAGCAGCACAGAGTATTTCAGGAGATGAGCGTGCGGATCTTGTGCTTGGTGGTGACTTGCCAATCATGTGAACGTGTTATAGAGGACAGGAGTGGAGGAGATGTAACAGACTGAGCTACGTAATGGTAAGAACAGAGTTCACAGCAGCACAGAGTATTTCAGGAGAGGAGCGTGCAGATTCAGTGCTGCTGTGAACTCTGCTCTTACCATTACGTAGCTCAGTCTGTTACCTCTCCTCCACTCCTGTCCTCAATAACACCTTCACATGATTGGCAAGTCACCACCCCGCACAAGATCCGCACGCTCATCTCCTGAAATACTCTGTGCTGCTGTGAACTCTGCTCTTACCATTACGTGGTGACTTGCCAATCATGTGAAGGTGTTCTGGAGGACAGGAGTGGAGGAGAGGTAACAGACTGAGAGCTACGTAATGGTAAGAGCAGAGTTCGCAGCAGCACTGAATCTGCACGCTCATCTCCTGAAATACTCTGTGCTGCCTTAAACTCTATGGACAGGTCAGGATCCTGTTTCTTTTAAATGCTGCACTGTAGCGCAGCCTTATATAGTGGATCGAGCGGGTTCCCCAGCAGCATTTAAAAGAAACCGTGTTTGTGTATGTGTGTGTTTGTGTATATATGTGTGTTTGGGTATGTGACTGTCTGTTTTTGTTTTTATATGTGTGTGTGTATATATGGGTGTGTTTGTGTATATGTGTTTTGTGTATATGTTTGTGTATATATGGGTGTATTTGTGTATATGTTTGTGTGTAGATGTTTGTGTGTGTTTTTGTATATGTGTATATGTGTGTATATGGGTGTGTGTTTGTGTGTATATATGGGTGTGTTTGTGTATATGTGTTTGTGTATATGTGTGTTTGGGTATGTGTGTTTTTGTTTGTATATGTGTTTGTGTATATGTGTTCGTGTATGTGTGTATAACTGTGTGTGTGTGTGTTTGGATATGTGTGTTTTTGTTTGTATATGTGTGAGTTCGTGTATATGTGTGTGTTTGTCTGTTTATGTGTGTGTGTATATCTTGTTGTGTTTGTGTATATATGTGTGTGTCTGTGTATGGTTGTTTGTTTGTGTGTGCGTGTATATATGTGTGTAGGTGAGTAGAAGTATTGGTATTGTTCACATTGATAACTGTTTTTTTATGTTGTTGCAGATTTTGATGTACCGATTGGACTACATCTACGATTCGTTGGACTACTGCGTAGATCTGCGTTTTTTCAAATTTTAATAAAATGGTTAACGAGGGTTTTGTTGGGGATTTCTTATTTCAATAAAAAAGAATTGTCTTTGTGTTTTTTTTTCAAACTTTATTAGTGCCTAGATAATGGCAGTTGGCTGATTGACAGCGTCCATTATTAAGGCGGTACTTAGTGTTAGCCGGTGCAGAGGCTAGCACTAACCACCCATTATTACCCCGGTACCCACCACCACCAGGGGTGCCGGGAAGAGCTTGGTACGATCCAGTACCCGACCATCTGTTGTGATGGTCGGGTACTGGGGCGGCCGTAGGCTGGTATTATGAGGCTGGGAAGGGCCAAAATCAGTGGACCTTCCCACCCTTGTAATGCTAGGCTGCTGCTGCTGTGTTGTATCGGGCTGGTTATAAAAATGGGGGGGACCCCCACGTCGTTTTTTTTTGGAATTTAACAAATTTAGCAATAGACGGGTCCCCCACATTTTTAATAACCAGCCATATACAAGGCCGCAGCAGTCTGGCATTACATGGGTGGGAAGGGCCACTGGTTTTGTCCATTCCCAGGCTAATAACACTGTTGTATGTGGCTGGTTATGATAAATTGGGTGGAACCCCATGTCTTTTTAAAAAAAAAAATGTAAATAAATAAATAATTTAAAAAAATGACGTGGGGTCCCCCCCACTTTTATAACCAGCCAGATACAACACAGCAGCAGCAGCAGCCTAGCATTACAAGGGTGGGAAGGTCCACTGTTTTTGGCCCTTCCCAGCCTCATAATACCAGCCTGCGGCCGCCCCAGGGCCCGACCATCACAACAGATGGTCGGGTACTGGATCGTACCTGGCTCTTCCCGGCACCCCTGGTGGTTTTGGGTACCGGGGTAATAATGGTGGTTAGTGTTAGCCTCTGCACCGGCTAACACTAAGCCTCGCATTAGTAATGGATGTTGTCACTCAGACAGCGGCCATTACTAAAGTGGTAATAATAAAATTTGAAAAGAAAAAGACAAAGATATAGATAAAATATTTTATTGAAATAAAGCACCCCCAACACAACCCTCATTAACCATTTTATTGTAGAAAAAAAACCGTCATCGAAGTAGTCCTCGAAACCGACGTAGTCCAAACACCAAACCTGTGGAAAAAAAAAATAATGAAATAAAACATGTCGTAGGCTTAGATTCAGTTTAATGTGTGATACTGACTGTTATACCATGTATAGAAGCCTGCCGTGAAGTTGACTTAGATACAGGGCGCCAGCAGACAGTATCATACATGGCCATACATACATATATACAAATATACATACATATATACAAACATACATACATATATACAAGCATGCACATATATACATGCAAATATACATACATGCAAACATACACACATATATACATGCAAACTATCATACATACATGCATACACACACACATGAAAACATACATACATACAAACAAACATGCAAAGATACATACATACATATATACAAGCATGCACAAATATACATGCAAACATAAATACATGCAAACATAATTACAAACATGCACATATATATATAAACATACATGCAAACATACATGCAAAAATAAAAACATGCAAACATACATACATGCACATCTATACATACATACATGACAACATACATACAAACATACATGACAACATACATACATGCAAACATACATGCAAACATACATACACACATGCAAACATATATACATGCAAATATACATACAAACATGCACATGTATACATACATGCCAACATACATGCAAACATACATGCACATATATACATACATACATGACAACATACATACATACATGCAAATATACATACATACACACACACATGCACATATATACATACATGCCAACATACATGCACATATATACATACATGACAACATACATACATACATACATACACACATGACAACATACATACATATATATATACACACATGCAAATATACATACAAACATGCATACATACATGCAAACATACATTCATGCAAACATACATGCAAACATACATACATACATACAAATATACATACACACATGCACATATATACATACATGACAACATACATACATACATACATGACAACATACATGCAAAAATACATACATGCAAACATACATACATACATGCAAATATACATACAAACATGCACATATATACATACATGCCAACATACATGCAAACATACATGCACAGATATACATACATACATACATGCCAACATACATACATGCCAAAAAATAATAATAATACGTTCATACTTACTTTCCTCCTGTCCGGCCTCCAGCGATGACGTTTCATCCATGTCGCCGCTGCAGCCTGTGATTGGCTGCAGAGGCGGTCACGTGGGATGAAGCGTCATCCTGACGTGCGTGACCGCCACTACAGCCTGTGATTGGCTGCAGCGGCGAAAGGGATGAAACGTCATCGCTGGAGGCCGGACAGGAGGAAAGTAAGTACGAACGTATAATTTTTATTTTTTTATTACATTTAAATGGTATTTTCCGCGCGCCGAGCATGTACTGTGAAGGTTGCTGAAAGAGTTAGTGCAGCCCATTAACTCTATCAGCACCCTGGACAGTAGCATGCTCGGCGCACGTAAGTGACAGGTTCGGTCAGAACTAGTTCGGTCCGAACCGAACTTTTTTGTGAAATTCGGCGAACTAGCCGAACCGAACTTTTGATAAGTTCGCTCATCTCTAGTAGTGGAGCACGAAATTGAAACGGGTGAAGAACAGCGACCACCTGGCTTGACAGGGATTTAATCGTTGAGCGGACTGGAGATTGGTGAGGTTCTTGTGGTACTACTGCCTTTCCTTTGGAGCTCCTCTGGAACAGAAGTGCACCTGCACCAACAGAAGAAGCGTCCACCTCCAATGAAAACTGCTGAGATACATCTGGATGATGGAGGATCGAGGCTGAAGTGAAGGCTTTCTTGAGGCTAATAAATGCGGACACTGCCTCTGGAGTCAACACCTTGGTGTTCACACCCTTCTTGGTCAGGGTAGAGATGGGAGCCATCAGAGATGAGAAGTTTGGAATAAACTGGCAGTAGAAATTGGCGAATCCCAGGAAACGCTGTATGGCCCTCAGGCCTTGAGGATGTGGCCATTCCAGGACAGACTTTAGATTCTCAGGATCCATCTTAAGACCTTGATCCGAGATGATGTAGCCCAGGAAGGGCAAAGACTTCTTTTCAAAGACGCACTTCTCCAACTTGCATATAAGCGATTCTCCCTTAATCTCAGTAGAACCTGACGGACATGCCTCCGATGGGTCGTCATATCTGGGGAGAAAATCCAAATATCATCAAGATAGACTACAACACAGATATAGAGGAGATCTCGGAAAATATCATTGAAGAATTCCTGAAAGACTGCGGGAGCATTACATAGTCCGAAGGGCATCACCAGGTATCACTAGGTATTCGTAGTTCCTGTCTCGGGTATTGAACGCCGTCTTCCACTTGTAACCTTGACGGATTTGAATCAAATTATAAGCCCCACGCAAGTCTAATTTAAATTCTGGCCCCTATTATATGGTCAAACAGCTCGGATATAAGTGGCAACAGGTATTTGTTCTTGACTAGTCAATGCAGTGTCGAAGAGATCCGTCCCTCTTCTTAACGAAGTAGAACCGGCCGGGGAGGAAGATTTTCGTATAAAACCCCTCTCGAAATTCTCCTTGATATAGGCTGACATGGATAAAGTCTCTGGCAAGGAGAGGGGATATGCCCGTCAACGGGGCAGAGAAATATTTGAAACCAGTTCAATGGGGCAGTCATAATTCCGATGTGGAGGCAACGTCTCTGCCTCTCGCCTGTTGAAGACATCCACAAAACTGCCATACTGAGATGGTAGATCGGAGAGTGACTGGGGCAGAGATGGCATAAAAGGACGAACTTGTGACAGTGTCATGTCTATGGCCGTGGGCCGTCAGGCTCACTCACCTCATGACGGGCGCAGCCATGGGTCTGCGAGCGCTGGCCCCAGTCTCCTCCCCAGAAGACGCCAGCGTTAACTTCCGCTTACCTTGGTCAGGTCCTGTAGGGTGCGTGCGCACGCTCGTGCCCGCTCTTAAAGGGCCAGCGTGCGCACTGGAGTTAAATGTCAAAATTAGCCCTTGAGTACCCTGGACTATAAGAAGGGCCCAGCCCCTTCCTCCCATGCCTGAGCATTGTTGTCGTACCCTAAGTTTGTCTAAGCAAATGGTCTCCTAGTGTTTCCCAGTTCCCAGTGTTCCCCATTCCTGTACCTGTATCCTGTGTCCCGTGCTACCTGGTCAAGTGCCGTGCTGAGCTGTAGTCATGCTGTGCTATGTTCTACGCCTGTCCTGCTACACCACGCCTGACGTCTGCCTGCTGCCTAAGTCCCAGCCAAGCCTGTCATTGCTACTGTCTGAGCTGCCACAGGTACACTATACGAACTATAGACTGTGACCTGCGTCCTGTTAGCCAGCTGCCATACCGTCAAGGCGGTACGGCCCAGTGGGTCTACGCACCCAACGTGACAATACGCTCAGGCCATGGACCCCGCTGGTCGAGCCAAGACCAAGATTAGAGATGAGCGAACTTTTCAAAAGTTCGGTTCGGCTAGTTCGCCGAATTTCACAAAAAAGTTCGATTCGGACCGAACTAGTTCGGACCGAACCTGTCACTTACGTGCGCCGAGCATGCTACTGTCTCGGGTGCTGATAGAGTTAATGGGCTGCACTAACTCTTTCAGCAACCTTGACAGTACATGCTCGGCGCGCGGAAAATACAATTTAAATGTAATAAAAAAATAAAAATTATACGTTCGTACTTACTTTCCTCCTGTCCGGCCTCCAGCGATGACGTTTCATTCCTTTCGCCGCTGCAGCCAATCACAGGCTGTAGTGGCGGTCACGCACGTCAGGATGACGCTTCATCCCACGTGACCGCCTCTGCAGCCAATCACAGGCTGCAGCGGTGACATAGATGAAACGTCATCGCTGGAGCCCGGACAGGAGGAAAGTAAGTATGAACGTATTATTTATTTTTTTGGCATGTATGTATGTTGTCATGTATGTATGTATATATGTGCATGTATGTTGGCATGTATGTATATATGTGCATGTGTGTATGTATATTTGCATGTATATATTTGCATGTATGTTTGCATGTATGTATGTTTGCATGAATGTATGTTTGCATGAATGTATGTTTGCATGTATGTATGTATGTTTGCATGAATGTATGTTTGCATGAATGTATGTTTGCATGTATGTATGTTTGCATGTATGTATGTTGTCATGTATGTATGTATGCATGTATGTTGTCATGTATGTATGTATATATGTGCATGTATATTTGCATGTATGTATGTTTGCATGTGTGTATGTTGGCATGTATGTATGTATGTTGGCATGCATGTATATATGTGCATGTATATTTGCATGTATATATTTGCATGTATGTTTGCATGAATGTATGTATGTATGTATGTTTGCATTTTATGTATGTATGTATATCGTCATGTATGTATGTTGTCATGTATGTATATATGTGCATGTTTGTATGTATATTTGCATGTATATATTTGCATGTATGTATGTTTGCATTTATGTATGTTTGCATGAATGTATATTTGCATGTATGTATGTATGTATGTATGTTGTCATGTATGTATGTTGTCATGTATGTATGTTGTCATGTATGTATACATGTTTGTATGTATGTATGTTTGCATGTATGTATGTATGTTGTCATGTATGTTTGCATGTTTTTATTTTTGCATGTATGTTTGCATGTATGTTTATATATATGTGCATGTATGTAATTATGTTTGCATGTATTTATGTTTGCATGTATATTTGTGCATGCTTGTATATATGTATGTATCTTTGCATGTTTATATGTATGGTTTCATGTGTGTGTGTGTATGCATGTATGTATGATAGTTTGCATGTATGTATGTATGTTTGTTTGTATATATGTCTGTATGGCCATGTATGATACTGTCTGCTGGCGCCCTGTATCTAAGTCAACTTCGTGGCAGGCTTCTATACATGGTATAACAGTCAGTATCACACATTAAACTGAATCTAAGCTTACAACATTTTTTATTTCATTTTTTTTTTTTTTTTACAGGTTTGGTGTTTGGACTACATCAGTTTCGAGGACTACTTCGATGACGCTTTTTTTTTCTACAATAAAATGGTTAATGAGGGTTGTGTTGGGGGTGCTTTATTTCAATAAAATATTTTATCTATATCTTTGTCTTTTTCTTTTCAAATTTTATTACTACCACTTTAGTAATGGCCGCTGTCTGAGTGACAACATCCATTACTAAGGCGAGGCTTAGTGTTAGCCGGTGCAGAGGCTAACACTAACCACCATTATTACCCCGGTACCCACCACCACCAGGGGTGCCGGGAAGAGCCAGGTACGATCCAGTACCCGACCATCTGTTGTGATGGTCGGGCTCTGGGGCGGCCGCAGGCTGGTATTATGAGGCTGGGAAGGGCCAAAAACAGTGGACCTTCCCACCCTTGTAATGCTAGGCTGCTGCTGCTGTGTTGTATCTGGCTGGTTATAAAAGTGGGGGGGACCCCACGTCATTTTTTTTTTATTATTTTTTTTTTTTATTTTTTTTTTTAAAAAGACATGGGGTTCCACCCAATTTATCATAACCAGCCACATACAACACAGTGTTATTAGCCTGGGAATGGACAAAACCAGTGGCCCTTCCCACCCATGTAATGCCAGACTGCTGCGGCCTTGTATATGGCTGGTTATTAAAAATGTGGGGGACCCAACGTCTATTGTTAAATTTCTTAAATTCCAAAAAAAAAAACGACGTGGGGTCCCCCCATTTTTATAACCAGCCCAATACAACACAGCAGCAGCAGCCTAGCATTACAAGGGTGGGAAGGTCCACTGTTTTTGGCCCTTCCCAGCCTCATAATACCAGCCTACGGCCGCCCCAGTACCCGACCATCACAACAGATGGTCGGGTACTGGATCGTACCAAGCTCTTCCCGGCACCCCTGGTGGTGGTGGGTACCGGGGTAATAATGGTGGTTAGTGCTAGCCTCTGCACCGGCTAACACTAAGTACCGCCTTAATAATGGACGCTGTCAATCAGCCATTATTGTCCGCAAGACAACGACCAGGTACGTATGAAATGCTTTTTATTTTATTTTTAATCAGCAGCCTCTTTTCTCTATCAGTGATTGATAGAGACAAGTGGCTGCCGATTTGTATAATATTTTTGACCGGGTTCGGTCAAAACGGGTTCGGCCGAACCCGGTGAAGTTCGGATTCGCTGCGAACCGAACTTTTCCGGAAGTTCGGACCGAAACCGGGTTCGGTTGTCCCGGTTCGCTCATCTCTAACCAAGATGATGTCACAGGAGATGCAGACGGATATGCTGGACCTCCGGTCCTCACAGGACCAACTCCTCCAGGCCTTGAACATTCTCACACATCGGCAGGAGGAACAAGCTGCCGTTCCTCCTACTACACCTCCTGGCAGTGTGGATCATCGATTTGCTTTGCCACTTCCTGACCGCTATGATGGACCTGTCGTGGATTTTTGAACCAATGCCAGATCCACTTCACCCTGTATGCAAGGGCATTTTCATCTGATGGCGCAAGGGTCACTTTCATTATCTCTCTCCTCACTGGCGGGGCCCTTGCATGGGCGAATCCTATCTCGGAGAGACAAGGACAAGAGACCCGTGACCTTCAGACATTTTGCACGGTGTTTGAGGAGCCTGGACGAGTCTCGTCTGCAGCAGCCTCCTTGCTGAACCTACGCCAGGTCGAGTACGCCATCCACTTCCAAACTCTGGCGGGAGAACTGTTGTGGAACAATGAGGCCCTGGTGGCTACATTCTGGCAGGGACTGTCTCCTAAGATTAAGGACGAGCTTGCTGCTCGAGATCTACCGTCTACCCTGGATGACCTCATATAAGGATCCGAGACCGGCTCCAAGAAGCTCGTCGGGAGGGAGGCCTCCCTAGTCCGGTCCCTACTTTGCAGCAACCCCTGCTGTCCTCTGATGTCAATCCTCCTAAGGAGCCAGTTTAAGCTATCTACCCAGGAGAGACAACGCAGACGCACTTTGGGACTCTATTTATATTGTGGCCTGGGAGGCCATCTTGCGCGTCTGTGTCCCCAAAAGCCCCAAAGCCTAGGGTTGGTAGGAGAGACAACCTTGGGTAAAGAAGGACTTCCATCTAAATTGTCCATACCCGTGACCATAGTGTCCGGCGAGAAAATGCATCGGTTCTCTGCTTATCTGGACTCTGAATCCGCTGCTAATTTCATTTGTAGAGACCAGGTGTATCTTCTCACTACCCCTCTGGGGAGGCCTTTGATGGTTTCATCGGTAATTGGACTACCTCTGCCAGACCTAGTTATAGCTGTGACCAAGCCGCTGAGGCTCCAAGTGGGAGCTTTCCACTCCGAGCTTCTATCGTTTTTTGTCTTGTCCAAGGCCGTTAACCCCATGCTGCTGGGCCTGCCTTGGCTCCGACTACATGCCCCGGTCCTGGACTGGAACTCTGGAAAGGTTCTCCAGTGGGGTCCCGAGTGTCACAACCTTTGCCTGGTACGGATTCGTTCGGGTCAGCCTCCTCTGCCTCGGTCATTGGCAGAATTGCCTGGTCAATATGCTCCATTTTTGGACGTCTTTAGCAAAAGGGAGGTGGAGACGCTGCCCCGACACCGGGCGTATGACTGACCTATCGAGCTGATTCCTGGTGCATCCCTTCCCCATGGTAGGGTATATCCTCTCTCCTTGCCAGAGACTCTGTCCATGTCCGCCTATGTTAAAGAGAACTTGGAGAGGGGTTTCATACGGAGCCGGGTTCTTCTTCGTCAAGAAGAGGGACGGTTCCCTGTTTCCTTGTATTGACTACGGGGTCTCAACCATATCACGGTGAAAAATAGGTATCCGTTGCCACTGATCTCAAAACTGTTTGATCGTATATGTGGTGCCAAGATTTTTTCCAAAATAGACCTGCGTGGGGCTTACAATCTAATCCGGATTCGACGGGGTGATGAATGGAAGACTGCATTGAACAACCGTGACGAACACATTGAATATCTAGTAATGCCCTTCAGCCTGTGTTATGCTCCCGCGGTCTTCCAGGACTTTATTAATGACATTTTCCGTGACCTCGTCTATGTTTCTGTAGTTGTCTATCTTGATGACATCTTGATTTTTTCTCCAGATCCTATGACTCATCAGGGACATGTCCGTCAAGTTTTGATGCGATTAAGGGAGAATCGTCTGTATGCCAAGTTAGAGAAGTCTGTGTTTGAGAAAGATGCTCTACCCTTCCTGTGCTACATCGTCTCGAATCGAGGTCTCAAGATGGATCCTGAGAAGGTAAAGTCCGTCCTGGAATGGCCACGTCCTCGAGGCTTGAGGGACATACTGCGCTTTCTGGGATTCGCCAACTTTTATAGACAGTTCATTCCAAACTTCTCATCACTGACTTCTCCTATCTCTAACTTCACTAAGAAGGGCATGAATGCCAAGGTGTGGACTCCCGAGTCCGCTTTCAATAGCTTGAAGAGTGCCTTCGCGTCAGCCTCTATCCTCCATCATCCAGATGTTTCTCGACATTTCTCGTTGGAGGTAGACGCCTCCTTTGTCGGTGCTGGTGCACTCCTGTTCCAGAGAGGTTCCAAGGGCAAGTCCATGATGGATATTTTTCTAAGCTCTTCTCTTCCGCAGAACGCAACTACTCGATTGGGGATCGGAAGTTACTGGCCATCAAATTGGCCCTGGACGAGTGGAGACATCTACTAGAAGGCGCAGCTCATCCCATCCTGATTTTTACGGACCAAAAGAATCTTACCTATCTCCACACGGCCCAACGGCTGAACCCTCGTCAGGCCAGGTGGTCGCTGTTTTTTACAAGGTACCAGTTTGAGCTCCATTATCGCCAGGCCGACAAGTATGTGAGGGCTGATGCCTTGTCCAGGTAATTCGAGACAGAGGACACCATGGAGATTCTACAGAATATTATTTATCCGTCTTGCATTGTCTCTGTCAATTCCTTGCAAGTTAGGGACGTCTCACCAGGGAAGACCTTTGTGCGCCTGGCTGACAGAGGGAGGATCCTCAGCTGGGGACACTGCTCTAGACTGGCAGGTCATGCGTTTACCTGTAAGACCCGAGACCTGATTACCCATCATTTATGGTGGCCCACGCTGCCCAAAGATATTATGGACTTTGTTTCTTTCTGCTCAATGTGTGCAGCTAACATGCTCGCTCACTCCAGACCTGCTGGTCTTCTCCAGCCACTGCCTGTGCCCGATGCTCCCTGGCAGCATATAGCTATGGACTTTATTACTGACCTGCCTCTCTCTGCTGGATGCAGTACTGTCTGTGTGGTGGTAGATAGATTTTCGAAAATGGCCCACTTTGTTCCGCTGACAGGTCTTCCTTCTGCTCCTCAGCTGGCCAAGCTGTTCATCCTGCACATATTCCGCCTGCACGGCTTGCCGCAGCATATTGTGTCTGGTCGGGGGGTTCAGTTTACCTCGAAGTTCTGGATAGCACTCTGCAGACTCCTCGGTATGAAATTGGACTTTTCATCAGCCTACCATCCTCAGTCCAATGGTCAGGTCGAGAGGATCAATCAGATCTTGGAGAACTACCTACGCCACTTAATTTCCAAGCAGCATGATGACTGGGTGCAGTTGCTCCCATGGACAGAGTTCTCCTACAATAATAACACCAGCGAGTCTACAAGGAATACACCGTTATTAATTGTCTACGGCCAGCACCCACAAATTCCTATCCCGTGCCCGATGTTTCCGAGGTTCCAGCGTCTAACTCCACCTTTAGAGACTTACTACAGATCTGGCAGCAAACTCGATCCTCCATCCTGATGGCAGTCGACCGCATGAAACGGAAGGCTGACACAAGGAGAAGAGAACCTCCTCAGTTTCTTCCTGGCACAAGGGTCTGGCTGTCCTCCAGTAATATCCGACTAAGGGTGCCATCATGCAAATTTGCTCCCAGGTTCCTCAGACCCTTCGAGATCTTGCCGCAGATCAACCCTGTCGCCTATAAGCTTTGGGTGCCTCCTACCCTCAAGATCCCCAACTCCTTCTATGTCTCCCTCCTGAAGCCGGTGGTCCTGAACCGCTACACCAAGACTCCTAGGCGTTTTTGCCTCCTGCGGCCCTTCAGATACCTTTGGGGTTCAACAGATCCTGGACACCAAAAAAGTGAGAGGAAAGACCTTTTATTTGGTGGATTGGAGGGGGTTTGGTCCTGAAGAAAGGTCCTGGGAGCCAGAGGAGAACCTCAATGCTCCTGCTCTTCTGAAGAATTTTCTATCTAGCTCTGGTCCCAAGAAGAGGGGGCGTAAGAGGGGTGATACTGTAATGTCCGTGGCTGCGGGCTGTCAGCTCGGGTCCCCACCTGACAGCCGCAGCCACGAGTCGGCAAGAGCTGGCCCCATGTTCCTCCTAAGGAGACGCCAGCACTCGCGTCAACTCACCTCAGCTGGATCCCGTAGGGTGCGCGGGCAGACGTGGCGGACAGTACTAGATGTGGCAGATGACATTAGACGTGGCAGAAGACACTGGACATGGCAGAAGACACTGGCCGTGGCAAACGACACTGGACATGGCAAATGACAGCAGGTGCAGTAGGACACGACTCCAACACTAAGAGGATACAGGATACAGGTAACAGGGCACAGGTAACCACTGGAACGGGAAAACACTAAGGGACCATTTGCAAGACAGACTTGGGATACACTAACAACGCAGGGCCCTTCTTATAGTCCAGGAATTATGTGTAGTAGATGATGATGATTGTTCACATGTGCGCATGCTGGCCCTTTAAGGCCAGGCATGAGCGTGCGCATGCACCCTACGGGACACAGCGGATCGGAGCGGAAGTGAGCGCTGGCGTCTCCTAGGAAGGAGACGCGAGCCAGCGCTCACTGATCCATGGCTGCGGGTGTCGGGAGGGGAGTAAACCCGACAGCCTGCGGCCAGGGACACTACAGCTTTCAAAGCAACCTGGGCTTCCATAACCCCTCCGCAGTGCCACAGGCTAGTCACCTCCATGCCACACCGCATTGATGAAGTAATTCATGCAAAAGCAGCCCCGACCAATATTGAGTGCATATACTGTACATAATTTTCAGTAGGCCAACATTTTGGTATTAAAAATCATTTTTGAATTTGGGCTTATATAATATTCTAGTTTTTTTTAATTAAATTTGGGGTTTTCATTAACTGTTAGCCATAATCTTCAACATCAAAAGAAAAAAAATGCTGGAAATAGATCACTCTGTGTGTAATGAATCCATATAAAATATGAGTTTCACTTTTTGAATTGAATTACTGAAATAAATTAACTTTTTGATGATATGCTGAATTCATTGGGAAGGACTAATATATATATATATATATATATATATATATATATAATATTCCTGGACACCGTCATTTTATTCTGAGAAATGTAAAATGTTAAAAAGCTATATTTATGGAAAGTTTAGATACCCTTTAATTCTGTTATACATTATATATTTATTAACAATAAATGTTTCATCTAAAGCTCTCCCATCATAGTAAGTCATAACACATTGCTAGAATACGCGTCACTTACTGATCCTTAGTGAGGATTTACACGAGTGTGATATACGTCCATGCAATGCGCGTGATTTTCACGCACCTCGCACAGACCTATATTAGTCAATGCGGCCGTGCAGACAGTCCGTGATTTTTACGCAGCGGGTGTCCGCTGTGTAAAACTCACGACATGTCCTATATTTCTGCGTTTCTCGCGCATCACGCACCCATTGAAGTCAATGGGTGCGTGAAAATCATGCGCAGCACACGGAAGCACGTCCATGGGACGCGCTTTATTCGCGCAACAGCAGTACATAGTATGATTGAAAACAGAAAAGCACACACACAGAGTGTCATAATGATGGCGGCTGCGCGAAAATCACGCAGCCGCGCATCATATGGTAATGACACACAGAGCTATTAAGTACCTTTTGCGCTCGCAAAACGCAGCATTTTTTGCGCGCGCAAAATGCACACGCTCGTGTAAATCCTCACTTAGTGTTTCCTAGCAAATGTACCGGGTACATTGCAGATTATCCGTCCGTATTTGCGCAGCGGAAGACTGCTGCAGGCAAGTGGATGAGCTTTAAAAAATTTCATCCACATGCTGCTGAACATTTTCCACATGGGAATCAAAGCGTGTTTCTCATTCTATTCTGGGTGTTCTCTGCGGATTTCACCTTTTTCAATGTGGAAGTGGTGAAATCCACTCCAAAATCCGCATGTAACAAATTCTGTGTAAAATCCACAACAAATTTGCTACATGTGTGGGTACACTAATGATTCTAGACACCCGCTGTACAGAGAACTGCAACACAGCTCCATTCTCTTAAGGCTGTGTTCACACGACCTATTTTCAGACGTAAACGAGGCGTATTATGCCTCGTTTTACGTCTGAAAATACGGCTACAATACGTCGGCAAAAATCTGCCTATTCATTTGACTGGGTTTGCCGACGTACTGTGCCGATGACCAGTAATTTACGCGTCGTCGTTTGACAGCTGTCAAACGACGACGCGTAAATTGACTGCCTCGGTAAAGAAGTGCAGGACACTTCTTTGCAACGTAATTTGAGCCGTTCTTCATTGAAGTCAATGAAGAGCAGCTCAAGATTACGGGCGTCAAAGACGCCTCGCATAATGCGAGGAGGAGCTTTTACGTCTGAAACGACGCAGTTGTCTGAAAACAGTCTGTCTTTTCAGACGTAAAAGACAGTTCTCGTGTGCACATACCCTTAGTAGGACTATTAATTAGACAGGATGTCTCACAGGACAAATACGTGTAAAGGTGGGAGACAACACTCAACCACCCATATGAATAATTAGAGATAAGGACTCTAACAATATATGATAAACAAGAGAAAAAAAGAGTCCATACATATCAACATATGAAAAAATTAAACATCTTTATTGATAACATAAAATACATTAAATGACAAAGACAGAGAATCTAAAATAAATCCTTGTACGGATCACAGATGTATACATTGAGTATATATATATATTTTTAATACACTGATGGTATGCACAATTACTGTAACTCAATGTAGCTCCAACATAGGGTGCATCAAAATAGGAGTAATTTTAAAATGCAAGTTGTGTAAAGAAGGACAATGTGCCTAGCTCAAAAAGGCCTATAGTAACTGAAAAGTAATTGGTGCCTTGAAAGAATGGCATAAAGCCAAATTTAAGTCCGATATATGTACTTACCCATGTATGGGAGATTGAATGTGACCCAGCGGTATAGAAGAGCTCCTATTTTGATGCACCCTATGTTGGAGCTACATTGAGTTAGGCTATGTTCACACGGGGTATTTTGCCGAGTTTTTTTACGCGGAAACCGCGTCGCAAAACTCGGCAAAAACGGCCCGAGAACGCCTCCCATTGATTTCAATGGGAGGCGTCGGCGTCTTTTTCCCGCGAGCAGTAAAACTGCCTCGCGGGAAAAAGAAGCGACATGCCCTATCTTCGGGCGCTTCCGCCTCCGACCTCCCATTGACTTCAATGGGAGGCAGGAGAAAGCGTATTTCTCGCTGTTTTATGCCCGCGGCGCTCAATGGCCGCGGGCGAAAAACGGCGCGATAATTGCCGCGAAAATCGGCGTGCAGGGAGAGGAATATCTGCCTCAAAGTTCCAAACGGAATTTTGAGGCAGATATTCCTCCCCCAAAATACTCCGTGTGAACATAGCCTTACAGTAATTGTGCATACCATCAGTGTATTAAAAATATATATATATACTAAATGTATACATCTGTGATCCGTACAAGGATTTATTTTAGGTTCTCTGTCTTTGTCATTTAATGTATTTTATGTTATCAATAAAGATGTTTAATTTTTTCATATGTTGATATGTATGGACTCTTTTTTTCTCTTGTTTACCTTAGTAGGACTATGTTGCAATTCCCTACACAGCAGGTGGCTAGGAGTGCCCCTGTGCAGGAGATAACATTTTAGGGTATGTGCACACGACCTCATTCAGACGTAATGGAGGCGTTTTACGCCTCGAATTACGCCTGAAAAGAAGGCTCCAATACGTCGGCAAACATCTGCCCATTGCTTGCAATGGGTCTTACAATGTTCTGTGCAGAAGAGATGTCATTTTACGCGCCGCTGTCAAAAGACGGCTCGTAAAAAGACGCCTGCCTCAAAGATGTGCTTGTCACTTCTTGGGACATAATTGGAGCCGTTTTTCATTGACTCCAATGAAAACCAGCTCCAATTACGTCCGTAAAAGACGCAGCGAAAAACGCGTACACTTGTCAAAACGTCAGAAATTCAGGAGCTGTTTACACCTTAACCCCTTAGTGACCAGCCCATTTTAGGCCTTAATGACCAAGCTATTTTATTCGTTTTTCTATAGTCGCATTCAAAGAGCTATAACGTTTTTATTTTTTCGTCTACATAGCTGTATGAGGACTTGTTTTTTGCGGGATTAGTTGTGCTTTTTAATGGCACCATTTTTGGGTACATATAATTTTTATATTAACTTTTATTAACCTTTTTGGGGGGGATTATAAAAAAAAACTGAAATTCCGCCATTGTTCTATGCGTTTTTAAATTGACGCAGTTCACTGTGCGACGTAATTAACATGTGACCTTTATTCTATGGGTCGGTACGATTACGGCGATACCACATATGTGGAGGTTTTTTTATGTTTTACGACTTTTGCACAATAAAAACACTTTTGAACTAAAATTATTTGTTTTTGCATCATCGCTTTCCAAGAGCCGTAATTTTTTTATTTTTCCATCAATGTAGTGATTTTATGGGCTTGTTTTCTGCGGGACAAGACGTAGTTTTGAATGGTACTGTTTTGGGGTACATGGGACTTATTGATTCATTTTTATTATGACTTTTTTGGGGGGCAATGGAAAAAAATTGCAATTTCGCCATAGTTTTTGGCGTTTTTTTTTTACGGTGTTCACTTTGCGGTTTAAATTACATATTAACTTTATTAATGGAGTCATTACGGTCGCGGCGATACCACATATGTGTACTTTTTTTTTTTTTTACACTTTTACTAAATAAAACCACTTTTTATGGAAAAAAATGGTTTTATTTATTTTTTTACTGTACTTTTTATTAATAATCTTTATTTCACTTTGATGACTGATTTTATTAGTCCCACTAGGGGACTTTACTGTGCAATCTTCCGATCGCTGCTATAATGCTCTGGTATACTTCGTATACCAGAGCATTATTGCCTGTCAGTGTAAATCTGACAGGCAATCTGTTAGTACGTGCCTCCGGCGCGTCCTAACAGGCATATGTCCAGGGCAGACCTGGGGGCTTTCATCAGTCCCCCGGCTGCCATGACACCCCATCGGAGACCCGCGATTGCATTCGCGGGCCGCCGATGGGTGAGAGAGGGAGCGCACTCCCTCTGTAAACAAAGTTAAATGCCGCGGTCGCTATTGACGGCGGCATTTAACGGGTTAAACGGCCGCGATCGAAGTAAACTTCGATCGCGGGCGTTGGAGCAGGAGCTCAGCTGTCATCAGACAGCAGAGCCCCGGCTCCTGCCTGCACCGGAGACCCGTGCAGGACTTAGACTAGGCTGACGTGAAAAGGCGTCAGCCTAGCCTAAAGCCCAGTAGTGAATCACGTTAAAAGGCGTATTAGTGGTCACTAAGGGGTTAAAACAGCTCCGTAATTTCAGACGTAATTGGCGTTGCCGTGTAAACATACCCTAAGGATCCCGGCCCCAGAGATCAGGCCCTCACTAATCCGAATGTTACGGAGAAAGAAAGAAAGAAAGAAAGAAAGAAAGAAAGAAAGAAAGAAAGAAAGAAAGAAAGAAAGAAAGAAAGAAAGAAAGAAAGAAAGAAAGAAAGAAAGAAAGAAAGAAAGAAAGAAAGGTGGTATGACCTGTTCCTCCAATGAAAAGATGAATCTGACAAGTTTACTCAAATCTCCTTTATTTCTTAGGTTGTTTGCTCTGGGTTTTCTTTTTTTTTTAAAAGAAAACTTGTTAAAACTCTTTTGATGTTCTTTTTTCACAAACACAATTTCCACTGAAACGAAAGGATCTATAAGAAGCAATACCACTGGGATCCTGTGTGCTAAATAAAATTATAAAGAGACGGCTGCCATTATATAAAAAGATAGCTTATAAACAGCACCGCTAACCTTTCCAAGCATTGTATTTCAGATGCACTGAACACCCATCAACAGAAGCTTTTTATTATTTCACGCCTGGCGAAAGCAGAACTGCCTTTTCTTTTTTTCTATTTTTTTTACTCGTTCTCCCATTTTTCTTTCTGTTATGAGGAAGCTGTAAAAACTATTGTCTTTTCCTCACAGTCCATGGAGTGTTTGTTGTGTTTGGTTATATGTGCTCCAATATTTTTTTGGTTACTGTGAATTTATTTCTGGCGATCGCTGAGGAAAAGAAACGTCAGTAGACTGTGCAAAATTTATTGCAGTATCTGAGAAAACATAAAATGTTTCTCTCTCTGAGCATAAATTAGTAATAATTTCACATTGTTTCTAACATTGCAAACTTCATGAAGAAATGGCTGAATCCAGTGCAAGGCAGAAACGATAAAAGAGAATGTCCCTAAATAAAACAAAAATGCCTTGAATATGTATAGCTACAACGAAGGCACTGTGTGAAGTGTGTCTAAATAACCTTACTCTTAGAACCCATGCACACGAACGTGCTTTTGTGGCTGCGATTCCCCCGAAAATCCACGGGAGAATTGCAGCCCCATCAATTTCTATGAGCCCATGCACACGACCGTGGTTTCCACGGTCTGTGCATGACCCAGGAGCCTGGACCGCAGAATGAACGGACATGTCTTATTACGGCCGTGTTCTGCGGTCCAGGCTCATATAAATTAATGCACGCAGCCATGTGCATGGCCTGTGATTTGCGGGCGGCCCGCGGGAGACACTCCGGGGCCGTCTGACCGGAAAATCACGGCTGTGCACATTGCTATGGTCGTGTGCATGAGGCCTTAGGGTATGTTCACACGACTTATTTTCAGCCGTTTTTCGGGCCATAAACAGCCGAAAAATGGCCGAAAAATCGGAAGCAGAACGCCTCCAAACATCTGCCCATTTCAATGGGAAAAACAGCGTTTTGTTCCGACGGGGCGTTTTTGAGACATTTTTTAGCAAGGGTATGTGCACATGCTTACTAAAAAACGTCTGAAAATACTGAGCTGTTTTAACCCCTTAAGGACGCAGCCTAGTTTTAGCCTTAAAGAGGCTCTGTCACCAGATTTTGCAACCCCTATCTGCTATTGCAGCAGATAGGCGCTGCAATGTAGATTACAGTAACGTTTTTATTTTTAAAAAACGAGCATTTTTGGCCAAGTTATGACAATTTTTGTAGTTATGCAAATGAGGCTTGCAAAAGTCCAAGTGGGTGTGTTTAAAAGTAAAAGTCCAAGTGGGTGTGTATTATGTGCGTACATCGGGGCGTTTTTAATACTTTTACTAGCTGGGCGTTCTGATGAGAAGTATCATCCACTTCTCTTCAGAACGCCCAGCTTCTGGCAGTGCAGATCTGTAACGTCACTCACAGGTCCTGCATCGTGTCGGACACATCGGCACCAGAGGCTACAGTTGATTCTGCAGCAGCATCAGCGTTTGCAAGTAAGTAGCTACATCGACTTACCTGCTAACGCCGATGCTGCTGCAGAATCATCTGTAGCCTCTGGTGCCGATGTGTCCTCGCTCGTCTGACACGATGCAGGACCTGTGAGTGACGTCACAGCGTGATCTGGCAGAAGCTGTGCGTTCTGAAGAGAAGTGGATGATACTTCTCGTCAGAGCGCCCAGCTAGTAAAAGTATTAAAAACGCCCCGATGTACGCACATAATACACGCCCACTTGGACTTTTACTTTTAAACACACCCACTTGGACTTTTGCAAGCCTCATTTGCATAACTACAAAAATGGTCATAACTTGGCCAAAAATGCTCGTTTTTTAAAAATAAAAACGTTACTGTAATCTACATTGCAGCACCTATCTGCTGCAATAGCAGATAGGGGTTGCAAAATCTGGTGACAGAGCCTCTTTAAGGCTCAGAGCCCATTTTTTAAATCTGACATATTTCACTTTATGTGGTAATAACGTTGGAATGCTTAAACCTACCCAAGCGATTCTGAGATTGTTTTCTCGTGACATATTGGGCTTCATGTTCGTGGTAAAATTTGGTCGATATATTCAGTGTTTATTGGTGAAAAATTGCAAAATGTAGAGAAAATTTTGAAAAAATTGCATTTTTCAGAATTGAAATGCATCTGCTTGTAAAACAGACGGTTATACCACCCAAAATAGTTACTAGTTCACATTTCCCATATGTCTACTTTAGATTGGCATCGTTTTTTGAACATTATTTTATTTTTCTTGGACGTTACAAGGCTTTGAACATAAACAGCAATTTCTCATATTTTTAAGAAAATTTCAAAAGCCTTTTTTTTAAGGTACCTCTTGAGTTCTGAAGTGGCTTTGTGGGGCCTATATATTAGAAACCCTGATAAAACACCCCATTTTAAAAATTAGACCCCTCAAAGTATTCAAAACAGCATTTAGAAAGTTTTTTAACCCTTCAGGCATTTCACAGGAATTAAAGCAAAGTGGAGGTGAAATTTGCAAATTTCATTTTTCTTGCTGAATTTCAATTTTATTCATTTTTTTTCTGTAACACAGAAGGTTTTACCAGAGAAACACTACTAAATATGTATTGTCCAGATTCTGCCGTTTTTAGAAATGTCCCACATGTGGCCCTACTGCGCTCGTGGACTAAAACACAAGCCCTAGAAGCAAAGAAGCACCTAGTACATTTTGAGGCCTCTTTTTTATTAGAATATATTTTAGGCAGCATGCCAGGTTTGAAGAGGTGTTGAGGTGCCAAAACAGTAGGAATCCCCCAATAGTGACCCCATTTTGGAAACTACACCCCTCAAGGAATTCATTTATGGTTGTTGTTACCATTTTGACCGCACAGTTTTTTCACAGCACGTATTTGAATTGGGCTGTGAAATGAAAAAAATGTCATTTTTTCCAATAAAATGTCATTTGTGATCAAAATTTCTTATTTTCACAGGGAACAAAATACCCAATTTTGTTGCCCAATTTCTCCTTAGTGTGGCAATACCCCATTTGTGGTGATAAACTGCCGTTTGGGCCCATGGGAGGGCTCAGAAGGAAAGGAGCGCTATATGTTTGTTGGAGTCCAGATTTTGCTGGATTGGTTTTCGGGTGCCATGTCGCATTTGC
This sequence comes from Rhinoderma darwinii, assembly GCF_050947455.1. Taxonomy (NCBI): domain Eukaryota; kingdom Metazoa; phylum Chordata; class Amphibia; order Anura; family Rhinodermatidae; genus Rhinoderma; species Rhinoderma darwinii. The sequence goes on from NC_134689.1 coordinate 105,694,779, forward strand.
AGAGCCTCAGAGGTATCAAAGCAATGGAAACCCACCAAAAGTGACCACATTTTGGAAACTACACCCCTCAAGGAATTCATTTATGGTTGTTGTTAGCATTTTGACCACACAGTTTTTTCACAGCACCTATTTCAATTGGGCTGTGACATTAAAAAAATGAAATTTTTTCCAATAAGTTGTAATTTTTTAACAAAATTTCTTATTTTCACAGGGAACAAAATACTCAATTTTGTTGCCCAATTTCTCCTGAGTGCAGCAATACCCCATTTGTGGCAATAAACTGCCGTTTGGGCCCATGGGAGACCTCAGAAGGGAAGGAGCGCTGTGTGTTCTTTGGAGTACAGATTTTGCTGGTTTGGTTTTCGGGTGCCATGTCGCATTTGCAGAGCCCCAGAGGTATCAAAACAACGGAAACCCATCAGAAGTGACCCCATTTTGGAAACTACACCCCTCAAGGAATTCATTTATGGATAATGTGACCTTTTAGACACCATAGTTTCTTCACAGAACTTATTTGAATTGGGCTGGGAATTAAAAAAAAATATTTTTTTTCCTATAATATGTCATTTTAGCTAAAAAATTCTTATTTTCACAAGAAATAAAATACTCCATTTTGTTGCCCAATTTGTCCTGAGTGCGGCAATACCCCATTTCAAAATACTTATTTCCTTCGCTGTATATATAAAGAAATCCAAATACAATGTCAGCCGCACAGCCTTGTGAATCATGGATGGGTGCCGACCTGCCCACTTCACTTGAGAAAGGCTTCTGTGTTGAGCTGAAACGTTGTGTGTATTACAGTAGAGACATCACATACCCGGCCAAATAAAAACCATATAGCCAAAATAGTAAATAGTGCATACAAGTCCAAATTGTATAGCGTAAAGTATCAGTATACAAAAGGGCAAGCAAGTATAATGGTGCACATATAAACACACAATAAGGTGAACTAGTATACATAAAAGAGGAAAATCCATATGCACATAAGGCTATAGTAGACATCAGATAATTCAGACAAGTCGGTGACCTCTGAGTGGTAAGACACTTTAATTGGAGATAGCTGCATACCCACTACATTACATACCTGTCTCCACACCCACCAGATAACCTTCATGACTCCACATACAGCACATTATCTCCATGATTTCTCATGCAGCTCATTACTTTCCTAACTCCACAGTCAGTACATTACCTCCCTGACTCCACACCCACCACATTACTTACTCCACCTGACTCCAAATACAGAACATCACCTCCATGACTCCTCATGCAGCACCTTTACCTCCCTAACGCCACACCAACCCCATTACATTCCTGACTCCACATAAAGCACATTACATACCTGACTCTACATACAGTACTTTACCTCCCTGACTACACACTCTCACATTACATACTATACCTGAGTTCACTTCACATACAGCACATTACATACCTAACTCCACACACAGCACATTACCTCCCTGACTCCACAAACAGCACATTACCTCCCTGACCACATACAGCACATTACCTCCCTGACCACACACAGCATATTACCTCCCTGACCACACACAGCACATTACATACCTGACTCCACATACAGCACATTACATGCCTGACTCCACATGCAACACATTACCTCCCTGACTCCACATATAGCACAATACAAATCTCACTCCATACCATTAAATTACATATCTTACTCCACATACACCACATTACCTCCCTGACTCCACATACAGCACATTACCTCCCATACTACACATACAGCACATTACATACCTGACTCCACATACAACACGTTACATGCCTGACTCCACATGCAACACATTACCTCCCTGATACATACAGCACAATACAAATCTCACTCCACACCATTAAATTACATATCTGACTCCACATACACCACATTACCTCCCTGCTCTACATACAGCACATTACCTCCCTTACTCCACATACAGCACATTACATACCTACTCCACATACAGCACTTTAAGTGCCTGACTTCCACATACAGCACATTACCTTCCTGACTCCACATACAGCACATTACCTTCCTGACTCCACATACAGCACATTACCTTCATGACTCCTCACCCACCACATTACATACCTGACTCCACATACAGCACAAAAAAAAAGTACAATTTACAGATGTAACAGAGCCAAATGTGAAATTTACTGTGTCTTTCCAGGACTGTGAAAACTTATTGATGGTGTTTTTGTGAACAAATTTTTCTTTTATTTTTCTGTACATACAGTTAAGATAATATATTAGGGTCCAGGCCTACAGTCCTGCTACTTAGAAGACATCGTGAAATCACAACGAGTTGTATTTAATAGAACACAAAATTTTGTTGCATTGACAAACGCAGCTACATTTGTAAATTGTATGTTTTTTTTAATTAAAGGGCATACTTATCATCTGTGAGCAATTCTGCAATTGCAATTTCAATTTGCATTTCTGGGGAGTCACAAGTGAAAACTTAAGAACTGCATTTCCTGAAAGAAAGTTTCTGTCATTGACTTCAAAGTTTGTTCTTTATCTCTCCTTCCGACAACAGATCTTAGATTTCCGTGTTTTAATTTCCTCGGAGCATTGATTGAATTCAATTAAGAGTTTCATTTTCAGTCTTTGAGTGTCTCTTTTTTTGTCCTTGTTCACGTGTCCTTGGATCTATATTTGCAGGTTATTTTGAGTTGAGAAATATAAAAATGCCCTTTTTCTTGGACAGCACTTAATAAAGGGATAGATGACTTAAAGGGGTTGTCCCAATTTTTTTTTTTAAAACATTCTAAGCAGGAAATGAATTTTAAAACATTTGCTGTTAAAAAAATTTAAAAATTAATTTCCTAAGTGCCTTTTTTTTACACTTGATAACTCAGCAAGTGCTGGTTATCTTTTCTAAAAAGGGGCGTGAGCGGCTTGATGTCAATCAAGCCGCGCCGCTCTGTAGTGTGCGCGCTCCCGATGTTGCTAGATACTGTAGTTCTAGCAACATCGGGAGAATATTCGTCTCAAGCGGGCATGGTAAGCCCCATTGAGACGAACTTACCGTGAATGTCATCAACCCTACACTACACTACATTACATTCACCCCGTTTCGGCAAACAACTTCTCCCCAACCCTGTCACTACATGTAATGTTTGTAGCCGCCGTACCGGTGCTGCATCAGCACCTGGCGAACAACTAAAAATATATATAAAAAATAAACTCACCTAAGACGTTCTAACGGCGCTCTGAACGATCCCGTCACTTGCCATCTTTCTTATTGTTGGCGCCGCTCGCATTCATAGTAACAATGCGTTGGGGCGCAGATGACGTAATCATATCAGGCCCACGTGATTTCGTCATCTGCTCCCACCGCTATGTTATTGTGAATGGGAGAAGAAAAGTGACGGGACCGTTCAGCTCTTCGTGGGAACGTCTTAGGTGAGTTTATTTTTGTATGTATGTTGTCATGTATGTGTATATGTGCATGTATGTATGTATGTATGTATGTTTTCTTGTATGTATGTTGTCATGTTTGTATGTGTATATGTATATGTGCATGTATGTTTTCATGTATGTATGTTTGCATGTATGTATGTTTGCATGTATGTATGTTTGCATGCATGTATGTTTGCATGTATGTTTGTATGTATGTATGTTTGCTTGTATGTATGTTTTCATGTATGTATGTTGTCATGTTTGTATGTGTATATGTGCATGTATGTTTGCATGTATGTATGTATGTTTGCATGCATGTATGTTTGCATGTATGTTTGTATGTATGTATGTTTGCTTGTATGTATGTTTTCATGTATGTATGTTGTCATGTTTGTATGTGTATATGTGCATGTATGTTTGCATGTATGTATGTTTCCATGTATGTATGTTTTCATGTATGTATGTATGTATGTATGTATGTATGTTTGCATGTATGTATGTTTTCTTGTATGTATGTTGTCATGTTTGTATGTTTTCATGTAGGTATGTTTGCATGTATGTATGTTTGTATGTATGTTTTCATGTATGTATGTATGTATGTATGTATGTATGTATGTATGTATGTATGTATGTATGTTGTCATGTTTGTATGTGTATATGTGCATGTATGTAAGTTTTCATGTATGTATGTTTGCATGTATGTATATATGTACATGTTTGTATGTATGCTTGAATGCAAGTATGTATATTTGCATGTATGTATGTATGTTTGCATGTATGTATGTATGTATGTATGTATGTATGTTTGCATGTATATATGTTTGCATGTATGTATGTATGTTTGCATGTATGTTTGCTTGTATGTATGTTTGCATGTATGTATGTATGTATGTATGTTTGCATGTATGTATGTATGTTTGCATGTATGTATGTTTGCATGTATGTATGTTTGCATGTATGTTTGTATGTATGTTTGCTTGTATGTATGTTGTCATGTTTGTATGTGTATATGTGCATGTATGTTTGCATGTATGTATGTTTTCATGTATGTATGTTTTCATGTATGTATGTTTGCTTGTATGTATGTATGTTGTCATGTTTGTATGTGTATATGTGCATGTATGTGTATGTTTGCATGTATGTATGTTTGCATGTTTGCTTGTATGTATGTTTGCTTGTATGTATGTTTGCTTGTATGTATGTATGTATGTATGTATGTATGTATGTTTTCTTGTATGTATGTTGTCATATTTGTATGTGTATATGTGCATGTATGTGCATGTATGTTTGCATGTATGTATGTTTGCATGTATGTATGTTTTCATGTATGTATGTTTTCATGTATGTGTGTTTGCATGTATGTATGCATGTATGTTTGTATGTATGTTTGCATGTATGTATGTATGTATGTATGTTTTCTTGTATGTATGTTGTCATGTTTGTATGTGTATATGTGCAAGTATGTGTATATGTGCATGTATGTTTGCATGCATGTATGTTTGCATGTATGTATGTTTGCTTGCATGTATGTATGTTTGCATGTATGTTTGCTTGTATGTATGTTTGCTTGCATGTATGTATGTTTGCTTGTATGTATGTATGTTTGCTTGTATGTATGTATGTTTGCTTGTATGTATGTATGTTTGCTTGCGTGTATGTATGTTTGCTTGCATGTATGTATGTTTGCTTGTATGTATGTATGTATGTTTTCTTGTATGTATGTTGTCATGTTTGTATGTGTATATGTGCATGCATGTGTATGTTTGCATGTATGTATGTATGTATGTTTGCTTGTATGTATGTTTGCTTGTATGTGTGTATGTATGTTTGCTTGTATGTATGTATGTATGTTTGCTTGTATGTATGTTGTCATATTTGTATGTGTATATGTGCATGTATGTGCATGTATGTTTGCATGTATGTATGTTTGCATGTATGTATGTATGTATGTATGTATGTTTGCATGTATGTATGTTTGCATGTATGTTTGCTTGTATGTATGTTTGCTTGTATGTATGTTTGCTTGCATGTATGTATGTTTGCTTGCATGTATGTATGTATGTATGTTTGCTTGTATGTATGTTTGCTTGTATGTATGTTTGCTTGTATGTATGTTTGCTTGTATGTATGTCTATATGTGCATGTATGTTTGCATGTATGTATGTATGTTTGTTTGTATAAATGTCTGTATGGCCATGTATGATACTGTCTGCTGGCGCCCTGTATCTAAGCCAACTTTGCCGCAGGCTTCTATACATGGTATAACAGTCAGTATCACACATGAAAGTGAAACTAAGCCTACGACATGTTTTATTTCATTTTTTTTTTATATTTTTGATTTTTTACAGGTTTGGTGTTTGGACTACGTGGGTTTCAAGGACTACTTAGATGACGCTTTTTTTTTCATCAATAAAATGGTTAATGAGGGTTGTGTTGGGGGTGCTTTATTTCAATAAAATATTTTATCTATATCTTTGTGTTTTATTTTCAAGTTTTATTACTATCACTTTAGTAATGGCCGCTGTCTGAGTGACAAGGTCCATTACTAAGGGGAGGCTTAGTGTTAGCCGGTACAGAGGCTAACACTAAACACCATTATTACACCGGTACCCACCACCACCAGGGGTGCCGGGAAGAGCTGGGTACGATCCAGTACCCGACCATCTATTGTGATGGTCGGGCTCTGGGGCGGCCGCAGGCTGGTATTATTTGGCTGGGAAGGGCCAAAAACAGTGGACCTTCCCACCCTTGTAATGCTAGGCTGCTGCTGCTGTGTTGTATCTGGCTGGTTATAAAAATGGGGGGGACCCACGTCATTTTTTTTCATTATTTATTTATTATTTTTATTAAAAAGACATGGGGTTCCACCCAATTTATCATAACCAGCCACAAACAACACAGTGTTATTAGCCTGGGAATGTACTAAACCAGTGGCCCCTCCCACCCGTGTAATGCCAGGCTGCTGCGGCCTTGTATATGGCTGGTTATTAAAAATGTGGGGGACCCAACGTCTATTGTTAAATTTAAAAAAAAAGACGACGTGGGGGTCCCCCACATTTTTATAACCAGCCCGATACAACACAGCAGCAGCAGCCTAGCATTACAAGGGTGTGAAGGTCCACTGTTTTTGGCCCTTCCCAGCCTCATAATACCAGCCTACGGCCGCCCCAGTACCCGACCATCACAACAGATGGTCGGGTACTGGATCGTACCAAGCTCTTCCCGGCACCCCTGGTGGTGGTGGGTACAGGGGTAATAATGGGTGGTTAGTGCTAGTCAGAAAGCCAGGGTCAGTATGGAGCAGGATCAAATAGTCAGAAGCTGTAGCTGGGCCAGGAAACCACACGAGAAGAATCACAAGCAAAGGAGGAACAGGAAAGGCAGGTATAAATAGACAGAGGGCGGCAGCTAGCTCCATCTGGCCAGGCTGCGATAGGCTCTCCCACTCCTAAGCCTGCCATCCTGAGTGGTGGAAGCTGGAGTCAGTCTCAGAGACATAGACTCAGGTGCAGACTGATTACCTATGGGCGTATACACAGAAGTTGTGCCTGGCAGATCCTTTACAACACCACTGTGATACACACCATATTGCGCATTCTAACAAGTTACTAATGAGCATTTGACCAGATCCCTAATGTAAAATCCTTATTAGGACACTTTAAAGCTGATGCCAGCAGCCAGGAAGACCTGGCAATAGGTTGTAGAGGTGAATAAGGGCTTGATGGTAAATGTGATCCATATCAACATGGTGAATTTATTACTTAAAGACACAACCTATTTTGGACCTCAGGATGCATCCACATTTTTCAAATCTGACGTGTCACTTTATGTGAGAATAACTTTGTAACGCTTTTACTTATCCAAGTGATTCTGAGATTGTTTTTTTTTTTTTATGACATATTGTACTTTATTCTTACAAAATGCATTCTTGCTCCCCTTTGTCATGCTGGCAACTTAGTTTTAGACCCTGGTGGGATTGAGTGTTCATTTTCAAAGTCAGCACTGCTACACTACCAGTTTTGCCTCAGCTACACTCAGGTCCATTAGACTACCACACCCTGCAGCAACTAAACAGTCATTAACCCCTCCTGTGCTGGACTCTTGTGCTTTGCTACTTCTTGCTGTTCTATTGGATGATGCTGATGAACTCTGCTATTTATTTTATTTCAAAACTGTATTTATTTATAAGATTATCAAAAGCATATAAAACATGCAAATGATATAGAACATATAATATGTAATACTCACAAAGCATGAAAGGCTAGAGGACACAATAAATCCATATCCAAATAATGGAGCCAAAATAGTGCAATGAAGTATGCAATTAAACAAGTATTATGTCGGAAGAGCATATTGATTACAAACAAATGTACATAAAACATCAATTGAGATGCAGGGGGGGAAACAGGGTAATAGTGTAATGGGAAATGGAGGAAAGTTAGGGTCTGAACTGCTATTTAAACCCTGTCTGTGCCATCAGCCTTTGCTTGAGAATTGTGCATTCCTCCTCATTGTGGCCTTGTCCAGTCTGCTGTGTTCTGGTAGCAATGCTCCTGGTATTGACCCCTAGTTACTGTGTTTGATCTGCTGCGATTGTGTACCAGTCCACCAGCTATTGGACGCTGCTCCTGATATTTCCCGGTTCTGACTACGGCTACTCCTGGACTCTGTTCCTGGCATCTTCTGATTCCAAGTCCAGTGCCTATGCCTGGTTGCTGCTCTGGGTGTCTCCTGGTTCCGTCTGAGGTCAGCTTTATCTCTGCCACTCCGGTGTTTGGCACGTCTGAGCCTGTTGGCTCTTCTGTCCGTTTATGGACTATCCGCACCCCATTACCTGTTTCTGCCTCCCTATCCTTACGGTGTTGTCACTGCTGCTTCTACTTGCCAAGTGGTTGCAGCCCAAGGATCCACTACCCAAGTTAATAAATTGTGTTGCTTTTCCCCGACATCTGCTAATCTCTTCCTGTATCCTCTCTGTTGTCAATAAAGCATTGTTACATTTATTTTAGTTATACCGTGTTGTGTGTGTGTGTGTGTGTGTGTGTGTGTGTGTGTACGTGTATATATATATATATATATATATATATATATATATATAGGAAAAGGAATGCAGTGGTCTGTTAATATATATAAATGCTCCCCATAGCTGCCCCCATACTGTATAATGCTCCCCATGGCTGCCCCCACACAGTATAATGCCCCCCATAGATGCCCACACACAGTATAATGCCCCCCATAGCTGCCCCCACACAGTAAAATGCCCCCATATCAGCTCCTCCCACAGTATAATGCCCCTCATAGCTGCCCCCACAGTATAATGCCCATTCATAGCTGCCCCGCAGAGTATTATGCCCCCATAGCTTCCCCACACAGTATAATGCCCCCCCATAGCTGCCCCCACAGTCAGGCCCGCCATCAGGAATTTCAGGGCCCCATACAGCTAAATTTTCTGGGCCCCCCTACCGTGGCACCGCCTGTTAACTGTACTCCGTCCAGCACTATATCATGCTACCCAGGGCCGCCATCAGGGGGGGTATTAGGGGTACTGATGTGAGAGGCCCGGCCAAACCTAATTGAAAGGGGGGCCCGGCAACTGCCGCGACATGCCTTTGGTAGAAAAAAAACAGGCCCCTGCAATGGGGTCCTTTTTTTCACCAAAAGAATGTCGTGAGCTGCGGGCCCCCCTTTCAATTATGTTTGGCTGGGCCTCTCACATCAGTACCCCTAATACCCCCCCTAATGGCGGCCCTGCCCACAGTTATAATGTCCCCCATAGCTGCCCCCACAGTATAATTCCCCCCATAGCTGCCCCACACAGTATAATGCCCCCCATAGCTTCCCCCACACAGTATAATGCCACCATAGCTTCCCCCACAGTATAATTCCCCCATAGCTGCTCCCACACAGCATAATGCTCCCCATAGCTGCCCCACACAGCATAATGCCCCCATCCCTCCCATACACAGTATGATGCCCCCTACCTCCCATACACAGTATAATCAGAGACTTCTCCTGGAGTGGAAACACCGGTTACAGCGCCGAGGATTCCGCTTCAAAAGACCCTGACGTCACTATCTCCATATATGGTCACAGTGAAGTCAGGGACTTCTCTTGGAGTGGAAACACTGGCCGCAGCGCCGGGGATTTCGATTCAGAAGTCCCTGATGTCAGTGTGTCCATATATGGACTCATTGAAGTCAGGGACTTCTCCTGGTGCGGAATCCCCAATACCCGGCCACAGAGTTGCCGAAGCTGTGGCCGGGGATTCCGCTCCTACAGAGAGCAAAAAAATACCCTTCTCCTCCTCCTCACATGCACTTCGCACTGTGGGGAGAAGGAGGAGAGAGCGAGCGACGGAAGACATGGGCGTCACTGGGAACACATTTCAGTGATGGTCGTGTATTACCCGGCCCCATAGACTCCTATTCTCCCGGCCGAAAATTTTTGGCCGGGTTTCCCGGGCCGTCAAAAAATCGGTCGCGTGAATAGCCCCATTTGGGGTCTATTGTTCCTACTGCGGCCATGTGACGGCCGTTTTTTGAACGGCCGTCACATGGCCAGGAAACCCTGTCGTGTGAATAGGGCCTCAGTCTTCTGCCTGTGGGCGGACATAACTGGTGGTTGGGCTGTGGACGGAGCTCTATGTGGGCGGAACTAACTGGCGGTTGGGCTGTGGGCGGAGCTCTATGTGAGCTTTGGATACCACGTCCTTCTCGGTTAAATAATAGATGGTACAATTTAGAAAAATGTGGTGTTTTCAAAATTGTAATTTCCCTGCTTGCAAGACAGTCATACCACATAAATTAGTTAATAATTAATATATTTCATGTCTACTGTATGTTGCCATATTTTCTGCACCCCTATCCTTATGGTGTTGTCACTGCTGCTTCTAGTTGCCAAATGGTTGTAGCTCAAGGATCCATTACCCAAGTTAATAAATTGTGTTGCTTTTTTCCGACATCTGCTTATCTGTTCATGTATCCTGACAGTTGTCAATAAAGCATTGTTACATTTATTTTAGCGGTACAGTAGTGTGTGTGTGTGTGTGTGTGTGTGTGTGTGTGTGTGTATATATATATATATATATATATATGGTACAATTTAGAAAGATTTGGTGTTATCAAAATTTGAATTTCTCTGCTTGCAAGACAGTCATACCACACAAGTTAGTTAATAATTAATATATTTCATGTCTACTGTATGTTGGCATATTTTTTTTTTTTCAAACATCCTTTTTTTATTATTTTTTTGGACCAATTCTGTTCTGAAGTTACTTTAAGGCCACGTTCATATGTGGCGGAATTGCTGTTGAATTCTGCTGCGGACAGTCCACAGTGGAATTCTGCAGCATTTGTTTTTTAGGCTGGGTTCACACGACCTATTTTCAGACGTACATGAGGCGTATTATGCCTCGATTTACGCCTGAAAATACGGCTACAATACGTCGGCAAACATCTGCCCATTCATTTTAATGGGTTTGCCGACGTACTGTGCCGACGACCAGTAATTTACGCGTCGTCGTTTGACAGCTGTCAAACGACGACGCGTAAAAGGACTGCCTCGTCAAAGAAGTGCAGGGCACTTCTTTGAAACGTAATTTGAGCCGTTCTTCATTGAATTCAATGAAGAACAGCTCAAATGATCGGCCGTCAAAGACGCCTCGCATAATGCGAGGAGGAGCTTTTACGTCTGAAACGACGCAGCTGTTTTCTCCTGAAAACAGTCTGTCTTTTCAGACGTAAAAGCCACTTCTCGTGTGCACATACCCTTACATTTGTTTCTATATATTTTTAGGAAACTTAGCTCAGAAGTTGCGGAAAATAACTGTGTGGAAATTAGGCTGTGGTGCAGAATTTTCTCTCTGCAGCATGCACATTATGTTGTGGGAAAGCAGCGGAATTTCACTGCAGATTTCAGCCTTTGCAATGCAAAAACTGAGATCTGTGGCAAGTCCGCTGTAATATCTGCAACATCTGAATTACCTGTCAAATATGCACATGTTGGTGCAGATGTGTTGCGGAATTGTCCCGAATCTGCACCAACATTTGCAGTGGAAAAATTCTGCCACGTCTGAACGTGGCCTAAGGGGCCTAAATATTAGAAACCCCCATATATCACTCCATTTTAAAAACTGCACCTCTCAATGTATTCAATACAACATTTAAGAAGTTGAACTCTTTAGGTGTTTTGCAGTAAATAAAGCCAAGTGGAGGAGAAATTAAAACTTTTTTTTTTCCCGTACCACAGCAACGGAAATTTTTAGAAATCTCCCCTATGTGGCCCCAGTGTGCTACTTGACTTAAACACAGACCTCGGAAATGAAGGAGCACCATGTAGATTTTGGAGCCTCCTTTTTTATTAGGAAGTTTTTGAGGCACCATTATAGATTTGAAGGAGTCTTGTGATGGTAAAACATAAGAAACATCCCAAAATTTCCACACAAAATATAGGAGAAAAGCACCTAAAAAATGATTACAATTTTTTTTTCTAAGCATGGCAATACCCCATATGTGGTTGTAAACTGCTGTTTGTGCACACGGAAGGGAAGGAGCACCATTTAGCTAATATTTTGTCATAAATGCAGATTTTGCTAAAATGGTCTAAGAGTGCCATGTCGCATTTTGCAAATCTTTTTTTTATTTTCCTGGAGCTATGTTTATGAGGACTTGTTTTTTTTTGCAGCACAAGCTGTAGTTTTTATTGGTACCACTTTGGGGTACATTTGACTTTTGATCCCCTTTTTATTCCAAAATATAGCAGTGCTGGCATCTAATATATATTTGGCAAAGACGTGGTGTCCGAGGCACAGTTATCTCCGCCCACAACCCGCCCTGCAAGAACTCTGTTAGGAAGGAGATGTGAGTGCTCAGTCTGTCTGTTGTTTGTGCCTCTATTTGTTTGTGTGGCACTACCTACAAGGGGGTCTGTGTGGCACTACTTACAAGGGGGTCTGTGTGGCACTACCTACAAGGGGGTATGTGTGGCATTACCTACAGGGGCTGTGGCAGTATCTACAGAGAGCAGTGTGTGGCATTATCTACAGAGAGTAGTGTGTGGAATTATCTACAGAGGGCAGTGTGTGGCATTATATACAGAGGGCAGGGTGTGGCATTACCTACAGAGGGCAGAGAGTGGCATTATCTACAGAGGGCAGGGTGTGGCATTAGCTACAGAGGGCAGGGTGTGGCATTATCTACAGAGGGCAGGGTGTGGCATTATCTACAGAGGGAAGTGTGTGTCAGAAAATTTACAAATTAAATTCATCCATTTTTAAAACGGAGAGGGAAAAAAAAGGAAGCAAGACGGGTCAAAATCGGCCGTTAAAGGCGGAAACACGGCCCGGAACAGAAACGGAATGGATACAAAAAGGATGCAAAGCGGCCGAGAAAAACTGACCAAAGTGGACGATTTTATCGGCCGACACTCGGACCCTGTCGTGTGAATAGAGCCTTACAAAGGACTGCAGGTAACATCTACATTATCTGTACCCAGAGGGTATGTGCACACACACTAATTACGTCCGTAATTGACGGACGTATTTAGGCCGGAAGTCCCGGACCGAACACAGTGCAAGGAGCCGGTCTCCTAACATCATAGTTATATACGATGCTAGGAGTCCCTGCCTCTCTGCAGGACAACTGTCCCGTACTGTAATCATGTTTTCAGTACGGGACAGTAGTTCCACGGAGAGGCAGGGACTCCTAGCATCGTACATAAGTATGATGCTAGGAGCCCGGCTCCCTGCACTGTGTTCGGTCCACTACTTGCGGCCGAAATACGTCCGTCAATTACGGACGTAATTAGTGTGTGTGCACATACCCAGAGAGTTAGGCCTCATGCACAAATCCTTCACCGTTTTCACGTCTGTTTTCACGTCTGTTTAAAATGGATCCGTGTGTCCATTGGGACATCCGTGTGGTTTCCGTTGTCACTCCGCTTTCGTTCCATTTTATATTGATGTTCTGCTTCCGTTTGTCTTCTGTTTTAAACAGTACATTAAAATTGTGTGGTGAATGCAGGAAACTTTGGCACGCCCTGCCATTGCTTAGCAACGGATCCGTAAAAAACTGACGGCACACGGATGCCTTCAGTGTGCCGTCCGTTTTTTGGACAGACCCATAGACTTCAATGGGCCCCACGGTCACTGAACGACGGACAAAAGTAGGACATGCACTACTTTTGACGGAACGAATCAAAGAAATTGTCAAAACAACGGAAGTGTGCATGGCCCTATAGAAATTAATGTGTCAGGGTGCTATCAGTTAAAAGAACGGACAGCACCCTGTAGAAAATAACTGAAGTGGGCATGAGGCCTTATCACTGTGTGTTATTAGTGGTGTTACATAGGACTGCAGGTAACATCTACTACATTATCTGTACTCAGTGTTAGGCCTCATGCACACGACCGTGCTCGTAATTACGACTCGTAATTACGAGCACGGCCGGGCACGGCCGGCCGGCCGCTTTTCCGAGCCGTGCTCCCATTATAAAGTATAGCAGCACGGCCCGTAAAATAAAAAAAAAGAACATGTTTTTTTTAACGGCACGGGCACCTTCCCGTGAGAAAACGGGAAGGTACCCGTGGCTAACAGAAGTCTATGGGCCCGTTATCTGTGGTGTTACATAGGACTGTAGGAAACATCTACTACATTATACCTTTACCCTGGGTGAATAATCTATTATTCAGCAAACGCTTCCGCATTTTTATTAGGTTTCAAATTTTGGTAATTAGGCTTGAAAATACACTTTTCTACACTAGTTATTATATAATTCTATAAAAAAAAACAGCACTTTATTCTGTGGGGTCATTCCATTGCAGCGATATCAAATTTTTAATTTACTACTTTTATACAATAACACATTTTCATGTTTTGTGAGAGCCATAATGTTTTTATTTTTCTGTCGACAGAACTGTATGAGGGCTGTTTTTTTGTGGGACGAGCTGTAGTGTTTATTGGTACCGTTTTCGGTACATGAATCTTATAATTTTGTTTCTTTAGAGCGTTCACATGGGGTAAATATCATAAGTTAATACTTCTGGTTGTTTTGGACATAGAGATTATGTATTTTATTTTAGTTTTTCATATTTTGAAGAACTTAATGAGGGAAAATGGCGATTTATGTACTTTTTTTTTCTTTTAAGTAAAATGTATTCCTTCTTCTACTACAGTCCTACTAGGGGATTTGAATCCCTGATCTCCTGATCGCTGGTATCATACACTGCAATACTTCTTTACTTCAGTGTATTATGCCCAGGGCCGGCCCTAGGATAGATGGCGCCCTGTGCGAAATGATCTTTCGGCGCCCCACCCCATCATTAAAAAAAAATGCCCCATAAAAAAATTATAATGCCCCTTTGCCCCTTTAGTGCCCCCATACAGTATAATAATAATATTTAATAATATAATATATTACAACTCCTTCAAGCATACAGTATTTTGTCCTCTAATTGTGCCCACAGTATTGTGCCCCCTGTAGTACCCCTACACAGTATAATGTTCGCTTAGTGGCCCCCACACAGTATAATGCCCCCCTGTAGATTTTGCCATATAGCCTACCTGTAGACAGTGCCATAATCCCCCACCTCCTTTTTGTAGATCGTGCCATACAGCCCCCCACACCTCCCCCTTGTAGACAGTGTGATACAGTCCCCCACCTCCCCCTTGTAGATCGTGCCATACAGTCCCCGCACCTCCCCCTTGTAGACAGTGCCACCAAACAAAAACAAAAATTGTACTCACCTAGGCCCCGTTCCCATGACGAACTGAGCTGCTCCATGACGGGACCCTAGTACAGAGTTTCCCAAAATTTCCTCAGGGCCCCCCTACCAAAAATTGTTTTGAGAAAGACAGAAAACGGCTAAGAACAAGCACTCCACTCGTAGGGCATGTTCACACACGTTTTTTGTAAGGCATAAAAAATCTGCCTCAAAATTCCTTCAGCAACTGACAGCGTTGGGTGACCTTTTTTTGTGTTTTTTCTTAAGCTGTTGAAACTAATGCAAAAGAAGCAGGAAAAAAAGCTCCAAACGAGCGCCGCAGGTATCTTCTGCCTCCTATTAATTTCAATTGGAGGTCAGAGGTGGAAACCACTTGAAGACCATCAGCCCCCCACTCACAGAAAAATGACCATCAACCCCCCACTCACAGTAAAATGACCATCAGCCCCCCACTCACAGCAAAATGACCATCAGCCCACCACTCAGTAAAATGACCATCAGACCCCCACTCACAGATTCCCCCTGTAGGTAGCACCACACAGCCCCCTTGTGGGTAGCGCCAGACAGCCCCCTTGTAGGTAGCGGCACACAGCCCCCTTGTAGATAGCGCCACACAGCCCCCTTGTAGATAGCGTCACACAGCCCCCTTGTAGATAGCGCCACACAGCCCCCTTGTAGATAGCGCCACACAGCCCCCTTGTAGATAGCGCCACACAGCCCCCTTGTAGATAGCGTCACACAGCCCCCTGTAGAGTGTGCCACACAGCCCCCTGTAGGGAGTGCCACACAGCCCACAGCCCCCTGGTAGGGAGTGCCACACAGCCCCCTGGTTGGTAGTGCCCCACTGTCGCCTGGTAGGTAGTGCCACACAGCCCCCAAGTAGGTAGTGCCACACAGCCCACTGGTTGGTAGTGCCACACTGTCCACAGCCCCCTTGTTGGTAGTGCCACACAGCCCCCTGGTAGGTAGTGCCACACAGCCCACAGCCCCCTTGTAGGTAGTGCAAGGACTACGAAATGACCGATAGCTGGCCGGCAATAGGCATTCAAAAAAGTACAACTGTGCAGGAGCACACAAAATACCCAGCTTTCCCAGCTATCAAATAAATCTGTGGAAATGAACTAAGTTATAACTGAGTAAAGGATTAATCCTTTTAGCTAGATTCAATAAAAGTTATATCTTAGTTTATTTCCACACTTTTTTTTTTTATACCCGGAAAGCTGGGTATTTTGTGTGCTCCTGCACAGTTGTCCTTTGTAGGTAGTGCCACACAGCCCACAGCCCCCCTGTAGATAGCGCCACAGTAGCTACCTGAAGGAGCGGAATCCCCGTGTGCCCGGGGATTCCGCTCCTGGAGCGCTGCTTGATACCTCTGTCCATATATGGACAGTGACATCAGGGAAAACTCCTGAGGCGGAATCCCCGTCCACAGCATTGCAGATGCTATGACCGTCGATTCCACTCCAGGACAAGCTCCTGTCGTCTATGTCCATGACGTCATTGGCTTCTCCTGGAGTGGAATCCCCGGTCATAGAGTCTGCAATGCTGTGACCGGGGATTCCGCTTCAGGAGTTTCCCCTGATGTCACTGTCCATATATGGACAGAAACATCAAGCAGCGCTCCAGGAGCGGAATCCCCGGCCACACGGGGATTCTGCTCCTTCAGGGAGCTACTGTGGCGCTAGTAGACAGCAGAGCAGGGAGATACCTCCCTGCTCTGCTATAGTGCCCCCCTGTAGATAGCGCCACTGTAGCTCCCTGAAGAAGCGGACTCCCCGTGTGGCCGGGGATTCCGGTCCTGGAGCGCTGCTTGATGCCTCTGTCCATATATGGACAGTGACATCAGGGAAAACTCCTGAAGCGGAATCCCCGGGGGTCACAGCATTGCAGACGCTATGACCGTCGATTCCACTCCAAGAGAAGCTTCTGACGTCTGTGTCCATGACGTCATTGGCTTCTCCTGGAGTGGAATCCCCGATCATAGAGTCTGCAATGCTGTGACCGGGAATTCCGCTTCAGGAGTTTTCCCTGATGTCACTGTCCATATATGGACAGAGGCATCAAGCAGCGCTCCAGGACCGGAATCCCCGGCCACATGGGGATTCCGCTCCTTCAGGGAGCTACGGTGGCGCTATCCTGGAAGGGGGGGTTTGATATCTACAGGGGGGCACTATAGCAGAACAAGGGAGGTATCTCCCTGTTCTGCTGTCTACTAGCGCCGCTGTAGCTGAAGGAAGCTACAGTTGCGCTAGTAGACAGCAGAGCAGGGAGATATCACCCTGCTCTGCTATAGTGCCGTCGCTACCGCTATAGCAGCCACAGCAGCTGCTAGCGGCGCCACCGTCCTCATGTCCGGTGTCACCGCTATCAGCCGATATGGCAGCTACAGCGGTAGCCACTAAGTGAAGAAGCGCCCGTGTGCGACTGCAGTTAGTGTGTGTATCCCCGCTGGTAGTTGCAACGGCGCGGGGATACACACACCCGCTGGCGCCCCTCTGGCCGTGTGGCGGCTGGCGCCCTGTGCGACCGCACTGGTCGAACATAGCTAAGGCCGGCCATGATTATGCCTGACAGTTTTAGGCGTGTGCGTTTTGCGCGCACAAAAGGTACATAACAGCTCCGTGTGTCATCACATATGATGCGTGGCCTACGTGATTTTCACGCAGCCGCCATCATTATGACACTCTGTTTGTATGTTTGTAAACAGAAAAGCACGTGGTGCTTTTCTGTTTTCATTCATACTTTTTACTGATGTTGTGCGAATAACGCGCGTCACACGGAAGTGCTTCCGTGTGCTGCGCGTGATTTTCACGCACCGATTGACTTCAATGGGTGCGTGATGCATGAACAGCGCACAAATATAGGACATGTCGTGAGTTTTACGCAGCGGACACACGCTGCGTGAAACTCACGGACAGTCTGCACGGCCCCATAGACTAACATAGGTCCATGCGAGGCACGTGAAAATCATGCGCGTTGCGCGGACCTATTATACGTTCGTCTGAATAAGCCCTTAGTCTGACAGGCTGCCTCTAGCAGGGCCTAATAGGCTTCTATAGAGGAAGATCTGGAGGCCATGGTTAGGCATCTGGTTATCATAGCATGTGGCCGATGGGGTACAGTGGGATCCCCCTCCCTCTGTCAATCATTTAGATCTAAGTGGTTAAACGGCCAGGATCGAAGTTATCTAGCTTCTAATCTCGCGCCATTAGCATGTTATACATGTACGGCATTTTGCATTCAGGCCCACACGCACGTGACGTAAATATAAGTCATGG
Source organism: Rhinoderma darwinii (assembly GCF_050947455.1). Taxonomy (NCBI): domain Eukaryota; kingdom Metazoa; phylum Chordata; class Amphibia; order Anura; family Rhinodermatidae; genus Rhinoderma; species Rhinoderma darwinii. The sequence continues at coordinate 105,713,188 of NC_134689.1, forward strand.
GGCACGAAAGTAACAGACACACTAAAGTAAAAAAAAAAGGCAAAAAACGTATATATTCTACTATACGTATGTATATCAAAGTAATTACAAGAAGTACAGTATGTGACTTCTATGCATGTCCTTAATTGTAGGTGTACAATGGCAGCAGAAGGATTAGAATCTCCACTGTACTAAGGCCAGAACATGATTAAATATGATAAAAGGCAATTCAATGTCCGTTGTGGATATGACTGTAAAATCTGATGCAAAATTTTATATGCAGATTTTGCCACCAATGTCAACATCTGCATTGAAATGGGTAAAATACATAGCGAACAATAGGGAGAAATACAAGATATATAGAGTATGCTTTGGATTTTAAATGCACTAAAATGAATGCAGATCATCAGCAAGTGAATATAGTTTTGTAAAAATCTACACTGAAATGCTAAGTGTGAACGTGGACTAAGGTACCACATTTAGACTCCACTCCTCTGATTTCATACACTAGTGCTACTTGTTCATTCAGAACATCATTGTTTCAGGCATAAGCTTATTTATATACTAGAACATGGAATTGTTACTGCAGTATTGCTACATGTTTAAGATCGCTCCAGCGTTGTCAACTCACCCTGTTTCCTGGGAGACACCTGCTTTTCCAAGTAGCTGACCTGGTCGCTCAAGATCAACATGTCATCGGGAAGGATCTAGATACCAAAGCTTAAATGACATAGAGGGTAACTATTCTGGTCTTCACAAGTGCATGACAAAGGAGATCACTTCTGGCTGCCAAGTGGCATACATAGAGTTAGGGGACCACATAGCTAAGATCACAATGCCCCCCCCCCCCCCATAATAAGGCCCTCTGTGTTTATTTTCCCCTGGTCAGAGGTGTCCTGCACCGGTTCTTGACACCCAGTAGCACATGGAGTGGGACTACTAAAGGCTTGACTCCTGTCTTCAAGGACTCCATAGCAGCCTCAGGGTCTGCCTCTGTGGTATGTACGGTCTTGCAGCCTCACAAACTCATTCAGTTGCTGCCTAGGTAGCTGGGTGCTTGCAAACATCAATAAAATAAAAAGTCTAAGTTAATGAATACAATTGGAAACACTGGAGTTCCCCTTTTGGCCTTGTTCACACAGTGCAGATTTGCTACAAATTTTGCATGCATTTTTTTAAACCCAAACCAGAATTGGATCCAGAAGAGCAGGTCTATAAAGGCTTTCCGTTCATCTTTTTTGGTTCCGCTCCTGGTTTTGGCTTAAAAAATGCATGTAAAATCTGCAGCAAATCTGCACTGTGTGAACAAGGCCTTAAGATACTTTTCTGTGGTTTACTTTTCAGGTAAAAATTTCTAATATAGGCAGGAGTGCACAGTAGAGATGATTTTATACATTTTTTATATGAACACTCAAATTTAAGACATTTTAAATTCTATAGCTATACCAAGTCCAAGCAAGGACTTGCTGTATTACTCAGGGTGAATGGCACACGGTTCCCAGCACGAGATGTGTGCTACTCCACATTTAAGATCACTGTTGGGATCATATAAAATTCAAGTCATTGAAATAAAAAATTGTTTTATTTATCAATGTGTAATCGGAATAACAAAATGACAGCCCATGGGTAAAAAATAACAGCACTAGAAACATGAAATTACAGAGGTTGCCATTTCAGCAGACAAGGCTTTATTACGAGTTGCTAAAGATGAGATTATGATTAGTAATTAAATTATTTTATTATGGTTTCATTTTTATGTAATTATGTATATGCTGTTAGGGATAGTATCAAGTCATCTCTAAAAATGCTTTTTGAACATAAAGTATATTTGAGGGCTATGTACAATTTTGAAGGCAATTTTTTAAAAAAATAAATCAATGTTTTATTTAATTTTAAACAGCTTTCGAATAGTTTTTTTTATAAAAAAAAAAAAGTTTACTTTTTGAGATACAGCTTCTATGTATCGTGTATACATAGAAGCTGTATCTAACAGTCGAAGCAGAATCCGTCAGGTCAGCTTCGGAACTTAGATGTGATAGATAATAGGTGGATCCTTCATGTCAGAAACTTGCAGGAACAGCACTCACCGATATATGATACATAGAAGCTGTATCGCAAAAAGTAAACATTTTTTTAAATAAAAACACAATTAAAAAGATGTTAAAAAACAAAACATTGATTTATAAAAAAAACAAATTACCTTCAAAAGTTTACATAGCCATTAATCCCATAAAAATGCAGCCAATTATCGCCTAAATTTATGTTCACACATATCAAGTTTGTTGCAAAAATTCCTGTGACTGACAGCCCGTTCCATAAATCTGAATGGGGTTGTTTCCACAGCATAGATGTATACAAACCCCATTTAGATGTATGGGACAGCATACCTCCCAACAGTCCCAGATTCCAGGCGGTGTCCCGTTGTCAACTCTATCTGCGTCCTCAGGAGGCAGATAGAGTTGAATGCAATGCTGAAGCAAGGAACCGTCAGCTCCCTGCTTCAGCATTCACTGTCCACTCATTGAGGACTCCCCGGGCACAGCACTACTTTAAGTGTGGAACTCGGGGAAGCCCTTCACGTCACTGTCCATATACGGACAGTGATGTCGGGCTTTCAACTATAAAGTCCCCAGTCAGAGCAATCAACCACTCTGGCCAGAAACACCTGTCTTGGGAAAGCCCATATATGGACAATAATGTCAGGGGCTCCTCCTATAGTGGATTCCCCGGCCAGAGAGTGACCAACACTATTGCTGGGGATTCCAACATCTCAAAGCACCTAACATCACTGTCCATATATGGATATTTACGTCAGGGGCTCCTCCTGCAGGGGAATCCCCGGCCGGAGCGTTGCTGACGTTCTGTCCAGGGTTTCTGCTCCTGAAGTATCCCCGAACATCACAGAGCATCGGCAACACTCTGTCCGGGGACTCCACTCCTAGAGGGAGCCCCTGACATCACTGCAGTGACGTCAGGGGCTTCATTTTGGAGTGGATTCCCTGGCCAGAGCGTTGCTGATGCTCTGGCCGGGGATTCCACTCTTAGAGGGAGCCCCTGACTTCACTATCAATATGTGGACAGTGACGTCGGGGGCTTTCCTGGAACGGAAACCCCGGCCAGAGCATTGGCAAAGCTCTAGCCGGGGATTCCGCTCCTGGAGGGAGCCCCTGACGTCATTATCCATATTTGGACAGTGACGTCAGGTGCTCCTTCAGGAGTGGGTTACCCAGACAGGGCATTGCCGACGCTCTGGTCGGGTATTTCGCTCCTGAAGGAGCCCCTGACATCACTGTTTACATATGGATAATGACGTTAGGGGCTCCCTCTAGGAGCGGAATCCCTGGCCACAGCGTTGCTGACGCTCTGGCCGGGGATTCCGTTCCAGGAGGTGCCCCTGACGTCACTGTCCATATATTGATGGTGACGTCAGGGACTCCCTCTAAAAGCGGAATCACTGGCCAGTGCGTCGGCATCTTAGAAGGAGCCCCAATGATGCTGTCTACAGGGGGGAGTACAGCTATGTACAGGGGGTGTTCCGCTATCTACATGGGCACTGTGGCACTATATAGGCACTATCTATATATACTTATACTGTATCGGGCAGCTATGGAGGCATTATACTTATTTGGGCAGCTACAGGGGCATTATTTTGTATGGCGGCAGCTATGGGGCATTATACTGTATAGGGCAGCTATGGGGCATTATACTGTATGGGGGCAGCTATGGGTATTATAGTTTATGGGGGCAGCTATGAGGCCATTATGCTGTGGGGAGGCACTATGGGAGCATGATACTGTGTGGGCTGAACAGGTTGTGTATAGGCGTGGGTTGGAAGTGGCTTAAAAGGCAAACATTTTCAATGCTATGAACGCCACAGTTGTCCCTCTTTACTATGTTTGAAAGTTGGGAGGTATGGGAACAGTGGCAGACATTTCTGCAATAAGGCCAGGATCAAACACAGTAATACAGTTTTTGGTGCATTTCTTGGCTCAGTTCTTTGAGCCAAAGCCAGAAGTGGATCCAAAGGGAAGAAATGTATAAAGAAACAACATTCTTTTGTCTCCACTTCTGTGTTTGGCTAAAAAAAGTAAGACAAAAACTGCCACAAAACTGCATCAAAACTGTGTGTGTGATCTAGGCTAATGATATTGCAGAAACTGATCCACTACTGCACTACATTTAAAAGGGTCACGTTTTTTTTCAAAGAATCAGTTTTGGGAAAATGTACCTAGGACCGTTTCTATGAAAAAGTGCTTTGCAGTACTACATGTAAAAACTGCAGTTGCTGTTTTTATATGCAGTTTTGACACAAAAGTTTGCAATAGCCGAAATATGCTGCAAAATCTAGGGAAAAGAAAAACGAAACTAGAGCGACCCTTAAAACCCCTGCCCGACATTTGACGTATCCATACACCAAAGTCGGGTAGGGGAAGTATGGAGCGGGCTCACGCAGTGAGCTCGCTCCATACGATGCCGGTGTCGGCTGTATGTTACAGCCGACACTTCAGAGTAACTAGCGGCATCGCGCTCGAGCGCGATCCCGCTAGTTTAACTCGTTAAATACTGCGGTCAATACCGACCGCAGCATTTAAAGCGTTGCGGGGCGTCCATTACGGACGTAATTTGGAGCTGTTCTTCATTGGATTCAAGTGTCCTGCACTTCTTTGACGAGGCTGTTATTTTACACGCCGTCTTTTGACAGCGACGCGTAAAATTACAGGTCGTCGGCACAGTACATCGGCAAACCCATTGAAATGAATGGGCAGATGTTTGCCGACGTATTGGAGCTGTGTTTTCAGGCGTAATTCGAGGCGTAAAACGCCTCCATTACGCCTGAAAATAGGTCGAGTGAACCCAGCCTAACAACTCATCGCGCCCCCCGCAACGCAATCGCGGGGGGCGATGGTTGCTATGGTTGCCTAGGGGCTTAATGTGAACACCCACAGGTCTGCCATCTTTGTACACCTATTAAGCCTTGCCTCTGGCAGGGATTAATAGGTGCCTGTCAGAATCACAATATACTGCAATACATTAGTATTGCAGTATATCGTGCAAGCGATCTAACGATCGCTGTTTGAAGTCCTCTAAGCGGACTAATAAAAAAAGTAAAAATGAGTTAAATAAAGTTTTTTTTTTGTGTAAAAACAAAATTAAAAGTTTAAAAAACCCCCCTTTTCCCATTTTCCCCCTAGAGCATAGTAAAAAAATTAATAAGTAAACATAATTGGTATCGACGCATCCATAAAAGTCTGAACTATTACAATATATAATTATTTAACCTACATGGAAAATGCCGTAAAAAAAAATTTAAACGCCAGAATGTATCTTTTTTGGTCACCTAATCTCCCACAAAAAATGAAATAAAAAGTGATCAAACCATTGCATGTACACCAAAAAATAAGCCCTCATATCACATAATCGAAGGAAAAATAAAAAACTTATGGCTCTCGGAATTTGGCGGCGCAAAATAAATTTTCTTTTTTACATTTAGGTTTTTACATGTAAAAGTAGTAAAATATAGAAAAAACAATATATATTTAGTATCACTGTAATTGTATTGACTCACAGAATAAAGTTAAGATGTTGTTTTAATTGCACAGTGAATTCTGTAAAAACGGCGCGCAAAAAACTATGGAGGAATCGCTGTTTTTTTCATTTTCTACCCCACAAATATTTTTTTTCCTGTTTCCTAGTACATTATACAGCAAAATAAATGGTGCTACAAAAAAGTACAACTCGTCCCGCAAAAATCAAGCCCTCATAGTACTATATCGACGGAAAAATAAAGACGTTATGGCTTTTGGAATGTGGGGAGGAAAAAACGAAAATGAAAATCTGAAAAAGGGCTGCGGCGGGAAGGGGTTAATATATTGGTATGTGTAACTCAGTTAAATAGAACCTATTGAGGACAAGACACGACCTTCAATAAACAATAAAAAGTACTTATTTTATTAAATAGTCAAGATAAAATATACACACATGTACAAATAAATAAAATCCGATATGCAACCTTCACAATAGGACAGAGAAAGAAAAAATGCGGTGGGCATAACAGCTATATAGACAGTGTCAAGGTCCTATACGGAAATCAGTACACAGTAGAATACAGTATTAAATCAAATATTTATGAAATATGGTCATGAAAGAAGAAGAACCAGCACAGTACAATAGGATATGAAATGAATCACAATAAAGACGTAAGTTAATTGGTATATTCATACCTCCCAAATTTTAAATTCGGAAAAGAGGGACATTTTAAGCCATGCCCCCTAACCACGCCCAATATCCGGCATCAACACATCAAATCACGGCCAGATCCTTCTGAAAATAACGCGCGCACATTGTCACTGCGGATCTCTGGACTGTCTGGATATCGCAGATATTATGGATCTGGTTATATTGTCTTTGTGTTACTTTTCCTATCTTGGGTATAACATTTGCTCATCACGGCAGCAGCTGCTGCAGGACAAACCAAAAGGCTAAGAACAATGAAAGTCAAGAGGGAGACCCTGTGGTGGATGACTTTTCAATTGACAGGTAGCAGAATTACATGATGGGGACTTTTTTTTTTCCAGTTGTGTAACTCTGCTACCGATCAATGGAAAAATCATCCACCAGAGCCCCCCTGTAGATCGCTCCACACACAGCCCCCCTTTACATAGCGCCAGACACAGCCCCCCGATAGAGAGCTCCACACACTGCCCCCTGTAGATAGCTCCACACACAGCCCCCCTGTACATAGATCCACACACAGCCCCCCTGTACATAGCTCCACACACAGCCCCCATGTAGATAGCTCCACACACAGCCCCCATGTAGATAGCTCCACACACAGCCCCCTGTAGATAGCTCCACACACAGCCCCCCTGTACATAGATCCACACACAGCCCCCCTGTACATAGCTCCACACACAGCCCCCATGTAGATAGCTCCACACACAGCCCCCATGTAGATAGCTCCACACACAGCCCCCTGTAGATAGCTCCACACACAGCCCCCTTGTAGATCGCTCCACACACAGCCCCCCTGTACATAGCTCCACATACACAGCCCCCTGTAGATAGCTCCACACACAGCCCCCTGTACATAACTCCACACACAGCCCCCTGTAGATAGCGCCACACACAGCCTCCCTGTAGATAGCGCCAGATACAGCCCCCCTGTACATAGCGCCAGACACAGCCGCCCTGTACATAGCGCCAAACACAGCCGCCCTGTAGATAGCTCCAGATACAGCCCCCCTGTAGATACCTCCAGATACAGCCCCCCTGTACATAGTGCCACACACAGCCCCCTGTAGATAGCTGCACACACAGCCCCCTGTAGATAGCTCCACATACAGCCCCCCTGTAGATAGCTCCACACACAGCCCCCTGTAGATAGCTCCACACACAGCCCCCTGTAGATAGCTCCACACACAGCCCCCCTGTACATAGCTCCACACACACAGCCCCCTGTAGATAGCTCCACACACACAGCCCCCTGTAGATAGCGCCACACACAGCCTCCCTGTAGATAGCGCCAGATACAGCCCCCCTGTATATAGCGCCAGATACAGCCCCCCTGTACATAGCGCCAGACACAGCCCCCCTGTAGATAGCTCCAGATACAGCCCCCTGTAGATAGCTCCAGATACAGCCCCCTGTAGATACCTCCAGATACAGCCCCCCTGTACATAGTGCCACACACAGCCCCCTGTAGATAGCTGCACACACAGTCCCCTGTAGATAGCTCCACATACAGCCCCCCTGTAGATAGCTCCACATACAGCCCCCCTGTAGGTAGCTCCAGATACAGCCCCCCCTGTAGATAACTCCAGATACAGCCCCCCGTACATAGTGCCACAAACAGCCCCCCTGTAGATAGCTCCAGATACAGCCCCCTGTAGATAACTCAAGATGCAGCCCCCCTGTACATAGTGCCACACACAGCCCCCCTGTAGAGAACTGCACACACAGCCCCCCTGTAGATAATTCAAGATACAGCCCCCCTGTAGTTAGCTCCAGATACAGCCCCCCTGTAAATAGCTCCAGATACAGCCCCCTGTAGATCGCGCCAGACACAGCCCCCCTGTAGATAACTCCAGATACAGCCCCCCCGTACATAGTGCCACACACAGCCCCCCTGTAGATAGCTCCAGATACAGCCCCCCTGTAGATAGCTCCAGACACAGCCCCCCTGTAGATAGCTCCAGACACAGCACCCCTGTAGGTAGCGCAACACACAGCCCCTTAGGCCTTATTCACACGACAGGGTCCGAGTGTCGGCCGATAAAAACGGCCGTTTTTCATCCATTCCGATTACGTTCCGGGCCGTGTTGCCGTTTTTAACGGCTGATTTTGACCCGTTTTTTTTTTCCCTGTCCGTTTCAAAATGGGATGAATTTCATTTAAATTTGTTCCCACACACTTCCCTGTGTAGATAATGCCACAGCGCCCCTGGTAGGTAATGCCACCCAGCCCCCTGTAGGTAATGCCATCCAGCCCCCTGCAGGTAATGCCACCCAGCCCCCTGTATGTAATGCCACCCAGCCCCCTGAAGGTAATGCCACCCAGCCCCCTGTATGTAATGCCACCCAGCCCCCTGCAGGTCATGCCACCCAGCCCCCTGTATGTAATGCCACCCAGCCCTCTGCAGGTAATGCCACCCAGCCCCCGGCAGATAATGCCACCCAGCCCCCTGTATGTAATGCCACCCAGCCCCCTTCAGGTAATGCCACCCAGGTCCCTGTATGTAATGCCACCAATTCCCCGGTGGGTAATGCCACACAGCCCCCTGTAAGTTGCACCCATCCCCCCCTTTCCAGGAGAAGTCACTGACTTCAATGTCTATATATGGACAGTGTAGTCACTGACTTCTCCTGGAGAGGAATTCCCGGCCACAGGGTCAGGGATTCCGCTTCAGAAGTGAGTGACGTCACTGTATCCACATATGGACAGTGTAGTCACTCACTTCTCCTGTAGTGGAATCCCCGGCCATAGGGTCGGGGATTCCGCTTCAGAAGTGAGTGACGTCGCTGTGTCCATATATGGACAGTGTAATCACTCACTTCTCCTGTAGCGGAATCCCTGGCCATCACTCACTTCTCCTGTAGCAGAATCCCCAATCCCCGGCCGATTTAGCTAATTGTTTCTCATTTCCACAAGGACTGAAGGAGAAAAAGCACCACAAAATTAGTAAAGCAATTTCTCCCGAGTAAAACAGTACCCCACATGTGGGAATAAACGGCTGTTTGGACACACGGCAGGGCTTAGAAGGGATGGAGCACCATTTGTCTTTTGGAGATCACATTTAGCAGAAATGGTTTGCAGAGGCCATGTCACATTTACAAAGCCCATGAGGGGACAAAACAATGAAAACGCCCAGAAAGTGACTCCATTTAGGAAACTACACCCCTTGAGGAATTCATCTAGGGATGTAGTAAGCATTTTGACCCCATAGATGTTTCATAGAATTTATTAGAATTGGGCAGTGAAAATAAAAACAATCCTTTTTCTTCAATAAGACGTAGCTTTAGCGAAAAATTTTTTGTTTTTCTCAACAAATATAGGAAAAAAAGAACCCAACATTTGTAAAGAAATTTCTCCTGAGTACGGAAATACCCCATATGGGGTCATAAACTGCTGTTTGGGCACACGGCAGGGCTCAGAAGGGAAGGAGCGCCATTTGGAGTGCAGATTTTGCTGGATTGGTTTCTGGGTGCCTGTGGGACCAAAACAGTGGAAACCCCCTAGGAGTGACCCCATTTTGGAAACTACACCTCTCAATGCATTTACCTAGTGGTGTAGTGAGCATGTTAACCCTGCAGGTGTTTTGTAGAAATTAGTGTGCACTCGATGTTGCAGAGTGAAAATGGGATTTTTTCCATAGATATGCCAATATGTGGTGCCCAGCTTGTGCCACCATAACAAGACAGCTCTCTAATTATTATGCGGTGTTTCCCGGTTTTAGAAACACCCTACATGTGGCCCTAATCTTTTGCCTGGACATTTGACCAGGCTCAGGAGTGAAAGCGTATCATGAGAAATTGAGGCCTCATTGGGCGATTTACAAAGTATTGGTTCACAATTGCAGAGGCTCAGATGTGAAATAATAAAACGAAACCCCTGAGAAGTGACCCCATTTGGAAACTACACCCCTCAAGGCATTTAGTAAGGGGTGTAGTGAGCATTTTCACCCCACAGGTCTTTTCCATAAATGCATGCGCTGCGGATGGTGCAAATTAAAAATTTATATTTTTCCTTAGATATGCCATTTCAGTGGCAAATATGTCATACCCAGCTTATGCCACTGGAGACACACACCCCAAAAATTGTTAAAAGGGTTCTACCGGGTATTGCGATGCCATATATGTGGAAGGAAACTGCTGTTTGGGCACACTGTAGGGCTCAGATGGGAGGGAGCGCCATTTGGCTTTTGTATTGCGGATTTTGCTTGGTAGTAGATTTGTTTGAGTATTACTGGTGTTTCCATTTATAATGTGGGGGTACATGTAAGCTGGGCAGAGCACATCAGGGGCATAGTCAGGTGGTATAATAATGGGGTAAAAAAACAATAAAATACGCTGTGAAGCAATCCTTTCTGCACAGGCCGGTGTCGCACTGATATATGGCGTCCTTTCTTATGCCCCTTTTGGTCCAACCTCCGCACCTTTGCAGTTTGGGGAATTTTGCTGGGAAAGTGTTGTCCTGCTATAATACGGGCACCGTCACTTCCAGCGGATATGTTTGGGCCCTCCCCTTCCTGGTTCCCTAATTTTAGGTCATTGATAAATCGCCTCTTGAAACAGAAGAAATGTTCCCCTCGGGCACAACAGCATATTTTTTATTTCCTGACTTATTGGAGCCACAACTAATTTTATTTTTTCATAGACGTAATAGTATGAGGGCATTTTTTTGCGGGATGAGCTGTAGCATTTATTGGTACCATTTTGGGGTACATGCGACTTTTTGATCACCTTTTATCCTATTTTTTGGGAGGCCAGGTAAACAAAAAAACGCAATTCTGACATAGCTTTTTTCGGTTTTTTTTATACAGCGTTCAACATGTTTATAAATTACATGATAACTTTATTCTGCGGATCAGTACGATTCCGGCGATACCTAATTTATAGCACTTTTTTATGTTTTACAACTTTTTGCACAATAAAATTACTTTTGTAAAAAGAATGTATTTTTTCTGTCGCCAAGTTGTGAGAACCATAACTTATTAATTTTTTTTGTCGACGGAGCTGTATGAGGGCTTGTTTTTTGCGAGACAAGCTATAGTTTTTCTAGGTACCATTTTTGGATACGTGCGACTTTTTGATCACTTTTTATTCCAATATTCCAGAGTGACCAAAAAACAGAAACTCTGGTATAGTTTTTTACGTTTTTTTTTTACGCTGTTCACCGTGTGCAATAAATAATATAATATTTTGATACCTCAGGTCGCTACGGTCGCGGCGATACCAAATACGTATGGTTTATTTAATTTTTTCAATAATAAAGGACTTGATAAGGGAAAAAGGGCCATTGTGTTTTATTTTATTACTTGAAACTTTTATTGTTTTCAAACTTTTATTTTTTTCACTTTTTTTTACACTAGGGGACTTGAAGTTCCAACTGTCTGATGTCTTTTTTCTAATACATTGCACTACCTACGTAGTGCAATGTATTAGATCTGTCAGTTATTCACTGACAGCAAGCCGATTAGGCTTCCGTAATGGCAGAGCAGGAGGCCATTGTGTTTCCTGTTGCCTTAGCAGCAGTCGCCAGTCCTGATTGCCTGTCAGGGCTGGCGATCTACTAGCAACCGCTAAGATGCAGCAATCACTTTCGATTGCTGCATCGAAGGGGTTAATGGCAGGGATCAGAGCTAGCTCCGGTTCCTGCCATTACAAGTGGATGTCAGCTGTAACATACAGCTGACTTCCACCGCTGATGACGCTGGATCAGCTCCTGAGCCGGCGCCATCTTGCCGACGGCTGCGGAAGCCGATCAGGCTCCGTCGCCGGGCGGATCTTGACCGGCTTCCATGCTAGGCAGACCGGGAAGCCAGTATTAGGCCTCTGGTTGCCATTGCAGCCACCGGAACCCCGGCCATTTCATTGCTGGGGTTCCGATGAGCTGGAAAACACCTTAAGTGCAGCACTCGCGTTTAAGCATTGCACTTGAGTGGTTAATGGCGGGGATCGAAGCTAATTTCGGTCCCCACCATTACAGCCGGATGTCAGCTGTAGGATACAGCTGAGATCCGTTGATGATGGCATCGGCTCAGCTTCTGAGCCGGTGTCAAACATTTGGCGTATGGATACGGCAATTTGCAGGATGTCATAGCTTTCCATGGCGTACCCATACGGCAAATGTCGGGAAGGGGTTAAAATACCATTCTTATGAATCACACTGTACAGATATGCAACAAATCAATTATCTGTGAACATGCCCTACGTCTTTCCATCATACTTTCCCTGCCTTAAAGAAAACCTTTCACCTGCCCATACATGTACAGCATGTAATAGGCAGGGCTTCACAAACCCTGTTTCACTTGAAATCATTTTTCTATTTTCCTTGCATATCGGTGCCGTTATATTTGGCGCCCGATATGTAAATAAGCCCCTGAACTGTCAATGGGGCGTTTCTATCTAACTAAATGGCGACGGGGCATGATGTCTTCGCTCTGACACTGTCCAATCAGCTACGGACAGTGTCAGGTCGGCTTGTGCTGTGTTCCCTCCCACGAGAACATGCGGGAGGGATAACTTTTTTAATTTTTTGTTCGACTGAGGTGTGAGGGCTTCTTTTTTGCGGGACGAGCTGTAGCTTTTATTGGTGCCATTTTTTGGTACATACAACTTTTTGAGCACTTTTTATTAAATTGTTTTTTATAATTCTTTCTTTTTTTATGGCGTTCACCGTGTGAGTTAAATAATGGTATGTTGTAATAGTTTGGACTTTTACGGACACAGTGATACCAATCTTGTGTATTTTTTAAAAATGTTTACATTACTTTAGAGAAAAAATGGGAAAAGGGTTGTTTTTTGGACTTTCAATATTTATTTCATTTTTTTCACTAGTAACAACTTTAGTTTCTTTTTTTTTTTTACACATTTTATTAGTCTGCTAGGGGACTTGAACCAACAAACATTAGTTCGCTGGTACAATACACTGCAATACCAATGCAGTATATTGTCATTTTTACAGGCTCCTGTAACAGCGCGATCGCTGTTCCTGTCCATTAATCCAGGGTGTCTCGTTCCTGTGAGCGCTCATCCTCTAAGCAGGAGCTTTAACTAACAGCTTCTGATCTTGGAGCAGCCTGCTGGGGTCGGAAATCATTCGGACCCCAGCTCTTTAAACCTTTAATCACCACAGTCCGTGACCGCAGCAAGATCAACGTTAACTCCCCGCTTTGATCTCATCATCGGAAACCCGGTGACGTGATCAAACACTGGGGAATCCCTCTGCAGTCAGCCCTGGGGACCTACAAAGGACTCCAGGGCTGTCTGTTCAGTAAGCCTGCTGTTCGGGCACACTATGTTCTGCCCTAACAGCAGCCCATTTCATAGTGACACAGTATGATGTATTAGCACACAAAAGTATGCTAACACGTTACAAGTAAAAAATAAAGTTAGAAACAAAGTTATCCCTTAATGGGATTAAAAAAAATGTAACAAAAAAATAAATAAATAAAAAAAAGTAAAAAAAAAAGGCATTATTTGGCATAACATATATTTTATTGCCCCATACACTAAATAAAAACAAAAAACCTACCCATACTAGGCTGAGCTCTCACCTTCCTCAGGATCAAGGATACCCCACGAGGTGAGATTTTGCATGGAGCCCCAGATCGATGTCGATTGACAGTCCTTTTGTATGTCTTCCATTTTCTTACTATTGCACCAACAGTTGTCTCCTTCTCACCCAGCGTCTTACTTATGGTTTTGTAGCCCATTCCAGCCTTGTGCAGGTCTATGATCTTGTCCCTGACATCCTTAGAAAGCTCTTTGGTCTTGCCCATGTTGTAGAGGTTAGAGTCAGACTGATTAATTGAGTCTGTGGACAGGAGTCTTTTATACAGGTGACCAGGTAAGACAGCTGTCTTTAATGCAGGCACCAAGTTGATTTGGAGAGTGTAACTGGTCTGGAGGAGGCTGAACTCTTAACGGTTGGTAGGGGATCAAATACTTATTTCTCTGTGCACAATGCAAATAAATATATATAATTTCTTTTTTTTTTTTTATACAATCTATCTCTCACTGGTAAAATTAACCTAGCCTAAAAATTCTAGACTGTTCATGTCTTTGACAGTGGGCAAACTTACAAAATCAGCAAGGGATCAAATACTTATTTCCTTCACTGTATATCTGGTACTGCAATAGTAGTTAATTCAATCAATAGCCTAAATTTAAATACAGATAAAACTGTATATTAGTATGAGTGTAAGAAAAGAAAGGTAACATCCCTAACAAATGGACAGTAAGTATTCCATGCAGTACAAAAGATGTTTTGTATCAAAAATAATATTTTGCATCAAACTTAAAAAAGGTGAAACAAACAGTAAATCAGCTGTAAGCCAGAGTCAGTTCATGTAGAGACTCACATATCAATGTTACTAGATAGTTCCTGCACGTGTACTGCGCCTCGACGAACATTTCACTAGGTATTTCTCAGGAGGCGTGGCTAGAAGGATATCAGGGCATGTGGATATAATGACCAAGCGGGAACACGTGATCAGGAAGAGACCACGCATGCACAAAATAGCGGCGTACGTGTTTTTGGGGAGTATATACAAGTCAATATAATATGACCAGAAAGAAAGTACCAGTAAACAATGTTGGTGTGATCACGTGAGCCTCTTGTATTTATGGGCACTTATCTCGATAGTCAAATCACTGAATATATCCCAAACCATTGCCGCACTGTGCGTGTGTGTGGGAGGCCACTGCCCACAGACCGGTCTGGACCAAACCGTGATTGCGGGGGCGTCGCATACACACCCACAAAGTTGCAGCAGCAGTCTGGGACCAGGGACTGAGCCAAAGAAAAAAGCGCACTTGCAAAGGGCAGGCAAAAGTATTCTAGTGAAAAGATCTACATCATAAGCTATGTAAATACAATCAATAGTGTAAGTGATCAAAGTAGATATACTCAGTGAAATGGTGGATAAAGACCAATAAAAGAACAAGGTCTAACGAAAAAGAAAAATAAGTCAGACAGATGCGTTACAATAGTGACATAAAAAGGTTTTGAAATTAAATCCAGAGGAAAGTGTTATACAAAAAATAAATTAGGCTGGTGCTAAAAACTATATATAATCTCTGTATGTATCAGGAATGTGAAAAAACAAAAGACTAAGGAGTTTTAACCCCCTATTACAGTAAATCGGAACATAGACCGTAAAAGTACTATGTTCCAAAATTAGTTGGCCACTAATTAATTAAAACAGGAATACTAGTACAATGCATATACCATAACCAGACCACCCCCATTTTCACCGCCTCAAAATAAGATGCTTATGCTTATAAATTACCCGTCAACATGCAGATTAGACAGAAACAATTAGTACAATATGCTGGAATGATCAGAAAGCAGTCCCTGAATACAAGAATCATGGGTTACGGATTCTTCTGAATCTTGACGTTCCAATGGATACCCACACACCATTAGTAGAGAGAAGATACATCTATAAATGAAAGAAAAAAATAGAATTAAAATCAGAATACAGATATCAGCCATAAAAAAAGATATTACAGAAAGGCATTAAACCCAAAGTTTTCATTATGTCCCAAAGGGGCCAAGGTGCCCAGCTGGTGGATCCATCTACTTTCCAGTCTTTTGCTCCCATTACCTCCTCTGGATCCTATGTGTAAAGTATCTATTCCTCTAAATTTAAGTTGTTTCGAGTTGCACCCGTGGAATACTCTGAAATGTTTGGGCAGTGTTTTAAGTTTAAGAAGGTCTTTTTCTCCTTTGGCATTTTCTATATCTCTTATATGCTCCCGCACTCTTACTGTAAACTCCCTCGTGGTGAGACCAATATAGATTATCTTACAAGGGCAAGTTGCATAGCAGATCACAAAAATGGATCTACATGAAATATGTTGTGTGATATATGTATTTTGCTGCACTGAGTCTTCGAAATCGAAGGCTCCCTCCATGTTGGCACAGGACTTACATGCTCCACAAGTGAAGCATCCCCATTTGGGACCTTTCGCACTGCAGAAATTGGTAATTTGGGGAATATAATGACTGTGTACCAACTGGTCTTTGAGATTTTGTACCCTTTTTGCTTTTAGTTGTGGGATTAATGGTAAGTTATTTTTGAGTGTTGGGTCAGATAAAAGAACCGTCTAAATATTCCCACCATATCAAACCATTGTGTATGATAGGTGGTGATCACAAGGATCTGTGGATCTTCCTTTATGTTTGTAAAGGATCTGCCAGACACAGCTTCTGTGTCAACGCCCATAGGTAATCAGTCTGCACCTGCTTCTATGTCTGTGAGACTGACTCCATCTTCCACCACTCAGGATGGCAGGCTTAGGAGTGGGAGAGCCTATCACAGCCTGGCCAGACGGAGCTAGCTCCCGCCCTCTGTCTATTTATATCTGCCTTTCCTGTTCCTCCTTTAACTGTGATTCTTCTCTGCTGGTTTCCTGGCCCTGCTGCAGCTTCTTGAACTACTGACCCTGTGCTTGTTATTGACCTTGGCTTTACTGACCACTCTTCTGCTCTGTGTTTTGTACCATGCTCATCTCCTGGTTTGACTCGGCTCTTTCACCTCGCTTGTTGCTCACGGTGTTCCCGTGGGCAACTTCCCAATTTCCCCGGCTTCTTTGTACCCTTGTCTGTTTGTCTGTTGTGCACCTATTGAGTGTAGGGACCGGTGCCCAGTTGTACCCCGTCGCCTAGGGCGGGTCGTTGCAAGTAGGCAGGGACTGAGTGGTGGGTAGATTAGGACTCACCTGTCTGTCTCCCTACCCCAGCATTACATAATCACAAGCCCATATACCTAGTCTACCCTGGTCCCTGACACTCTATGGACCCCCTTGAGACCCTGGCTCAGCAAATGCAGGGCCTCTCCCTACAGGTCCAGGCCCTGGCTCAGAGGGACAACCAGCCTGATGCTACCCTGATAGTGTCCCTCACCTCACCTCTTGAACCCCACCTCAAGTTGCCTGACCGGTTCTCAGGAGACCGGAAGACTTTTTTCTCCTTTCGGGAGAGTTGTAGGCTCTATTTTCGCTTAAAGCCCCACTCCTCTGGTTCTGAGAGCCAGCGGGTGGGTATAATTATGTCCCGGCTCCAGGACGGGCCCCAAGAATGGGCCTTCTCCTTGGCTCCTGACGCCCCTGAACTTTCCTCCGTTGATCTTTTCTTTTCTGCTCTCGGGCTCATTTATGATGAGACTGACAAGACTGCCTTTGCCGAGAGGCAGCTGGTGACCTTACGTCAGGGTGAGAGACCTGTTGAGGAGTATTGTTCTGACTTTAGGAAGTGGTGTGTATTTTCTCGGTGGAATGACCCTGCCTTAAGGTGCCAGTTTAGATTGGGTCTGTCGTACGCACTGAAAGACCTGCTAGTTAGCTATCCCTCTTCTGACTCCCTAGATCAGGTTATGGCTTTAGCGGTACGACTTGACCGATGTCTCAGGGAACGACGACTTGAACGTTTTTGTGTTTTCTCCTCTGACTCCCCCATGATGCCTCCCGAGGTTCCGTTGCTTCGTTCTTCCACGGAAGACTCGGAGGTACCTATGCAACTCAGGGCCTCCGTGTCCCCCCAACAATGTAGAGAGTTCCGCAGGAATAATGGTCTCTGCTTCTACTGTGGGGATGACAAGCATCAAGTGAACAAATGTCCTAGACGTAAGAATAACCAGTCGGAGGAACTTCCGCGCCTAAGTGACCATCGGGGAGGTCACTTGGGCGCACAGTTATTTCCCGTAAAGATGAAACGTAATAAAATCTTGCTTCCCTTTCAGGTCTCTTTTGGTGGTAGGTCTGCTACCGGCAGTGCCTTCGTGGATTCAGGGTCTTCTGCTAATATTATGTCTGTGGAATTTTCTATGTCTCTAGCTATGCCATTGATTGATTTGCCTAAACCTGTCCCGGTAGTGGGTATTGACTCCACTCCTCTTGCTAATGGTTATTTTACACAGCATACCCCTGTTTTTGAACTCCTTGTTGGCTCCATGCATTTGGAGCAGTGCTCTGTACTGGTGAGGCAGGGATTATCGTCCGATTTGGTTTTAGGCCTTCCCTGGTTGCAGTTGCATAATCCCACGTTTGACTGGAATACTGGGAATCTTACCAAATGGGGTAATGAATGCATGACGTCATGTTTTTCTGTTAATTCTATTTCTCCCCCTGAGGAGGTGAACACTCTACCTGAGTTTGTTCAGGACTTCACTGATGTTTTCTCTAAAGAGGCCTCCGAAGTGTTACCTCCTCATAGAGAAACGAATGCGCAATTGATTTGGTACCAGGAGCTAAGCTCCCTAAGGGTAGGGCTGGGTCTAAAAATATTAAGGCTGATGCACTGTCGCGTAGCTTCATGGCCAGCCCTCCTTTGGAGGAAGATCCTGCTTGTGTTTTGCCTCCAGGTATAATCATTTCCTCTATTGATTCTGATTTAGTCTCTGAAATTGCGGCTGATCAAGGTTCAGCTCCCGGGAACCTTCCTGAGAACAAGTTTTTTGTTCCCCTGCAATTCCGGCTAAGGGTACTTAGGGAAAATCATGACTCCGCACTATCTGGTCATCCAGGCATCCTTGGTACCAAGCACCTCATTGCCAGAAACTATTGGTGGCCTGGGTTGCCTAAAGACGTTAAGGTCTACGTCGCCGCTTGTGAAGTTTGTGCTAGGTCCAAGACTCCCAGGTCCCGACCAGCGGGCTTACTATGTTCTTTGCCCATTCCCCAGAGACCTTGGACCCATATCTCCATGGATTTTATCACCGATTTGCCTCCATCTCAAGGCAAGTCGGTGGTGTGGGTTGTAGTAGACCGCTTCAGTAAGATGTGCCACTTTGTGCCCCTCAAGAAACTACCCAATGCTAAGATGTTAGCTACCTTGTTTATCAAACACATCCTGCGTCTCCATGGGGTCCCTGTCAATATTGTTTCTGACAGAGGGGTACAATTTGTTTCTTTGTTTTGGAGAGCCTTCTGTAAAAAGTTGGAGATTGATCTGTCCTTCTCCTCTGCCTTCCATCCTGAAACTAATGGCCAAACTGAGAGGACTAATCAGTCTCTAGAACAATATTTAAGGTGTTTTATCTCTGACTGTCAATATGATTGGGTCTCATTCATTCCCCTCGCCGAATTTTCCCTTAATAACCAGGTTAGTAACTCGTCAGGGGTCTCCCCCTTTTTCTGTAATTTTGGGTTTAATCCACGGTTCTCCTCAGTTTCACCTGGTAGTTCCAACAATCCCGAGGTAGAGGTCATTCATCGGGAACTGTGCACAGTCTGGGCCCAGGTTCAGAAGAACCTAGAGGCGTCCCAGAGCATACAAAAGACTCAGGCAGATAGAAGACGTTCTGCTAACCCCTTGTTTGTGGTCGGGGATCTGGTGTGGCTATCGTCAAAAAATTTGCGCCTTAAAGTCCTGTCCAAGAAGTTTGCTCCCCGGTTTATAGGGCCGTACAAGGTCATTGAAGTCCTCAACCCTGTCTCCTTCCGACTGGAGTTGCCCCCGTCTTTTCGAGTACACGACGTGTTTCATGCCTCCCTCCTTAAACGCTGCTCCCCGTCCTTGGCTCCCTCGAGGAAACCTCCGGTCCCTGTTCTCACCCCTGAGGGGGTAGAATTCGAGGTGGCCAAGATTGTGGACAGTAGGATGGTCAAAGGCTCCCTCCAGTACCTGGTCCATTGGAGAGGATACGGGCCTGAGGAGAGGACTTGGGTACCCACCCGGGATGTTCACGCTGGGGTATTGGTCAGGAGGTTCCACCTTCGTTTCCCCAATAAACCAGGTCCACCTAGAAAGGGTCCGGTGGCCCCTCATAAAAGGGGGGGTAATGTAAAGGACCTGCCAGACACAGCTTCTGTGTCAATGCCCATAGGTAATCAGTCTGCACCTGCTTCTATGTCTGTGAGACTGACTCCATCTTCCACCAGTCAGGATGGCAGGCTTAGGAGTGGGAGAGCCTATCACAGCCTGGCCAGACGGAGCTAGCTCCCGCCCTCTGTCTATTAATACCTGCCTTTCCTGTTCCTCCTTTGCTTGTGATTCTTCTCTGCTGGTTTCCTGGCCCTGCTGCATCTTCTTGAACTACTGACCCTCTGCTTGTTATTGACCTTGGCTTTACTGACCACTCTTCTGCTCTGCGTTTTGTACCTCGCTCATCTCCTGGTTTGACTCGGCTCTTTCACCTCGCTTGTTGCTCACGGTGTTACCGTGGGCAACTTCCCCATTTCCCCGGCTTCTTTGTACCCTTGTCTGTTTGTCTGTCGTGCACCTATTGAGTGTAGGGACCGTCGCCCAGTTGTTTCCCGTCGCCTAGGGCGGGTCGCTGCAAGTAGGCAGGGACTGAGTGGCGGGTAGATTAGGACTCACCTGTCTGTCTCCCTACCCCAGCATTACAATGTTTCTTTTATTGGGACATAGTAAACATTCTCTTGATTTGGCTCTGGCTCTATGGTACCCTTTCTTAATAGTCCGATTAGAGAAACCTCTTTCCTGAAAACTTGCTTTTAGATCCTCTGCTTGTCTCTCAAATTTACTCGATGTTGAGCAGATCCTCTTCATTCTTAGAAACTGTCCTATCAGGATTCCCCTAATAGTTGAAGGGGTAATGTGAGGAATCGGCATGCAGGCACGCTCTGGCTTTTCTAAAGACATATGTTTCTATACTGCCTAAAGTGCTCACCTGAATTTTGATATCTAGAAATTTAATCTCCTGTCCATATATGTATGTGAGTTTTACTGTAATATCATTGTCATTAAATCTATTCATCATGGAGTTAAGTTCTTCAACAGTCCCATCCCATATGAACAGGCTATCGTATATGTATCGCATCCAATTATGAATTTTTTCGGTTCCCAGTAAAGGATCAACCCCGAAGTTCTCTCTTTCCCATGCTGCCAAAAATAAATTGGAATATGATGGGGCGCAAGTGGCTCCCATGGCTGTCCACTGTATCTGTAAGAAGAAGTGTTCTTTAAAAATGAAAAAATTATGTTTCAAAATGAATTCTAACAGTACGAGTAATACCTTGCACAGATCCTCCACTAGATTGCTTGTTCTTAACGCTTTGGAGACTGCCATGAGACCATCAGAATGCCGTATCGAAGTATGTAAAGATTCTACATCTGGGGTTTTAGATAATAGTCGATAAATTGGCACACTGTCTCATACAAACTTTCGTTACCCGAGACTATCGGTCTTCCTGGAGGATCGAGAATATCCTTGTTATCTTCGGAATAAGGTAGAAGGTTGCAATTCTGGGGTTGGTCATCATCAGAGATTCGTAGATGTACTTAGGTATTATTCCCACGTCCGTCCAAGGCTTTCTGTAAAATTTCTTCAAGCTGTTTTTGAAAGGACAAGAGGGGATTAGATGCAAGTTTTGTATAACCGGTAGTGTCATTGTGCAACTTAAAAGCCTGTTTCTCATACATGCTCTTTGGCCAAAGGATAATATTACCTCCCTTATCGGCTGGTTTGATCTCGACTTCTTTCAATGCTTTTTATTCTTTAAGTGCTTTACGTTCATCACGTGATAAATTATCCCAATTTTGACTACCTACCAGCCCTTCCAAATGTTTGCTCACTAGATCTACAAAAAATATCGACGGAGGGGCATAAACTCAGAGGTGGAAATTTGTCAGATTTTTTTCTTCATGGTTGTAGGAAATTTGTTTACCTGCTCATCCATGTTATCCCCCTGTAATGATTCCAAAGCAGCTAGAGTCTCTTGTTCTTCTAGTGTGGTTAGGCCATGGCTTCTCTGCCGGGCCCCATTCAGGAGGTAGCGACCTGGTAGCTGCCCCACAGCGAAGACCAGATCCCTTTATAGGGGTTAAAGTGGGTCCACAATCCTGCTGGTCATAACAATTTCACTGCAGCGCCACCACAGGGAAAATTAAGCATTATGCAGTGTCTATTAAAATCAATGATTTGTCTGTGTAGAGCAGGACAGGACAAATCCTCCAGAGCATGAGGTGCTCTTTGTAGCCACTTTCCATTCTCGCCATGAGTTGGGGATGCTGAACAGAGGAGCCCCCTCTATTAACTCAGATTTCCCTAATACTTTATATAAAAATTAGCAATACACAAAATCAGAATGTTTTAAAGATTATATTGTTATGTGAGTGCCTAAGCAAAATGTTAGAAATTATTCACCTACTTACAAAGCACAGTTTTGATTCAGTTTTTTAAGGATTTTAATTTTTTTTTTAGCCAAAAGCCAGACTGGATCCAAAAGGACCCTTAGAAACTCTTGCATAAAAAACTGCATTGAATCTGCAGTGTGTGAGAAAGGCCTACTTCCATAAATATGTAGGCTATTTCAGCTGCTTATCTCAACCCATCCAGCCAGGTCTGTAGCTTTTTAATAACAGCTCAGAATACAAAATCATTTGCTGCAGGTAAAACAATTTCACAGGAGAAAGCCTGTTGTTTTCAATCATGCAATGTCTATAGTGTAACATCACTCACTGTGGTTTCCAGGATGTAAACCGTTTTATTCCTAATTGCATATTTCACGTATATTATAACACTAAGGGTGCCGTTTTCAAGATGCCAATTTTGTTAAAAAACACAATGTGACCTCTAATATTTTTGAGATTAAAAGTGTCAAAACACACCACAGGGGAAGAAAACGCCATCCCCTTAACTGCTTAGGTATCTGTCATCTAGAATGTTCTTGTAAGAAAACACATAAGACTTATTCAATAAAATTACACAATTAAAAAATAATCACCAGAATACTTTTATTTCTTTAAAGGATTAAGGTATCAAATGTAGCGTCCATGGCCGTGGGCCGTCAGGTCTACTCACCTCCTGACGCCCGCAGTAGTTGATGTGTGTGCGCTGGTCCCCATCTCATTCCTAGGAGATGCCAGCGCTCATTTCCGCTCCGGTCCACTGTGCCCCGTAGGGTGCGCACGTACGCTCGTGCCCGCTCTTAAAGGACCAGCCCATGCACATGAAGACAATCATCATCATCAACTCACATTTCCTGGATTTCCTGGACTATAAGAAGGCCCCAGCCCTTCTGATCCTTGCATGAGCGTTCTTAGTATATCCCAAGTCTGTCTTGCAAATGGTCCCTTAGTGTTTCCCATTCCAGTTGTTACCCGTGCCCTGTTACCTGTTCCTGTAAACCGTGCTGTGCTCTTGTTCCTGTACCTACTAGTTGGATTCGTGTCTACTGCACCTGCTGTTGCTTGCCACGTCCTGTGTCATCCGCCACGTACTGTGACATCTGCCTTATTCAGTGTGATTCGCCACGTCTGGTGCAACCTGCGGCACCTGCTGTCATCCGCCATCTCTGGTGTTACCTGCTGCTCCGACCTCGATCTGTGCCAGAGCTGCGGCCACTGTCTGTATTATCCAGGTACCCTTGTGCGGAACTTTGTATTGCTGGGGTTCCTTGTTGTTTGGCCAGCTGCCTCCCCGCTACGGCGGTGCGGCCTAGTGGGTCCACATACCCACAAACCGTGACAGTACGCTCAGGCCATGGACCCCACTGGTCAACCTGAGACCTTGACGACAAAAGCCGTGCTGGCCGAGATGCAAGACCACCAGTCATGGCAAGACCAACTCCTTCTGTCGGTGAACGCCATTGCCCATCGGCTGGTTGCTCCAACCACAGTTGTCACCACACCCATTCCTGCTGTTCCTCCTGCTACACTTCCTGTCTGTACCAGTGCCGATCCCCTGTGCTTTTTGCCGCTACCTCCACGCTATGACGGAGACCCGAGGACCTGCAGGGGATTTTTGAATCAGTGACAGATCCACTTCAGACTACATGCCAGGGCCTTCTCTTCAGATGACGTCAGGATCGACTTCATCATCTCTCTCCTTACTGGCAAAGCCCTGGCATGGGCAAGTCCTCTATGGGAACATCAGGGACCAGAGACTCGTGACTTGCAGTACTTCATACGGACTTTCCGCTCGATCTTCGAGGAACCTGGGAGAGTTTCTTCGGCTGCTGCATCCCTGCTGACCTTACACCAGGGTGACCTCTCCATGGGCGAGTATGCCATTCAGTTCCGTATCCTGGCTGCTGAATTAACCTGGAACAACGAGGCTTTGGTGGGCACATTCAGGCAGGGATTGTCATGGGGGATTAAGCACGAGCTGACTGCTCGCGATCTGCCATCTACCCTGGACGATCTTATCCTACTCGCCACCCGGCTTGACATGAGGATTCGGGAGCGTTCCCAAGATGTTCTCCAGGAGAGAGAACTTCCTAGGCTGGATTCTACATTTCAGCAATCCTTACTATCCTCCTCAGTCGTCCCATCAGAGGATCCTATGCAGATGAATCATGTCAAATTGTCTACCCAGGAGAAACAACGCAGACGCACTTCTGGACTTTGTCTGTATTGTGGCCTCAGAGGGCATATTGTGCATCTGTGTCTCCAGAGGCCAGAGAGACCCCACTGCCTAATAAAGCATTTTGTTCCAAGTTGACTATTACTGTGACCCTAGTATCCGGTGAGAGGACGCATCGGGTTTCTGCCTATCTTGACTCTGGATCTGTGGCAAACTTCATCCAAAAGGAGCTAGTGGATCATCTTCAGTTGCCCACAGTTTCCCTGGAGACATCTTTGGTTGTTGCCTCAGTGAATGGACTGCCTCTGCCTGATCCCATCGTTTCTAAAACCAAGCCGTTGAAGCTCCAGGTTGAAGACCTTCATTCTGTACTAATTTCTTTCCTTGTTTTGCCCAAGGCCATCAATCCTGTTCTGCTGGGCTTGCATTGGCTTCGACTGCATGCCCCAGTCCTGGACTGGAATTCTGGAGAGGTTCTCCAATGGGGCTTCAAGTGCCTCGGTCGTTGTCTGTTGCAGATTCTTCCTGTCCAGCCTCCTCTGCCTCAGTCATTGGCGGGACTGCCCCACCATTTCGCTCAGTTTGCAGATGTCTTAAGCAAAAGGGAGGCTGAGACGCTGCCTCCACATCGGACTTATGACTGCCCCATTGAACTGGTTCCTAATGCCTATCTCCCCTGTGCACGAGTATATCCTCTCTCCTTGCCAGAGTCTCTATCCATGTCGGCCTATATCAAGGAGAATTTGGAGAGTGGTTTCATACGAAAGTCTTCCTCCCCGGCCGGGGCTGGGTTCTTCTTCGTTAAAAAGAGAGACGGATCCCTTCGACCCTGCATTGACTACCGTGGTCTCAACCAGATCACGGTCAAGAACAAATACCCGTTGCCACTTATATCTGAACTGTTTGACTGTATACGAGGAGCTAGAATTTTTTCTAAACTAGACTTGCGTGGGGCTTATAATTTGATCTGAATCTGTCAAGGGGACGAGTGGAAGACGACGTTCAACACTCTAGATGGGCACTATGAATACCTGGTAATGCCATTCGGACTGTGTAACGCTCCTGCGGTCTTCCAGGAATTAGTTAATGATATCTACCGAGATCTCCTCTATATCTGTGTTGTAGTTTATCTCGATGACATTTAGATTTTCTCCCCAGATCCGAAGACTGATCGGAGGCATGTCCGTCAAGTTCTGCTACGATTAAGGGAGAATCGTTTATACGCCAAGCTGGAGAAGTGTGTCTTTGAGAAGAGTTCTCTGCCCTTCGTTGGCTACATCATCTCGGATCAAGGTCTCAAGATGGATCCTGATAAAGTGAGAGCTGTCCTGGAGTGGCCATGTCATCAAGGCCTGAGGTACATACAGCGTTTCCTGGGATTCGCCAATATCTACCGGCAGTTTATCCAAAACTTCTCATCACTGACATCTCCCATTTCCACCCTTACCAAGAAGGGTGTGAACACCAAGGTGTGGACTCCAGAGGCAGAGTCCACATTTATTAGTCTCAAAAAGGCCTTCACTTCAGCCTCGATCCTCCATCATCCTGACGTATCTCGGCAGTTTTCTTTGGAGGTGGACGCCTCTTCTGTTGGTGCAGGTGCACTTCTGTTCCAGAGGAGCTCCAAAGGAAAGGCAGTAGTATGTGGCAACTACTCGAGACTTTATTCTTCTGCAGAGTGCAATTACTCTATTGGGGATCGGGAGCTACTGGCCATCAAATTGGCTCTGGAGGAGTGGAGACATCTGCTAGAGGGCACAGCTCACCCCATCCTGATCTACACCGACCACATGAACCTCACCTACCTTCAGTCCGCTCATCGTCTAAATCCCCGTCAAGCCAGGTGGTCGCTGTTCTTCACCCGTTTCCAAATTGTGCTCCACTACCGTCCCGCTAACAAAAATGTGAGGGCCTGTTGGTGCAGGTGCACTTCTGTTCCAGAGGAGCTCCAAAGGAAAGGCAGTAGTATGTGGCAACTACTCGAGACTTTATTCTTCTGCAGAGTGCAATTACTCTATTGGGGATCGGGAGCTACTGGCCATCAAATTGGCTCTGGAGGAGTGGAGACATCTGCTAGAGGGCACAGCTCACCCCATCCTGATCTACACCGACCACATGAACCTCACCTACCTTCAGTCCGCTCAACGTCTAAATCCCCGTCAAGCCAGGTGGTCGCTGTTCTTCACCCGTTTCCAAATTGTGCTCCACTACCGTCCCGCTAACAAAAATGTGAGGGCCGATGCCCTATCCAGGTCATTTGAGACTGATGACACGGTGGAGTCCCTTCATGGTATCATAGACCCGTCCTGCATTGTCATTGCCAATCCTTTGCAGGTTAGAGACATCCCTCCTTGGAGGACTTTTGTTTGGTTGGCAGACAGGAGAAGAATTCTCTGATGGGGTCACAGTTCTAAACTGGCTGGGCACCCTTCTGTTCGTAAAACCCGAGACCTGATTGCTCGTTACTTCTGGTGGCCCACGCTACCAAGGATGTTGTGGACTTTGTCTCTTCTTGCATGGTGTGTGCTTCTAACAAGGTTACTCACTCCAAGCCTACCGGCCTGCTTCAACCTCTACCTGTACCCAATGCTCCCTGGCAGCACATTGCGATGGACTTTGTCACTGACCTTCCTCCCTCAGCAGGATGCAACACTGCCTGGGTGGTGGTGGACCGGTTCTCGAAGATGGCACATTTTATCCCGCTGACCGGCCTACCTTCTGCTCCCTGACTGGCGAGTCTCTTGACTCAGCACATCTTCCGTTTGCATGGTTTGCCTCTTCACATTGTGTCCGATCGGGGGTTCAGTTTACCTCGAAATTCTGGAGAGCCCTCTGTAAACTCCTGGATGAGAGATAGCCCTTCTGATCCTTGCCTGAGCGTTGTTAGTATATCCCAAGTCTGTCTTGCAAATGGTCCCTTAGTGTTTCCCGTTCCAGTTGTTACCCGTGCCCTGTTACCTGTTCCTGTATACCGTGCTGTGTTCTTGTTCCTGTGCCTACTAGTTGGAGTCGTGTCTACTGCACCTGCTGTTGTTTGCCACGTCCTGTGTCATCCACCACGTACTGTGCCATCTGCCTCAATCAGTGTGATTCGCCACGTCTGGCGCAACCTGTGGCACCTGCTGTCATCCGCCATGTCTGGCGTTACCTCCTGCTCCGACCTCCATCTGTGCCAGAGCTGCAGCCACTGTCTGTATTATCCAGGTACCCTTGTGTGGAACTTTGTATTGCTGGGGTTCCCTGTTGTTTAGCCGGCATTGTAAACGCCAGAATCGCTATTTTTTGGTCACCTAATCTCCCACAAAAAATGAAATAAAAAGTGATCAAACGGTCGCATTTACACCAAAATGGTATTATTAAAAACTACAGCTTATCCCGCAAAAAAATAAGCCCTCATACCACTTAATCGACGGAAAAATAAAAAAGTTGTGGCTCTCGGAATTTGGCGACACAAAATAAATTTTCTTTTTTACACTTAGGTTTTTACTTGTAAAAGTAGTAAAATATTGAAAAAACTATATATATTTGGTATTGCCATAGTCCTATTGACCTAGAGAATAAAGTCAACATGTTGGTTTAATTGCACAGTGAATTCCGTAAAAACTGCGAAATCGCTGTGTTTTTCATTTTCTACCCCACAAATATATTTTTTCCCGTTTCCTAGTACATTATATGGCAAAATAAATGGTGCTACGAAAAACTACAACTCGTCCCGCAAAAATCAAGCCCTCATAGTACAATATCGATGGAACACTAAAGACGTTATGGCTTTTGGAAGGTGGGGAGGAAAAAACGAAAATGAAAATCTGAAAAAGGGCTGTGGCGGGAAGGGGTTAAAGGCTATGGATATGGAAAAATAATATTTACACATGCTAGTAATTATCGCGAGTTACAAAAGTTGCACCAAGATTCAGGCTGCAATCTTTATACCTTCATTCATGTTTAGAACCCCAGTTATGCACTTTACAACCTGCTCCAAGTTTGGCCATCCCCTTCCCAGTCTGTGAGTCCTGTGAATCCAGGATGCTGCTGTCTTCACGAGCTCTCATGTACTAGCACAGCTTTATTCTTGTGCTGTTTTCCCCTTTTTCAGATACTAATAATGCCCCTGTGTGATCTCTTCTCCCTTGTGCCATAACATACACTGCTGCTGCCTGTGTGTGTGAGTGATCTCTATCCCCTTCCCCTGCAGACTCTGCCGTGGGTGCTCTCCTCTCCCTCTACACTCTGATACAGTCTGCTCTAATCAAATCTCCTTCCCTATCTGTTAGATTATCCCACTGACCTAACACTGTGCTACTGAGGGGAAGAAGGAGGAGAGAAGAGAGAGCAGGTTGTCAGTAAGGCTTCGTTCACATCTGCGTCGGGGTTCCGTCGGACCTTTCCGTCCGGGGTACGCTTGAACGGAAACCAAACAGAAACCATAGTTTTCACATAGCTGACTGTGGTAGTATTTGTAACATAGTTGCTGACAGTACACTGATCCTGACTTTTGTCTGCTTTAGGCTTCGTTCATATCTGTGTCGGGGTTCCGTCCATGGGTTCCATCAGACTTTTCCATGAGGGAATCCATGAATGGAAACCATAGCTTTTCAATTGCATTACCATTAATTTCAATGGTAATACTTTCATTGCTAATGGTTTCCGTTTGTGTCCGTTACGTAAAGTTTTTTTGTTTTTTTGCGGAATCAATAGCGTAGTTGACTATGCTATTGAGTCCGTCAAAACAACGGAAACCTTACAGAACGGTGACAAGCGGAAACCATTTGCCACGGATGCGTTACCATTGAAATCAATGGTAATGCAAACAGAAAGCTATGGTTTCTGTTTGGTTTCCGTTCATGGGTTCCCTGATGGAAAGGTCTGACGGAACCCATGGACAGTCAGCTATGTGAAGGACTCTACAGCAGCAAAAGGGTAGGACACTTTTAATGGACTATTAAGACCCCATGCACACGATCGTATATTTCATCCGTAATTACGGAACGTAACTATGGTCCCATTCATTTCTATTGGCCACGGACAACTTTCAGTATTTCTATAGGCGTCCATGCTGAATTTTTTTTAAAACCTGTCATATTCTTGTCCGTAACTATGCACAGAAACCTTCTAGGCGCTTCCGTAAATACGGATGGCTACGGATGTGCATCCGTAAACCATCTGTATTTACAGAAGCATTGCTATGCAACATGATGGTGACATCATTTGCAGCCTCCCTCTTTTTTTACGAATGCAATACGGACCATATTTACGAATACCCTTCCATGTATATGGATAAGTTACGGTTGACTAAGGATCCGTATTTACGGACAGTATTTACGCATAGATGAACATACGGTCGTGTGCATGGTGCCTTAGAAAGTTTAATTTACTAAGCAAATGAACATGAAAATAAATAAATCTGTGCAAATGTGTCCACAGCATTTAAGTAAGGATAGAAGGAATTAATTATGTTGTTAAATTAGCTATAGCTACAGCCAGAGAAGGGCCTGTGGAGCAGAAGAGGTGTGCCTCATAGTTTGAGAAGTGCTGAACATAAACCTTACCTCAGTGCTTACCATTACAAAATGTGCTGCTCAGAAAACCATAATTTTTCCAAGGTGAATAATCTAAGCTTATATCCCTCAGTGCAGTTGTTCCTCTCTTGACAGAAAGTCAATACAGTGAAACCTTTATAATATTTTACTGTAAAGAAATATGTAGTATAACGAGGATAAAGAAGTACTAGTGCCCAAGACAGCTTCCAATTATTTGCCATGGTATACAGCATGATTGGATTGACTGAACAAAAAAAAAAAATGTCTTCATTCAGAAAAAACTCTTTTTTACCAATGGAAATTGAACTATCAAGTGTTCTCTATGGTATAGATTGTATTTATAGCCGGCAGGTGATAAGTAACTTATTTTTTAAAGGCTTTATTGTAAAGTTATTTATTCCATAACTTTATTAACCCCTTGAGGACCAAGCTCATTTTGCCCTTCAGGACCAGACCCATTTTTTCAAATCTGACATGTGTCACTTTATGTGGTAATAACTTGGGAATGCTTTGATGTATCCAAGTGATTCTGAGTTTGTTTTCTCGTGACATATTGTACTTTATCTTAGTGGAAAAATTTGGTCAATAAATTCATTGCTTATTTGTGAAAAACACCAACATTTTGAGAAAAGTTGCAAAAATTATGATTTTTCTAAATTTAAATGTATCTGCTTGTAAAACAGATAGTAATACCACACAAAAAAGTTACTACTTCACATATTCCATATGTCTACTTAATGTTGGCATAATTTTTTGAACATCCTATTATTTTTCTAGGACTTTACAAGGCTTAGAACCTTAGCAGCAATTTCTCACATTTTCAAGAAAATTTCAAAAGGCTATATTTTCAGGGATGATTTCAGTTCTGAAGTGGCTTTGAGGAGCCTATATATTAGAAACCCCCATAAATCACCCCATTTTGAAAACCGCACCCCTCAAAGTATTCAAAACAGCATTCAGAAAGTGTTTTAACCCTTTAGGCGTTTCACAGGAATCAAAGCAAATTAGAGGTGAAATTTATAAAATTCATTTTTTTTTTGTCAAAATTAATTTATGAAACATTTTTTTCTGTAACACAGAAGGTTTTACCCAAGAAATGCAACTCAATATTTATTGCCCAGATTCTGCAGTTTTTATAAGTATCCCACATGTGACCCCAGTGGGGTAATGGATTGAAACACAGGCCTTAGAAGCAAAGGAGCACCTAGTGGATTTTGAGCCCTCCTTTTTATCAAAATGTATTTTAGGCACCATGTCAGGTTTGAAGGGGTCTTGTGGTGCCAAAACAGTAGAAAACCAACATAAGTGACCCCATTTTGGAAACCACACCCCTCAGGGAATTTATCTATGGGTATAGTTAGCGTTTTGAGCCAACAGAGTTTTTGCTAAATTTATTTTAATTAGTCTGTGAAAATGAAAATCTACTTTTTTCTGGAAAAATATAGAATTTTCTAATTTTTGCAAGAAATAAAGGAGAAAAAGCACCCCAAAATTTGAAAAGCAATTTCTCCCGATTACAGAAATACCCCATATGTGGTAATAAACTGCTGTTTGGACCCACGGCAGTGCTCAGAAGGGAAGGAGCACCATTTGGATATTGGAGCGCAGATTTTACTGGAATGGTTTTCTGTACCGTGTCGTGTTTGCAACGCCCTGGAGGGACCAAAACAGTGGGAAACCCCCAAAAGTGACCCCATTTTGGAAACTAAACCCCTCAAGGAATTTTTTTAGTGGTATAGTTAGCATTATGACCCAACAGGTTTTTTGATGAATTAATTGGAATTAGTCTGTGAAGATGAAAATCTACTTATTTTCTGAAGAAACATAGAATTTTCTAATTATTACAAGGAATAAAGGAGAAAAAGCACCCCAACATCTGTAAAGCAATTTCTCCTGATTAGGACAATACCCAATATGTGGTAATAAACTGCTGTTTGCACCCACGGCAGGGCTCAGATGGGTTGGAGCACCATTTGGATTTTGCAGCGCAGATTTTGCTGAATTGGTTTCTGGGGGGCCATGTCGCATTTGCAGAGCCCCTGAAGTACCAGTACAGTAGAAATTCCCCAGGTGTGATCCAATTTTGGAGACTATACCCCTCAAAGAATTAAATTAGAGGTGTAGTGAGCATTTTGATCCCTCAGGTATTTTATAGATTTTATTAGAATCGGGACGTGAAAATGAAAAAAAATTTTTTTGCCCAATAATACTGTATATATATATATATATATATATATATATATATATATATATACATATATATATATATATATATATATATATATATATATATATACACTACCGTTCAAAAGTTTAGGGTCACTTACTATTGCACCAACAGTTGTCTCCTTCTCACCCAGCGTCTTACTTATGGTTTTGTAGCCCATTCCAGCCTTGTGCAGGTCTATGATCTTGTGCCTGACATCCTTAGAAAGCTCTTTGGTCTTGCCCATGCTGTAGAGGTTAGAGTCAGACTGATTAATTGAGTCTGTGGACAGGAGTCTTTTATACAGGTGACCATGTAAGACAGCTGTCTTTAATGCAGGCACCAAGTTGATTTGGAGCGTGTAACTGGTCTGGAGGAGGCTGAACTCTTAATGGTTGGTAGGGGATCAAATACTTATTTCTCTGTGCACAATGCAAATAAATATATATAATTTTGACTATGTGATTTTCTTTTTTTTTTTATATATATATAATCTATCTCTCACTGGTAAAATTAACCTAGCCTAAAAATTCTAGACTGTTTATGTCTTTGACAGTGGGCAAATTTACAAAATCAGCAAGGGATCAAATACTTATTTCCTTCACTGTATCTGCTTGTAAGACAGATAGTAATACCACACAAAATTGTTACTATTTCACATATTTCATATGTCTACTTTATGTTTGCATAGTTTTTTGAACATCTTTTTTATTTTTCTGGGACGTTACAAGGCTTTGAAAAGGCTATTTTTTCAGGGACCAGTGCAGTTCTGAAGTGGCTTTGAGGGCCTTATATATTAGAACGTCCCAATAAATCACTCCATTTTGAAAACTGCACCCTCAAAGTAATCAAAACAGCATTCAGAAAGTGTTTTAACCCTTTAGGCGTTTCACAGGAAATAAAACAAATTAGAGGTGAAATTGACAAAAATGTTATGCCAAAATTCATTTGTAATACATTTTTTTCTGTAACACAGAAGGTTTTACCCGAGAAATGCAACTTAATATTTATTGCCCAGATTCAGCAGTTTTTAGAAATATCCCACATGTGTCCTAATGGACTGAAACACAGGCCTCAGAAGCAAAGGAGCATCTTGTGGATTTTGGGGCCTTGTAGTGCCAAAACAGTAAAAAAAGGGGGTATAGTTAGCATTTTGACCCCAGTTTTTTTTTTCTAAATTAATTTGAAATAGTATGTGAAGATGAAAATCTACTTTTTTTCTGAAAAACGTAAACATTTTACATTTTTACAAGGAATAAAGGAGAAAAACACCCCATTATTTGGAAAACAATTTCTCCCGATTATGGAAATACCCCATATGTGGAAATAAACTGCTGTTTGGACCCACAGCATGGCTCAGAAGTGAAGGAGCATCATTTGGATTTGGATGCACTGGAGGGAACAAAACAGTGAAAACCCCCAAAAGTGACCCCATTTTGGAAACTACACCCCTCCAAGGAATTTTTCTAGGTGTATAGTTATCATTTTGACCCCACAGTTTTTTGCTGAATTCATTGGAATTAGTCTGTGAAGATGAATATCTACTTTTTTTCTGAAAAAGACGTAGAAATTTTTACAAGGAATAAAGGAGAAAAGGCACCCCAACATTTGTATAGCAATTTCTCTCGATTACGGCAATATGCCATATGTGGTAATAAACTGCTGTTTGGACCCACGGCAGGGTTCAGAAGGGAAAGAGCGCTATTTGGCTTTTGGAGCTTAAATTTAGCTGGAATGGTTTTCGGGTGCCATGTCGCATTTGCAAAGCCCCTGAGAGACCAAAACAGTGGAAACACCCCAAAAGTTACCCCATTTGGGAAACTACACCACTTAAGAAATCATTCTAGGGGTATAATGAGCATTTAGACAGGTCTTTTGCAGAATTTATTAGAATTAGGCCGTGAAAATGAATATCAACATTATTTCCACTAAAATGTTGAACTTTTTTGAGGAAAAAGTACCCAAACATTTGTAAAGCAATTTCTCTCGAGCATTTATGTGGTCATAAATGTTTTTTTTATTAGAAATTAATTAACCCTTTCCGGACTAATACATTCTTTGCTTTTTCTTTTTTGGTTTTGTTTTTAACCATGCAGTAAAAAGGACAACTTAATTTTTTTCTGTTTTCAATTTTGTGTATTTTTTATTTTTTATGAATTCACTGTATTTCAAAGATACATTCAATTGTGCTCCCACAACATAACAATTTTAAAGGATTCACTGGTGTGATATATGAGTAAAATATAACATTTATTTATAACTCTCAAAAAACAGGGGTACAATCACCACTGTGAAAAAGCCCCACCGTGTGTATAAAAACGTATTAAATAATAAACTCTGAGTTCTAATTCAATGCCGCTGACATCTATGCGAGCATGCTTCCGTGGAGTACAGCAGAATACCTGCTGCTGAACTAAATATCGCTGGCATCCCTGGCCAGAGTGACCAAGCTACAGACCCCTGATGATGAGTATTGAAACGCGTTGGGTCGGTTGTGAATTGGAATTTTTTAGCATTGGGAACACTAGCATTGTTTGTATACCTCAACACTAGGAGCTTCCGGTGCGGTTATCACGGACTCTAGTGTGAATTAGGGTCAAGACTATTGTTATGCCCATTTTTCAAATGCTGATTCCGTATTGATATTCTTGTTGAACACTGAGCTATAGTAGGTTCACAATTGAATTAGAGCTCAGAGTTTATTATTTAATACGTTTTTATACACACGGTGGGGCTTTTTCACAGTGGTGATTGTACCCCTGTTTTTAGAGAGTTATAAATAAATGTTATATTTTACTCATATATCACACTCATATATCACACCAGTGAATCCTTTTTTATTTTTTACATTACTTTAGAGAAAAAATGGGAAAAGGTTTTTTTTTTGGACTTATTTATTGAATATTTATTTAATTTTTTTCACTAATAATAACTAGAGATGAGCGAACTTTTCAAAAGTTCGGTTCGGCTAGTTCGCCGAATTTCACAAAAAAGTTCGATTCGGACCGAACTAGTTCGGACCGAACCTGTCACTTACGTGCGCCGAGCATGCTACTGTCTCGGGTGCTGATAGAGTTAATGGGCTGCACTAACTCTTTCAGCAACCTTGACAGTACATGCTCGGCGCGCGGAAAATACAATTTAAATGTAATAAAAAAATAAAAATTATACGTTCGTACTTACTTTCCTCCTGTCCGGCCTCCAGCGATGACGTTTCATCCCTTTCGCCGCTGCAGCCAATCACAGGCTGTAGTGGCGGTCACGCACGTCAGGATGACGCTTCATCCAACGTGACCGCCTCTGCAGCCAATCACAGGCTGCAGCGGCGACATGGATGAAACGTCATCGCTGGAGGCCGGACAGGAGGAAAGTAAGTATGAACGTATTATTATTTTTTTTGGCATGTATGTATGTTTGCATGTATGTATGTATGTATGTATGTTGTATGTTGTCATGTATGTATGTATATATGTGCATGTATGTTGGCATGTATGTATATATGTGCATGTGTGTATGTATATTTGCATGTATATATTTGCATGTATGTTTGTATGTATGTATGTTTGCATGAATGTATGTTTGCATGTATGTATGTTGTCATGTATGTATGTATGTTGTCATGTATGTATGTATATATGTGCATGTATGTTTGTATGTATATTTGCATGTATGTATGTTTGCATGTATGTTTGCATGAATGTATGTTTGTATGTTTGTATGTATGTATGTTTGCATGAATGTATGTTTGCATGAATGTATGTTTGCATGTATGTATGTTGTCATGTATGTATGTTGTCATGTATGTATGTTGTCATGTATGTATG
Source organism: Rhinoderma darwinii (assembly GCF_050947455.1). NCBI lineage: Eukaryota > Metazoa > Chordata > Amphibia > Anura > Rhinodermatidae > Rhinoderma > Rhinoderma darwinii. The sequence goes on from NC_134689.1 coordinate 105,749,227, forward strand.
TTGTCATGTATGTATGTATGTTGTCATGTATGTATGTATGTATGTATGTTGTCATGTATGTATGTATATTTGCATGTATGTATGTTGGCATGTATGTATATATGTGCATGTATATTTGCATGTATATATTTGCATGTATGTATGTATGTATGTTTGCATGTATGTATGTATGTATGTTGTCATGTATGTATATATTTGCATGTTTGTATGTATATTTGCATGTATATATTTGCATGTATGTATGCATGTATGTATGTTTGCATTTATGTATGTTGTCATGTATGTATGTTGTCATGTATGTTGTCATGTATGTATGTATGTATATTTGCATGTATGTATGTTTGCATGTATGTATGTATGTATGTATGTTGGCATGTATGTATATATGTGCATGTATATTTGCATGTATATATTTGCATGTATGTATGTTTGCATGAATGTATGTATGTATGTTTGCATGTATGTATGTATGTCGTCATGTATGTATATATGTGCATGTTTGTATGTATATTTGCATGCATATATTTGCATGTATGTATGTATGTATGTTTGCATTTATGTATGTTGTCATGTATGTATGTATGTATGTATGTATGTTGTCATGTATGTATACATGTTTGTATGTATGTATGTTTGCATGTATGTATGTATGTATGTTGTCATGTATGTTTGCATGTTTTTATTTTTGCATGTATGTTTGCATGCATGTTTATATATATGTGCATGTATGTAATTATGTTTGCATGTATTTATGTTTGCATGTATATTTGTGCATGCTTGTATATATGTATGTATATATATATGTATGTACCTCTCCTCCACTCCTGTCCTCAAGAACACCTTCACTTGATTGGCAAGTCACCACTGCGCACAAGATCCGCACGCTCATCTCCTGAAATACTCTGTGCTGCTGTGAACTCTGCTCTTACCGTTACGTGGTGACTTGCCAATCATGAAGGTGTTATTGAGGACAGTAGTGGAGGAGAGGTAACAGACTGAGAGCTACGTAATGGTAAGAGCAGAGTTCACAGCAGCACTGAATCTGCACGCTCATCTCCTGAAATACTCTGTGCTGCCTTAAACTCTGTGGACAGGTCAGGATCCTGTTTCTTTTAAATGCTGCACTGTAGCGCAGCCTTATATAGTGGATCGAGCGGGTTCCCTAGCAGCATTTAAAAGAAACAGGATCCAGACCTGTCCACAGAGTTTAAGGCAGCACAGAGTATTTCAGGAGAGGAGCACGGCCGGCCACAGGCAGCCGGTCGTTTTTCCAAGCCGTGCTCCCATTATGCACACGACCGTAAAAACACCCGTTATTGCGGGTCGTAATTACGACCCGCAATAACGGGCTCATAGACTTCTGTTCTATTTTTCTATTTTACGGGCCGTGCTGCTATAAAATTTAGGGTATGTTCACACGACAGCGTCCGTAACGGCTGAAATTACGGGGATGTTTCCGCCTGAAAATTAGTTCACACGCACTAATTACGGACGTAATTCGGGCGTTTTTGCCCCGAATTACGTCCAAAAATAGCGCCTCGATAGCGCTGACAAACATCTGCCCATTCAAAGCAATGGGCAGACGTTTGTCTGTTCACACGAGGCGTAATTTACGCGCCGCTGTCAAATGACGGCGCGTAAATAGACGCCCGCGTCAAAGAAGTGACCTGTCACTTCTTTGGCCGTAATTGGAGCCGTTATTCATTGACTCCAATGAATAGCAGCGCCAATTACGTCCGTAATGGACGCGGCGTTCAAGCGCCTGCAGATGCCGTAATGGCTGAAATTACGGGGATGTTTTCAGGCGGAAACATCCCCGTAATTTCAGCCGTAACGGACGCTGTCGTGTGAACATACCCTTATAATGACAGCACGGCTCGTAAAAGCGGTCGGCTGCCCGTGGCCGGCCGTGCTCGTAATTACGAGTCGTAATTACGAGCACGACCCGTAAAATAAAAAAATAGAACATGTTCTATCTTTTTAACGGCACGGGCACCTTCCCGTGAGAAAACGGGAAGGTACCCGTGGCTAACAGAAGTCTATGGGCCCGCTATTTCGGGTCGTAATTACGATCCTTAATAACGGGTGTTTTTACGGTCGTGTGCATGAGGCCCCGTAATGACGGGTGGCTACATGTGTGCACCCGTCATTACGGCAGCGTTGCTAGGCGACGTCAGTAAATAGTCACTCTTCAGGGTGCTGAAAGAGTTAACTGATCGGCAGTAACTGTTTCAGCACCCTGGACAGTGACTACCGATCAGAATATAGAGTAACCTGTAAAAAAAAAAGACGTTCACACTTACCGGGAACTCCCTGCTTCCTCCAGTCCGGTCTCCTGGCCGTTGCCTTGGTGACGTGTCCCTCGCGACATCCGGCCCGACATTCCTTGATGACGATGCAGCCCATGTGAGCGCTGCAGCCAATCACGGGCTGCAGAGGCCTCTGCAGCCAATCACGGGCTGCAGAGGCCTCTGCAGCCAATCACAGGCTGCCGCGTCAGAAAAGAAGGTCGGACTGGAGGAAGAAGAGGGACTCGTCCGCAAGACAACGACCAGGTACGTATGAAATGCTTTTTATTTTATTTTTAATCAGCAGCCTCTTTTCTCTATCAGTGATTGATAGAGACAACTGGCTGCCGATTTGTATAATATTTTTGACCGGGTTCGGTCAAAACGGGTTCGGCCGAACCCGGTGAAGTTCGGATTCGCTGCGAACCGAACTTTTCCGGAAGTTCGGACCGAAACCGGGTTCGGTTGTCCCGGTTCGCTCATCTCTAATAATAACATTATTTACTTGTTTTACACATTTTATTAGTATGAGTTTTATTGGTATTTCAGTTTATAATGTGGGGGTATATGAGAACATCAGGATATAATAAGAGGGTATCATAATGGAGTAAATAAATAATAATCTGCAGATGTGTGGCCAGTGTCGCACTGATAAATGGTGCCTAATCTTATCAGCTTTTGAAACGCTCTGCACATTTTTGAGAGCCAAAATTATTTTATTTTTTATCCACGGGAGCTGTGTGACAGCTTATTTGTTGCGGGTCAATCTGTAGTTTTCATTGGTACCATTTTGGGGAACATGCGATTTTTTGATCACTTTTTATTCCATTTGTTGGCAAGCAAGGTGATCAAAAACCATCAATTCTGAGAATGTTTTTTATTCTTTTTTTTTTACGGCGTTCCCCCAGGGCTATAAATTACAATTCTACATTATTCTGCAGGTTGATACGAATACGGCGATACCATACGTATGTTGTTTTTTTTATGTTTTGCATCGTTTGCGCAATAAAATCATTTTTTTTATAAAATAATTAATTTTTTGTGTCTCCATATTCTGAGAGCCATGACTTGTTTTTTTTTGTCAAAAAAGCTGTGTAAGGACTTAATTTTTGTGGGACGGGTTGTAGGTTTTATTTGTACTATTTTGGGGCACATGCGACTTTTTGATCACTTTTTATTCTATATTTTGGGAGGGGTGGTGACCAAAAAAAATGTTGATTCCGGAAATTGTTTTTTACATTGTTTTTTTGCGGTGTTCACTGTGCGGAAAAATTATTATAATTTTATAGTTTGGGTTGTTACGAACGCGGTGATACCAAATATGTGTACTTTTTTTAACGGTTTAATTTTTTTACTATATTAATAGACTTATTATAGGATTTTATAAAATATTTTTATTAACTTTTTGTTTTTACTTTTTTTTTGTCCCATTAGGGGACATGAAGACATGCAGCTCTGATCGCTGTTAGAATACATTACACTACCTATGTAGCTGGGATTTCAATTTTCGGACCTGTCATAACTACAAGTAGGTCATCTGCAAATGCTGCCATTTTGTGATATATATTTAGTGTTGTGATACCTCTCATGTTGTTGTGTTGTCAAATTCTCTTTATGAGAGTTTCCATTACAAAGACAAAAATAATTGTGAAGACAATGTGCCCTTAAGCCATAATTCTGTGGTTTGTTGAGTATACAGTACATTTGTAGTATGGTAGCAAAAAGGTTCAGGAAGGTTAAAGTAGCTCATAGTTTGGTTTATAATCATCTAGTCCACTCTGTCAAAGTCTCTCTGCATCTGTGCCCAGTTAAACTAGAGGTAGCTGTTTCTCTTTTGCGATTTGCATTAAGTGTAGAAGACGCAGGACATAGTCTTTCCCCTCTCTCTCCCCTGTACGAAGCATGATATGGGCCACTGGTGACTGTTTAAGAAACTAAGAACCATTCAGTATAGTGTTGCACATATTAAGCAAGTGGGGCTGAAGCTCTGGTCAAAGTACTTTATACTTATGTCTAATGCCCACGGTCGCTGACTGCCAGCATTCCCCACTTACCGGCAGCCACAACTGCAGGCCTCTCAGGACTTGCCGGCGTCGCCTCTCTCAGGGACGCCAGCATACACTGCTCTCTTCCCCTGCTGTTACTCTTAGGGTGCGAACGCGCGCTCGTCCTCGACCTTAAAGGGTCAGCGAGCGCACAAGTAACTTAGTCCCTGTCTAATCCCAGTACACCCAGGACTTTAAGAAGGACTCTGTCCACTTCCACTTTGCCTGAGCAATGTTGTGTCCTATGTTTGTCTTGCAAATGGCTCCTTAACTGCATCCTGTTTCCCGTATCCTGCATCCTGTTGCCGTATCCAGCATCTGTGTCTAGTTCTAGTGCCTAAGTCGAGTGTCCAAGACAACTACACCATCTGTGTCCGGTGCCTGTGCCAAACCGAGTGTCCGAGACTACTTCACCATCTGTGTCCGGTGCCCGTGCCAAACCGAGTGTCTGAGACTACTTCACCATCTGTGTCCGGTGCCCGTGCCAAGCCAAGTGCCTTAGGCAACTTCACCATCTGTATCTGGTACCCGTGCCAAGTCCAGTGTCTGATACGACTGCACTACTCCAGTCCGGTGTCCTAGCCAAGTCCAGTGTCCGAGACGACTGAACTACTCCAGTCCGGTGTCCTAGCCAGACTCCATTATCCTGCACAGGCCTGCTTCCCTATGACTGTCAGGCACATACCCACTTCTGACTATCCAGCTACTTTATCATTACTGACTCTCACAGACTCTGTTGATCAGCAGCTGCTCTGTTATGGTGGAGTGGTCCAGTGGATAGAGCTCTTTTCGAAAGAACGGACGAGTTCCAGTTCTGTGAATAGAACACTAAAAGGGGTATTCCAGCCAATAAAAATGAATGGCCTTTCCTCAGGATAGGCCATCAATAGATTATGGGCACGGGGCTCGACTCCCAGGACCCACCGATCAGCTGAAGGGGCCACATCATACATACGAGCGCTACATCCCCTTCATTCCGGTCACTTGCTCACACTGTCAATCGCCGACACAGCAGTAGCGGCAGTTTACAGTATTACAACATTCTCCCTTTGAAATGAATGGGAGAAGGCTGTAATACTGTGAACCGACGCTACAGCCGTGTCGGCTCACACTGTGAGCAAGTAAGGGAAATTAAGGGGAAGCAGCACTCGTACAAGCGCTGCGGCCCCTTCATAACAGCCGTGAGGGTCCCGGGAGTCGGACCCCGACCCATCAGCTATTGACTGCCTATCCTGAGGTTAGGCCATTAATTTTTTTGGGCTGGAAAACCCCTTTAAAGCCGATGTGACAAGGATAATTGAGGGAGTTTCAGGTTTCAAAGGAACCATTGGATGTCTTTTCTAATTTGATAGTGGAAGGTGTAATAATTTAAGAAAGCATCAGAAATGTTGTTAAAATGACTGGTTTTGAACCGTCAGATAGATTTAGAGAGTGTATGCATGATCAATGTGCAAATCATCTGCAGAATACAGTTTGTAACCTAATAAAAAAGTCAGCCCAGTGCTCTAGGGACCCAAAGCCTTCTCTCTTACACCAAAACTTATCCATACATTCAACTCTATGAGCTCCCACTGTCTTTCCTGTGCTGTGCATGGCACAGGTAGTATTCCTGAAAATACCTTGGAGGTCCCTCCCTTCAGCTTTAAGCCTAGTTCTTTAAAATTATTCTTAAGGCTCTTCCACCTACCATGTATTCTGTCGTCGGTTCTTGAATTGACCACAACAGCTGGATCATCAACAGCCCCTCATAGTAATTTATCTTCCTGTTCCACTACATGCCAAATGCTGGCACCAGGGAGAGAGCAAACTATTCAGTGGAGGCAGTCTTGGCGACAAATTATACTATCCGTATTCCTGTTTCTATAATCCTCTATAACCATTAACTACCTGCCTTACCAACCCCCAACTACTGCGCTGTTCTCCTGGCTGTTAGTGAGATCAGTATCCGCTATGGCTGACATTTCTGAGACTGACACCCTCGCATCATAACCCAACTTGGAAATTTTGCTTGCAATTGAAGCAAGATTGGCCCTCCTTTTCTGGGAACCCTTTCTACATTAACCCAGCTAGTTGCCTGGTCCCCCTAACCCATTTCCCCACCCTCCATATTTACCCCACTAACTGCATGCTCTGCTCAAGATTGTCTATCGCCCTCAGTGTTGCATTTTGCTCCTCCAGATCTCTAATGCGAGCTTCCAGGTGAACAACATGCTCACATCTGCCACAGAGATATTCACCCTGAAACTCCTGCTCCAGTTGTGCATACATGACAAACTGTGCACTGAAGAAAACCTCCAATCTTGTTATCCATTATTCCAGTTACAAAGAACAGTGAACAATTAAAAAGCAAGAGTACTTAAAGGGGCTTTAATTCCTCCTTTTAACTCTGGTTTGTTAACGCCACTTATTCACAGCCACTTAGTCCAGCAGGCTCAGTGTGATTTTTACTAATCTAATTAACATTTACGTTATACTGTATCTATATGCTGTGGTTTTCAAAATGCAGCTTCAAAACCACAGCATACTGCAAACTTCGGAAGACTCATTATTTATTTATTTATTTTTTAATATAACTAAATTAGAAAAAGCGATCTGCCCATTTTGCTTTCCACACCGCTTAAAAATATGTTGGCTACAATTTGATACCATAAGACGGCCTTGTCTGTCATGCAAAAAATAGAAAAAAAAATAGCAACATAAAGAAATACAGTACAATACAACATAAAATACTTCCACTGCAGTATTCCAGAAGCTGAAATTTTACTCTAGTCTCCACAGACCCAAAAGTGCTTTTGCTCTAAAAGGCATACCTCCCAACTTTCAGGTATCACAAAGAGGGGCAATTCTCTAACCCCACCAAATCCCAAACCATACACACCCGGTTCTGCCCACACAGTACCATGCTCCCATAGTGCCTCCCCACAGTATAATGCCCTCATAAAACTCCCACACAGTATAATGCCCCTATAGCTGCCCCACACACAGTAAAATATCCCATAGTGTCTCCCACACAGTATAATATGGGACATCAAGGGTTTTCCCAAGACTGGAGTCCCCGGCCAGAGAGCTTGCATTGCACTGGCCGGGAACCAATAGTTGAAAGCCTGACATCACTGTCCATATATGAACAGTGACGTCAAGGGCTTCCCCTGGCTCAGCGCTTAAAGTAGCATTTAAAGTAGTGCTGTGCCTGGGAGTTCTCGTCGAGTGGACAGTGAATGCTGAGGCAAGGAGCTGACAGTTCCTTGCTTCAGCATTGGATTCAACTATATCTGTGTCCTAAAGACGCAGATACATTTGAGACAGGGGCAAACCACTGGCCGCCTGGGGCAGCGGCAAAACTCCCAGAATCTGGGACTGTCCCGCTGAATCCAGGACGGTTGGGTGGTATGATAAAAATGCTCATTGAACAGACTAATACAGCTATGTGCTATGCTGAAGTCGGGCTCGTTTTATAATTCTGGTATTATTTATCTGACTCAATCAGTAATCATTTTTTTCTGTTATTGTCTCACTTGGCTCAAGGTTGGGAAGCAGCTTTTGCCAAAGTACATTTTCTTGTGTTGAAATCAATAGCTTTGTCAGTGTACAAAAGACAGCAGATTCTACTATGATTCATAATTCTTGATTTTCATGTAAAATTTTGTACATTTAACGTTTTCTTTTATTGCAAGAACAGAGATTTTTGTAGAATAAAATACCTTCAGCTGCCTGAAAATAAACCAACATTTTAATATATTAAGGGTAGACAATGAAGCCGACGAATTGTTGTCGCGTTCAGGTAAGTGGTGGATGACAAAACTATTTCATTTATCAGTGACTGCCGGGGACCCTGAGGAGAAAATAGGAGCAGCTTTTAGTGCTGTGTATAGGAATAGAGGCAGCGGCCGCGCCACTATCTCTAATGGTCCCGGTGATCATGTGACTGGTCTTACTAGACCCAGCACAGCCCTATCAGTGACAATAGTCACTATGAGAGGGCTGATTTCCCCAGTTACAGTGGAAAAAGATAGTGGAAAAGAAAGAAAAAATATATATCAAAGAGGCTCTGTCACCACATTATAAGTGTCCTATCTCCTACATAAGGAGATGGGCGCTATAATGTAGGTGACAGTAATGCTTTTTATTTAAAAAAAATGATCTATTTTCACAACATTAGGAGCGATTTTGGTTTATGCTAATGAGTTTCTTAATGCCCAAGTGGGCGTATTTTTACTTTCGACCAAGTGGGCGTTGTACAGAGGAGTGTATGACGCTGACCAATCGGCATCATGCACTCCTCTCCATTCATTTAGACAGCAGAATCGCGTTCTTACTAGAACATGATCTGCAGCCACATACACAGCGATTCTGCTTGATTAACGTTAATCCAGTGTCCTGATAATGAATACACATGACCATCCAGCCTGGACGTCATGTGTATTCAGAATCCTGATACTTCTGAATCTTTTCTGTGAGATTCCAGCAACGGATATGAAATCTCGCGAGATTACGTAGGTAAACGAGATTTCACAGAAAAGATTCAGAAGTATCAGGATTCTGAATACACATGACGTCAAGCAGAATCGCTGTGTATGTGGCTGCAGATCATGTTCTAGTAAGAATGCGATTCTGCTGTCTAAATGAATGGAGAGGAGTGCATGATGCTGATTGGTCAGCGTCATACACTCCTCTGTACAACGCCCACTTGGTCGAAAGTAAAAATACGCCCACTTGGGCATTAAGAAACTCATTAGCATAAACCAAAATCGCTCCTAACTTTGTGAAAATAGATCGTTTTTTTAAATAAAAAGCATTACTGTCACCTACATTATAGCGCCCATCTCCTTATGTAGGAGATAGTGCACTTATAATGTGGTGACAGAGTCTCTTTAAGTCCCTCAAAGGTCTTTTTTGACCTTTGAGGGACAGACCATAGTAATAAAAAAATAAAAGCAAAGTAAAGTGCAAAAAAAATTAATAATAAATACACATAAAATACCAACCCCAAAAAAATGCCCCCCCCCCACCAATCATTGTTGAAGTGGTTAAGTTAATGGGGTTGTACTGCAGTACCTTGCACAACCCGGTGGCCAGGAGCGTCGCTTTGCAGGGAAAACTTAGAATACAATAAAAAAAACAGGAATGCCATGGTCAATAATGGTTTGGTGGGCTCCAATTGTTCTGTTCTCCAGCCAGACCCTTACTTAATACAGTACGTAGCATGCAGCAGGGTTTTAAAAATTAGAAAAAGCAGAGTAATAGAGAAATTGATGGCATATTGCTAGAATATGCCATAAATGTTAGATCGGCAGGCTTCTGTCTACTGTGAACCCCACTGATTGCTCTCAACTCCTGTCCACTCCGACCAACTTTCTTTGAGATCAAATGGTCTATCCAATATAGCCCATTATAGACCATGCTGCCCTGTGAAGCAAGATAAGCAAAGCTGACAGGAGACACAGCACTTTCCTAACGCAACTATCCCTTTATTCTAGCGATTGTCAGGGATCACAGACGTTCAACCTATTCACATTGGACTTATCGTAGCGATATGCCATCAATTATTGTCCTATGATAAGTCCTTTTACCCCTTTGAAGAGGACAGAACAATGTCTTGACTTTTTCTCTTTGAATCCCAGCTTATAATTTTTTTATTTTGTGTTGACGCAGCTGTGAATTTTTTTTTTTTGTGGGACGAGTTGTACTTTATGCAGGTGTAATTTTTTGGTACATTTACATTATTGTTTTATCTATAATAACTTACACTACCGTTCAAAAGTTTAGGGTCACTTAGAAATTTCCTTATTTTTGAAAGAAAAGCACAGTTTTTTTCAATGAAGATAACATTAAATTAAGCAAAAATACACTCTATACATTGTTAATGTGCTAAATGACTATTGTAGCTGCAAACGTCTGGTTTTTAATACAATATTTACATAGGTGTATAGAGGCCCATTTCCAGCAACCATCACTCCAGTGTTCGAATGGTACATTGTGTTTGCTAACTGTGTTAGAAGGCTAATGGATGATTAGAAAACACTTGAAAACCCTTGTGCAATTATGTTAGCACCGCTGTAAACAGTTTTGCTGTTTAGAGGAGCTATAAAACTCACCTTCCTTTGAGCTAGTTGAGAATCTGGAGCATTACATTTGTGGGTTCAATTAACTCTCAAAATGGCTAGAAAAAGAGAGCTTTCATGTGAAACTCGACAGTCTATTCATGTTCTTAGAAATGAAGGCTATTCCATGCGAGAAATTGCCAAGAAACTGAAGATTTCCTACAACGGTGTGTACTACTCCCTTCAGAGGACAACACACACAGGCTCTAACCAGAGTAGAAAGAGAAGTTGGAGGCCCCGCTGAACAACTGAGCAACAAGACAAGTACATTAGAGTCTCTAGTTTGAGAAATAGACGCCTCACAGGTCCTCAATTGGCAGCTTCATTAAATAGTACCCGCCAAACGCCAGTGTCAACGTCTACAGTGAAGAGGCGACTCCGGGATGCTGGCCTTCAGGGCAGAGTGGCAAAGAAAAAGCCATATCTGTGACTGGCTAATAAAAGGAAAAGATTAATATGGGCAAAAGCACACAGACATTGGACAGAGGAAGATTGGAAAAAAGTATTATGGACAGACGAATCGAAGTTTGAGGTGTTTGGATCACACAGAAGAACATTTGTGAGACGCAGAACAACTGAAAAGATGCTGGAAGAGTGCCTGACGCCATCTGTCAAGCATGGTGGAGGTAATGTGATGGTCTGGGGTTGCTTTGGTGCTGGTAAAGTGGGAGATTTGTACAAGGTAAAAGGGATTTTGAATAAGGAAGGCTATCACTCCATTTTGCAACGCCAAGGCATACCCTGTGGACAGCGCTTGGAGCCAATTTCATACTACAACAGGACAATGACCCAAAGCACATATCTAAATTATGCAAGAACTATTTAGGGAAGAAGCAGGCAGCTGGTATTCTATCTGTAATGGAGTGCCAAGCACAGTCACCAGATCTCAACCCCATAGAGCTGTTGTGGGAGCAGCTTGACCGTATGGTACGCAAGAAGTGCCCATCAAGCCAATCCAACTTGTGGGAAGCATGGGGTGAAATTTCTCCCGATTACCTCAGAAAATTAACAGCTAGAATGCCAAAGGTCTGCAATGCTGTAATTGCTGCAAATGGAGCATTCTTTGACGAAAGCAAAGTTTAAAGGAGAAAATTATTATTTGAAATAAAAATCATTATTTATAACCTTGTCAATGTCTTGACTATATTTTCTAGTCGTTTTGCAACTCATTTGATAAATATAAGTGTGAGTTTTCATGGAAAACACAAAATTGTCTGGGTGACTCCAAACTTTTGAACAGTAGTGTATATTAGGGCAAAAGTGATGAAAAAAGCAGTTCTGCTGCAGTTTTCTTTTTTTTTTTACAGCATACACTGATCAACATAAATGATGCTATAAATTTCTTGTGCAGGTTGTTGTGGTCGTGTAAATACATGATATGTTTGTATTATTTTAAGTTTTGAAACTTATATTTAATAAAGTTTGTTTATTGTAAAACATTTGCATTTGTGTGTATTGTTTTTACAGACTTTTATTATTTAACATTTCTTTTTTTTTTTTAATCCCATAGGGGGATTTTTTATTTTAATTTTTGAACGTGAATATATTGGCATTTGTCTATATGCCAGTACATTAGTCTGTGTACAGCTTGTACCCAGGCATAAGTTAGGGCATAGCTAAGTATGAGATAACAACAGGAAGTATGGTCAGACAGCCCTGGGGTCTTTTAATGGACCCTGGGCTATATGCCCAGGGCCGCCATCATGAATTTCTGGGCCCCATACAGCCAAGACATCTGGGGCCCCCCCATTACCGAGGGTGGGTAACGGAAAGTGTCGCGCTCACGTTCGTACGTTATATGCATTAACTGATTTTGGTGCTGATGTCAATTACAGTGAACAAAACCATGGAGCAGGCAGTGACCTGTTAATGCCCTCGATTTTGATCTATTTAGCCAAAACATATCCCAAAGTATGGCATACAGTGGGATACGTCGCCCGGGGAATGGCCCTGGGGAAACTCCTGAAGTCACTATCCATAAATGGACAGTGTTGTCAGGAGCTTTCCCAGGGCTGGAGTCCCTGGGCAGAGCTTCTACTAGCGCTCTGTCCAGGGACTCTGGCGCTTATCTTGATAACCATGTATGTAAAGTGACGTCCGAAGCTTTGCAAAGCCTGAGTTTGCAACGCTCTGGCCAGGGATTCCGGCCCTGGAGAATCCACTGACATCACTTTACATATATGGATGGTGATGTCAGGAGCTTTCCCAGGGACAAAGTCCACTGGTAGAGCACTTGTGGACTCCAGCATTGAGAAGCTCCCGACGTCACTATCCATATAGTAATGTCAGGAGTGGTACACGTTTTTTTGTCGAATCTCACAGGATGGAATAGCAAAGTCTACTACACTATTTCATCCTTCAAAAATAAGGTATACCGATGTCTACCAGCCCAACGTAGGCTACAAGGACATAATAGAGCCCTATGAATTATCGTCTACGTTGTGTACGTTAGGAGATTTCCTGACACGATAAACTTAGGGCAACAACAAGATGTGCAGCGGGCCTTAAGAGAGGGGGAAGCGCTTGTGAGGATGTAAGGAGAACTAATGCTCCGTTCTTACGTTGCCATTAAAGTTCAATGTGTTTTTCAACAGTAAAAATAGGAGGCTTTCCCTTTGATCTCTGACGCAGATGTTCCACAAGTGTGTAGCAAGTCTGCATGAGAATAAGGCCCTGTTTTTTGCCGCATCGGAAACCGCGTCAGAACCACATTGAAAACTGCAGCAAAAAAAATGGCCAAAATCGCCTCCTATTGATTTAAATGGGAGGCAGAGGCCTTTTTTTCCCTGTGAACGGAAAAAACGCTTGTGGGAAAAAGAAGCGACATGCCCTTTCTTCGGGCATTTCCGTCTCTAACCTACCATTGACATCAATGGGAGGCAGAGAAAGCCTGAAGGAATTTCGAGGCAGATTTTTCTGCCTGCAGAAAACTGTGTGAACAAGGCCTAAGCCCCATTGTCATTCAAAGTTGCTTATCCTCGGCTTTTCCATGCAAAATAAGTAACATGCTACTTAATGCTGGGTTGCGGAAACCGCATATGCATGGCATGCAGAATCTTCGGCATGTCATCAGAATCTTTATCAAATCCAACATGTGTGAACGGGGCCTTAGGGTGAGTTAACGAAAACTCTATTAGGCCAAATGCACACGATACTTATGTTCAAATTTGTCGCGGGTATTTTCGTGCGGCAAATCCGCAGTGTAATACAGTACCAGCAAAGTAAATGAGATCAAGAAATCTGATCTACATGTTGAATTTTCGGCACAAAAACTGACCTGCAGTGCATATTTGAAAATATGCTACTTGTCAATTTATCATGCGTTTCCGCTTGCGAGTTGTTTCTGACTAGTTAATTATTTTTTTTTTACAAATCTGCAGCAATAAAACCTGCACCTATTTCCACATCAAAATGTAGAAACTTATCAAAAAATGCACTATTATGTGCAGATTTTACCTGCTGAATTACCTGCAGTTTTGATGCGGATTTTGTGCACCAAATTCCTCAATGTGTGTGTGTAACCTTACAGATTTTGCTAGGGATTTACAGTAAATTAACCCTTTACACTGTAAAGGTTGAAATAAGTTACAATTCTGCAACATAATAGGCATGCTGCTGATTTAAAAATCAGCAGCACGTCCTAAATTCCGTGCAGATTTTTTTCTGCTGCATGTGCATGAGGTTTTGAAAACCCCATTCACATGAGCTAGGGCTTATTCAGACTAACGAGTTAATCGTCCATGTGAAGGACGTTTTTTTAACGACCGTCACATGGCTGCATGTGTTTTTTTATGGGGCTATTCACACACTCGTTGCTTTAACGGACCATGTGAAGGGCCTGTAAAAAAATAGGACATGTCCTATATTTGTCCATTTTCACGGAACCCTCAATAGACTAAAGTCTATGAGGGATCTGTGAAAACGGGTCCTGCACAGGTGCAAATGAAAAACGGCTGTTATTCACAGCTGATTTCACACACATTAGTGGATTTTCAGTGCGCAATCCACACCAAAAATAGGAGACAAATGGCCTTATTCAGATGTCTATGTTCGGTCTGTGATATACGGACCATGTATCGGCCGTATTTCTCGGACCGATCACAGTTCAGGGAGCCGGGTTTCTAGCATCACAGTTATCTATAATCATAGGAGTCCCTCCCTTCCCGTGAGAATAGTATCCCCGGTCCCGTACTGAAAACATGATTACAGTACGGGACAGTATTCCTGCGGTGAGGCAGGGACACCTATCATTAAAGATAACTATGATGCTAGAAGTCCAGCTCCCCGAACTGTGGTTAGCCTGGGAAATATGGCCGATACACTCTCCGTATATCATGAACCGAACATGGGCGTCTAAATATGGCCTTAGTCTAGTTACACAGTGCGGGTAAATCCTATTTTTTGCCACAATTGATGTTTTGTATCCTTTTTTTATGCAATTTTCATAATCTCAGCACAAATCACGCGGTTTTGCCACGATTTTTATATAACTGCGTAAATCGCGGTAAAAAAAATGCTAGGGAAACAAAAAAAAAAACATTTTAGCATACTATACCATACTATATATTCTACAAGTGGTGTCAGGAGGGATGTGAAGCAGGATGGGGAGGAGGGTGGACACTCACCAGCCTGTAGGTCCAGAGGGCTGTGTAGAGAAGGAGCTGTCTGGGGGCGGGATCTCTCCACACAGAGCTTCTGCTTACATGCAGCATCTTCCCCTTCTGTAAGTCCTCTCAGAGCCCCAGCGTTAGTTACTTCAGAGTAAGGAAAGGGCCCTATAACATTGCAGGGTCCGTTCCTTTCTCCAAGTGACTAACACTGGGGCCCCTTAATGAAATGTGTAAAGTAGCTGAGAAGCGGGCGGGCTTCTATTTTTTCATAATTGTGGCCGGGCCCCTAATGGCAGTATCAGTAGTACTGCCCTGACAGCGGCCCTGTATATGCCCATAGAAGGAATGGTTCTCGATTGTGTTAGGCCTCGTGCACATTTCCGACACCGTTTACACGGCCGTTTTTGACGGATCCGTGTGCCCGGTTTAACGGCCGTGTGCACTCCCGTGTGCACTCTGTGTTTCTGTTTCCGAGCGCCGAGCATGGTACTGTCCAGGGTGCTGAAAGAGTTAATGGGCTGCACTGATCGGCGGTAACTGTTTCAGCACCCTGGACAGTACCATGCTCGGCGCTCAGAAAATAAAATTTTATTGTAATAAAAAAAATAAAAAAAAAGTCAATATTTACATTCCTCTTGTTAACCCCTTCCCCCTGCTTGCATTCTGGGCCCTAATGTCCAAGCCATTTTTTACATTTTTACATTGTCACATTCAAAGAGCTGTAACTTTTTTATTTTTGCGTCGGCATAGGTGTATAAGGTCTTGTTTTTTGCGGGACGACTTGCAGTTTTTATTGGTACCATTTGAGAGTAGATGCGACTTTTTGATCACTTTTTATCACATTTTTTTAAAGTCAGGATTAACAGAAAACAGCAATTTTTCCATTGTTTTTTATTTTATTTTTTACGGCGTTCACAGTGCGGGTTAAATAATGTAACAGCTTTATAGTCGGGGTCGTTACGGACGCGGCGATACCAAATATGTGTAACTTTTTTGCTTTATTGTAGTTTTTTTTTAATAGTAAAGCATTTTGTAAGGGGAAAAAGTGGGTTTTTCATTTTTTTTGTTTCACTTTTTTTTTAAAATTAACTTTATTAAACTTTTTTACTTTTTTACTAGTCCCACTAGGGGACTTCCCTATCCTCCGATCGCTATTATAATACACTGCAATACTTTTGTATTGCAGTGTATTACTGCCTGTCCGTTTAAAACGGACAGGCATCTGCTAGGTCATGCCTGCGGCATGATCTAGCAGGCATTCGCTCCAGGCAGACCTGGGGGTCTTTATTAGACCCCCGGCTGCCATAGAAGACACAGACACTCGGCGATTTTAGCGCCGGGTGTCAGTGAGATGAGAGGGAGCTCCCTCCCTCTCTCCAAAACCATTCAGATGCGGTGCTCGCTATTGTGCACCGCATCTGAAGGGTTAAACGGGTGAGATCGATACTAATATCGATCTCACCCGGCAGAGCAGGGACGCCCCCCGCTTCTATGTCTGTGAGACTGACTCCATCTTCCACCACTCAGGATGGCAGGCTTGGGAGTGGGAGAGCCTATCACAGCCTGGCCAGACGGAGCTAGCTCCCGCCCTCTGTCTATTTATACCTGCCTTTCCTGTTCTTCCTTGCTTGTGATTCTTCTCGTTTGGTTTCCTAGCCCTGCTGCAGCTTCTGTACTATTTGACCCTGCTTCATATGACCCTGGCTTACTGACTACTCTCCTGCTCTGCGTTTGGTACCTCGTACACTCCTGGTTTGACTCGCCTCGTTCACTACTATTGTTGCTCACGGTGTTGCCGTGGGCAACTGCCCCATTTCCCTTAGCTTTGTGTACCCTTGTCTGTTTGTCTGTCGTGCACTTACTGAGCGTAGGGACCGTCGCCCAGTTGTACCCCGTCGCCTAGGGCGGGTCGTTGCAAGTAGGCAGGGACTGATTGGCTGGTAGATTAGGGCTCACTTTTCTGTTTCCCTACCCCCATCATTACATAATCACAAGCCCATTTACCTAGTCTACCCTGGTCCCTCACACTACTATGGACCCCCTTGAGACCCTGGCTCAGCAAATGCAGGGTCTCTCCCTACATGTCCAGGCCCTGGCTCAGAGGGTCAACCAGCCTGACGCTACCATGGTAGTGCCCCTCACCTCACCTCTTGAACCCCACCTCAAGTTGCCTGACTGGTTCTCAGGGGACCGGAAGACTTTTCTCTTCTTTCGGGAGAGTTGTAGGCTCTATTTTCGTTTAAAGCCCCACTCCTCAGGTTCTGAGAGCCAGCGGGTGGGTATAATTATGTCCCGGCTCCAGGAAGGGCCCCAAGAATGGGCCTTCTCCTTGGCTCCTGACGCCCCTGAACTTTCCTCCGTTGATCTTTTCTTTTCTTCTCTCGGACTTATTTATGACGAGACTGACAGGACTGCCTTTGCTGAGAGTCAGCTGGTGACCTTACGTCAGGGTAAGAGACCTGTTGAGGAGTATTGCTCTGACTTTAGGAAGTGGTGCGTAGCTTCTCGGTGGAATGACCCTGCCTTAAGGTGCCAGTTTAGGTTGGGTCTGTCGAACGGAACGGAGCAACGGGACCGTCAAAAAAACTGAAGTGTGCATGGCCCCTTTGAAATGAATGGGCCAGTGTGCTAGCTGTCAGAAAAACGGCTAGCACCCTGAAGGAAAAAACTGAAGTGGGCATGGGGCCTTACAGGGATTCCCCCTTTTCATTCTTCCTTTGAATGGCGCAATTAGCTTTGATCGCAGCATTTCTAGGGGTTAACGTCAAAGATCAGAGGTTTCTCTGATCTCCGCCATTCCAATGGGGCTGCGGCTGTGTGTTACAGCCGTTGCCCTGCTCCTGATCGCAAAGGTGCACTTGCTGTGCCCGTGTTATCAGCATGAGGTGTATGCTCTCCATGATACAGCAAAGTCCTGCCGATCATACATGTCATGTGTCGTTAAGCAGTTAAGGTTATAAGCCATAGCCAACTTTAGGGTGTACATTTCATAAAACATTATTCGTGGATTATTCATTATTTTTAAATTACAGGTTCTGTTAATTGATACAAATTCATTCTTCTGTTGTTCCGGAGATTTACACTAATGAAGTCACTTCGTGAGATATTACCTCTAATGCTAAATAACTTCCATTACTTTATTTAATGTGTCATGTAGAAATACAGACAATACTGTTATTCTGTATCAGTAGGTAACCGTGTAGTTTTCTGCATTGGACTGCTGGATAAATTGGACCATGGATGCCAGCTATAGATTGTGTGAAGCATAGACCTGCATAAGGATGATATATAATGGCAGCTTGAATTTAGAGTGCCTCAAAACCTTTGAAGTATCAGATGTCAGACATTTTTTCTTAAGATGTTTCGCAGTATTTATTAAGTTGTTTGCTAGCCTGTGGTATACAAATCAGAGAAACCCACACTGCTGATTTTTCAATCTCTAGAGTCTAGCATTTATTCTCCACTTGTAATTTAAAATAGAGAATCCTTATCTGCATTCATTTCTTACATCATTGCTCTAGCACTTTGCAGATTTTATCTGAGTGTGGCTTTTATAACCTTTTGGAAATTGCTGTGATAAAGAATGCATCAGCAGTTTGCAATCCCATTGCTTTTCTGAGGCACACATCAAATCTCTCCTAACACATTAATGGATGGACCATGAGGCTTTACTGCCTTTTATTTTCAAGTGAAGCGTTGTTTGTTCTTTCATGTAAATAGAGCAAAAATAGAAAAAAATATATCAAATTAGAGAAAAACACCTTGAAAACATAGGGAAAAGCATTTTGTGCTGTCATTTCAACTTAATTTGCTTCAAAAGTGAAAATTACGGAGAAAGAAGTATCTTCTTCTATGTATCGATGTTACTAGAAATAAAGAATTTGAAGGCTCACCTATATATTGTAACACCGGGAGGTAGCGAGATTGAATCTCCCAGGTAGAAAGACATCAAGGAGCCTGATCTCAAGATATGTTGAGGTCAAACCTGACTTCCTTATTTCAAATCAGAAGTAAATGGAAAGTTATAGAGAATAACTTATAAACACATATCATACCTAGCTGATGAGGAGATAATCTTATCCCCAACCCCTACATCAAAATTGGGTTGTCGTTTAGACCTATGGACCACAAGTACTACAAAGATCGACAGTTCTTTATAGGAGGCATACTTAGGCCTGGTTTATAGCGGGACATTGACTTCTAATTTATTACTTAACTGTAGAAGATCATGCATCCACAAAAATCATGTGTTGTTGTACTTTTTTTAGTGCAAAAGTGGCATAGAGTACATGCAGTTTCATATATCGGTAGATTATCCTGGTTTATATGCTGCACATATACCACGAGCATGGTGTGAACAGAGACTTTCTCACATGCAACATCTGGATGGTGTATTACTTTGTTTACCCATCTTTCCTTTTTTTTACTGCAGTAGCCGTGAGTTCAGACATGACAGACTTGTTGCAAAAACTTCTGTAACAGAAAATCCATGCATCTGATTAGAGTTTTTTCTGCAGCATGTCCATGAATTTTCACAAACCCCATTCATGGAACATGAATGGAACAGTGGTAGAAATTTCTGCCAAGGAAATAATCAAGCCACACAATAAGTAATGTACACCATTCAGCCATTAACAAAACCAATTAAATGTCTTGAATACATCCAAAACACAAATATTCCAAAATAATATTTGTAGAATAATCTTTATTGGCCCAAGATTTTGGACAAAACAACCCCCCCCTACAAATATGTACAAAATATACAAAACGGTAAAAAACACATAATTAAAAACAGCCTCAGGTGGATAAATAGATATAAAATATATACGGTATATATACTTTTATATATATATATATGTGTGTGTGTTTATATATATATATATATATACATATATGTATATATATATATATACAGTATATATATATACATATATATATATAAATACAGTATATGTTTACCGAACAAATAATTTGGCAATACATCTATCAGTATAAGAAATCCTTCAAACAAGAAACTAAAAATATATAAGTTACCATTCAAAATATTTTATATATTTCTTGGAGATATGTATAGGAGAAAAGTAAAAAATATTTAAATAAAGAAAAGTATATACTGTGTATATATATATATATATATATATTTATAAATAGATAGTATATCGGGGTACGGGGACGAAGAACATGGTAGGGAGAGCACCGCCCGTGCCCTACACGGATGGTGTGGGTGTCACGATCTAGGGGTATGTGGACCCACTAAGCCGCTCCGCCATAGCAGAGAGGCAGCTGGCCAAGTCACGGTCTATGCAAAGTCTCCACAAGAAGATTGTAGCACAAGGGTACCTGGAGATAGTCCAGACAGTGGCAGAGACTCTGGCAGGGATGGGGCTAGATGTGGCAGGTTGCGCCAGATGTGGCGGATGATGGCAGATGACACCAGAAGTGGTGTATACCAGCAGGCGTGGCAGGTTGTGCCAGGCGTGGCGGATGATACCAGATGGCATCAGACGTGGTGTATACCAGCAGGTGGCAAAACAGGAATCCAATACTAGACAGACTCAGGAACAAAATACAGCACGGGATACAGGATACAGGTAGCAGGGAACACGAACACTGGGAGCAGGATAACACTAAGGAACCATTTGCAATACAAACATGGGAAAACTACAACAACGTTCAGGCAAGGAGTGTGTAACGTCGACAGCTGCGGACCGTCGTTCCTACTCACACCTCGACGGCCACGGCAATGGACTTGTGAGTGCTGTCCAGCATCTCCTCCTTAGGAGACGCCAGCACTCACTTCCAATCCGCTCTGCAGCCTCCCGTAGAGTGCACGCGTGTGCTCGTGCATGGCCTTAGAGGTCTAGCGTGCACACATGCAAAATATGGTTAATTAGCCATAATCAACTTGAACTATAAAAAAGGGCTCTGCCCTTTCCCTCCTTGCCTTTCCCATATTTGTATTGCAAATGGTTCCTTAGTATTATCCTGCTCCCAGTGTTCCTATGCCTTGCTACCTGTATCCTGCATCCCGTGCTGTATTTTGTTCCTGAGCCTGGAGTCGTAGAGTCATGTTGTGCCACCTGCGGTGATACGTCTGGTGTCATCTGCCACTCCTGATATCATCCCCAACGTCTGGCGCAACCTGCCACGCCTGCTGGTATACACAATGTCTGGTGTTACCTGCGACTCCTGGTACAATCCGCCACGTCTGGTGCAACCTGTCACATCTAGCCCCATCCGTGCCAGAGCCCTGCACTATATCAGGTACCCTTGTGCTACAAACTTGTATAGACTTTGCACCGACTATGACTTGGCCAGCTGGCTCTCCGCTATGGTGGAGCGGCCTAGTGGGTCTACATACCCTCAGATCGTGACAGTATGCTCAGGCCATGAAATCCGGTGGAAAACCAAGACCAAGGTTCAGGTAATGCAATCGGATACGCGTGACCTGTGTGCATGCCAGGATCAACTCCTCTTGGCAGTAAACTCCATTATTGCCCAACTGGATCAGCCCCCTGCTCCGCTTCAGGTTTCTGCTGCCGCGCCACTGCCTGTTACTCCTCCTATCTGTTTCGGATCCACATTTTTGGTGCATCTACCAGCTCGCTATGACGATGATCCTAGAGCCTGTAGAGGTTTCCACAACCAAAGTGCCATCTATTTTAGACTGTGTGCTCGCCTCTTCTCCTCTGATGAGGCCAAGGTTCATAATTTCCCTTTTCGCTGGTAAGGCCTTGGCATGGGCGAACCCCATCTTGGAACAAGAGGGCCCTGAATTCTCGGTCCTAGCGTTATTCCTAGAGATTTTTCATACTGTGTTCAAGGAGCTGGGTCATACATCCTCTGCAGCTGCCACTCTGCTAACCCTCAAGCAAGGAGAGTCCACGGTAGGAGAGTATGCTATCTTTTTCCATACACTGGCAGCAGAGTTTGCTTGGAATAATGAGGCAATGGTGGCGACATTTTGCCAGGGACTCTCCTCGCACATCAAGGATGAGTTAGCAGCCCGCAATCTTCATTCTACCCTGGATGCTCGTATCCTGTTGGCTACCCGGGTCGACATGAGGATCCAGGAACGTGCTCAGGGGGTTCGGCGGGAGACACGTTTCCACAGACTGGCATACTCGTTACAGAGACCACTATTGCCTCCTTCTGTTGCTCTCCCTGAGGAACCCATGCAGGTAGACGAAATCAAATTGTCCGAGCAGGAGAAACAGCGTAGATGCTCCTCAGGTCTGTGTCTCTAATGCGGCCTTAAAGGCCATTTTGTGTGCCTATGTCCACCAAAGCCGGGAAACTCCATCACCTAGGTTTGGTTGGAGAGGCAACTCTAGGTGGGACGACGCAAAATGTTAAATCCGCTCCCGAATTAACTATTCCTGTGACAATCATCTCTGGAGAGACATCACACTCCTCCTTTGCCTATATGGATTCCGGAGCAGCTGCAAAATTTATCCAGCAGGATTTAGTGGATCGCCTACATCTACACACAGTTCTTCTAGAGAGACCCCTGGCTGTTGCCTCTGTAAATGGACTGCCATTGCCCGATCCTATTGTGGTTGTCACCAAACCACTGACAATATAAATCGGGTTTCTCCACTAGGAATAGATCACCTTCCTCGTGCTGCTTAAAGCAATCAACCCTGTTCTGCGGGGCCTGCCTGGGCTTCGTCTACATGCTCGGTTCTTGACTGGAGTTTTGGAGAGGTCCTCCAATGGGGGCCCAGATACCTTAGCTGCTGCCTGCCACAGGTTCATCCTGTTTTGCCTCGATTGCCTCAGTCACTCTCCGATCTACCGTCACATTTGCGGACTTCTTCAGTAAGAAGGAAGCAGAGACTTTTCCTCCCCAACCCATCTACGATTCCCCTGTTGAATTACTTCCTGACACCTCACCACCTCGAGGTCGAGTTTATCTTCTCTCTCTGCCAGAGACCCTAGCCATGTCTGCCTATGTTAAGGAAAACCTCGAGAGAGGGTTGATCCGTGAGTCATCTTCTCCGGCCGGAGCTGGATTCTTCTTTGTGAAAAAGAAGGACGGATCTCTTCGTCCATATATTGACTACCGGGGCTGAACCAAATTACAGTTAAGAACAAGTATCCCCTGTCGCTTATCTCAGAACTTTTTGATAGAATATGTGGGGCCAAGGTGTTCACAAAGCTGGATCTACGCAGAGCTTATAACTTGATCCGTATCCGCAAAGATGACGAGTGAAAAACTGCATTTAACACTCGAGGCGGCCATTACCAATAACTCGTGATGCCCTTTGGACTATGTAACGCTCTGGCTGTGTTCCAGGAGTTTGTAAATTACATTTTACGAGACTTGCTGTATGTCTGTGTGGTGGTCTTTCTGGACGACATCCTGATCTACTCACCTGATTTGATGACACATCGGAAGCATGTTCGCCAAGTTCTTTCGCGGTTAAGGGGGTAATCACCTATATGCTAAATTCAAGAAATGTGTGTTCGAGACGAACTCTCTGCCCTTCCTGGGCTAAATCTTATCTGACCATGGTCTCAAGATGGATCCAGAGAACGTGAGATCCGTCTTAGAATGGCCACGACCACAGGGTCTTCGTTTCATACAACAATTTCTGGGATTTGCAAATTTATATCGGCAAATTATCCCGAACTTCTCATCTCTGACTGCTTCAATCTCGGCCCTTACTAAGAAGGGAGTGAACTGCAAGGTTTGGTCTCCAGAGGCAAAATCAGCGTATACTAATCTCAAGAGCGCTTTCACCTCAGCATCTGTTCTCCATCACCATGATGCTTCTCGGCAGTTCTTTCTGGAGGTGGACGCCTCTTCCGTAGGTGCAGGAGCATAACTATGCCAAAAGAAATCTCAAGGCAAGATTGTGGCTTGTGGCTTCTTCTTCTCAAAATTACTCTCTCCAGCAGAACGCAACTATTCCATCGGGTAATCAGGAATTGCTGGGCGTCAAGTTGGCCTTAGAGGAGTGGAGACACTTGCTGGAGGTTGCTATCCATCCTATCATCATCTATACTGACCACAAGAACCTCAAGTACCTACAATCGGCTCAATGATTAAATCCACGCCAAGCCACATGGTCGTTGTTGTTCGCCCGATTTCAGTTTTTGCTGTACTTCTGTCCTGCAGACAAGAATGTAAAGGCTGACGCCTTGTCTCGCTCCTTTAAAACCAATGACTCTTAGGAGACTCCTCATTACATCACAGATCCTTTTAGGATTATTGCCGCTAACCCTCTGCAAATTAGAGACATTTCTCCTGGAAAAACGTTTGTCCGTCTTGCTGACAAGAAGGGAATTCTCCGCTGGGGACACAACTCTAAACTAGATGGGCACACTGATCTCTGTAAGACAAAGGACTTAATAGCTCGTCACTATTGGTGGCCTACTATGGTGGCCTACTCTGCCTGGAGATGTTGCAGACTATGTCTCCTCACGTATGAAATGTGTGTCGAGCAAGTCTATCCGCTTCCTCGGACTCCTTGAGATCCTACAACAGATAAACTCTGTCTCCTATAAAATGCGGCTGCCTCCTACCCTCAGAATCCCCAACTCGTTTCATTTGTCCCTCCTGAAACCTGTGGTCCTAAACCGCTGCAGTAAAATTCCTAGTCCTGCAGTTGCTCCCAGTGGTTTGTCTGATGTTTTTGAGGTGAAGGAGATCCTGGACTGCAGGAGGGTAGGAGGAAGGACATTCTATTTGGTGGACTGGAGAGGGTTTGGTCCTGAGGAGAGGTCCTAGGAACCAGAAGAGAAGCTAAATGCTCCTACCCTCATTAAGAAATTCCTCTCTCTCTGGGCCCAAGTAGAGGGGGCGTAAGAGGGGGGGATACTGTAACGTCCACGGCCATGGGCAGTCCTTCCTACTCACCCCTCGACGGCCGCAGCCATGAACTTGTAAGTGCTGGCCGGCATCTCCTCCCTAGGAGATGCCAGCACTCACTTCGGCTCCGTTCTGCAGCCTCCCGTAGTGTGCGCGTGCATGTGCCCGGCCTTAAAGGGCCAGCACGCGCACATGCAAAATTTGGTTAATTAGCCATAATCACCTTAAACTATAAAAATGGTTCTGCCGTTTCACTCCTTGCCCGAGCATTGTTGTAGTTTTCCCATGTTCATATTGCAAATGGTCCCTTAGTGTTATCTGGGGTCATGTTGTGCCGCCTGTAGCTATATGCCACGTCTGGTATTATCTGCCACTCCTGGTATCATCCGCCAGGTTTGGCGCAACCTGCCACGCCTGCAGGTATACAGCATGTCTGGTGTCATCTGTCATCACTGTTATCATCTGCCACGTCTGGTGCAACCTGTTACGCCTGCTGGTATACACCACGACTGGTGTCATCTGCCACTCCTGGTACCATCCCCATTTCTGGTGCAACCTTCCACATCTCACCCCATCCGTGCCAGAGCCCTGCCACCGCCTGCACTATGTCAGATACCCATAAGCTACGAACTAGTATGGACTTTGCATAGACTGTGACTTGGCCAGCTGCCTTTCCGCTATGGCGGAGCGGCCTAGTGGGTCCACACTCCCTCAGATCATGACAGAGTGGAAGGGCGGAGCCCTTTTAGAGTCTTGGATGATCATGGATAGATTAGGGAATTTTTAACAGGTTCACATGCTGGCCCTTTAAGGCCAGCGGTCTGTGGTCGCGTCCGTCACAAGGTAAGGAATGGCGGCGGTTTTGTGACCACGGCTGTGACAGTACTCCCCACTTACGTCCCCTCTTCTTGAGTCCGGAGCGTAAGAGGAATTTCCTTATGGGGGTAGGGGCATTGAGGTTCTTTTCTGGCTCCCAGGACCTCTCCTCAGGACCAAACCCTCTCCAGTCCACTAGATAGAATGTTCTTCCTCCTACTCTCTTATAGTCCAGAATCTCCTTAACCTCGAACACATCAGAAGAACTGCTGGGAGAGCTTTACTGAAGGGTTTCAGAACCACAGGCTTAAGGAGGGAACCGTGGAACAAGTTGGGAATCTTGAGAGTAGGAGGCAACCGAAGTTTATAGGATACAGGGTTAATTTGTTGCAGAACTTCGAGAGGATCGAGGAACCTGCGAGCGAATTTTTGAGAAGGCATCTTGAGACAAATGTTTCTCAAGGATAGCCATACTTTGACTCCAGGAGAGAATTGAGGAGGAACTTGTCTTCTTTTATCCGAATGCTTTTTCATGCAGTCCACTGCCTGGAGGATCGCAGACTTAGTTTGTTGCCAGATGTGAATAAAAGTCCTAAAAGAAGAATTTTGTGCTGGTTCCTGACTCATGGCTGGCACAGGAAGAGGAACTCGAGGATGCTGGCTGTACACAATGTAGAAAGGAGACGAGGCATTAGATTCACTTGTGTGATTTGTTGTACGAGAATTCATGTTGGGCGGAAACGAAATGACGGAGATAATTCTCCAAAATTTGATTCGTCCTCTCCACTTGACTATTGGACGGCGGGTGATAGGCGGAATGGAAGTCCAGATTAAATGGTTCCCGACCGCTGGCTGTGTTTTTTGATGGCCAGCGGTAAGGGTCTTTAAAACGCGAGCCATAGACTTTTTACGGCTCGGGTTTTAACTTGCTGCCCGAGCGATCGGGCAGCTGAATGTCGGGTCTCCGGCTGTCAGTGACTGCCAGGGACCCTGAGGAGAACAAAGAAGCAGCTTTCTCTATTGCTCCCGGTGTTCATGTGACTGGTCACATGATCACCGGGCGCCGTTAGTGACAGACTGCTGCTGGGTCTTACTAGACCCAGCACAGCCGTATTAGTGACAATCGTCACTATGAGAGGGCTGATTTCTTCTGTAACTGGGGCTGCTGTGCATCTCCAGTTACAGTGGAATAGCATGGTGTCAAAGAAAGAAAAAATATATATAAAGTCACCCAAAGGTCTTTTTTGACCTTTGAGCGACAGACCATAGTAATAAAAAAATAAAAGTAAAGTAAAGTGCAAAAAAATTAATGATAAATACTCAGAAAATACCCACCCCCAAAAAAAATGTTCCCCGCCGCCAATCATTGTCGTTACGCTAGCCCCCAAGTACCCTAATATAGACATGTGATATATTAAAATTTACGGTAGACAATGACGATCACAAATAAAAGGTCTATTTTAGGGTAAAACTATGTTATTACACAAAAAAATTAGCTGAAACGTAAAAAAGCTTATTTTTTTTACTATTATTTTCAAACTTTAACCCCTTCCCTCTGCAGCCCTTTTTCAGATTTTCATTTTCGTTTTTTCCTCTCCACATTCCAAAAGCCATAACGTCTTTATTTTTCCGTGGATATAGTACTATGAGGGCTTGATTGTTGCGGGACAAGTTGTAGTTTTTCAAAGCGCCATTTATTTTGCCATATAATGTACTAGGAAATGGAAAAATTATTTGTGGGGTAGAAAATGAAAAAAAACTGCGTTTCCTCCATGTTTTTTTGCGCACCGTTTTTACGGAATTCAATGTGCAATTAAAACAACATGTTAACTTTATTCTGTGGATCAATACGATTACGGCAATACCAAATATATATCGTTATTTCTATATTTTACTACTTTTACAAGTAAAAACCTAAGTGTAAAAAAAGAAAATGTATTTTGTGTCATCAAATTCCGAGAGCCGTAACTTTTTTATTTTTCCGTCGATTAAGTGGTATGAGGGCTTAGTTTTTGCGGGGTAAGCTGTAGTTTTTAATAATACCATTTTGGTGTACATGTGATGGTTTGATCACTTTTTATTTCATTTTTTGCGGGAGATTAGGTGACCAATCCATATTCCGATTTCCTCTAGATCCACATATACATATACGTATATTTATACTATGTAATACATGTTTGGATTCCACCTGTTCATGTGTCTCTGGGTCTACGGGTGGTGACCTTGCCATTCTTTTGGTTGGGACTCCTTTTCTGTGGCTCTCATGCGGACAGCATGGATCGATGGGTGCACATAATTTGATATTTGTTTATATATTTAGGTCACTTTTAGGATATTGATTCATATTATTAATATGACATATTACTGTGTGCTTTTTATTTTTTGTTCACTGCATGTGTGGATCTTGAGGCTTTCGAGGGGCGGATGGTGTGGCTTGCATAATCTGCATCGCTTCACGAACTGGTTGTTCGCGGGGTGATTGGCTTAGTCCGTCGCTCCATCTACTGATATCCTGATTTCATCTGGAGCCACATATACTTATACATATATATATACACTACTTTAATTAAACTTAATTTTAGTTCCATTAGAGGTATGTTTTGGTTATTGGACAGGGTCTTTGTGGGGGGACCCAGTGTCACGGCCGTGGTCGCAGACCGCTGGCATCCTGCCAGCGTCTCCCTCCTAGGAGACTCCGGCACTCGCGGTCGTCTGTCCCTGCTCTTAACGTTAGCGCGCGCACCTGTTAAAAATTTCCTAATCAATCCCTGATCATCGTGGACTATAAAAAGGTCTCCGGTCTTCCTCTCCTTGCCTGAGCGTTGTTGTAGTTTCCCCATGTTCATATTGCAAATGGTCCCATAGTGTTATCCTGCTCCAAGTGTTCCCGTTCCCTGCTACCTGTATCCTGTATCCCGTGCTGTGTTTTGTTCCTGAACCTGTCTAGTGTTGGAGTCGCGTTTTGCCGCTTGCTAGTATGTACCGCGTCTGGTGCCATCTGGTATCATCCGCCACGTCTGGTGCAATCTGTCATGCCTGCTGGTATACACCACGTCTGGTGCCATCTGGTATCATCCTCCACATCTGGCGCAACCTGTCACATCTAGCCCAACTGTGCCAGAGCCTCTTCCACCATCCAGACTATCTCAGGTACCCTTCTGCTACAATCTTCTTGTAGCAACTTTGCATAGACCGTGACTTGGCCAGCTGCCTCTCCGCTACGGCGGAGCGGCCTAGTGGGCCCACATACCCCTAGATCGTGACAGTACGTGGCCAATCTAAGACCGTAGTTCAGATATGCGTGACCTATGTGCACACCAGGATCAACTCCTCGAGGCTGTAAACTCCATCATCGCCCGACTGGATTAACCCCCTGCTCCACTTCCAGAGGCTGCTGCCGTTCCACTGGCCGTTACTCCAACTGTCTGTTCCGGATCCACAGTTTAGCTGCCTCTTCCTCCTCGCTATGACGGTGACCCTAGAGCCTGTAGAGGGTTCATCAACCAATGTATCATTCATTTTAGACTACAAGCTCATCTCTTCCCCTCTAATGAGGTCAAGGTAGCGTTCATTATTTTTCTTCTTGCTGGCAAGGTCCTCGCATGGGCGATCTCCATCTTGGAACGACAGGGTCCTGAATTCTAGCAGCCCACTTCCCTCTACCCTGGATGCTCTGATCCTGTTGGCTACCCGGGTCGACATATGGATCCAAGAATGTGCTCTGGAAGTTTGGCGGGAGAGATGATTCCACAGATTGGCACCCTCATTCCAGAGACCACTTTGCCTCCTCCTGTTGCTCTACCTGAAGAACCTACGCAAGTAGACAGGATTTTGTCGATTTGCT
Source organism: Rhinoderma darwinii (assembly GCF_050947455.1). NCBI lineage: Eukaryota > Metazoa > Chordata > Amphibia > Anura > Rhinodermatidae > Rhinoderma > Rhinoderma darwinii. Next base: position 105,778,748 of record NC_134689.1, read on the forward strand.
GACTGTAAGTACGTAAGGTTCTTGTGGTCCGTATAAATGATAATAGGATGAATCGCGCCCTCCAGCAAGTGTATCCATTCCTCTAATGCCAACTTAACAGCAAGCAACTCCCGATCCCCGATGGAATAGTTGCGTTCTGAGAGAATAATTTAGAGAAGAAGCCACAGGCTACCATTTAGCCCTTAGAGTTTCTTTGAAATAGTAGGGCTCCAGCACAAACGGAAGATGCATCCACTTCCAGAAAGAACTGCCAGAAAGCATCAGGGTGATGAAGAACAGATGCTGAGGTGAAAGCGCTCTTGAGTTTAGTAAATGCTGTTTCTGCCTCCGGAGACCAAACCTTGGCGTTCACCCCCTTCTTGGTGAGGGCCGAGATTGGGGCAGTCAGAGATGAGACTTTCTGGATAAATTGCAGATAGAAGTTTGCAAATCCCAAAAATCTTCGTATGGACTGAAGACCCTGTGTCCCTGGCCACTCTAAGATGTATCACAACTTCTCTGGATCCATCTTGAGGCCACGGTCAGATACAATGTAGCCCAGGAAGGGCAGAGAGTTTCTCTCAAACACACATTTCTCAATTTTAGCATATAGGCGATTCTCCCTTAACTGCGACAGAACTTGGCGAACAGGCTTCCGATGTGTCATCAAATCAGGTGAGTAAATCAGGATGTCATCCAGATACACCACCACGCAGACATACAGCAGATCCCAGAAAATTTAATTTACAAACTCCTGGTACACAGCTGGAGCGTTACACAGTCCAAAGGGCATCACGAGGTATCCATAATGGCCGTTTCGGGTGTTAAATGCGGTTTTCCATTTGTCTCCTTTGCGGATACGGATCAAGTTATATGCTCCGTGTAGATCCAGCTTTGTGAAAACCTTGGCCCTACGAATTCTATCAAAAAGTTCTGAGATGAGCGGCAGAGGATACCATTTCTTCACCATAATTTGGTTCAGACCCTGGTAGTCGATACATGGACGAAGAGATCCGTCTTTCTTCTTCACAAAGAAGAATCCGGCTCCGGCCGGGGAGGAAGATTTCCCGATGAACCCTCTCTCGAGGTTCTCCTTTACATAGGCAGACATGGCTAGGGTTTCCGGCAGAGGGAGAGGATAAACTCGCCCTCGAAGTGGTGAAGCGTGAGGGAGTAAATCAACAGGGCAGTCATAGATGCGATGAGGAGGAAGAGTTTCTGATTCCTTCTTACTAAAGACATCCGAAAAACTAGCACAATGAGACGGTAGGTAACTTGTGAGAGGCTTTGGTGTTTGGTGTCATCCCACCTAGGATTGTCTCCCCAACCAACCCTAGGTGCTGGAGTTTCTTGACTTTTGTGGGCTTTTTTTGCACGAATTGGCCTTTAAGGCCGCAATACAGACACAAACCTGAAGAGCATCTGCACTGTTTCTCCTGCTCGAACAGTTTGATTCTGTCTACTTGCGTAGGTTCTTCAGGTAGAGCAACAGGAGGAGGCAAAGTGGTCTCTGGAATGAGGGTGCCAATCTGTGGAATCATCTCTCCCGCCAAACTTCCAGAGCACATTCTTGGATCCATATGTCGACCCGGGTAGCCAACAGGATCAGAGCATCCAGGGTAGAGGGAAGTGGGCTGCTAGAATTCAGGACCCTGTCGTTCCAAGATGGAGATCGCCCATGCGAGGACCTTGCCAGCAAGAAGGGAAATAATGAACGCTACCTTGACCTCATTAGAGGGGAAGAGATGAGCTTGTAGTCTAAAATGAATGATACATTGGTTGATGAACCCTCTACAGGCTCTAGGGTCACCGTCATAGCGAGGAGGAAGAGGCAGCTAAACTGTGGATCCGGAACAGACAGTTGGAGTAACGGCCAGTGAAACGGCAGCAGCCTCTGGAAGTGGAGCAGGGGGTTAATCCAGTCGGGCGATGATGGAGTTTACAGCCTCGAGGAGTTGATCCTGGTGTGCACATAGGTCACGCATATCCGTTTACATCACCTGAACTACGGTCTTAGATTGGCCAGCTGGTTTCATGGCCTGAGCGTACTGTCACGATCTAGGGGTATGTGGGCCCACTAGGCCGCTCCGCCGTAGCGGAGAGGCAGCTGGCCAAGTCACGGTCTATGCAAAGTTGCTACAAGAAGATTGTAGCAGAAGGGTACCTGAGATAGTCTGGATGGTGGAAGAGGCTCTGGCACAGTTGGGCTAGATGTGACAGGTTGCGCCAGATGTGGAGGATGATACCAGATGGCACCAGACGTGGTGTATACCAGCAGGCATGACAGATTGCACCAGACGTGGCGGATGATACCAGATGGCACCAGACGCGGTACATACTAGCAAGCGGCAAAACGCGACTCCAACACTAGACAGGTTCAGGAACAAAACACAGCACGGGATACAGGATACAGGTAGCAGGGAACGGGAACACTTGGAGCAGGATAACACTATGGGACCATTTGCAATATGAACATGGGGAAACTACAACAACGCTCAGGCAAGGAGAGGAAGACCGGAGACCTTTTTATAGTCCACGATGATCAGGGATTGATTAGGAAATTTTTAACAGGTGCGCGCGCTAACGTTAAGAGCAGGGACAGACGACCGCGAGTGCCGGAGTCTCCTAGGAGGGAGACGCTGGCAGGATGCCAGCGGTCTGCGACCACGGCCGTGACACTGGGTCCCCCCACAAAGACCCTGTCCAATAATCAAAACATACCTCTAATGGAACTAAAATTAAGTTTAATTAAAGAAGTGTATATATATATATATATGTATAAGTATATGTGGCTCCAGATGAAATCAGGATATCAGTAGATGGAGCGACGGACTAAGCCAATCACCCCGCGAACAACCAGTTCGTGAAGCGATGCAGATTATGCAAGCCACACCATCCGCCCCTCGAAAGCCTCAAGATCCACACATGCAGTGAACAAAAAATAAAAAGCACACAGTAATATGTCATATTAATAATATGAATCAATATCCTAAAAGTGACCTAAATATATAAACAAATATCAAATTATGTGCACCCATCGATCCATGCTGTCCGCATGAGAGCCACAGAAAAGGAGTCCCAACCAAAAGAATGGCAAGGTCACCACCCGTAGACCCAGAGACACATGAACAGGTGGAATCCAAACATGTATTACATAGTATAAATATACGTATATGTATATGTGGATCTAGAGGAAATCGGAATATGGATTGTGACACTGGATACTAATTCTACACATTCATATATGAGCTGATATTTTTTCGTTCTAGGAAATTATCTAAGCCTTTTTTAAACCCATCTACTGTTGCTGCTGTGACCAGCTCCTGTGGTAGGCTATTCCATAGATTCACAGTTCTCATGGTAAAGAAGGCTTGTCGCCTATCTTTGCTAGTTGTTGGATACTGAACCATACCATGTAGACTGATACTGAATGAGTTTGTGTGGAATAATATCTAATTGAGGAAAATTGAGGACCACATCTTGAGTCAAGAGAATAAGAAAACCGACTCTAACTGATTGTTTGGTACTATGTATTTTGGATTTTTGTTATAGATGTGTATATTTGGATAGGGGAGCACTGGACCACGTATTTGTAACGTTGTCCTGCGCTCTCTGGACAATTTTTGTTTTCTTACATGGTGTAAATTACCTTTTATATTATTAGGTAATTTTTTCAATATATAGGTTTTTTGTATTGATGTTGACCTTGAAATTTTCTTATAGTATGGATTCACGGTTTCATTTTGAAATAAGAAAAAATGTAATATTTTTTATTTATTTTAAACTTATGCACGTTTGGATGACACCTGTTCATGTGTCTCTGCGTGAGGTCTATGGATGGTGACCTTGCCATTTTCTTGGTTAGGTCTTTTTTCCCGTGGCTCTCATGCTGGCAGCATGGATCGATCTATGGTGTACACAATTTGGTTTTATTATATGTTTTGGTCACTACTATGAAATTAATTCTTATTATTAATATGACATTACTGTGTGTTCATTATTTTCTGCTTACTGTATGTGTGGATCTTGAGGCTTTCGAGGGGTGGATGGTGCGGCTTGCTTTATCTGTATTGCTATGCAAACTGGGTGTTTGCGTGGTGATTGGCTTGGGCCGCCGCTCCATACACTGATATTCCGATTTCCTCTGGATCCACATATACATACATATTTACACTATTTTATGCATGTTTGGATGCAACTTGAGCATGTAGTAAAAAACTGTGGGGCCTTTAAGGTAATGGAGAGAAATGATTCTTTCTTTGGCTCAGATTGCACTAGAGTGTACAAAATTGTGCACTTTATTAATTGCAACGTGAGGAATGTGATCTATCACGCGCACTGTGCCTGTAATAAGATCTACGGGGGGATGACTTCGAGGGAACTTAAAATGCATGTGATGGAATGCATTCATGATATTAAGGGCATTACAAGCAAATGATGTGAGAATGAATTCGGGTACAGGAGCAAACCTCTTTCTAACGATTTAAAAAGGCACACTCGCATCCCGCTCATTACTGTGAGCCAGCTCCATACTTCCCCTACCCAGCTATGACCTAACTGTATGCCATGTCGGGAAGGGGTTAAAGGATCTGCTGTGACATTCTGGTGGCAGATACCACAGGGCACCTTTAGAGGTCTTGTGCAGTTCATGCCTCAATGGGTCAGAGTTTTTTTGGCAGGACAAGTGGGACATACACAATATTAGGGAGGTGGTATATGCCTCAAATTATCTCTGAACTGGAGGTAGGTTCAAACCTACACTTTTAGTAGTACAATATCCAATATTTAGTATTGATTCATTTGAAAATGTTACAAACTAGTGCTTTTCAAAGAAAACAATTAACCATCTCGGAGAAGATTAATTTTTTTTAATTAATAGTTAGAAAATCAAACAATAATAATAGTAATAATAATTATTGTTTTGTATCATAATTTGAAAATGTGGTGCATATGGTAGTTTTATTGTAGTATTTTTTTTTATATATATGTTTTAATCCATAGAAGAGCTTATTTTATAATCAATGGTGCAGAGGATCACTTGAAGAAAAGCAGTAATAGGAATTCAAAGAGTCCATAAAATCCTTGCATAAAATTTCTATAAAATCTATTTCTGTCAGATAGTCAGTATATATTTCATCTACTGGGATGAAAGAAACATTCTCTTTACTTGGTGCTAAAGAATCAGAAATGATATGCTTGCTGTATGTCACACTCACAAGGCATTTTAGTAAGGGTTTAGTGCATTGCAATTTAAAGTATATCTCTACCTATGAACACCATTTTACAGTTTATATATAGATATAATTACATAAAAAGTAGAGGACATTTGTACATACAATACATATGTAGTACTTCTCCTAAGTAGAGATAAGAGATTTTTCAAAATAAAAACCAAGGAAATGATACAAAGAGAGGAAGGATGTATAGCATATATTTATTCAGAAACTGGCTAAACATCTGTGCGATATGCAGTCAAACAACTCACAACAGTTGGACTTGCAGCATTTTTTAGAAGTCCTATTATGGGATTTATATAATTTATACAGTTTGCATATTGTACAGTAATAGCCATCCAGTGTGTATGAGCCTTTGAATAAAATCCAATATGTAATAGGCTGAGAATCCGTGGCAGAAATCTACAGATTTCTACCATGGCTTTTTAGTACAAACAGCTGCATTTAGGCACGCAGATTATGCCCATTTAATGGGGATAATCTGTGTGTGGTTACCTGAAACTGTTTTCTCGGCGCAATGTCACTCCTTTTTTTAGCGAGGCGGTTTGCAATTCCGCTTGCTAAAAATTCCACCCCGTGTACACAACTGGGTGCTCTCCCATTGAACACAATGTAAGGATTTTTGCAAGCGGATTTCACGCTGATTCCAATTCTAATATTTAGGCCCCTTAGGCCACGTTCAGACGTGGCAGAATTTTTCCACTGCAAATGTTGGTGCAGATTCGGGGCAATTATGCAATGAATCTGCAGCAACATTTGCATATTTGAAAGGTAATTTAGATGTCGCAGATATAACAGCGGACTTGCAACAGATTTCAGTTTTTGCATTGCAAAGGCTGAAATCTGCAGTGAAATTCCTCTTCTTCCCTGCAACAAAATGTGCTTGCTGCAAAGGGGAAATTCTGAACCGCAGCCTAATTTCCACACAGTTATTTTCCGCAACGTCTGAACTAAGTTTCTTAAAAACCGTATAGAAACAATTGTTAAAAAAAGTCTGACAGTCCGCATCGGAATTCAACAGCAATTCCCCCACGTCTGAACTTTGCTGCATTTTTCCACAACTGCCTAAAACTTTTGCAGAGTACTGAATAAATACATATGTGTATGTGTATATATATATATATATATATATAAATATATATATATATTATTCATATGTGTGTGTGTGGGTATATATATGCATATATATAACGTGTATATATATATATATATATATATATATATATATATATATATACACATATTACTGCTGTAAATTATAGGAATATTGGAAGACATGAAGGAGTTCTGCCGAAGGCCATTTGTTTACACAGGTCGCGAAACTACAAGCCGACTTTCAATATTCTTAATAATTTATAATGGGCATACACTATTCCTTAAAATACACACCTCAGCTGCTGCAGATCCACTTTTGACAGAAACTGAAAGCACTACATGTCAGTCAATCAGTATTTGGCACAGGAGAAGAAATGAACAGCGCCACTTATCTCCATACCAGGTGATGACATCAGAATGTCATGTTTATACAAATTGTATTTATAGACATGTCAATTGTAAATTTTCATTGCTGTATACTCTATAGATAGAACACACATTTCTGATGTGTATATATACTGTATATATAATGTATATTGATGTAACTATACATGTGCATTATTTGTGTAGAACTTTTCATATAAAACAATGTAAATACAATTTGTAAAATTATAATTGTACGGTGTTTGCTCTTTATGGTATTTCGAATTACTGAGAATAGATAGACCGAAAAATGCCATATACTACAGTATTAGAGTCTCTAGTAAGTCATGGAATACAGCCTCTCCCGAGAGACAAGTGAGACAATGGCTACTTCATTCTCAGGATTGGTCTGATTCCAGAGATTAGACCCCACTGATCATAAAGTGATGGCTTATCCTTGGGCAGAGGATGCTCATCTCACCCCTAATACCTATGACAAAATCGAAATTTCACCCTGTATACATACACTTGGGCGTATTACAAATATATAATACTGTAATTTACAGTACATATAAAGGAAACAGTTATATAATGAAATAATACATCTATATACTGTACACATAAATACTGCCTCCATTTGCTGTATAAATAAATAATTTAACCATATACTGAATATGGTACCAATCCGTGACAAATTTAACAGACCTAATCTGACAGGAACGGGTTCAAAATTTCACGTCAGTTCCCATTAGCTTAACCTTTTACAATTTAAATATCTTTTTTACTTTGCAGCTTCTTTCCTGCTGAGCAGCTGACTAGTGTGAGGGGGTTGACTGCTCTCAGGTGATATGAATTAGCCTGCAGGCCTCAGTTGAGCTTGCTCTGTTTTTGGGCTAGGTGAATTATTTGTCTTGTGATATAAGTGGAGTTATTAAACCAGAGTTAAAAAGAGGAGCTAAAGTCCCAGTAAGTACTCTTCTTTTCTTTTCTTTTACTTTATTAATTGTTCACTAGTTTTTTTTGTAACTGGGATAATGAACAGCAAGATTGGAGGTTTTCCTCAGTGCACAGTGTAATGATGGGGGTAGGGAAACAGACAAGTGAGCCCTAATCTACCCGCCACTCAGTCCCTGCCTACTTGCAACGTCCCGCCCTAGGCGACGGGGTACAACTGGGCGACGGTCCCTACACTCAATAAGTGCACGACAGACAAACAGACAAGAGAACACAGAACCTAAGGGAAAACGGGGCAGTTGCCCACGGCAACACCGTGAGCAACAAGAGTAGTAAACGAGCCGAGTCAAACCAGGAGAGTACGAGGTGCCAAAAACAGAGCAGGAGAGTAGTGAACAAGCCGAGTCAAACCAGGAGAGCACGAGGTAGCAAACGCAGAGCAGGAGAGTAGTCAGCAAGCCAGGGTCAATACGAAGCAGGGACAAATAGTACAAGAAGCTGCAGCAGGGCCAGGAAACCAACAGAGAAGATTCACAAGCAAGGAGGAACAGGAAAGGCAGGTATAAATAGACAGAGGGCGGGAGCTAGCTCCGTCTGGCCAGGCTGCGATAGGCTCTCCCACTCCTAAGCCTGCCATCCTGAGTGGTGGAAGATGGAGTCAGTCTCACAGACCTAGAAGCAAGTGCAGACTGATTACCTATGGGCGTTGATAAAGAAGCTGTGCCTGGCAGATCCTTTACACAGTTTGCCAGATGTATGCACGACTGGAGCAGGAGTTCCAGGGTGATTACCTCTGTGGCAGATGTGAGCAAGTTGTTCAACTGGAAGCTCGCATTAGAGATCTGGAGGAGCAAAATGCAACACTGAGGGCGATAGACAATCTTGAGCAGAGCATGCTGCTCACTGAGAAAGCAGTTAGTGGGGTGGAACTGGAGGGTGAAGACATGGGTCAGCAGTGTCAGACAAGTAGCTGGATTAATGTAGTTAGGGACAGTAAAACGGGGTCCAAGAAAAGGAAGGCCAATCCTGTTTCTGATATTCCTAGCAAAATTGCCAAGTTCGGTGCTGATGCGAGGGTGTCGGACTCAGAAAGGGCAGCCCTAGTAAATACGGATCTCCCTAACAGCTGGGAGAACAACCTAGCTAGTAGTCGATGGGATAGTAATGCAGGTGAAGCAAGACAATTGGTAGTTGTAGGGGATTCTATAATCAGGAAGACGGATAGAATAATTTGTCGCCAAGAAAACCAAATCGTTTGCTGTCTCCCTGGTGCCAGGGTTCGGCATGTGGTGGAACGGGTGGATAATTTACTGGGAGGGGCTGGTGATGATCCAGCTGTCGTGGTCCATGTGTGTACCAACAATAGAATACATGGTAGGTGGAGGAGCCTTAAGAATAATTTTAAAGAACTAGGCTACAAGCTGAAGGGAAGGACCTCCAAGGTAGTATTCTTAGGAATACTGCCTGTACCATGCGCATCACAGGAAAGACAGCGGGAGCTCAGGAAGTTAATTTCATGGATTAAGTCTTGGTGTAGAGGAGAAGGCTTTGGTTTCCTAGAGCACTGGGCTGAATTTTCATTGGGGTACAGGCAGTATTCTGCAGATGATTTGCACCTAAATGGAAGGGGGTCGACTGTGCTGGGGGAGAGAATTCTAGCTGGGGTGGCAAAGTATTTAAACTAGGGCTGAGGAGAGAGGTAAATGTAGAAAATAAAGGGGTAGTTAGGTTAGAGTGGGGTCAGACTAAATTGGTGGGGGGAGAAATAGACAGTTGAGAGAGAACTAGGCAACAGGATAAAGAGATCCTTTTGTTACAAAACAGCAATGAGAATAAAAATTCCCAAATAATATCAAATAATCACATTTCTGATACTGAAAGTGAAAAATGGAAAGGCGAGTTAAAGTCCATGTTCACAAATGTCAGAAGTATAGCAAGCAAAATAGGGGAGCTTGAGGCCTTGGTACTGGAGAAAAAAATAGATATAGTTGCTGTTGCTGAAACATGGCTGGACTCTTCCCACGACTGGGCTGTAAATCTACAGGGTTTTACACTGTTTCGGAAAGACAGGACAAATAGGAAAGGCGGTGGTGTATGTCTGTATGTGAGAAGTGATATGAAGGCGAGTGTGAAAGAGACAATAGTGGGTAAAGATTGTGAGGAGATTTAAACATTGTGGGTGGAATTACGAAGGGAGGTAAATACTGACAATATTAGTTTTGGTGTAATCTATAGACCCCCCAAAATAACTCAAGAGATAGAAAGTTAAATATATAAACAAATGGAGCAGGCTGCACAGGTTGGTACTGTAGTAATAATGGGAGATATTAATTACCGGGATATTAATTGGGGTCATGGTTCGGCTTCAACTGCATAGGGGAGAAATTTCCTCAATCTGTTGCAGGAAAATGTTATGGGTCAGTTTGTGGAAGACACGACTAGAGGTGAAGCTCTGTTGGATTTGGTCATTTCTAATATTGCAGAGCTGGTTGGGAATGTCAATGTTCGTGAAAACCTCGGTAACAGTGATCACAATATAGTTATATTTTACCTATATTGTAAAAAACAAACACAGGCTGGGAGGGCAAAAACACTTACTTTTAAGAAGGCCAATTTCCCCAGGATGAGGGCTTCAATTCAGGATATAGACAGGGAGGAACTAATGTCAAATAATGGTACAAATTATATATGGGAGATTTTAATATCTACTTTGGGTAATTATAGTGCAAAATTTATTGCTATAGGTAACAAGTATAAACAACTAAAATTAAACCCCACATGACTTACAGCTTGTGTAAAATGGGCAATACATGACAAAAAAAGGGCATTTGAAAAATACAAATCTGAGGGTACAGCTGTAGCCTTTGTAAATTATGAAGAGCTTAATAAAATTTGTAAAAAGGTAGTAAAATCAGCAAAAATTCAAAATGAAAGGCAGGTGGCCAAAGATAGTAAAACAAATCCCAAAAAATTCTTCAAGTATATAAATGCAAGAAAGCCAAGTTCTGAACATGTAGGACCCCTAGATAGTAGTAATGGGGAGTTAGTCACAGGGGATCAAGAGAAGGCAGAGTTACTAAATGGGTTCTTTAGCTCTGTGTATACAACAGAAGAAAGAGCAGCTGATGTGGCCGGTGCCAGTGCTATTAATATATCAGTTGATATACTGAATAGGCTGAATGTAGATATGGTTCAAGCTAAATTAAATAAAATAAATGTGCAGAAATGCCCCAGGACCAGATGGGATATACCCTAGAGTTCTTAAAGAGCTTACCGTATTTTCCGGACTATAAGGCGCACATAAAATGTTGAGAATTTCTCAGAAATAGAAAGTGCGCCTTATAATCCGGTGCGCCTTATATATGAACCCGACAGTAAAGAGAGGGGTTCATACAGGATCCTTTACCTCTATCGTGGGCGGCAGGGGTCGGCGGCGGCATACCACAGCACACACCATGCTCCTCCCCCCCGTGCGCCTATGAATTTATTCTTCACTTGGGTTTTTACAGTATCCATAAATGGATTGAGCATTACGGCCACCGTAATCAGGAGCCACACTGAGTGATACTTACAGCTCTGTAGGATCCTTGCAATATATCTTTGCTTTAGCGTTAACTATACCCACTACCCCAAAAAATGCCTCCTGTTAAGAGACATGCTTATGATGCAGGTTTCAAGCTTAAAGCTATAAGTTATGCAGTAGAGCATGGAAATAGGGCAGCTGCAAGAGAATTCAACATTAATGAATCCATGGTGCGTAAGTGGAGAAAACAAGAAGATGACCTCCGCCAAGTAAAGAAGACCAAACTGAGTTTCCGAGGAAACAAAGCAAGGTGGCCACAGTTGGAGGACAAAATAGAACAGTGGGTTATGGAACAGAGAAACGCATGTAGAAGCGTCTCCACTGTCTCTATTAGACTCAAAGCCACTGCTTTAGCACGTGACATGGAGATCAAGGACTTTCGAGGAGGTCCTTCATGGTGCTTTCGTTTCATGCAAAGGCGTCATCTCTCCATTCGCACCAGAACTACTGTGTGCCAGCAATTACCAAAGGATTATGAAGAGAAGCTGGCCATTTTCCGCACCTACTGCATAACCAAGATAAATGAAAAGAATATCCAGCCAGAACACATTATTAACATGGATGAGGTTCCCCTCACTTTCGATATCCCCGTAAACCGTACTGTTGAGAAAACAGGGACCAGTACGATATCTATACGTACCACAGGAAATGAGAAGTCATCTTTCACTGTAGTTCTCGCTTGTCAGGCTAATGGCCAGAAACTACCACCCATGGTAATTTTCAAGAGGAAGACTTTGCCTAAAGAAAATTTTCCTGCTGGTGTCATCATTAAGGCTAACCCAAAGGGCTGGATGGATGAGGAGAAGATGAGTGAGTGGCTGAGGGAGGTCTACGTCAAGAGACCGGGTGGCTTTTTTCACAAATCCCCATCCCTATTGGTCTGTGACTCGATGCGCGCCCACTTGACCGATACTGTCAAAGCCCAAGTGAAGAAAACTAATTCGGAGCTTGCTGTCATCCCTGGTGGATTAACCAAAGAGCTCCAGCCGCTAGATATCAGCATCAACAGGTCATTTAAAGTTAAATTGCGAGCTGCATGGGAGCATTGGATGACAGAAGGTGACCACACATTCACCAAAACAGGGAGGCAACGCCGTGCGAGTTATGCCACTATGTGCCAGTGGATCGTGGATGCCTGGAAGAATGTATCAGTCTCCAGTGTCATCCGAGCTTTCAGGAAGGCTGGAATCACCACTGAAGAGCCTAGCAGCAGCAACGAAACCGACTCGGATAATGAAGAGGAGGACCCCATGCTTGATGCCGAAATCGCCCAACTGTTCAACTCCGACACTGAAGATGACGGATTTGATGGATTTCTGGTGGAGGAATGAACTGAAAAAGTACGGTAAGGGTATGTGCACACACACTAATTACGTCCGTAATTGACGGACGTATTTCGGCCGCAAGTCCCGGACCGAACACAGTGCAAGGAGCCGGGCTCCTAGCATCATACTTATGTACGACGCTAGGAGTCCCTGCCTTGCTGCAGGACAACTGTCCCGTAGTATAATCATGTTTACAGTACGGGACAGTTGTCCTGCAGCGAGGCAGGGACTCCTAGCGTCGTACATAAGTATGATGCTAGGAGCCCGGCTCCTTGCACTGTTCGGTCCGGGACTTGCGGCCGAAATACGTCCGTCAATTACGGACGTAATTAGTGTGTGTGCACATACCCTTAACGTTTTGATTTGCAATTACAGCTGAACCAGTTGCAAGTTATTGTTAAAAAGTGTAATAAATTTTGACTTGCAGTCTGAGCAATGGTTTATTTAACGGTAATGTGCTGCGCCTTATAATCCAGTGCGCCTTATATATGAAACATGATTGCTTACAAGGCGCTCATAGAAAGTGCGCCTTATAATCCGGTGCGCCTTATAGTCCGGAAAATACGGTAGTTCAGTTATTTCTGTCCCCCTCTTCATAATTAGAGATGAGCGAACTTATCAAAAGTTCGGTTCGGCTAGTTCGCCGAATTTCACAAAAAAGTTCGGTTCGGACCGAACTAGTTCAGACCGAACCTGTCACTTCCGTGCGCCGAGCATGCTACTGTCCGGGGTGCTGATAGAGTTAATGGGCTGCACTAACTCTTTCAGCAACCTTCACAGTACATGCTCGGCGCGCGGAAAATACAATTTAAATGTAATAAAAAAATAAAAATTATACGTTCGTACTTACTTTCCTCCTGTCCGGCCTCCAGCGATGACGTTTCATCCCTTTCGCCGCTGCAGCCAATCACAGGCTGTAGTGGCGGTCACGCACGTCAGGATGACGCTTCATCCCACGTGACCGCCTCTGCAGCCAATCACAGGCTGCAGCGGCGACATGGATGAAACGTCATCGCTGGAGGCCGGACAGGAGGAAAGTAAGTACGAACGTATAATTATTTTTTTTTGGCATGTATGTATGTTGGCATGTATGTATGTTGTCATGTATGTATGTATGTATATCTGTGCATGTATGTTGGCATGTATGTATATATGTGCATGTTTGTATGTATATTTGCATGTATATATTTGCATGTATGTATGTATGTTTGCATGTATGTATTTTTGCATGTATGTTGTCATGTATGTATGTATGTATGTTGTCATGTATGTATGTATATATGTGCATGTGTGTATGTATATTTGTATGTATGTATGTATGTTTGCATGAATGTATGTATGTATGTTTGCATGTATGTGTGTTTGCATGAATGTATGTTTGCATGTATGTATGTATGCATGTTTGTATGTATATTTGCATGTGTGTATATATATATATATATATATATATATGTATGTATGTATGTATGTATGTATGTTGTCATGTATGTATGTATGTATGTTGTCATGTATGTATATATGTGCATGTATGTTGGCATGTATGTATATATGTGCATGTGTGTATGTATGTATATTTGCATGTATATATTTGCATGTATGTATGTTGTCATGTATGTATGTATGTATGTATATATGTGCATGTATGTTTTCATGTATGTTGGCATGTATGTATACATGTGCATGTTTGTATGTATGTTTGCATGTATGTATGTTTGCATGTATGTATGTTGTCATGTATGTTTGTATGTATGTTGTCATGTATGTATGTATATATGTGCATGTATGTATGTTTGCATGTTTTTATTTTTGCATGTATGTTTGCATGTATGTTTATATATATGTGCATGTATGTAATTATGTTTGCATGTATTTATGTTTGCATGTATATTTGTGCATGCTTGTATATATGTATGTATGTATCTTTGCATGTTTGTTTGTATGTATGTATGTTTTCATGTGTGTGTGTGTGTATGCATGTATGTATGATAGTTTGCATGTATATATGTGTGTATGTTTGCATGTATGTATATTTGCATGTATATATGTGCATGCTTGTATGTATGTTTGTATATATGTATGTATGGCCATGTATGATACTGTCTGCTGGCGCCCTGTATCTAAGTCAACTTCACGGCAGGCTTCTATACATGGTATAACAGTCAGTATCACACATTAAACTGAATCTAAGCCTACGACATGTTTTATTTAATTATTTTTTTTTCACAGGTTTGGTGTTTGGACTACGTCGGTTTCGAGGACTACTTAGATGACGGTTTTTTTTCTACAATAAAATGGTTAATGAGGGTTGTGTTGGGGGTGCTTTATTTCAATAAAATATTTTATCTATATCTTTGTCTTTTTCTTTTCAAATTTTATTACTACCACTTTAGTAATGGCCGCTGTCTGAGTGACAACATCCATTACTAAGGCGAGGCTTAGTGTTAGCCGGTGCAGAGGCTAACACTAACCACCATTATTACCCCGGTACCCACCACCACCAGGGGTGCCGGGAAGAGCCAGGTACGATCCAGTACCCGACCATCTGTTGTGATGGTCGGGCTCTGGGGCGGCCGCAGGCTGGTATTATGAGGCTGGGAAGGGCCAAAAACAGTGGACCTTCCCACCCTTGTAATGCTAGGCTGCTGCTGCTGTGTTGTATCTGGCTGGTTATAAAAGTGGGGGGGACCCCACGTCATTTTTTTAAATTATTTATTTACATTTTTTTTTTTAAAAAGACATGGGGTTCCACCCAATTTATCATAACCAGCCACATACAACACAGTGTTATTAGCCTGGGAATGGACAAAACCAGTGGCCCTTCCCACCAATGTAATGCCAGACTGCTGCGGCCTTGTATATGGCTGGTTATTAAAAATGTGGGGGACCCGTCTATTGCTAAATTTGTTAAATTCAAAAAAAAAAAAACGACGTGGGGGTCTCCCCCATTTTTATAACCAGCCCGATACAACACAGCAGCAGCAGCCTAGCATTACAAGGGTGGGAAGGTCCACTGATTTTGGCCCTTCCCAGCCTCATAATACCAGCCTACGGCCGCCCCAGTACCCGACCATCACAACAGATGGTCGGGTACTGGATCGTACCAAGCTCTTCCCGGCACCCCTGGTGGTGGTGGGTACCGGGGTAATAATGGGTGGTTAGTGCTAGCCTCTGCACCGGCTAACACTAAGTACCGCCTTAATAATGGACGCTGTCAATCAGCCAACTGCCATTATCTAGGCACTAATAAAGTTTAAAAAAAAACCACAAAGACAATTCTTTTTTATTGAAATAAGAAATCCCCAACAAAACCCTCGTTAACCATTTTATTAAAATTTGAAAAAACGTAGATCTACGCAGTAGTCCAACGAATCGAAGACGTAGTCCAATCAGTACATCAAAATCTGCAACAACATAAAAAAACTGTTATCAATGTGAACAATACCAATACTTCTACTCACCTACACACATATATACACGCACACACAAACAAACAAACAACCATACACAGACACACACATATATACACAAACACAACAAGATATACACACACACACACACACACACACACACACACACACACACACATAAACAGACAAACACACACACATATACACGGACTCACACATATACAAACAAAAACACACATATCCAAACACACACACACACAGTTATACACACACATACACGAACACATATACACAAACACATATACAAACAAAAACACACATACCCAAACACACATATACACAAACACATATACACAAACACACCCATATATACACACAAACACACACCCATATACACACATATACACAAACACACACCCATATACACACATATACACAAACACACACATATACAAAAACACACACAAACATCTACACAAATACACCCATATATACACAAACATATACACAAACACATATACACAAACACACCCATATATACACACACACACACACACACACATATACACAAACACACATATAACAACAAAAACAGACAAAGTCACATACCCAAACACACATATATACACAAACACACACATACACAAACACGGTTTCTTTTAAATGCTGCTGGGGAACCCGCTCGATCCACTATATAAGGCTGCGCTACAGTGCAGCATTTAAAAGAAACAGGATCCTGACCTGTCCATAGAGTTTAAGGCAGCACAGAGTATTTCAGGAGATGAGCATGCAGATTCAGTGCTGCTGTGAACTCTGCTCTTACCATTACGTAGCTCTCAGTCTGTTACCTCTCCTCCACTCCTGTCCTCCAGAACACCTTCACATGATTGGCAAGTCACCACGTAATGGTAAGAGCAGAGTTCACAGCAGCACAGAGTATTTCAGGAGATGAGCGTGCAGATCTTGTGCGGGGTGGTGACTTGCCAATCATGTGAAGGTGTTATTGAGGACAGGAGTGGAGGAGAGGTAACAGACTGAGCTACGTAATGGTAAGAGCAGAGTTCACAGCAGCACTGAATCTGCACGCTCCTCTCCTGAAATACTCTGTGCTGCTGTGAACTCTGTTCTTACCATTACGTAGCTCAGTCTGTTACCTCTCCTCCACTCCTGTCCTCTATAACACGTTCACATGATTGGCAAGTCACCACCACGCACAAGATCCGCACGCTCATCTCCTGAAATACTCTGTGCTGCTGTGAACTCTGCTCTTACCATTACGTGGTGACTTGCCAATCATGTGAAGGTGTTCTTGAGGACAGGAGTGGAGGAGAGGTAACAGACTGAGAGCTACGTAATGGTAAGAGCAGAGTTCACAGCAGCACTGAATCTGCACGCTCATCTCCTGAAATACTCTGTGCTGCCTTAAACTCTGTGGACAGGTCAGGATCCTGTTTCTTTTAAAAGCGGCCGGCTGCCCGTGCTCGTAATTACGAGTCGTAATTACGAGCACGGCCCGTAAAATAAAAAAATAGAACATGTTCTATCTTTTTAACGGCACGGGCACCTTCCCGTGAGAAAACGGGAAGGTACCCGTGGCTAACAGAAGTCTATGGGCCCGCTATTTCGGGTCGTAATTACGACCCGTGATAACGGGTGTTTTTATGGTCGTGTGCATGAGGCCCCGTAATGACGGGTGGCTACATGTGTGCACCCGTCATTACGGCAGCGTTGCTAGGCGACGTCAGTAAGGGTATGTGCACACACACTAATTACGTCCGTAATTGACGGACGTATTTCGGGCCGCAAGTACCGGACCGAACACACTGCAGGGAGCCGGGCTCCTAGCATCATACTTATGTACGATGCTAGGAGTCCCTGCCTCTCCGTGGAACTACTGTTCCGTACTGAAAACATGATTACAGTACGGGACAGTTGTCCTGCAGAGAGGCAGGGACTCCTAGCATCGTACATAAGTATGATGCTAGGAGCCCGGCTCCCTGCACTGTGTTCGGTCCGGTAGTTGCGGCCGAAATACGTCCGTCATTTACGGACGTAATTAGTGTGTGTGCACATACCCTAAATAGTCACTGTCCAGGGTGCTGAAAGAGTTAACTGATCGGCAGTAACTGTTTCAGTACCCTGGACAGTGACTACCGATCAGAGTACCTGTAAAAAAAAAGACGTTCATACTTACCGGGAACTCCCTGCTTCCTCCAGTCCGGTCTCCTGGCCGTTGCCTTGGTGACGCGTCCCTCTCGACATCCGGCCCGACATTCCTTGATGACGATGCAGCCCATGTGAGCGCTGCAGCCAATCACAGGCTGCCGCGGCCTCTGCAGCCAATCACAGGCTGCAGAGGCCTCTGCAGCCAATCACAGGCTGCCGCGTCAGAAAAGGTCGGACTGGAGGAAGAAGAGGGACTCGTCACCAAGACAACGACCGGGTACGTATGAAATGCTTTTTATTTTATTTTTAATCAGCAGCCTCTTTTCTCTGTCAGTGATTGATAGAGACAAGTGGCTGCCGATTTGTATAATGTTTTTGACCGGGTTCGGTCAAAACGGGTTCGGCCGAACCCGGTGAAGTTCGGATTCGCTGCGAACCGAACTTTTCCGGAAGTTCGGACCGAAACCGGGTTCGGTTGTCCCGGTTCGCTCATCTCTATTCATAATATTTAGAGATTCTCTAGTGACTGGTTTAGTGCCAAGGGACTGGCACAGGGCAAATGTGGTGCCTATTTTTTAAAAGGGCTCTAGGTCTCCCCCGGATAATTATCGACCAGTAAGCTTAACATCCATCGTGGGGAAAATGTTTGAGGGGCTATTGATGGACTATATACATGATTATGTAACAAAAAAAGTACTATTATAAGTGACAGCCAGCACGGTTTTACTAAGGACAGAAGTTGTCAAACCAACCTGATTTGTTTTTAGGAAGAGGTAAGCAGAAGCCTAGACAGAGGGGCCGCTGTGGATGTAGTGTTTTTGGACTTTGCAAAAGCATTTGACACTGTCCCTCATTGACATCTAATGGGTAAATTAAGGACTATACGTTTAGAAAGTATAGTTTGTAATTGGATTGAGAATTGGCTCAAGGACCGTATCCAGAGAGTTGTGGTCAATGATTCCTACTCTGAATGGTCCCCGGTTATAAGTGGTGTACCCCAGGGTTCAGTGCTGGGACCACTATTATTCAACTTATTTATTAATGATATAGAGGATGGGATTAATAGCACTATTTCTATTTTTGCAGATGACACCAAGCTATGCAGTAATGTTCAGTCTATGGAAGATGTTCGTGAATTGCAGGCAGATTTAAACAAACTAAGTGTTTGGGCATCCACTTGGCAAATGAAGTTTAATGTAGATAAATGTAAAGTTATGCATCTGGGTACCAACAACCTGCATGCATCATATGTCCTAGGGGAAGCTACACTGGGGGAGTCACTTGTTGAGAAGGATCTGGGTGTACTTGTAGATCATAAACTAAATAACAGCATGCAGTGTCAATCAGCTGCTTCAAAGGCCAGCAAGATATTGCCATGTATTAAAAGAGGCATGGACTCGCGGGACAGGGAAGTAATATTACCACTTTACAAAGCATTAGTGCGGCCTCATCTAGAACCTGCATTTCAGTTCTGGGCTCTAGTTCATAGAAAGGATGCCCCGGAGTTGGAAATTATATAAAGAAGAGAAACGCAGCTAATAAGGGGCATGGAGAATCTAAGTTATGAGGAAAGATTAAAATAACTAAACCTATTTAGCCTTGAAAAGAGACGATTAAGGGGGGACATGATTAACTTATATAAATATATGAATGGCCCATACAAAAAATATGGTGAAATCCAGTTCCATGTAAAACCCCCTCAACAAACAAGGGGGCACTCCCTCCATCTGGAGAAAAAAAGGTTCAACCTGCAAAGGCGACAAGCCTTCTTTGCTGTGAGAACTGTGAATCTATGGAATAGCCTACCACAGGAGCTGGTCACAGCAGGGGCAGTAGCTGGCTTTAAGAAAGGCTTAGATAATTTCCTAGAACAAAAAAATATTAGCTCCTATGTTTAGAGATTTTTCCCTTCCCTTTTTCCATACCTTGGTTGAACGTGATGGACATGTGTCTTTTTTCAACCGTACTAATTGAGGCACTAAATCAAATAGAGAAAGTGCCTGGGACTGTATGTGGTAGGGGGATGGAAGGGGGGAAAAAAGTGCGGGAAAAAATCAGGAGCAGGGATTGGTTGGACAAGGGGATAGAGGAGGGGTTAGGAGCAGATAAATAGTTGAGGTCAAGGGCAGTTCACTATCTTACCTGCTGGAGCTGCAAACGTCAGACGTCTGGTCCTGTGAGAGATCTTCCTCTGCGGTCCAGGGCGTTTTCCGGAGTACAGATGGCGGATGAGCTGATGAGGCAGGTGGCACAGCGGGTTGCCACGGAGGGTACAAGCTGGCTGGAGGTGTTCCTGGCAGGGGATCGCAGGCAAGAGGTGTTACCTGCGGCGGTCGTCGGTGTCAGCAGCGGTGGAGTCCCGTCGGCGTCGGCAGTTAGAGGTAGGCCGCGCCGGGTTTCTCGGCCTCCTCCCCGTTTGAGCCCCAGTCCACCTTCAGCCACCCAGAGGCGGGCCGGCACCGTTCGCTCTTCAGGAGCGGGACGGAGGCGCCGTCGCCTGCTCTCCCCTTCACCCGGTCCCGACGTCGTGCCACCCACTCCCCTGGCTGGGGGAGCTTCTGCAGTTCTCCCCATCCGGGCTGCAGGCAGTGCAAGGCCGCAAGCAGCCGCAGAAGCCGGGGCCGTGATTAGTGCACCGCTGGTTCTTCTTCCCGGCCCGACAGCTTTTTCCCTCTCACAGCAGGCCGTGGTTGAGAGGGGAGCTGGAGGGGGCGGTCTCAGGAGAGCAGAGACGCAGGCCTCAGGCACCAGCAGGTTAGGTGTGCAGTTGCTGCCACCTGCTGGTGGTTCTGAAAATGACACAGAGCTGGGGAGAGAGCTGGTGAGTGGCCTGTTTTTACCAGGCACAGGCACTGTGAATGAGAGGAGTGCGCTGGGTGGATTGTCGTGCGGTAGCAGTGATCTGTTGCCGTGCAGGCAGTCTGCGGAGCAACGTGATTTGCCAGTTTCTCTTTCGGAGTTTTCTCTTCCAGGTGCGGTGTCGGCGAGACGCAGACGGCGAAGGAGACGGCATGGAAGAGGACATCGTCGTGGTGGTCACGGGCGTCCACGCCATCAGGTTGAGAGACGTCGCCGTTCCCGGAGTAGGAGTGTGTCTTCCAGTACAGCATCTTCTTCGCCGTCCCAGTCGTCGTCGGGAGCTAGTACACCCAGCCGCACGGGAAGGAGATACACGAGGAGTCATCGGCGGGAGCACAGGGATCGTCATTCGTCTTCGCTGGTTCCAGTTCCAGAAGTCGCCTCAGCCTGTCCACCTGGTGGGGATCTGTCTGTGGTTCCGGTATCTGGGAGAGTTGATGCACCCTCGGAAGTGACGAGGACGCCCTTCTCCGGTGAGTCTCCATGTGGGAACGCATGGCTACCTAAGGGTGATTTATCTGCTATTGATTTAGTTTCGGCATTAAAAAGCTTGTTGGATGGTTTGGGTACAAAAGGCGGAGCTTCGGTTCCTTTGGTTTTGCCAGGGGGGGCTCAGCCTCCGCCTGAGCGGGCGGCCAGTATGTCTGGCTTGGCATTCCGTGATTCGCTGTTTTGTGGTGTTGC
The DNA here is from genome assembly GCF_050947455.1 of Rhinoderma darwinii. Classification (NCBI taxonomy): domain Eukaryota; kingdom Metazoa; phylum Chordata; class Amphibia; order Anura; family Rhinodermatidae; genus Rhinoderma; species Rhinoderma darwinii. The sequence continues at coordinate 105,800,397 of NC_134689.1, forward strand.
TCCTTTAGGTACTCACCTGTCTGCTGAGATCAAGGACAAGATATGGGCACATGACTTTGTGGATGTTTGGTCCTTGGTGTCGGTCGATCATGTGACGATAGATAAGGAGCGTGTTTTCGAAAGAGGTTCGGAGAAAAAGGTAAAAGTCGCAAAAACTTTTGGCAATTGGCTCCAGGGTTTTTCTACCTTGGCTCATGTCATCTGTCAACGTTTTCCGGAAAAAGGGGCCGAGCTGTTTGTGTATGTAGACACTATAGTCAGTGCCCACAAATTGCACGGAGGTGCAGCTTGGTGGAGATATGACGAGGAATTTCGCCGTCGGTTGGCGATGACGCCTGACATTGGTTGGGCGTCGAAGGCGACGGATGTGTGGTTACAGCTAATTTTGGCTCAAAAGCAGGCTCGGCCCTTTCAGGCAGGAGTCGCAGTTTCGGGTTCAGCACCCGGGATTGCGGCGCAGCGCCCAACAGGAGCATGTTGGCTCTACAATGAGGGACATTGCAGGTTCTATTCTTCCTGCAAGTTTCGTCATGAGCGCTCCATCTGCGGGGGTGCCCATTCCGCGCTTCGCTGTTTCCGACGGGCAAAACAACCTTCCAAGGTGGGTCCTGCCGGTGCAGCGGAGAACTCCGGTGAGCGCTCTCGCGATGGAACCGTGGCTCGCCAGGTATCCCAAGAGACAGGAAGCAGACTTGTTAGGTCGGGGCTTCAGTGAAGGTTTTTTCATTCCGCATGTTTTTTCTTCGGTTTTGATGTTGTCAGATAATTTAAAATCGGTGAAAGAAAGCATGTGTTTGGCACGGGAAAAAGTGCTGAATGAGAGGTCTTTAGGCAGGATGGCGGGCCCCTTTGGGGAGCCACCTTATACGAATTTACGGGTTTCTCCTCTTGGCTTGGTCCCCAAAAAGGAACCGGGGAAGTTTAGGTTGATTCATCACCTTTCCTTCCCTCGTGGGGATTCGGTCAACGATGGGATTTCCAGAGATGAGGCTGCAGTGTCTTACACGTCTTTTGATGTGGCTGTGCGGTTGGTACGGGAGGCAGGCGTAGGTGCCTTGCTTGCTAAATCGGACATAGAGTCAGCTTTTCGTTTGTTGCCTGTGGATCCTGCCTGTTTCCATTTGTTGGGATGTCGGTTAGATGAGCAGTTTTTTGTAGACATGTGTTTGCCTATGGGTTGTGCCATCTCATGTTACTATTTTGAAGTTTTTGGTTCCTTTCTGGAATGGACGGTTCGTTTCAAGACAGGTATTTCTTCAGCCATTCATTATCTAGACGACTTTTTATTTGTAGGTCCAAGTGATTCAGGAATATGTGGTTATTTGCTGAAAACCTTTCGAGTTTTAATGTCCGAATTTGGTGTCCCGATAGCAGAAGAGAAGACGGTTGGTCCGGCTACGATTTTGTCGTTTCTGGGTATTGAAATTGATACGCAAGAGATGGTTTTCAAATTACCTGACGACAAGCTTGCGCGTCTGCTTTGTACCATTGACGAATTTGTTTTATCAAAAAAGGTTACCCTGAAGCATCTTCAGTCACTGTTGGGGTTGCTGGTTTTTGCTTGCAGGATCGTTCCCATGGGTCGCGTTTTCTCTAGACGCCTATCATTGGCGACTAGGGGTATTTCGCGCTCAAATCATTTCATTCGTGTCACTAGGCAAATGAAAGATGATTTGCGCGTGTGGCAGACTTTTTTGCGATCTTTTAATGGTAGGGCGATTTGTCAGTCGGAGGAGGTTTCCAGTTTTGAGTTACAGCTGTTTACAGATGCTGCTGGCAGTGTCGGTTGCGGTGCGGTTTTTGGAGCGGAGTGGTGTTTTGCACGTTGGCCTGTGGGCTGGAGTAGTATGGGTCTGACATTGAATTTGACACTTTTAGAACTCTTTCCCATTGTGGTTGCAGTGGAGTTGTGGGGTTCAAAGATGTTGAATAGTCGCATACGTTTTTGGACGGACAATATGGCAGTGGTGCAGGCTGTTAACAATTTGTCTTCTGGATCATTGCCGGTTTTGGCGTTACTTAGGCATCTAGTTCTACGTTGCATGCAATGTAACATTTGGTTTCGGGCTACACATGTGCCGGGTGTTGAGAATAAAATCGCAGATGCCTTATCTCGTTTGCAGATGGGGGTTTTTCGGGAGCTTCACCCGGGAGCACGGCTGGAAGGGGAGCGTTGCCCGAATCACTTATGGGCCCTGGTCGAGGGGAACTTGCACTGCTAGTTCAAGGTTCTGTGGTACCAGGTACATGGCGGAGCCATAATAAGTTTTGGGCGGAGTGGTTGGAATTATCTGGCGGGGTTTTTTCCTACAAATGATGAGCGGCATTATGAGGTCACGTTGGAGTATTTGTCTCGGATGCGTACTAATGGTTCTTCGGTGTACACGGTTTCAAAAGGTTTGACTGGTATTGCGTTTATGTTGAAGTTGTGGGGTTGTACTGATGTGACGAAAATGTTTGTTATTAGACAGGCATTGAAGGGGTGGAAGAAGGAGCATATTGTGAAGGATGCTAGGAGGCCTATTACATATGCTTTATTACTAAGGATGCTGATGGTTGTTCCGGCTGTTTGCTTTGATCCTTATGAGTCTGTTTTGCTGCGTACTGCTTTTTCTTTGGCCTTTTTCGCAGCATTGCGGGTGAGCGAATTGGTGTCACCGAGCGCAAAGCGGTTTGGGGGTCTTCTGTTTGCGGATGTTTTATTGGAGGAAAAAGTGGTCCGGGTATGTGTGAGACGGTCCAAGACTGATCAGATGGGCGTTGGTGTTTGGTTGTGTGTGAATTCATTGGGTGGTGAATTCTGTCCAGTTCGTTTGGTGCGTGAGTTTTTGTCTTTTCGAGCTGATGGGGTTCCTTTCTTGGTACATTCTAATTCTTTGCCGCTTACTCGATTTCAATTTGGAGCCGTTCTTAAGTCTTGTTTGGAGCATTTGGGCGTTGATCCTGCTGAGTTTGGGACTCATTCGTTTAGAATAGGGGCAGCCACGGAGGCTAATGCTTTAGGTATGGGGGAGGAAGATATTAAACGTCTGGGTAGGTGGAGTTCAACTTGTTATAGGTCCTATGTGCGTCCGGATCTGGTGTTGTTTTGATTTTCCTTGTCATTTCAGAACATCGGCCGGAAGTATGGATAGTTGGCCATTCTTTTATTTTCTGGGCAGCTCGTCGGGCTGAATATCGGCCTTTAGGCCTCAGTCTTGGGGTGTCATCGGCCGAGGTGCACTGGAAAGGTATCAGAGGGCTGAGGTGGGTTCAGCTGTTGCCGTTAATAGTTGAAGTTAGTCGGGAATGCCGTGGTCCAATTGTGCTCGTTATACATGTTGGGGGAAATGATTTGGGAAATGTGAAATTGTCGGAGTTGTTGTCCCTTATCAAGGCTGATTTAGGTCATTTCAAACAGCTTTTTCTGATTGTGTGATTGTCTGGTCTGAGGTGATTGCACGAACTCATTGGCGAGGAGCTAGAAGTGCTGTGGCCATCGAGCGGTCAAGACGGCTGTTGAATGTTCGTATTTCCAGGTTTGTTCGTTCCATTGGGGGGGTAGCAATTCGTCATTTGATGTTGGAAGGTGACAATGGGGACTTATTGTTATCTGACGGCGTTCATTTAAATGACATTGGGATCGACATCATGCTGTCGGGTCTGCAAGATGGAGTGGAGGCTGGTTTGGCATTGTGTGGTGGGGGTGGTCGGAGTACCGCGTAGGTGTTCGCGGTATCCTCCTTGGCGGAGATAGGCTCTGAAGAGTAAAATCCGGAGAAGAACCTACATGCGCGCCGCTTCACAGTGGGCGGCATCACAGGAGATGTGAATAAATTAAGTGGTTACTTCAGGGCCATGTGATACAAAAATGTTTGGTTGTGTTAAATAAAGCTGTGGCCATTCCCACATTCTCCAAGAAACAGGTTTCGTTGCTTTATTGGTTTATTAAATGGGGTAATGATGCATCAGCGACACTTAATATGGGGATAACATTAGTACATGCAGTCTTGAGGCACTAAATCAAATAGAGAAAGTGCCTGGGACTGTATGTGATAGGGGGATGGAAGGGGGGAAAAAAGTGCGGGAAAAAATCAGGAGCAGGGATTGGTTGGACAAGGGGATAGAGGAGGGGTTAGGAGCAGATAAATAGTTGAGGTCAAGGGCAGTTCACTATCTTACCTGCTGGAGCTGCAAACGTCCCTCCCGCCCTCCCTCTTTGGGAAAATTTGGGTGTGTAGTTATGGTGTTTTCTCTGTCTTTTAATTTCTTTGCTTTTCTATGCCATGTCTATTATGGCTCGTCAGTTGCTTCCTTTTTCTTTGCGTAGGCGTGTTTCTGTGGTTTTTCTTTGTTTTTCAGATGTCACAGCAGGCGGAGATAGGCTCTGAAGAGTAAAATCCGGAGAAGAACCTACATGCGCGCCGCTTCACAGTGGGCGGCATCACAGGAGATGTGAATAAATTAAGTGGTTACTTCAGGGCCATGTGATACAAAAATGTTTGGTTGTGTTAAATAAAGCTGTGGCCATTCCCACATTCTCCAAGAAACAGGTTTCGTTGCTTTATTGGTTTATTAAATGGGGTAATGATGCATCAGCGACACTTAATATGGGGATAACATTAGTACATGCAGTCGTATATAACTATGTAACCTGTTAGTGATCATAAATACACCTTTTTACGGCAGTCACTAACGGGCCTTGTGCTAGGCTGGCACTTTTTCATGGTGGATTAGCATAAGTTCTTGATGGGTGTCCCGCGTGGGCAGCAGCCAGTGCTCGGCTGTACTATGATAGCCGAGTTCCTGCTCTAGTGGTAGCAATCAAAGTTCCTTCAAGTGCGACTGTTTAACCCCTTAGATGCCACGGTGTTAAGAGGGGGCTGCCAATAAGTTGCCATAGCAGCCGTGGGCCTAACAAAGGCCCCCATGCCTACCATGGTTATATGCCTATTAGGCATAATAGATTACCTGTTAGTTTTACACTGACAGGCATTAATGCTTTGGTATACTAAGTATACCAACGTATTATATATGCAAGCAAAAGTGAAGTCCCCTAGTGGGACTAAAAAAGTGATAAAATAATGTCAAATAAAAATTATTAGAAAAAGGTGTACAGTAAAATAAAATAGAGCCATTTTGTTTCCCCATAAAGAGTGGTTTTATTTTGTAAAAGTGTAAAAAATAAATAAAAATTCACATATATATATATATATATGGTATCTCAGCGATCTTAATGACCCAAACAATGAAGTTAACATAATTTTTAAAACACAAGGTGAATACCGTAAAAAACAAACAAAAAAAAACTGCATAAAACAATGGTGGAATTACAATTTTGCCATTGACCCCCCCAAAAATAATATTAAAAGTTAATCAATAAGTCCCATGCACCACAAAATAGTGTCAATGAAAACCATATCTCGTCCTGCAAAAAAAAGTCCACATACTGCGGAAAAATACAAAGGTTATGTCATTTGGAAAGTGGCAATGCAAAAACAAATAATTTTATTTAAAAAGTGTTTTCATTGTGCAAAAGTAGTTACATATAAAACAAGTAGTAAAATATAAAAAACCTATATATATGTGGTATCGCGGTAATCGTAACGACCCATAGAATAAGGGTAAGATGGTATTTACAGTGGAATTTAAAATGCATAGAACAATGGCAGAACAGCTGGCAGAAAATGGTGCCATTGATAAATACAACTTATCTTGTCAAAAACAAGTTGTCATACAGCTGTGTTGTCAAAAAAAATTAAAAAGTTAGAGCTCTTTGAATTCGACGATGGAAAAACAAAAAATTAATCGATTGGCCCTTAAGGCCTAAAATAGGCTAGTCATTGAGGGATTTAACGCAGTCTAGACTGCTCATTTCTATGAATTTTGCTATGCAGTGCACTAAATATAGCTTCATGAAGTACTGAAATACTGCTGTTATACCCATAAAAATAAGTTATAACTTATCCAAAAGAAAGAAAATCTGCTGCACTCACTCACAATCTATACACTAGTCCTTCTCATTGAATTAGAATATCATCAAAAAGCTAATTTATTTCAGTAATTTCAGTAATTCAATTCAAAAATTGAAACTCATATATATATATATTATATAGATTCATCACACACAGTGATCTATTTCCAGCATTTTTTTTTTTTTGAACGTTGATGATTATGGCTAAGGCAGAGGCGTAGCTAGGCTCTCCAGCACCCGGGGCAAAGATTCAGATTGGCGCCCCCCCCCCAACTTATTTCCCGACATCTCCTTCCCCCTCGCCATGTTTTCTTTCCCTACCAATCAATGAGATGTAATTTTTTGTTCACAATTTTTTTAATATAACTTGAGTATAAAAGCATTTCTACATTTTACAAGTTCTATAATGTAATTAACATAAAAATAAATTAAAAGAAAATAAATTAAAGAGGCCACACAGAGCCCCCTGTAGATAGCGCCACACAGCCCCCCTCTTGTAGATAGTGCCACACACAGCCCCCAGTAAATAGTGCCACACACAGCCCCCCTTGTAGATAGTGCCACATTACAAACAGATAGTGCCCATTTACAAAGGGGCAGCGTCCTGCTGCCTCTTTGTAAATAGCGCCACACTCCCCCCCTTTTAAATAGCGCCACACGGTGAACAGACCGGTGAGCGGTAGCCTACCGATATCACTCTCCGCTCTGCCTGGTGTGACTTACCGGAGGAGCCGAGGAGGTCATTCGGCGCAGGCAGCGGCGGAGTTCCTTCTGACTAGGGTTGGTGACAGCCAGGGCGCCCTGTGCGGGACTCTCTATTGCCGCCCCCTACACAAACAAAAAATTAACCACATATATAGACACGCTGGAACATATATACTGTACATACATAAAGACAGATATTTAGACATACAGGCAACTATACATACACACATTCTGGAATATATACAAACAGGTAAATATATAGACATACAAACACATATATACACACACACACACACACACACACACACACACACACACCGGCAGATAAATACACAGGCCGGAACATATACAAATACATAAAAGGCACAAATATACAAGCACAAAGACACATTCACAAACAGACCCATATATACCCACACAGGCACATATGTACACAGCACAGATAATGTAGTAGATGTTACCTGCAGTCCTATGTAACAACACAGATAACACAGTGATAACACTCTGAGGACAGATAGTAGTGTTACCTGAAGTCCTATGTAACAACACAGATAACACAGTGATAACTCTCTGAGTACAGATAATGTAGTAGAGGTTACCGGCAGTCCTATGTAACACCACAGATAACAGTGATAACTCTGATTACAGATAATGTAGTAGCTGTTGCCTGCAGTCCTATGTAACACCACAGATAACACAGTGATAACTCTCTGAGTACAGATAATGTAGTAGCTGTTACCTGCAGTCCTATGTAACACCACAGATAACGCAGTGATAACTCTGGGTACAGATAATGTAGTAGCTGTTGCCTGCAGTCCTATGTAACACCACAGATAACACATTGTAGCAGAGCTGAGATTGTAATTTAGCACTATGTGTTATCTGTGGTGTTACATAGGACTGCAGGCAACAGCTACTACATTATCTGTAATCAGAGAGTTATCACTGTGTTAAATGTGGTGTTACATAGGACTGCAGGCAACAGCTACTACATTATCTGTAATCAGAGTTATCACTGTTATCTGTGGTGTTACACAGGACTGCAGGTAACAGCTACTACATTATCTGTACTGTGTAGCAGAGCTGAGATTGTAATTTAGCACACAGTACAGATAATGTAGTAGATGTTCCCTGCAGTCCTATGTAACATCACAGATAACAGTCATATCTCTCTGAGTACAGATAATGTAGTAGATGTAAGAGACAAACACATGCAGAGACACAGACAGACAGAGACACACACACACTGTAACATATACACATACAAACACAGAGACACACATTACACACAGACACTCGCCATGTCTCCTTGCTGACAGGTCAGGACGGGCTGTGTGTGGGCGGAGCTTCCTCTTCTGCTTCTCGGCAGAGCACAGAGCACAGGAAGATGCAGATGCAGCACGGGAGTGGACCTGTCCCCTGACCTGAGTCATCTGACCTCATGTCACTGACGTGAGGTCAGGTGACTGGACTGGTCCACTCCCTGGCCGTCACAGACCCCAGTCAGAACGCCGTAATGTCCTGGCTCTTCCTAAGCTGCTGCAGGTGTCCCACATACGGGGCGCCTGTCAGCAGCGATCAGCTGCTCTTCGGCGCCCCCCTATCAGTATCCTCCAGGCTGCGCCCGGGGCACATGCCCCGCCTGCCCCCCCCCTAGCTACGCCCCTGGCTAAGGGTATGTTCACACGAGGGCGTCCGTTACGGCTGAAATTACTGGGATGTTTCAGCCTGAAAACATCCCCGTAATTTCAGCCGTACCGGCATGTGCAGGCGCTTGAACGCCGCGTCAATTACGGGCGTAATTAGCGCTGCTATTCATTGGAGTCAATGAATAACGGCTCTAATTACGGCCAAAGAAGTGACAGGTCACTTCTTTGACACGGGCGTCTATTTACGCGCCGTCTTTTGACAGCGGCGCGTAAATATACGGCTCGTGTGAACAGACAAACTTCTGCCCATTGCTTTCAATGGGCAGATGTTTGTCAGCGCTATTGAGGCGCTATTTTCGGGCGTAATTCGGGGCAAAAACGCCCGATTTACGTCCGTAAATAGGCAGTGTGAACATACCCTCACAGTTAATGAAAATCCCAAATTTTGTATCTCAGAGAATGAGAATATTATATAAGCCCAATTTCAAAAATGATTTTTAATACCGAAATGTTGGCCTACTGAAAAGTATGTACAGTATATGCACTCAATGGTTGGTCGGGTGTCCGACTCTGCATGAATTACTGCATCAGTGCGGCGTGGCATGGAAGCGATCAGCCTGTGGCACTGCTGAGGTGATATGGAAGCCCAGGTTGCTTTGATAGCGGCCTTCAGCTCGTCTGCATAGTTGTGGCTGGTGTCTCTCATCTTCCTCTTGACAATACCCCATAGAATCAGCTTTTGTCCTGAGCCTGTGTATGTGGTTTTCAATACTTCTTTTCACATGAATTGCCAGCTGATTCTGATAGGCTTTAGGTGCGAAATCCACACCTTAGTCCTGACAGAATTCTCAGGGTATGAACATGGCCTTAGGTTATGTTTATATGATTTGTTGTTGTTTTTTAATGCTTTTGCAGTGTTCTTTTTGCGGCAATTTGTGTCAAAATCGCACAGTTTTTGCCGCAATATTTAAAACACTACAAAATTGAGAAAAAAATAATTATATAAACATACTCTAAAACAGGGATTGCAGAGTGATGACTTGGACAATGGCAGTAAAGGAGGTGGGTAGAAGCCCTTGGGAACCTCTAGTAATGGCCAGGGCCTGCTGGAGTCTCCAGGGAAGGCAGCGGTGCTGAATCACAGGTGGCTGCTAGTAATAAGATGCAGTTACTCAAAATTGTTAGCCCTGGCTGTTTGCCTGGATCTCCTTGCTGCTCAGGGAAAGTGCAGGCCTCTTCCTTTCATGCTGCTGCTTGTGCAGCAGTTGTTATATAGTAGTGGGCCGCACAGAATCAGGTCCCAGTTACTAGTGCGACTGCTGCGACCCCTGTAGCTACGCCACTGTCCTAAGGATATGCCATCACTTTATAAGATGGGAATAAACCCTTAACCAGGAGGGGATAATTAATGTTCATCCAAGCTCCCTGTTTAATGAATCTAGTGCCGGCCTACAGAACGGTCAAAACTACACAAGCAAAACATTAGGAGAAACAGAATAATGAACGAATATAACTTGTTTTGCCGATTCCTGATATCAGAATAGACGACGAAAAATTAGCAACAAAGACACAACCTTTTATCCGCCTGCAAACCGTAGTTAAGTAGAAGATGATTTTGTTTTAACCACTTCAGGACCAAGCTCATTTTGGCCTTCAGGACCAGACCCATTTTTTCAAATCTGACATGTGTCACTTTATGTGGTAATAAATCTGGAATGCTTTTACCTATCCAATTGATTCTGAGATTGTTTTCTCGTGACATATTGTACTTTAGGTTAGTGAATAAATTTGGTCGATACATTCATTGCTTATTTGTGAAAAACACCAAAATTTAGAGAAGATTTGAAGAAATTATGATTTTTAGAATTTTAAATGTATCTGCTTGTAAAACAGAAAATAGTTACTAATTAACATATCCCATATGTCTACTTTATGTTTGCATTGATTTTTGAACATCTTTTTATTTTTCCAGGACGTTACAAGGCTTAGAACTTTAGCAGCAATTTCTCACAGTTTCAAAAGGCTATATTTTCAGGGACAAGTTCAGTTCTGAAGTGGTTTTAAAGGCCCTGCACCCCTCAAAGTATTAAAAACATCATTCAGAAAGTTTCGTAACCCTTTAGGCGTTTTACAGGAATTTAATGAAAGTAGAGGTGACATTTTCAAATTTCATTTTTTTTTTTACAAGATTCATTTGTAATACATTTTTTTCTGTAACACAGAAGGTTTTACCCGAGAAATGAATCTCATTATTTATTGCCCAGATTCTGCAGTTTTTAGAAATATCCCACATGTGGCCCTAGTGCGCTAATAGACTGAAACGCAGGCCTCAGAATCAAAGCACCACCTAGAGGATTTTCCGGTTCGAAGAGGTCTTGTGGTGCCAAAACAGTGGAAACCCCCAAAAGTGACCCAATTTTTGAAACTACAGCCCTCCTGGAATTTATCTAGGGATATAGGTAGCATTTTGACCCCACATGTTTTTTGCTAAATTTATTCGAATTAGTCTGTGAAAACTAAAATCTTAGAATTTTAGAATTTTTGCAAGGAATAAAGGAGAAAAAGCAACCCAACATTTGTAAAGCAATTTCTCCTGATTATGGCAATACCCCATATGTGGTAATAAACTGCTGTTTCGACCCACGGCAGGGCTCAGAAGTGACGGAGCACCATTTGGATTTTGCAGCTCAGATTTTGCTGAATTGGTTTCTGGGGGGCCATGTCGCATTTGCAGAGCCCCTGAAGTACCAGTACAGTAGACATTCCCCAGGTGTGATCCAATTTTGGAGACTATACCCCTAAAATAATTAAATTAGAGGTGTAGTGAGCATTTTGATCTCTCAAGTGTTTTATAGATTTTATTAGAATTGGGCCGTGAAAATTAAAAAATATATTTTTTCCAATAACCTGTAGATTTAGCTCATAATTTTTCATTTCCACAAGGAATACAGGAGAAAAGACACCCAAAAATGTGTTGCACAATTTCTCCTGAGTAGGGAAATACCCCATATGTGATTGTAAACTGCTATTTGGAGACACGGCAAGGGTCTTTAGGAAAAAAGCGCAATTTCGTTTTTGGAGTGGAGATTTTACAAAATTTGTTTTTGGCGCCATGTTGCATTGCGCTGAGGTACCAGTACAGTGAAAACCCCCGAGAAGTGACCCCCATTTAGGAAAATACACCCCTCAAGGAATTCATCTAGAAGAGTAGTGAGCATTTTGACCCTAAAGGTTTTTGCAGAAATTAGTGCACAGTGGATGTTGCAGATTGAAAATTGCCATTTTCCACAGATATGCTATTTCAGTGCCCAATGTGTTGTGCCCAGCTGGAGACACAGACCCCAAAAATTGTTAAGCGGTTCTCCAGAGTACAGTAATAGCCCATATGTGATCATAAACTGTTGTTTGGGCACACTGCCAGGCCTAGATTTTGCTTGGTAGTAGTTTTGTTTAGTGTTTTACTGGTGTTTTGTTTTATAAAGTGGGGGCATATGTAAGCTGGGCGGAGTACATCAGGGTATATGTAAGCTGGGCAGAGTGCATCAGGTCATAATAGGATGATGTAATAATTCGGGTAAATGAATAATAAAATGAATTATCCATGGATAGTGACGTACGCTTTGAAGCAATCCTTTATGCACAGGCCGGATTTTTGGGTCGCACTTCTAAAGGGTGTCCGTGGTATTGTACAAAATATCTGCACTCCAGCATTGCCTAATCTTTGACTTCTTCACTAGCCCCATATGTAGAACAGACCCCAAAATGTCATAGTTTCTGCTGCATTTACAGGGTCTATCAGTGGGGGCTTGCAAATGATGACGTGGGGTTTTAGGTGAAGAACTGCTGCACATTTCTCAATTAGTCTGGGCCATCGTTTTGCATTATTGTGTTCCGAGAGTCATAACTTTTTATTTTTCCGTTGACGAGCTGTGTGAGTGCTTGATTTTCATGGGACGAGCTGTATTTTTTATTAGTATCATTTTGGGGTACATGTGATAATTTGATCCGTTTTTATTAAATTTTTTTGAGAGGTGAGGAGACCAAAAACCAGAAATTCTTTCCCTTTTTTTAAAAAATACATTTTTAACGGCGTTCTCTGGGCAGTATAAACAACATGTTTACTTTATTCTGCGGTTTGATACGATTATGGCAATACCAAATTTATATAGTTTTTATATGTTTTACTACTTTTACACAATAAAAACACTTTTTTTCTAAATAAAATAATGTTTTAGTGTTGTCATATCCTGAGAGCCATAATTTTTTTTTTTGTCAACGGTGATGTGTGAGGGATTTTTTTTGCGTGACAAACTGTCGTTTTTATTGGTACCATGTTAGGCTACGTGGGTCTTTTTGATCACTTTTTATTCAATTTTTTGGGAAACAACGTGACCAAAAAAGGAAATTCTGCCATTGTTTTTTATTGTATTTTTTTTACGGTGTTTACCATGCGGGATAAATAATATGATATTTTAGGTCAGTCCGATACGATTGCAGCGATACCTATTATGTCTAGAGAACTGTGATCGCCACCGTTGCAGCGGGATGTCAGTTGTATATTACAGCTGACACCCGCTGAAGATGAAGCGCGCACAGCTCCTGTGCCTGCTTCATCCTCAGGGCATAACTGTACGCCTATTTGCGGGAACGACCCGTTAAAAGGAACGTACTGTAACGCCCATTTGCGGGACAGGGTTAAACTTAACAATCACAATAAATGATGCTGACAGTGTTACAGCCCCATACCTCCCAACTTTCAAGTATTGTAAAGAGTGACAACTGTTGCAGCACATAAAATATGCCGTGAAGTAAAGTAAACCGTTAAGCCACACTTCTAGCCCTATTCAATACCTGCCCAAACCTTTTTCATACACACCCAGTTTCCTTTGTGCCCCCACACATTATCATGCCCCCAGAGTGCCCCACACAGTATCAGTCCCCAGTAATGCCCATACACACTATCATGCTCCCATAGTATCCCCACACAGCATTCTGCCTTCATAGTGTGCCCAAGAAAATGTTATGTCCCTATAGTGGCCCACACGCAGTAACATGCCCCTGTAGTGACTCTCCACGCAGTGTCATGCCCCCAGTGCCTCCCCACAGTATAATGCTTCAATAATGCCCCCACGCACAGTGTAATTCCCCCATAGTGCCTTTCAACAGTATAATGCCCCTTAAGTGACTTTCCACAGTATAATGCCCCATAGTGCCTCCCCACAGTATAATACCCTCATAATGCCACCTCCACACACAGTATAATGCCCCATAGTGCCTCTCCACAGTATAGTACCCTCGTAGTGCCTCCTCCACACACAGTATAATGCCCCGATAGTGCACCCCACACAGTATTTTGCTCCCATAGTGCCCCACACAGTATAATGGCCCCATAGTCTCTCCCCAAAGTTTAATACCCCATAGTGCCCCCACGGTATAATGTCCCAACAGTTCCTCCCCACAGTATAATGCCCCCAAAGTGCCTCCCACACAGTATAATGCCCCCTTAGTGCCACCACAGAATAATTCCCTCACAGTGCCTCCCCTTATAGTATATAGTATAATACCCCCACAGTAAAATGCCCTATAGAACCCCCACACAATATAATGCTCCCATAGTGCCCATCTATACAGTATAATGCCCCTATTGTGCCCCCACACACAGTATAATGCTCTATTGTGCCTACTAAAAATAATAAAATAAATACTCACCAAGCCCCATTTCCATGATGAATGGAGGAGATCCCTCTGCTCCTTCAGTCTGTGCACTGTGTGGCTCGGTGCAGACAGGTGCAATGCATCGTGCCTGTCTGCGCCAAGCTGCACACAGCTTGCATCACATAGTGAATGGTGGAGCAGGGAGATGACAGTTCCCTACTCCACCGTTGGATGCAACTGTATTTGCATCCTGAGAATGCAGATATAGTTGAAACCGGGACATGCTGCTTACCGCCCGGGACACCAGATCATCACCCGAAATACGGCACTGTCGCACTGAAAGTTGGAAGGCATGCAGCCCTGTTTGTGCAGCCTCACCTTTGTTTCTAACCTCAATTTCTCTGTCTAATATAAATTGACATTTTCCATACAAAACAAACATCTCTAAATAAAACAAGATGCCGGGATTGCACGTACATTGATATTTATTTCCTCATATAAAAGTTGACTTTGGTTGGTACTCTGGAAATATATTACACTGTCTAGTTTAATTTTATTGGTTATGTGAAGTTTCAGGTAATACAACTGACAATGGCAAAAATGGAATTCAGAGAAGACAGATCCTTTTAGTGTGGAAATGTTCCTCTTTTATATTCTTCATGAAATGAATGTAAAAATGTATCTTTTCACAAACAAGTCTATGCTCAAGAATTTTTTTTTGTAAAATCATTTGATCGTTCGGTGAAGCCCCTTGTGTTGTCTATCATTGTAAGAATAATTACAGGTTATGCAGAGACATCTGCCCTTTTATTTTACTTATCAATCCAAGAGCCTAAACGTATGCTAGTGACACTTGAAAGTGCACCTTGCATGAAATGTTAACAGTTTTGCAGTTCATTTTAATGGTCTGATGAATTCAATTTAACCAATCCAATATGGGGAATTGTGGGCTAAGCACATTCTAAATGGACTCCAAACAGCTCAGAAGTTTCATAAGCCTGTCATATCATTTAGTTTAGACAGGCTAAGAATATGGTTCTGAAGTTATTCGTTGTAACGGAGCATTTTTCATGTCTAGGTTATATGGTCAGCACATCCTCACAAAATGACTATTGCAAGAGCACTCTGCAAGCGCCAAGAGCACCAAATGCTATATTTAGATTGTTTTGCATTACTGTTACATTTACGTTATACTTACAAATGTGATGTTCTTAGCACACATGTTGAGCCCCTTCAATTTGTAAAAGTATAGTAAACATAGCATTAATGCAAAATAATCTAAACATTGGTTCTCGCAGAGCGCTGTTTCAATAGTTTCTTGTTTTAAATTATATTTTAGACATAGTTATTGCCCTTCTTTAGGAATTGATTTCTCCCGGGTCACATAAAAAGAACCATCTGTAAATTTATGCTAGAAAATTGGTACAGTGAGGCTTGAAGGATTTAAAGCAAATAATCAACGAGAGAAAGTTATTTCATGTAAATAGGCCTCAGCGGACATGTGTCATAATAAACATGGTTGCAGTATGTAAACTGACACATACCCTACAAATGGTGCTCACCCTGTGGAGAGACCAGCTTCTGTCTACAACATTCATCTAGGCTGATAATTGGTAAATATATAATAAAATACATTGACATAAATTTATTGTAACTGCAACTGAAACATCGGTCTTAACTCTACCCAACTCTTCTGAGTTATTCTTGAAATTATATAATAGCAAAGGGATCCCAATGCAAAATCTGTAACAAGGCACCCCACCTTACATGTGCTATTTGTAATACTAGTGTCTTCTAATTTGACGGAGAGGTCTTTAGGCCCCCCTCAGGTACCATGGCCTGGGCACAACTGCTACCTCTGCACCTCAAATAGCCTCTTTATGTTAGAGACTTCTTGTTGCATTATTTGAAGTTACATAAACAGCTTTATGGGACCATTCCAATAATAGAATCTTGGTAAATGTATGACTCCAGAGGCTCATTTTGCAAGAGTTTTTTTTTAAACTAATGAATAAGAGTATGTGGATTTGCTTATTCAAGACATTGTCAGTAGTCGAAGCTAAAAGAATTCATAAATTGACCTTGGCATCTCCAGTTGTCATATCAATATATCCTGTCATTAAAAAAACGGAAACCGCGTCAGAAAACGGGCCAAAAAACGGCCGAAAATGCCTCCCGTTGATTTCAATGGAAAGCGGAGGTGTTTTTTTCCCGGGAGCGGAAAAACCGTCTCGCGGGAAAAAAAAGCAACATGCCCTATCTTCGGGCATTTACGTCTCTGACCTCCCATTTACATCAATGGGAGGCAGAGAAAGCGTATTTTAGGCGTTTTTTGCCCGCGGCGCTCAGTGGCTGCGGGCGAAAAACTCATCGAAAAACGCGGCAAGCGGCGTGCAGGCAGAATAAAATCTGCCTCAAAATTCCAGACAAAATTTTGAGGCAAGATTTTTTGCCTGCAAAAAACTCCATGTGAACATAGCCTAAAGAAGAAAATATTGTGTATTAAAGACTGAAAATCCTTTTGGGAGGCAACAGAAATATGCTGTTTACTTTTATGCAAGTCACAATGTAATGGAGACAAAGAAAGGAAATAATACCTATAAAGACCCAATTAAGATGAGTTAGGGACCCAACTTGACAGGGATCAATGGAGATTTATTTACACTAATGCTAGCTGGGGGAGTCTGCAGGTTACTCTGATGGACACCTCCCTTAAAGTTTTACACAGAATGGATATGGTACCATGCCATATATCCTGATATACCTGATACATGCTTCAGAGGCTGTGCAGATTCTGGTACT
Organism: Rhinoderma darwinii; assembly: GCF_050947455.1. Classification (NCBI taxonomy): domain Eukaryota; kingdom Metazoa; phylum Chordata; class Amphibia; order Anura; family Rhinodermatidae; genus Rhinoderma; species Rhinoderma darwinii. The sequence goes on from NC_134689.1 coordinate 105,817,161, forward strand.
CATCTACACACATGGTGGACCTGTCTTAGAGTCTATCATTTTTGGAAAGGTGTTATTACATTAGCTAATTCTGTGATGAATTTACATATAGACGTAGCTTTGGAAATTTGTTTATTGTGGACCAAACCGGAGGGTCTTCCCTACCCTAAATTTAGATTGCTACAATTTCTTATGATGTCGGCTCCTATCCATTTAGCACAAAATTGGAGACGCTCTTTACTATCGGTTACAGCGGTTAAAAATCACACATGAATAAGATTTTAGAAGAAAAACTCAATGCCATTATGCATGATACTATTAAACAGTTCGATAAGATTTGATCTCCATGGGTGCAATTTATAGCTGCTCCAAATCTCTCTTATTATTTGCCTCTGTAGTGACATCTGTGTGTGGGGGATGAGTATCTGCATCCAACTTCATATGTATGTGACTTCTCTTATATAATACACTCCAAGGACGTTTATAGATTTATACATTTGTATTCTTTTATGCAATACTGACACCATATTACTGTTATTTGGTTTATTAATGTTTTCCTTATTGCTTTACCCTGCAGGATACCAGTTTTTAACTTCAAGCACAATGTTAAAGATTTGCAATACTTCTTTATAATATGCAAATCTTGTATCCTTCTTTCGCTGAATTTCAATAAATTGGTTTGAAACTATAACGACCCAATTACAAGTCAATATTATCATAAGGACTACAATTATTTCTAAGTGATTCTAACAAAAACTATCAGCAAGCATAAAAGAACAAAACGATCAACAAGTATGGTGTATTATTGATGAAAATACAATGTTTATATATAAAAATGTTGTTATAAAAAATCTTTTGTCATTTATATGATTTTAACGTGTAAATTATTGTTTTCCTATAGTGCTGTATTGGTGCTTCAATTGAATATGAGTTTTAAAATGTTCCAATATTTACAAAGTTGTAAAAGTCTGAATCTAATGCTCATAATGATTTTAGAGTGTTGGTGGACATTATCCGTATGGTAGAAAACTTGTTACATGTAACTTTACCATTACACATTATGAGGGCCTGTCCTGTAGAGGTCTCGCTTTGAGGAGAGCTACTGGTTTTGTATAGAGAACCCCTCTTTACATTACCTACTGTATGATATGTAAGTAATAATATATAAGGATATATTTTATAGAATATAAAATAGTAAATGGAAATGCAATTTTCACAAATCAGAAGTTTTATTAACCTTCCCTCTCCCCTAGAAACAATTACTATCAAAGGGATTTTCCCACTTCAAATTACTTCTACCAAACTCCCAAACTTTAACAAAGTTTTAGAAGCGTGCTTACTGTATGGTCCCGATTTTCCGCCGCCTGCTGCTACCTCTGTTCTGACCCCTCAGGTCTTGCAGTGTTGCATTGTAAAGAATTACGCTGCCTATCTGCTCTCCTACGCGCGTATATTTACCCTTGTGAAATTCGTACCAACTGCTACTTGTACGCAACTCAGCTGAAGAAGCTCATCGTTCATTGGTGGATTGTGGATGCAGTGGTCTGCGCATGCTCAGGATTACATCCTCTGAGCCGCACTGCATGGAGGAATACTGTACAATGCATGCAGGGGAAGCGGCAAAGAGGACTCCAATTGCGCAGAACTAAGGTACCACACAGGCGTGGTATAGCAAGGCTCTGATGCCCACATTCAAGTCAATCAAGAGAACTCATCGCGCATGCTCATCCTGCAAAACAGAAACACTACAGGACGTAACCAATTGCAACTCGATCCTAATACTGATACGAATTGGGGTACTTGGGCAACGATTTTTTATGAACAATACGATTTAGCTAATTAATGTTAATTACAAATATTATTAATTTTTAAGCTATTATTTATTAAGACCTGATCTTCATTGTCGGAATACCCCTTTAAGATTTACATTTTATCCTGCGCTTCTTTCTCTTTTACTCACTCTTCCATCTTCTCCCATTTAATTACCTGTCTTTGCAAAGACACAAAATCAGATTGTCTCCTTGCTCTCGACTATGGTATTTTCAACATTTGTCGCAATCATTATGCAGATAGAGAAACCAGCTAATAATATTGTACCTATCTCATTATGTTATTGCTTTCAGCAAAATTCTAATTGGATGCTGCCTCACACCTCAGATACGCACATAAGCATTTTACAATTTGTTACATTTGCCATCATTTTCTGCCCCATCTTCAAGTGATAGAAAAATATAATCAACAATAGTGTTACTGAAAAATTTAATAAAGGTATTGTAATTGTTATTACTATTTCCCCATCGTGTATCACTATAATTTAAAATTTGGTTATATCCGGAAGGCACTTTATTATTTTAGAATGTTTACTATGACAGCAAACAAAAGTGCGGGTCTCAGTGACAAGCTGCTTTCCGCTAGCAAGCAATGGAAATGTGCAGCACACAAGCGTTTAACTCAACCGTCTGCCACAATCACAAGCTATTGCTCTATAACGTTTAATCAGTTATGAAGAAAGAAACAATCTGTCGAAGTCGTGAACATTTCCAAACATTTGGTCAAAGTTTTTCATATAGCTTTCCTAGAATCCTGAATGGCAGATATATTTTTTTATGTTTTATTAGTGCATTGTGAACATTCAGAGTGAAAGGGGTCATCTCATCACTACATTCAATTCCATATACCCTATTAGAGAGGGGACCCCCTACTGAGCTGGGGCAGAGAGCCGCTAACAAGCAGCGGCTCTTGCTCCGGTGGATCCAGTTTTTCCATGTATTACATAGATGGAAATTCATTTAAATGTTCTGCATATACTGTAATACTAAATTGTATACTGTAGTTAGCCACATCTTTCCCCAGCAAAATCAGCTGTTTTCTGGGGGTTTTCGGGAGGCGCGTCAGCTCTACAAATAAAGACGTTGTCTGTAATAAGTCAAATTCTTTTAAAGAACTGAAGGAGTTAATTTGAACTAATTTCGTCAATCAATTCTATATGTGAAAAATGGGGAAAGGGTGTTATTACACATAGAAATAATGTAATGCGTTTAAAAATGCATTAAAAATGCATTTGAAAAAGCCCATGTACAAATGCATGCGTTTTTTTTAAAAGGTACATGCGTTTTGCATTTTTTAATTTATAATAATGATTTTCATTGATCAAAAATGCAAAAGCATGCCTTTTTACATGCGCTTTTTCAAATGTGTTTTTAAACCCATTACAGAAACGCTACGTGTAAAAGCATCCAAAATGTATCGGTGAAATAATCAAATAACATTATTTAGTTTTATGGACTACTGGCCGTCATATCAAAAGCTGATCAAATGTTTGTTTTGGAATAGTCAAAATAATTCTAAAATAAATTTGTAGACTATTCACGATTCATACAAGTTTAAAATGATGGTGCTCAGAAGAATGAAAGTGAGGAGAAAGTAGGCATAGAAATCAATGTATACAGCTTTATCTTTATTACAGCTAACGGGAGCAAGGCTATATACACTATGCATACTCCCTAACCCACGCTTTCTGCGCATATACCTTATATAGCACAGTTTTATATAAGTGTAGTAATCTTGAATTGAAAGAAACACTCTGGTTTGGAAACATTTTATATATATATATATATATATATATATATATATATATATATATATATATATACATATATATGCATGTATATATGTGTATATATATATATATATATATATATACATTATATATATGTATGTATATATATATGTATATATATATTATGCAGTAATATGTATATATGTATATATATATATATATATATATATATATGTACATATATATATTATGCAGTAATATGTGTATATATATATATATGTATATATATATATATATATATATATATATATATATGTATATACATATATATGCATGTATATATGTGTATATATATATATATATATATATACATTATATATATGTATGTATATATATATGTATATATATATTATGCAGTAATATGTATATATGTATATATATATATATATATATATATATATGTACATATATATATTATGCAGTAATATGTGTATATATATATATATATGTATATATATATATATATATATATATATATATGTATATATATATTATGCAGTAATATATATATATATATATATATATATATATATGTATATACATATATATACAGTCCAGCAATGGAAAAACACAGCACTCCAAAATAACAGAAAATCAGGCCATGTGCTCGTCACCAGTGGATGAATCAATTCCCCTATTTTATGGATAGAAGACAACGTAGAAAGCAGTGACGGCACCAGGACTTCAAGGCAGATGCAAGCAAAGTGGATTTATTCACCTCAAAAAAACACAGCAACGTTTCGGTTCAACAGGAACCTTTCTCAAGCCATGACAAACAAATTGACAGTACAATTCTCATAAAATCCATAAAAATGTGAACATAGCAGTGTATTATGACTTTTATACAGACAGTGCAGCAATGAGTCTTCAAAACGCTATTAATAAACGGCAATATATTTGAAGACATGATTTATACATATCATAAATAGTGTAAACTAAGTGTACTGGGATTAATTAGGAGAACAGCAGAGGCTCATTATAAATTAATTAGATTGAATAAACTTACAGTTTGAACTCTCTCCATATGACCAGCGTGTAGAGTTCGCGCGCATGCACTGCGCATGCTCCAAGATGGCGTCGATACCGGATATCAGATCCGGTGAAGCGCATCGTGGAACGCAATCGCGCATGCGCGGGGATGGAGCTTGCGTTCCAATCCCATTGCGCAGGCGCGAGTAGCGATAAGATATAGAATGAACTGAATATAAACAATTCAGTTCTATGAACTGTCTGGAGGGTAATATGTGGACCAATATCGTACAGATCAAAATGTAAAGAGATCATCAATGTCTATGGGCATGATTTTGAAAAGAAAGGAGATTTTTATATATATCTCAGATATCCCATGCAAATGAGAATATGACTATAGTCAACCATGGGATTTAATAAGTAACCATGATGGATAGGCATTAATGATCCCCGACATAAATGTCAAATATATTAAATATATCGAAAATAACTCATATAAAGCATGTATATCATAGATAATATATTTTCATTAAAAACATGCTGATAAAAAGAAAGATAACAAATCTACAATATGATAGGGGCCATACTCCAGAATGAATATAATTAACTATAAATTCATACACGATAGATATGCTGTGATGCTAAAATCAATGCTGGATATAGAGAGACGTAGGTAAGCGATTTCATGTGGGGCATAATAATCCCAAAACTAGGCCTCTGCTGTTCTCCGGAATCCTTCAAAGTGATTGACACATCCGTATGTTTCTACGAACATATAGAAAAAGAAAGAGAAAAGAGAGTCAAATTACCATATAATATTGATATAAACACAAAACCCAAAATTATAATGAAATTTAACATTTAAAAATTAAAAATGCAAGCATAAGCAGAGACAAAATAAGACTCCAAATTATGTATACACAAGGCACATACAATACCAATCGGGAATGTTGACCAATCGCATCCCCAAGACCATCAGGCAAGTTGCCCCCCATTTGTTTATGTAGCAAGATACATTTTTAGATATGTGGGCCATAAGAATATTCTATATTCAGCCCCTTAGGAGACATTGTTTCCACTCTTTTCTTTTGAGAGCCAAACCTCTATCCCCACCGCGTCTCATTTGAGGTACAGAGTCAATGATTCTGAACCTCAACTGTGACAAGCTATGATTTTTTTTGCAAAAGTGTCTCGACACTGGTAGATCCTGTCTCTTTGTTTTGATGTTAGATTTATGGTTTCTCAATGTGAGACGTATTTCCGTTATAGTCTCACCAACATAGTGTAGACCACAAGGGCAACTCAATAGATAGATCACAAAAGATGAATGACATGTGAAAAAGCCCTTAATTTTGATAACACTACCAGTTTGTGGATGATTAAACGAATCACCCTTCAACATGGACTCGCAAATATTACAGCCCAGGCAGGGGTAGCAACCCAATTTGGGAGGTGCCAAAAATCTTTGACTCATTCGATTCGACCCAATATCAGCTCTCACCAGACTATTCTTAATCGTTTTGCCTCTTCTGTAGGCCATCATGGGTCTCTCCTGGAATTCAATTATTTCCGGAAAGGCTCTACTCAGAACCTTCCAGTCCCTCCACAGGATCTCACCAATTTGTGAGCTAAGTGTGGAGAAGGTGGAAACAAAGGGCATACGAACCTTCTTTTCTGCACTTGACTTTTTACCCAAAAGGACTTGTCTATCCAATGTATCCACCTTCCGTCGATTCTGCTCCAAAATATGATTTGGATAGCCTCGATCAGAAAATTTTTTGCACATCTGATCAAGTCGTGAGGATAGCCTGTCATCTTGACTTACCACCCTCTTGACTCTGATCAATTGGCTATATGGTAATGATTTTAACATAGCCCCCGGGTGTCCACTTGAATAATGTAAAAGATTATTTCTATCCGTCTTTTTAGAAAACAGGTCAGAGATTAACCTGTTTTCATTGATAGAGATACGAGTGTCTAAAAATGCAATTGCAGTAGTAGAGAAAGACATAGTAAATAAAATGGTGGGATTTAGACCATTAAGAAATGCTACAAAATCCTGTAATTGGCTAATTGATCCGGTCCAGATGAGGAAGACATCGTCTATGTATCGCCACCACCGCAGCACTTGGCTGAAGTGGTGGGACACATAGACAAGGTCCTCCTCATCAAACCGCCGCATAAAAATATTAGCATAGGTCGGGGCCATATTTGACCCCATTGCAGTCCCTCTCTTTTGCAAATAAAATTTATCTCCTACCAAAAAGTAGCTCTTCATCAGGATAAACTCCAATAATGATTTAACAAAATCAACCTTGTCCCTAGAAAAGCCCGATCCCTCAAGATACGAGAGTGAGGCCTCAATGCCCTCTTGATGGATGATTGAGGTATACAGACTACCTACATCAAGGGTAACCAAGACCGACCGGTCAGGGATCACAAGATCCTGAATTCTGACCAGGAAGTCTGAGGTGTCCCTGATGTAGGAGTCCGCACCAATGGCAAACTGCCTGAGTATTTTGTCAACGAACATGGCTATCGGAACAAATAGGGAATCATTCCCTGAGACAATAGGGCGTCCAGGGGGACGAGTAAGATCCTTGTGGATTTTTGGCAGGAGATAAAGTACGGGAGTAACAGGAAATTTAACCCGTAAGAATTCACATAGATTTCTATCAATGATTTTCCTCTTAAATGCACTAGAGATCAAGCTGTCAAGCTCACGTAAATATACAAACTTCGGATCACCCGGTAATATTGCATATATGTTGGTATCATTGAGTTGGTTAGCCATTTCCTAAAGATACAGGGAGGTGTCCATAACAACTATGGCACCCCCCTTATCCGCAGGTTTAATGGTCAAGTCCCTATTATCCATTAAATCTTTAAGTGCCAGATTTTCGGCACGTGTCAGATTATTTTGGACAAACTGACTACTCTGCATTCTCTTTAGAGAGTCTACCTGATCTTTAACAAACAAAATATAAGTTTCAACAGCATGAATATTTTGGGGAGGCTGAAATTTACATTTATTACATAGCCCATAATCCCTAAGATGGAACATCTCATTAATTGAGGCTACACATGTATCAGAAATGCATTTTGGTTGCTCTGAAAAATATGCCTTAAGCCTTAATGACCTAAAGAAATTTTCCAGATCTAGATCAAGCAAGAACCAATCAGTGGGATTAGTAGGACAAAAAGACAGACCACGATTAAGAACTTTGACCTGTGGGTCAGTTAACACATGTGACAATATATTCACCACTAAATCTGGGGGTTCTTCTTCCTGGTCTGATATTGCCATATCCCCTGTGTTGAAGTCATCCGTCCTCTGGATTTGTTGTAGATGGTTCTCCCTCCTGTGTTTCCTCCCGCCCCTGCGGGTTCGCTTTCTCCCACCATAGGAGCCTCCATGTTGTCGCCTAAAAAAGATGTGTCATATTGATCATCAGAGAGTTCTGAATCCGTGACATATGGCTCAGCCCCTCTCTGTCGTCTTCTTGGTCCTCTTTCGATCCTCCTGGGACCCCTTGGGTCAGCATCTTCTCCCTGCCAACAGTAAATTTTGCCTGTGGCATAATCATCGAGATCTCGCTGCCATTTCTACCGCTTTGTCTTCTCAATATCTCCTCTAAATTTCTGTAGATAAGAGGTGGCTTTATCTTTTAGAGTTGTCAAATCTTGAGAGGATACCATCTCCTTCAGCTGAGTATCCCTTTCACTCAAGCGTACTTTCACCACATCAATCTCTTTTTGTAGATATTCTAAATTCAGTAGCAGAAGATCTTGAGAATATTTATTTGAGATAGCTTCAAATCTCTCTTTGAATGCTGCAATTGTAGGAAAGAGATTGGGTCTCAAGTGTGAGCGCATGCCACGCGATATTCTGAGACATCTGTAGTACTCACCGAGCGTGGATAGATGTAATTCAAGGGAGATTAATCTCTTAGAATCTGCCTCCCATTTTCTCCTCACATTTTCAACAGTGGTTACACTTAGGAAGGCAACATCTCCCGATAGACTCTAAAGAATACGATCAGCATCCTCCTTGGTATAGGTAAAAACTTGAGGTGTCATCACACCTATATCCAGCTCATCTTCAGTTGACAACATTTTGTAATGGGTGCACGTGTTTGATTCAAATAGATACAGTCCAGCAATGGAAAAACACAGCACTCCAAAATAACAGAAAATCAGGCCATGTGCTCGTCACCAGGGGATGAATCAATTCCCCTATTTTATGGATAGAAGACAACGTAGAAAGCAGTGACGGCACCAGGACTTCAAGGCAGATGCCAGCAAAGTGGATTTATTCACCTCAAAAAAACACAGCAACGTTTCGGTTCAACAGGAACCTTTCTCAAGCCATGACAAACTAACAAAAGTGCCAAGTATATATAGGATGGACGTACATCAACTGACAATCAAACAAATTGACAGTACAATTCTCATAAAATCCATAAAAATGTGAACATAGCAGTGTATTATGACATTTATACAGACAGTGCAGCAATGAGTCTTCAAAACGCTATTAATAAACGGCAATATATTTGAAGACATGATTTATACATATCATAAATAGTGTAAACTAAGTGTAATGGGATTAATTAGGAGAACAGCAGAGGCTCATTATAAATTAATTAGATTTAATAAACTTACAGTTTGAACTCTCTCCATATGACCAGCGTGTGGAGTTCGCTCGCATGCACTGTGCATGCTCCAAGATGGCTCGATACCGGATATCAGATCCGGTGAAGCGCATCGTGGAACACAATCGCTATCGCGCATGCGCGGGGATGGAGCTTGCGTTCCAATCCCATTGCGCAGGCGCGAGTAGCGATAAGATATAGAATGAACTGAATATAAACAATTCAGTTCTTTATATATAAAAATCTCCTTTCTTTTCAAAATCATGCCCATAGACATTGATGATCTCTTTACATTTTGATCTGTACGATATTGGTCCACATATTACCCTCCAGACAATTCATAGAACTGAATTGTTTATATTCAGTTCATTCTATATCTTATCGCTACTCGCGCCTGTGCAATGGGATTGGAACGCAATTAGTTTACACTATTTATGATATGTATAAATCATGTCTTCAAATATATTACCGTTTATTAATAGCGTTTTGAAGACTCATTGCTGCACTGTCTGTATAAAAGTCATAATACACTGCTATGTTCACATTTTTATGGATTTTATGAGAATTGTACTGTCAATTTGTTTGATTGTCAGTTGATGTACGTCCACCCTATATATACTTGGCACTTTTGTTAGGTTGTCATGGCTTGAGAAAGGTTCCTGTTGAACCGAAATGTTGCTGTGTTTTTTTGAGGTGAATAAATCCACTTTGCTTGCATCTGCCTTGAAGTCCTGGTGCCGTCACTGCTTTCTACGTTGTCTTTTATATATATATATATATATATATATATATATCACTGCATAATATATATATATATATATATACATATTACTGCATATTATATATACATATATATATATATACATGTTACTGCATAATATATATATATATATATATATATATATATATATACATATATATATATAATGTATACATATATATATATATATATATATATATATATATATATATATATATATATATATTAAAAATGTTTCCAAACCAGAGCGTTTCTTTCAAGATTGCTACACTTATATAAAACAGTGCTATATAGCGTGTGTATATATATATATATCCGCATTAATTGCAGTGTAACAATATAATTGCAATGCTCCGGAGTCGGGCACTTAGCAGCAACCAAGAGAGTGATGAAACCTCTAGAGGTTTCTTGGAGGTTGGCACCACATGGCAGCAAGGGTCTGTATTGTAGGCTGGACTTTTTTAAAAATAATTTAGCACTATTGTCAGTCAAGGTCAGTCCCCCATAACAACGAGTGGCATTTATGACAGCAGCCCAACAAGGTAACAGATGTGGTTAGCAATGGCAGAGGCAAGGAAAATCGGGGATAGAAACAAAAGACAAAATCAAGAGCAGAGCTGGCAAACAAAGCCAGGAGTCATCCCTCAGTACATGCAGAATAAGACATCAACTACAATCCACAGCAATCCAGATATTAAGGCTTGGGTTTAGGGAAGTTTAAGACTCTCAGGGTTCAAAACAGGACTACTGTTCACACTAAGCTATACACTCTGAAAAGCGAGGAGTTAAAAAGGCACTCTAATGAGCCCAATAGCATCCTCCGGTGTGCTGGGTGCCAGGTGGGATGTCAACAAGCTACTTGCCTTGGTTTGGCTGTTTAGCTACAGTACTAGGGAAGTAGATTAAATCTTTGCCCTGGGTGAAGTAAAGCCTAGCAACAACTATTTGACCCTCCCAAGCATTCAGAACAGAGGCAAAGAGGTTGAATAATACAGCAATCATGGGATTTCATGAGATGTGGGGTATAGGGCCAACAGGATAAATGGGGATGGGTAAGAGTATACATACTGGGCAGAAAAGTGCTTCCAATACAGAACTGTAATTTAAGTCTTAATATCCTTTCATCTACAGGACACAAATGACACTTATATCATATATGTTAATAAATCCAAAGAATACTTAAAAGGGACAAAATTCTTCTAGGTTGTGAGTGCCAGGGGAAGTTTCAAAGTTTGAAGATGAAGATCTAAAATAAGAAATTAACAAAACCACAGCAGATGTCGATGTCAAGGTCCAATACATATACTTCAGTAAAATACAATTATCACTGTTATGAGGCTTCACAAACTTAGCTCTAATAACAATTCATCTAGAAAAAAAAAATCCATTCTTGCTGCTGTAATACTTCGAACAAAGAAATGCACTTTTTATTATCTTTCATGTTCATTACTAGATGAATGTCCAGTTGCCGTTTCCTACCATTTATCGATGTTGTTATCTGTAAAACGTTCAAAAATCCGTTCTTGATGAAGATAGATACATATATACTGTATACAGATGTAGCCGTCTTTACCTTGACTTTTAACGCATTAAATAAACAATGGCTAGATCCCTTATCTTGACTTTTTCAATGACTTTTCATTGGCTTCTGTTGTGTGATATCGCGCTGCAGCAAGTTATCAGAATCAAGTTAAAGATGGCTATAGCCGTACATATATATATGCGCACAATATCCTGACCCTGGATGGAGTTAGGACCTCCGATGCGGCCGTAGAAGAGGGTAAGTTTAATACCACTGTCTGCTGGAGCTGATGGGTCAACAAATCATCAGCAAAAGCTGCTGTGCGTGTAAGAACCAACCTTAATTCCCTGGACCTGAGGATCTTGTCGTATCTTTTGAATTAAAGTTTCATTTACAAGAATAACCAAAGAGGGCGATAGAGGGCAACCCTGACTTGTACCATTATTTATGTTAAAAGCTTTGGAGAGGGTCCCATTAACCTTAATTCTCGCACTAGGATCCTTATATAACGAGAATATAGCTTGAATGAACATCTGAGGGACACCAAATTTCTGTAAAGTTGCTTCTAAATATGCCCAATTGGATCAAAATCCTTCTCGGCGACCGTGCCAAGAAGGACCAAGGGAATCTTATGTAATTTAGCATATTCAATCAGTTTAAGAACTCTACAAGTGTTATCTTTACCCTGTCTATTTCGAATAAAACCAGTTTGTTCACCACCTATAATCTTGGGAAGCAGAGGACCTAATCTAGCTGCTAAAGCCTCAGCCCATCACTGGATGTCTGTATTCAAGAGTGAAATGGGTCTGTAACTACTACAACATGTAGGATCCTTCCCTTCCTTAGGTAAGATTGTAATGTGAGCTTCTAACGCCTGTTTCGGGAGATTATCACCTCTGAGCAGGGAGTTACAGAGTGCAGTGAAATGAGGGAGTAACGTGGGCTTGAACCTTTTATAATATCCAACTGAAAAGCCATCCGGGCCAGGGCTTTTCCAGGAAGGAATGGTCCGTCAAAACTTCTAATTCAAGTTCCGTAAATGGATATGTAAGAGTTTCAAGATCATGACAATATATTTTTGGTAGGTCAATGGAATCTAAGAAATCAGAAATCTATGAAGTCTCATTCGTAACTTGTAGGGCAGATAACGAAGAGAACTGTAAATTATATAAATTATGATAAAGGGAATGAAAAGCTTCTGCAATGTGAGTAGTGTCTGAGACCCCTCCCCCCTTAGCCCTCTGGGATAAAGGTCTTTTCTTGTTGTTAGCGAACTAATGCAGTCATCATTTTATTACCTTTATCGCCATGAGCATATTGCTTATATTTTGAAATTTGAATAAGTTGGGCAACTTTAACATATGTCTTTTACTTTATCCCTTAGGCTGGGTTCACACGACCATGTTACGTCCGTAATGTACGGAACGTATTTCGGCCGGAAGACCCGGACCGAACACACTGCAGGGAGCCGGGCTCCTAGCATCATAGTGATGTACGATGCTAGGAGTCCCTGCCGCGCTGCAGGACAACTGTCCCGTACTGTAATCATGATTACAGTACGGGACAGTAGTTCCACGCAGAAGCAGGGACTCCTAGCGTCGTACATCACTATGATGCTAGGAGCCCGGCCCCCTGCAGTGTGTTTGGTCCGGGTCTTCCGGCCGAAATACGTTCCGTACATTACGGACGTAACATGGTCGTGTGAACCCAGCCTAAGGCCTCGTGCACACCGTTTTCACAGCCGTTTTTGACGGATCCGTGTGCCCGGTTTAGCGGCCGTGTGCACTCCCGTGTTCACTCCGTGTTTCCGTTTCTGAGCATGGTACTGTCCAGGGTGCTGAACAAGTTAATGGGCTGCACTGATCGGCGTTAACTCTTTCAGCACCCTGGACAGTACCATGCTCGGCGCTCGGAAAATACAATTTTAATGTAATAAAAAATAAATAAATAAAGTTCATACTTACTTTCCTTGAGTCTGGCCTCCAGCGATGACGTTTCATCCATGTCGCCGCTGCAGCCAATCACAGGCTGTAATAGCGGTCACGCACGTCAGGATGACGTCAGAAGGCCAGCCTCCAGGGATGACGCTTCATCCCACGTGACCGCCTCTGCAGCCAATCACAGGCTGCAGCGGTCTCTGCAGCCAATCATTGGCTGCAGCGGCCTCTGCAGTCAATCACAGGCTGCCGCATCAGAAAGGAAGGCTGGACTGGAGGAAGAAGAGGGACTCATCACCAAGACAACGACCGGGTACGTATGAACAGATTTTTATTTTATTTTTAATCAGCAGCCTCTTTTCTCTATCAGTGATTGATAGAGACAAGTGGCTGCCGATTAGTGTAATATTTCTGTAATGTTTTTCTGCCCGCCTGGCCGCTTCTAGGCAATGGCTCCATCACACACGGACGGCACACGAATGCCTTCCGTGTGCCTTCAGTTTTTTTGACGGCCCCATTGACTTGCATGGGCCTCACAGTCACGGAATCTCGGACCAAAGTAGGACATGCTCTACTTTGGATCGGAACGGAGTAACGGGACCGTCAAAAAAAATGAAGTGTGCATGGCCCCATTGAAATGAATGGGTCAGTCTGCTAGCCGTCAGAAAAACGTCTAGCACCCTGAAGGAAAAAACTGAAGTGGGCATGGGGCCTAAGACCAGTCTGTTCCGTTAATGAGGAGATGGCCACTGTCTTCTTATGTACCCCCCTCTAAAACAGACATCTGTGAAAACAGGGTAGTAGTAAGGCATTGGTCTTTTTCTTTATATGTGACCCTAAAGAAATAAGTTCACCTCTTATTACCGATTTATGGGCCTCCCATAAAATCGGAGTTGAGATCGAGTCTGAGACATTATGTGCAAAATATTGAGATAAATTGTTGTCAATAATCTGAGCATAAGACTTATCAGCTATAAGAGTGTCATTGAGTCGCCAACACCAATCCCCTTTAGGAACACCCAATAAACTTAAGGACACCGAGATCGGGGCATGATCCGATAACAAAATATGGCCTATGTCCGCTGTGCGAACTAAGGAGGTATACTTCTGTGAGAGAAAAATATAGTCCAATCTATGATACGTATTGTGAGTGGGTGAATAATAAGAATAATCCCTAACGGTGCATTAGTCTCCAGACACCAATCAAGTGCAAGGAATTCAAAGCCCTGTTCAATTGAGCTAATGTATTATACGAAGCATGCTGTGACCCTGATCTGAATTTAGGGGTAAATTCAGATCTCCTCCTACCACTAAAATCCCTTCAGAAAATTCACGCAAGATGTTCAAGGTCCGAAAGAGCCAAAAAAAACTGTCCAACATTAGGGGAATATAAATTAGCAAAAGTATACACTGCGTTACCTATTTTCCCCTTTATAAACAAATATCTACCTTCTAGATCTTTCATTTGCTCTAGCAACGAAAACGGGGTGCATTTATGTATGGCTATACTGATTCCTCTGGCCGCAGAATGATAGGGGCAAAATCTCTGGAAGGGAGAATAGGAATTTTATCTTGTTTAAAATGTGTCTCTTGTAAAAGAACTAGGTGCGCAGACTGATTTTTCAACAATCTAATAACTTGACTTAGTTTCTGTGGCACATTCAGACCCCTCACAATATGTGACACTATCAGCCATCTCTCATAAGAAACCACCATAACAGCAACTTATTCCACATGACATGACAGGAAAAATATATAACCGCAAGAAGTGTAAATAACCCTGCTCCATATAGGAATAGAACATTAACTGTGGAGAAGGGTGCAGTTTCAAAAGCATGAAACACAATCAGCTTCTCCTTAAATGAAGGAGAAGTACATAGACAAGGAAATAATTGGGGGTGGGGGGTCACTAGAGAACACATGAGATTGACCTCTGGGCATGACAACCCAAACCTCAACCCAAGTAGCTTGTTATACCACTACATTATAACAGACAGGACATTTCCAGAGTGCAGCGATAATACAATATACAGACATATGTGAGAACCAAGAAACAATCGGTAATCAACTTATAACATTTTAAGTATGACTAGAAATCTCCCTAACCCCCATGCAGGAGTGTGCAAACAGGGAAAAACTCATCAGCTAAGAGAAGGACTGAGGAGACACGGAAACTTATAATTACTATGAAGTAACCAAGAACCCTCAGGTCGAATCTTTGATTCGTGAAGGTATGTTTCTTTCCTCTCGGAAAGCGATGACCGGACACCGTCTTCCAGAGTTCCACATCATTTAAAGTAGGTATCTTGGGTGCTTGTGCTAGAGGAAGCCAGGAAGGAATGTCCATGGGTTGCAAACCAAGCAAATCCCAGGCAGTACGGAGATCTTCTGGTCTACTAATCACAATTTGCTTATCGTGTTTAGTGATCGTCAAACCAAAAGGATATAACCATCGAAACAGAATATTGTTAGCTCTCAAAGCATCCAGTAACTGCTTCAATATGCGACGTTTAGCAAGGGTTGAAGATGCCAAATCCTGGAATAAAAGTATAGAAGTTCCTTCATATTGTACACCTTCAGGTGTCCGTGACGTTTTTAGAAGCGCTGCTGTATCTACATAGCTGAGTAATCCACAAATTACGTCCCTGGGTGGATCCTTTGAACGTGGTTTAACCCTCAAGGCACAATGTATGCGTTCAATGCGAATCGAAGCAGCTCTTTCTTCTCCCAATATAGAGATAAAAATCTCATGGGCAACTTTAGGCAAGGCCTCATGGGCTATGGATTCCGGAAGGCCGCGAATCCTGACATTCTTGCGGTGACTTCTATTTTCCTGATCTTTAGCTTGCAACAAAGCCATATTAATGTGGTCATATTGTATGTGAAAAGTCTCTTGAACCACCTCCCCAAATTTGGCAACTTCAGTGTGCGCCGATTCTAACATGTCAACCCTGTCCCCAATATGGCGTAGGTCAGCTTTTATATCTGCCAAGTCTTTGGCTGAGGGGCCCAGGGCTTTGAAGATGACTCTCTTGATGAATCCTCTAGACACAGGGGCATAAGCAGACTCCCCTCTTGCATTGGAGGGGTCTCCAGTACTGCCAGCATCAGAGTCTTCCTCAGCAGCATGGCCGCTTGCCGAGTCCAGCGCCATCTTGGATGTTCGCATCGGAGAGGGATCCAGATTCCTCCGCAGAAATTTGTCCAGGTCAGCTTGATTTTTCCCTGATTTCGGGGTACCTGTATGTTCCTTGCTCTTTTGTTTCGTGGTCCTCACCATTCTGGTGTGTCCTATCCAGCTATTAACTCAGGTTGTCAGGTAGAAGCGGGAGCTCTGGTTTAAGCCACGTTCTCCGCCCACAGTCAAGCTCCACCCCCTAATATTATACTGTGTAAGATTACTGTCTGCTGGGCCCGGTATCTAAGTTGAGGGGTTCCGTCTTGAGGTTTCTGTTGGGAAACCCCTCAACGACACGGCAAACTGAAACCTCAGCTTCCGTTTCCCTCACCATTGATTTCCACGGTGACAAAAACTTTGCTTAAGGTTTCCGTTTGTCACAGTTGTGACAGGGTTCTGTTGTTCTTGACGCAACCAATAGCATAGTCGACTACGCTATTGATTCCGTCAAAACAACGGAACCCTGTCACAATGGTGACAAACGGAAACCTTTAGCAATGTTTCCTTCACCATGGAGATCAATGGTGAGAAAAAACGGAAGCTGAGGTTTCAGTTCACCTTTCCATTGAGGGGTTACCCGACGGAAACCTCTGACCGAAGGGCAGCGGTGATGTGAACAGGCACTTACTAAAGTTTTATTTTTTGTGTTTGTGCTTTTTTAAAGGTTCGGTCATTGGACTATGTCAAATTCGAGTACTACTTCGATGACAGCTTTTTTTTAATTATCAATAAAATAATTACTGAGGTTTGTGTGGTGGTTTTTTATTTCAATAAACCTCTATTTTCTATGTATTTGTATTTTTTTAAAACTTTATTACTACTTTCTTAATAATAGCTGCTGACTGATTGACAGCGTCCATTACTAAGGCGGGGCTTAGTGTTAACCGAGTGCAGAGGCTAACACTAACCCCCATTATTACCCCAGTACCCACCACCACCAGGAGTTCCGGGAACAACCAGGTACGATCCAGTACCCGACCATCTGTAGAGATGGTTGGGCACTGGGGCGGCCGCAGGCTGGTATTATTAGGCTGGGAAAGGACGAACACAGTGGCCCTTCTCACCCTGGTAATGCTAGGCTGCTGCTGTGTTGTATATGACTGGTTAGAAAAAATGGGGGGGACCCCAACATAATTTTAAAAAAAAATGGTAAGAACAATGTGGGGTATCCCCATTTTTATAACCATACAACACAGCAGCAGCAGGCTAACATTACCAGGGTGTTTTTGGGCTTTCCCACCCTAGTAATACCAGCCTGCTGCCGCGCCAGTGCCCATCTATCACTACAGATGGTCGGGTACTGGATCGTACCCGGCTCTTCCCGGTACCCCTGGTGGCGATGGGTACCGGAGTAATAATGGGGTTAGTGTTAGCCTCTGAACCGGCTAACACTAAGCCCCGCTTAGTAATGGATGTTGTCAATTAGCCAGAGGCCATTACTATGGTGGTAGTAACAAAGTTTAGAAAAATACAAAGACATAGGAAAAATATTTTATTGAAATAACCACACAACCCTCGCTATCCATTTTATTGAGAATAAAAAACCTGCCGTTATCGAACTCGTCCTCAAATCCGAAGTAGTCCAACAACCAAACAATTATTACTCTTACCTTTCCTGGGTCCAGCGCTGGAGCCGCAATGTCAGCGAGCTGGGCCCTATATCTAATCCTATCATGTGTGATACTGTCTGCTGAGCCACTATATCTAATCCTATCATGTGTGATACTCTTCTGCTGAGCCACTGTATCGAATCCTATCATGTGTGACACTGTCTGCTGAGCTACTATAGCTAATCCTATCATGTGTGATACTGTCTGCTGAGCCACTATATCTAATCCTATCATGTGTGATACTCTTCTGCTGAGCCACTGTATCTAATCCTATCATGTATGATACTGTCTGCTGAGCCACTGTATCTAATCCTATCCATAACTATAGGGTCATAGTGCTATAGATGTTCTGTCTCCTATATACACATATACATACACACACACACTTTTTTTGGGGGGTGTATGTATTGGGGCTATTTCCCCTGATGTTTCAAGACCTTAGTGAAGCCCCTGGCTGCTAGTGCTGCATCGTTGGGTCACTTAGGAGACCCAGCGATGCAGCTGAAAGCTGCGGGCCGTCGGCCATGAGAAGTTTGGGGCGGGCCCAAGCAGTACCTTTACATCGGGGCCCATGAGCCTTTAGCTACGCCCCTGTCTACAAGTACAGCCAGATCCTTCTCAACATGTGACTCACCCAGTTTAGCTCCCTCTAGGATAGCAGCCGTTTTTCTGCACCCCTGGATGGTCACACCAAATATTGATTTGATTTCGATTTCTCTTGTTTATTCACTTTGCAATTTGTTAATTGATAAAAACAAAACCTATTAACACTTCTATTTTTGAAAGCATTCTTACATTGCAGAATTTTTCCACAATGCCTAAAACTTTTGCATAGTACTGTATATACAGAGCTAAAGAACCCATTTAGTAACTCTGCCTTCTCTTGATCTCCGTGACCAACTCCCCATTACCAATTTTGGTATTTGTTTTACTATCATTGGCCACCTGCCTTTCATTTTACTTGAAAATGCCTTCATAGAGGAGGTGAAACGTTGTCTTTCCATGTTGGATGAATAAATTCACTTTATTTTATTTGCTGCTTCACGTTCTCTTTTTTGGATGCCTTTCATTTTATATTTTTGCTGATTTTATTACCTTTTTACAGATTTTATTAAGCTCTTTGTAATTTACAAAGGCTACAGCTGTACCCTCAGATTTGTATTTTTCAAATTCCCTTTTTTTGTCATGTATCACCCCTTTCACAGAAGGTGTAAGCCATGTGGGGTTTAATTTCAGTAGTTTATACTTGTTACCTATAGGAATACATTTTACACTATAATTACCGAAAGTAGATTTTAAGATCTCCCATTTATCACATGTACAATTTATTTATCTTCCCAGTCTATATCCTGAATTGCAGCCCTCATCCTGGGGAAATTGTTCTTCTTAAAATTAAGAGTTTTTGCCCTCCCAGCCTGCGTTTGTTTTTTACAGTATAGGTAAAATATAACTATATTGTAATCACTGTTACCGAGGTTTTCACGAACATTGACATTCCCAACAAGCTCTGCATTATTAGAAATGACCAGATCCAACAGAGCTTCACCACTAGTCGGGTGTTCCACAAACTGGCCCATAAAATTTTCCTGCAACAGGTTGAGGAAATGTCTCCCCTTTGCAGTTGAAGCCGAACCATGACGCCAATTAATATCCCGGAAATTAAAATCTCCCATTATCACTACAGTACCCGCCTGTGCAGCCCGCTCCATCTGTTTATATAGCTGACCTTCCATCTCCTCAGTTATATTGGGGGGTCTATAGATTACACCAAGAGTAATTTTTTCAGTGTTTACCTCCCTTTCTAGTTCCACCCACAAGGTTTCAACCTCCTCACAATCTTCACCCACTATTGTCTCTTTCACACTCGCCTTTATATCACTTCTCACATACAGACATACACCACCACCACCACCTTTCCTATTCACCCTGTCTTTCCGAGCCCAGTCATGTGAAGATTCTAGCAATGCTTCAGCAACACCAACTTTATCTATATGTTCCTCCAGTACCAAGGCCTCCATCTCTCTCATTTTGCTTGCTAGACTTCAGACATTTGTGAACATACACTTTAACTTGCCTTTACATTTTTCACATTCAGTGTCAGAAATGTTATTTTTTGATAAGAAAAAAAAACATGTCTGCCTTCTTCCAAGAACAATGCCACACCTACAGGTTGTGTGTGGTATTGCAGCTCATCCTCTTTCACTTCAAAGGAACTGAGCTGCAATTCCAGAAACAACACATAAACAGGTGTGGCTAGGGCTGTCCTTAGTATTTTTGGGGTGCAAAGCAAGGGTTTATGGTGCCCCCCCCCCTCACTTCCCAAAAATGCCCAATGTTGTGAGAATTCGACGGTACAGCATAGGCAAAGAAAGAAATAAAGCAATATGTTACGTTTTTATTTATTCATTTCATTTATTTTCTATTCTTTAATATACGTTTTTTTTTCATTTACTGTACAAATTCTATTTAAAGTATAGGACTTGTGCTGCGAAGAAGCGCATGTATAGCAGCTAAATGCTATGATACAATACGGGAAAGGTTTCTGCTTCTCAGCACATCCAGGAGTATTTTAGTTTATGGAGGTTGTTTCTCAGGGTGAAGGGGGAGTGCACCTGAATGTGGGCTGACCATAGAGGCACAATGTTACAAAATACAAAGCACAAAATAGCGCCGCCTCTAGGCATTTTTAAATGTCTAATGCAGACTTGGATGTGGCATAGGCATTGTGATGCAGGCTGGGACATGGCTTGGACATTGCGATGCAAGCTGGCACATCGCGTGGGCATTGCAATGCAGACTGGGACATGGCATGTGCAATGTAAACCAGGCTGGGAGATGGCATTGGCAGTGTAATGCAAGCTGGGACATGACAAGGTCACTGCCCATGCCATGCCCTGGCTTGCTTTACAAAATCCACACCATGCCACATCGCATCCTGGATCACTATGCCCATGCCATGTCCTAGCAGAGTGATATCATACAACAAAAGCCATTGAAAAGTCATTGAAAGAGTCAAGATAAAAGATATAGCCATTGTGTATTTAATGCGCAAAAAGTAAAGATAAAGACGGCTACATGGGTACCATGTCCCAGCTTGCATCATAATGACCATGCCATGTCATAGCCTACTTTGCAATGCGTATGCCATGTCCCAGCTTGTATGCAGGGCCGGCCTTAGGTTGGATGGCGCCCTGTGCGGGACTCTCTATTGCTGCCTCCTACACAAACCAGAAATGAACCACATATATAGACACGCACATACTAGAACATATATACTGTACATACATAAAGACAAATATTTAGACATACAGGCAAATATACATACACACATCTGGAATATATACAGTGAAGGAAATAAGTATTTGATCCCTTGCTGATTTTGTAAGTTTGCCCACTGTCAAAGACATGAAAAGTCTAGAATTTTTAGGCTAGGTTAATTTTACCAGTGAGAGAAAGATTATATAAAAAAAAAACAGAAAATCACATAGTCAAAATTATATATATTTATTTGCATTGTGCACAGAGAAGTAAGTATTTGATCCCTTTTGCAAACAAGACTTAATACTTGGTGGCAAAACCCTTGTTGGCAAGCACAGCAGTCAGACGTTTTTTGTAGTTGATGATGAGGTTTGCACACATGTTAGATGGAATTTTGGCCCACTCCTCTTTGCAGATCATCTGTAAATCATTAAGTATTCGAGGCTGTTGCTTGGCAACTCGGATCTTCAGCTCCCTCCATTAGTTTTCGATGGGATTAAGGTCTGGAGACTGGCTAGGCCACTCCATGACCTTAATGTGCTTCTTTTTGAGCCACTTCTTTGTTGCCCTGGCTGTATGTTTCGGGTCATTGTCGTGCTGGAAGACCCAGCCACGAGCCATTTTTAATGTCCTGGTGGAGGGAATTTGAGGGTACATGGCTCCATCCATTCTCCCATTGATGCGGTGAAGTAGTCCTGTGCCCTTAGCAGAGAAACACCCCCAAAACATAATGTTTCCATCTCCATGCTTGACAGTGGGGACGGTGTTCTTTGGCTCATAGGCAGCATTTCTCTTCCTCCAAACACGGCGAGTTGAGTTAATGCCAAAGAGCTCAATTTTATTTCTCATCTGACCACAGCACCTTCTCCCAATCACTCTCAGAATCATCCAGATGTTCATTTGCAAACTTCAGACGGGCCTGTACATGTGCCTTCTTGAGCAGGGGGACCTTGCGGGCACTGCAGGATTTTAATCCATTACGGCGTAATGTGTTACCAATGGTTTTCTTGGTGACTGTGGTCCCAGCTGCCTTGAGATCATTGACAAGTTCCCCCCGTGTAGTTTTCAGCTGAGCTCTCACCTTCCTCAAGATCAAGGATACCCCACGAGATGAGATTTTGCATGGAGCCCCAGATCGATGTCGATTGACAGTCATTTTGTATGTCTTCCATTTTCTTACTATTGCACCAACAGTTGTCTCTTTCTCACCCAGCGTCTTACTTATGGTTTTGTAGCCCATTCCAGCCTTGTGCAGGTCTATGATCTTGTCCCTGACATCCTTAGAAAGCTCTTTGGTCTTGCCCATGTTGTAGAGGTTAGAGTCAGACTGATTAATTGAGTCTGTGGACAGGAGTCTTTTATACAGGTGACCATTTAAGAAAGCTGTCTTTAATGCAGGCACCAAGTTGATTTGGAGCGTGTAACTGGTCTGGAGGAGGCTGAACTCTTAGGGTATGTTCACACGGCCTATTTACGGACGTAAATCGGGCGTTTTTGCCCCGAATTACGCCCGAAAATAGCGCCTCAATAGCGCTGACAAACATCTGCCCATTGAAAGCAATGGGCAGACGTTTGTCTGTTCACACGAGGCGTATATTTACGCGCCGCTGTCAAATGACGGCGCGTAAATTGACGCCCGCGTAGAAGAAGTGACCTGTCACTTCTTTGGCCGTAATTGGAGCCGCTATTCATTGACTCCAATGAATAGCAGCGCTAATTACGGCCGTAATTGACGCGGCGTTCAAGCGCCTGCACATGCCGGTACGGCTGAAATTACGGGGATGTTTTCAGGCTGAAACATCCCCGTAATTTCAGCCGTTACGGACCCCCGCCGTGTGAACATACCCTTAATGGTTGGTAGGGGATCAAATACTTATTTCTCTGTGCACAATGCAAATAAATATATATAATTTTGACTATGTCATTTTCTGTATTTTTTTTTAATATAATCTATCTCTCACTGGTAAAATTAACCTAGTATAAAAATTCTAGACTGCTCATGTCTTTGACAGTGGGCAAACGTACAAAATCAGCAAGGGATCAAATACTTATTTCCTTCACTGTACATACAGGAAATATATAGACGTACAGACACATACACACACACACACACACACGCATGCGAGCACGCACACACACACACACACACACACACACACACACAGAGGCAGATAAATACAAAGCACTAAGACACATTCAGAAACAGACTCATATATACCCAGTACAGATAACATAGTGATAACTCTCTGAGAACAGATAATGTAGTAGCGTTACCTGCAGTCCTATGTAACACAACAGATAACACAGTGACAACTCTCTGAGTACAGATAATGTAGTAGATGTTACCTGCAGTCCTATGTAACACCCCAGATAACACAGTTATAACTCTGAGTAAAGATAATGTAGTATATGTTACCTGCAGTAATATGTAACACCACAGATAACACAGTGATAACTCTCTGAGAATAGATAATGTAGCAGCATTACCTGCAGTCCTATGTAACACCACAGATGACACAGTTATAACTCTCTGAGTAGAATTAATATAGTAGTGTTACCTGTAGTTCTATGTAACACCGCTGATAACACAGTGATAACTCTCTGAGTACAGATAATGTCGTAGATGATAACTATACCCACAGACACATATAAACACACACACACACACACACACACACACACGCACACACACAGATGCATATATATAAGGGACAGCAGAGTATATAAGGGGCAGCAGAGTATAAAAGGGGCAGCAGGGTTTATAAGGGGCAGCAGAGTATATAAGGGGCAGCAGGGTATATAAGGGACAGCAGAGTATATAAGGAGCATCAGGGTATATAAGGGGCAGCAGGGTATAATAGGGGCATCAGGGTATATAGGGCGAAGCAAGGTATATAGGGGCAGCAGAGTATATAAGGGGCAGCAGAGTATATAAGGGGCAGCAGTGTACATAGGGAGCAGCAGGGTTTATAGGGGCAGCAGGGTATATGGGGGCAGCAAAGTATATAAGGGGCAGCAGGGTATATAAGTGGCAGCAGGGTATATAAGGGGCAGCAGCGTTTATAGGGGAAGCATAGTATATAAGGGGCAGCAGGGTATATAAGGGGCAGCATGGCATGTAGGGGCAGCAGGGTATTTAAGGGGCAGCAAGGTATATAGGGGCAGCAGGATATATAGGGGCAGCAGGCTATATAGGAGGTTGCAGGGTATATAGCAGGCAGCACAGATATCTTCATTTTATCTGTTCTACTTTAATATTGAACACACACTTTTACAAAGAGACATAAACACATGCAAAGACACACACAGACACACACACACACACACACACACACACACACACACACACACACACTCTGTAACATATACTTATACAAACACAGAGACACAAACTGTACACACAGAGACACATAATGTATACACACAGAGACACATACTGTATACACACAGAGACACATACTGTATACCCTCACATATGCACACATAGATACTCACCATCTCTCCTTGCTGACAGGATCACAGGTTTCTTGCAGGACGGGCTGTGGGCAGAGCTTCCTCCTCTTCTCTTGCTCCTCGGCTCTTATTTACTCCGTGTGTGAAACTAAGAGCAGAGCACAGAGTAGAGGCAGAGCCCAGTGGCACCCCCTACATGCTGGGAGGGTGCAGCACCCTGTGCGCTCCCACAGCTCACACACCTCTAAGGTCGGCACTTCTTGTGTCACAATGTGAATGCCAAATCCCAGCCAGCAATATTGCCCATGCCATGTCTCAGCCTGCATTACAATGAGCATTGTATGTTGTGATGCAAGCTGGGACAGGGCACGCGCATTGTGAAGAAAGCTGGGACATGGCATGGGCACAACATCCATGAAAACAACAATGAAACGAAAATTGTGCAGAGCTCCAAAAATTTAACTTTAGGGCTCATGCACACTTCAGTGATATTCTTCAGTGTGCTATCCATTTTATTAACGGATAGCACACTGACCCATTCATTTCTATGGGGTCATGCACACATCTTTTTTTTTTTTTGCAGATCCGTGTGTCCGTTCTGCAAATTATAGAACATGTCCTATTCCTGTCCGTTTTTGCAGTTTGGTCTCGCCTATTGTAGCCTATGGGCATCCGTGTTTTGACCGTTTTTTTGCGAATGGGTTGCCAGGCAACGTCAGGGCAGATTGATTTTTCTAGCATGCCACACAACATGGACGTGGATAGGCTGAGCTGTATGGTGCATGGCCATCCTGAATTATGGGATACATGCTCTGAATCCAACCATGACCACTACAAAAAGGATGCTGCATGGGAAGAAATAGCAAAGGAGCTAATACAGCATCGGTAGCAGGAAAACCGTGCACAGAGTCAGAAAATCAGTAAGTGAATGCTCCCATTTACCTTTGCTGCAAATTTTAAATTGATGGCCTATTCTGAGATTAGGCCATTAATATCTGCTCATTGGTGGTCCTACTCTACGCAGCTACGCAAATTAGCTTTTTAAAGGGCCACTGTGCTCATGCGTGAGCTGCTTCCCTTTTAATACTTACCTGCTTCGTAATGTGATTCGCCAACACAATTGTAGATGCTGTCTACATTATCGCGCTGCTACAAGTGTGTCAGAGATTCTAAGTACGGACCAGGTAAACTGAATACTTGCCCAATCTCCATGACCTCTTCAGTTGATCAGTGGGGGTGCATAGAGTTTTACCGACAATTATCAGAAATTGATGGCCTAGTTTCTGGATAGTCCATCAACTCTCCAGATTAACACTTTTTTTATTTCTAGTTCAAGAGATAAAGAGACGGTGGAATTCCAGTCATGACCAATTCCGACATGAGCAGTCCAAACTTGGAAAAGCGGTGAAGCTCAATCAAAAAAGCGGGCCTATATGTTTACCAGCAGCTTATGTTCCTCAAAGATGTCATGGAACGTCGTCCGTAAGTATTTTTTTATTTAGCAATTTTTAACAGTATTGTATTGCCAGTACTATTAAAAAATGGAAAAAAAATGTAGCAGTTACTGCTATGAAGGCAATATGTTAATTACCTTATGAAACTATCGTCATGATGTTATTACAGGACTAGTAGGTTGTGTGTAAATAATTACCACATATGTGACCATTACCACATATGGTCATTACCATATTTCTTGATCCCACTTGGGACATAGGGGGTTGTCCCGTCATAAGAAATAGATGGCCTATCCTCTGCAGATTTTCTTTTTTGAAGTGGCTGTGGCGCTCGTACGAGGCCTTCTTCCCCTGTATTCTTTACCTGCTCATAATGTCAATCGCACACACCCTTGTAGCGGCAATTTACAGTACAGTCTTCTCTTATTCAAGTGAATATTATTATTAATATAAATATTATTTACAGTAAGACAGCTAAGGATAGAAGTGGAAACAGCGTTCATACGAGCACCGCGGCACCTTTAATGTAGCTGATCGGCGTTGGTGCCTGTAGTCACAACCCTACTGATCAGATATGGATGGCCTATTCAGAGGATAAGACATCAATTTCTTATGACGCAAGGCCTAGTATGTTCATCATATTTTTATTGTACATAATATCATTTTGTATTTTTTTTCTGAACCAGGACAAGTGACAATCTAGAAGAGGCAGAGAAAGTGGACTCTGATGCCACCCAACTTGAGGAGCCAGAAGCAGAGACTCACTCTACTACAAGTAGCCACTCTCCTCTGGTCACAACGAAGGACACTTTGCAGCCATCCGCTTTTTCCGGGGTTGCATCCTACGTGTCATGCCCATGGCCGCGGGCCCTCAGGCTCACTCACCTCCTGACGGCCGCAGCCATGGAGCTGCGAGTGCTGGCCCCAGCCTCCTCCTCAGGAGACGCCAGCGCTCACTTCCGCTTACTTCGGCCAGGTCCCGTGGAGTGCGCATGCACGCTCGTGCACGCTCTTGAAGGCCAGCGCGCGCACCTGAGTTGAAGTCAAAATTAGCCCATGAGCACCCTGGACTATAAGAGGGGCCCAGCCCATTCCTGCCTTGCCTGATCGTTATTGTCCTACCTTAAGTTTGTCTAAGCAAATGGTCTCCTAGTGTTTTCCAGCTCCCAGTGTTTCCCATTCCTTCTGCCTGTAACCTGTATCCCGTGCTATCCTGGTCAAGTGCCGTGCTGAGCTGTAGTCATGTTGTGCTGAGTATCACGCCTGTCCTGCTAAACCACGCCTGGCGCCTGCCTGCTGCTTAGTCCGAGCCAAGCCTCTCTTGGTACTGTCTGAGCATCCACAGTTACACTACACAAACTATAGACTGTGACCTGTGTCCTGTCGGCCAGCTGCTATACCGTCAAGGTGGTACGGCCCAGTGGGTCCACGTACCCAACGTGACACTACATAGCTTCAAGAACCACTTTCCTGTCAAACTGGAAAAAAGTCTTGTGCCTATTTTTTGCGGTAGGTTTCTAAGGGTGTTTATTACTTTAGAAGTCAGATGGATTGGATTGCGTAGAAGGGATGTATCATTTATGTTTTCATGTAGAATGTTGATGGCCTATGACATATTGTGCATGGTCCAAGTACCGACACAATCCGGCCAATCATCTTTTGTTTATTAGCTCTGTTGGCCACTGAACGTGAGTGGATGTAACTTTGAAGTTATGGTGCCTGTAACTGACACCAGAGCTACTTAACGAAAGTCGATCAGCCTTTTGTGTCGTTAGTCAAACCTCCTCCAGTGTGTGATTGATAAATCGATTTAGCTTAAATGGGAACTATTCTTTCTTAAAATTTAGATATGTCATAGAGACATATCAAAATTTTGAATTGGTGAGGGTGTGAGTGCTGAAACCCCCACCGTTGCTGAAAGGAAGGTTCAGAAGTGCTCAGCTGAGCGATTTGCTCCTTTGACTGTGATCAGCGCTCATGGCCAGGCTGAAGATGGCTCTCATAGAATGCCTATGTAAGCCATATTAGGCTTGACAGGGATCATAGCTGATGGTGCAAGGCGCTCAGCTGAGCACTTATGCACATTTGTTTCAGCAATGCTGGAGGTATCAGCATTCACACCCTACCGTTCCAAAATTCTGATATGTCTGTATGGCATATCAAAAGTTTGATGAAAGTGTAGTTACGCTAAATAACTTTTTCATGCGTTTATCCGCTATCCTGTGGATAATTAACTGATTTGTTGGGGGTCAATTACTGTTATCCCCATCAATCACAAGAATGAATTTCTGAAGTCCACATTGAATGGAGAGATGGCCATGGGTGTGTGTCGCTGCTCCATTCTACTTTTTTGGACTGCCTGAGAGAAGCCGAGTACAGCGTTTGTCTTTCTCTTCAAACAGTTAAAGAATTTTGAATTGATCTTTAATTTTGGTCATTCTGGTTTACATTTATTTAATTAAAAAAAACAATAAAAAAATTAAAATTGCATGTACGCGCTCTGTTCTGTTACAGGACAACAGTCTTGTGATTGGTGGGGTCACAGCGATTTAAACCAATATGTTACCCAACCCACAGGGTAGCGGGTAAGTTTATAATACCCTCTTTTGATTAACACATAATGAGGTACTTCTTTGTATTTTTGCCAAAATCTATTTTTGTTTGCTGTACCAAAATATGCGCTGTCAAAACCAAGTACTACATATATATTTTTTTTAAATTATTTCCTTTAATTTTTTTTAAAATAAATAAAAATAAAACATACATAATTTTGCCAAAAATATTTAAGCTCGTAAGCCCACGTCAAGGGTCCTCATTCTCTTATGTGTCCCTACACTAACCAACAAAATGGGACTAACTAATTAACTGAATCAAACATTCCAGAAAATTAAATATTCAACGAGCAGCACTGATAGAGTCCTACTGTCAGGGGACTGCTCCCTCAGGGATCAGGAAATAGGCTGCATAAATTTACCGGATAGCCAATCCTGACGCTCCAGGTCTTCAATGTAGCGTCTGATCTAGAGGGACCGCTGCAGTACTGTATTGTTAGAGATCCGTGTCCAAACAAGTATCGTGAATCCTGGTGAATCCAGTATCACACACACTTGTGTCACCAGGGTCACATTGTCCAGATCCATCTGGATGGCAGACATAAGCCCTCTCCATTTATGTGATAAAATCCAGAAAACGCACTCCACATATCAACGTGCACGTGTCAGACGATAATTAAAAACGCGCCTCCTGTTGTCCAAACCTTGCCTCGGGAATGATCGAATTATGTGCAGTGAGAGTGCAAAGCCTTCGTGAGCCACAATAACAAATGGCGGTCCAGAAGATCCTGGTAGTGGTCTGGGTTCCGGCAGGGAGAGCTGATTCGATGCTCCCATAGGCCCCCGATATCCACAAATACAAACCTCTAGTTGCTGTCAGTCAAGGTCAACAGCACTACAGAGAAAAACTGCTTATAATTAACCCCTTCCTGCTCCTGGACATACTATTATGTCATGATAAGCGCATCGTTCCCGCTCCATGACAGAATATTATGTCCTGCATGAAACATAGTGCCGTTCATACCGGGCGCGTTCATGAGCTGTTATAGCTGTTTCATACAGCAGGCTATCACAGCTCAGTGGGCAGGGACCGATCGTGGTGGTCCCCGACGATTAACCTATTAGAAGCCACGTTCAATAGCGATCGCGGCTTCTTAGGGGTTAAAGCACCATTGACGTTGCTATGCCATTTATGGAAGCCTAGTGGGTCCTGACAAAGTCTGACAGCTCTAATGTGCTTCACTGCGCATGTAGTGCAGTCTATTAGAGTAGCGATCAAGGCCTCCTACCCTCAAGTCCCCTAATGGGAGACAATAAAAAGGTTAAAAAAAAAGTTGTATAAAAAGAAAAAAATTTAAGTTTAAAAGTAATAAAAGTAAAAATCCCCCTTTTTCCCTTACCAGTCCTTTTTTATAAAAAAATAATAATAAATAAATAAACTATACATAATTGGTATCGCCACGTCCGTAACGGCCTGAACTACAAAACTCTTTTGTTATTTATCCCACGCGGTGAACGCCGTAAAAGAAAATAATAATAAGCCATACTAGAATCACAATTTTTTGGTTACTTCACCTCCCAAAAAACGGAATTAAAAGAGATCAAAAAGTTGCATGTACCCAAAAATTGTACTGATCAAAACTACAGTTCGTTACTCAAAAAAAGTCTGCTTTCATGATGGAAAAATAAAATAGTTATGGCTCTTAGGATATGGCAACACAAAAGTAAATGATTATTTATAAAAAGTATTTTATTGTGCAAAAGCCATGACATAAAAAAACCTATAAAGGTATGGTATCGCCGTAATCGTATCGCCCTGCAGAATAAAGGAAATATGTCATTTATAGCGCACGGTGAACGCTGTAAAAAAAGGAATAAAAAAAAAATAGTAGAATTGCTGTTTTCTAGTCAGCACGCCTGTTAAAAAATAGAATAAAAACGAATCAAAAAGTCGCATGCATCAAATGAAAACTACAATAAATTCCTCAAGGGGTCTAGTTTCCAAAATGTGGTAACTTTTAAGGGGTTTCCCCTGTACTGGTGCCTCAGAAGCTCTGCAAATGCGACATGGCGCCCAGCAAAGTCCACATGGAGCCCTGCCGTTTTCCAACCAGCAGTTTATGACTACATATGGGATATTGCCATAATTGGAAGAAATTGCTTCTCAAATGTTGGCATGGTTTTTCTCCTTTATTCCTTGTAAAAATTAAAAATGTGTAGCTTTTATCGGAAAAATATGTGATTTTCAATTGCACAGCCTAATTCCACAAAATGCAGCAGAAAACCTGTGGAGTCTAGATGCTCACTATACACCTCGATAAATTCCTTGAGGGGTGTAGTTTGCCAAATAGGGTCACTTTTGGGGGTTTCCACTGTTTTGGCACCACAAGACCTCTTAAATCCTGACATGGTGCCTAAAATAAATTCTAATAAAAAGGTGGCTCCAAAATCCTCTAGGTGCTCCTTTATTTTTGAGGCCAGTGCTCCAGTCCATTAGCACACTAGGGCCACATGTGGGGTATTTCTAAAAACTGCAGAATCTGGGCAATTAATATTGAGTTGCGTTTCTCAGGTAAAACCTGTTTTACAGAAAAAAATTGAATAAATAGGATTTTCTGACAAAAAAAATAAATTTGTAAATGTCACCTTTAGGCTGGATTTACACGAACGTGTGCGTTTTGCGCACACAAAAAACGAGGCATTTTGAATGCGCAAAAGGCACTTAACAGCTCCGTGTGTCATCACCATATGATGCGTGGCTGCGTGATTTTCACGCAGCCGCCATCCTTATGACACTATGTTTGTAAACAGAAAACCACGTGGTGCTTTTCTGTTTTCATTCATACTTTTTACTGCTCTTGCGCGAATCACGCGCGTCACACGGTAGTGCTTCCGTGTGCTGCGCGTGATTTTCTCGCACCCATTGACTTCAATGGGTGCGTGATGCGCGAGAAACGCACAAATATAGGACATGTCGTGCGTTTTACGCAGCGGACACCCGCTGCGTAAAAATCACTGACTGTCTGCACGGCCCCATAGACTAACATAGGTCCATGCGAGGCGCGTGAAAACCACGTGCGTTGCACGGACGTATACCACGTTCCTCTAAATAAGCCCTTAAAATTACTGTGAAACGCCTGAAGGGTTAAGAAACTTTCTGAATGCTGTTTTGAATTCTTTGAGGGGTATAGTTTTTTAAATGGGGTGTTTTATTGGGGTTTCTAATATATAAGGCGCTCAAAACCACATCAGAACTGCACTGGTACCTAAAAAAAAGGCTTTTAAAATTTTATTAAAAATATGAGAAATTGCTGCTAAAGTTCTAAGACTTGTAACGTCCTAGAAATATAATAGGATGCTCAAAAAATGATGCAAATATAGTGTAGAGATATGGGAAATGTTAACTAGTAACTATTTTGTGTAGTATTACTATCTGTCGTACAAGCAGATACATTTAAATTCAGAAAAATGCAAATTTTTCCAAATTTTCTCTAAAATGTGCTATTTTTTTTACAAGTAAACTGAATATATTGACCAAATTTTACCACTAACATAAAGTCCAATGTGTCACCAGAAAACAATCTCAGAATCTCTTGGATGAGTATAAGCATTCCAGAGTTCTTACCACATAAAGTGACACATGTTAGATATGAAAAAATGGGCTCTGAGCCTTAAAGAGGCTCTGTCACCAGATTTTGCAACCCCTATCTCCTATTGCAGCAGATCGGCGCTGCAATGTAGATAAGAGTAACGTTTTTATTTTTAAAAAACGAGCATTTTTGGCCAAGTTATGACCATTTTTGTATTTATGCAAATGCAGCTTGCTAAAGTCCAACTGGGCGTGTTTAAAGTAAAAGTCCAACTGGGCGTGTATTATGTGTGTTACATCTGGGCGTGTTTACTTCTTTTACTAGCTGGGCGTTCTGACGAGAAGTATCATCCACTTCTCTTCACAACGCCCAGCTTCTGGCAGTGCAGACACAGCGTGTTCTCGAGAGATCACGCTGTGTCGTCACTCACTTCCTGCCCCAGGTCCTGCATCGTGTTGGAAGAGCGAGGACACATCGGCACCAGAGGCTACAGTTGATTCTGCAGCAGCATCGGCGTTTGCAGGTAAGTCGATGTAGCTACTTACCTGCAAACGCTGATGCTGCTGCAGAATCAAATGTAGCCTCTGGTACCGATGTGGCCGACACGATGCAGGACCTGGGGCAGGAAGTGAGTGACGACACAGCGTGATCTCTCGAGAACACGCTGTGTGTCTGCACTGCCAGAAGCTGGGTGTTAACGAACAGAAATAGATGATGCTGATTCGTCAGCATCATACACTCCCATTCCTAACGCCCAGCTAGTAAAAGAAGTAAAAACGCCCCAATGTACACACATAATACACGCCCAGTTGTACTTTTACTGTAAACACGCCCAGTTGTACTTTTGCAAGCCTCATTTGCATAAATACAAAAATGATCATAACGGCCAAAAATGATAGTTTTTTAAAAATAAAAACGTTACTGTAATCTACATTGCAGCGCCGATCTGCTGCAATAGCAGATAGGTGTTGCAAAATCTGGTGACAGAGCCTCTTTAAGGCCCAAACAAGGCTGCATCATTAAGGTACCTGGAGCCTGAACGAGGTGGCTTCCTAACACAAATGTGTTTTCCATCCAGCGACGTGATGCAGTTTGGAAACTGCATGGAATCCATCGGCAATTTAGAGTCAGTCTTCTGTCATTTGGTGTGGCATCATCGTCTACCCGAGTAGATGCCAGATTGTCTCTCAGGAACTCGAAGTGCAGAGACGCAAAGAAATTCCATGTTACCAGGAATCTGCAAAAGGGAAAAATTAGAAATAATACATGCCAGGATTTTGCAAAGGGGGCATTTACGTTTATGCTAGCTCTTTTAGGTTGATATGGTGGGATTTTGCAAGGGGGCATTTACAGCTATGCTGGCTCTACCAGGGTGGCATGGATGGATTTTGTAAAGGGGACATTTAAATTTATGCTAGCTCTATCATGGTGACATGGTGGGATTTTTCAAAGAGGGCCTTTCCGTCTGTGCTAGCTCTATTAGGGTTACTTGGCGGGATTTTGCAAAGTGGTCATTTATGTTTAAGCTAGCTCTATCAGGGTGACATGGCGGGATTTTGCAAAGGGGGCATTTGCGAGAGAAAGACAGCGCCTCATATATGCGTCCTAGAGAGTAATTCCAGGAAGCATGGCCACCAGCAGAAAGTCGAAGGTGTTCATGGACATACAGCAAAAATTTTGTCATTTTTCCGGGTACTGCCAGTGGTCACGGTAGAGGGTATGGAAATGCTCAAACAGTTCCCTATGTTGTGAAAGCTATAGAAAATTGTGCCAGAATGATCACGTGACCTTTCTATCGGTTGTGGGATAGGACAAGTTGAGGTAAATTTTCCTTCCTTACGTTATTTTTGCGGACCGTGAAATACGGATGCAATACAGACACAAAACATGGAGCAACAGTCAAGGATGTGTGTATGAGGCCTAAGGCCTCATTCACACGAGCGTGAATAACGTCTGTGTGCTGCGCATGGAAATCACATGCAGCACACGGAACCCATTGATTTCAATGGGGCCGTTCACACATGCGTGAGTTTTCACTGCATGTCCTATATTGGTGCGTTTTCACACACCTACACGCCTATTGAAGTCTATGGGTGCGTGAAAACCACGGACTACACATGGATGCACATCCGTGTGCAATGCGTGCTTTGCTCATCAATTCGATTGAAAATGAAAAATAAATAACAAAGATGTGCTTTGCAAGTGCGTGAATAACGCATGCCACTCGCAGAGCACACTGATGCATGACGCAACACACACGGACCA
Organism: Rhinoderma darwinii; assembly: GCF_050947455.1. Classification (NCBI taxonomy): domain Eukaryota; kingdom Metazoa; phylum Chordata; class Amphibia; order Anura; family Rhinodermatidae; genus Rhinoderma; species Rhinoderma darwinii. The sequence continues at coordinate 105,851,959 of NC_134689.1, forward strand.
GATTCACGTGTGTTTTTCATGCGCGTGAATATAATACGCTCGTGTGAATGGGGCCTAAAGGTTATAACACACCTAAAATAACAGGTACAGGGGTCACACTATATCAGACATTAGACTAAACTACTGAAATAATTGTGAAATAAGCTTTATATTATCAAATAATAAAACATTACTTTACTATGGCCGAATAATATAAAAAAAAATTAAGACACAACAAAAAAATCAGGAATGTGAAAAATATTAAAATCACAATGCCCAGCCATGCCCAGTGTTTTTTTTAACTTGCATGGTCTTCACTTGTCCTCCCTTCACAGACGTTACATGTAGTCATTTTCTCTTCTCTTCAGGCGCCAGCCCGGTGATCAAACGACACTTTCTGTCCATGTTAAGTGATTTGCGTGGCTTGGTGTAAGATGCCACTTTTCTCTCCTTAGAGCAACTCCTGCGCAACTCTGAGCAACTTCTGCGGGTTTAGGATGTGCGGGGTCCGTGGCACAAGGAGTGCCCCAGGTGTGGAGATGTATCTGGACGAAAGCAGCCATGTTAACTAATCATGTACTACCACTTTAAGTCAAGACACTATCAGGCAGATCAAGTATATAATAGAATAAGCTTATAAAAGGATATGGAATGAAACTGAAGTTGCCCAGCAGGAATAATATATAACCAAACTGAGAGTATGAAGCTATTGGTGTTTTATGGCAGGTATAAAATAATGGATTGCTCACAGCACAGGGTAGATATATGTTCACATCAATGGTTTAATCAATGGCTTTAATAAGCAGTATATATTCTCTCTGACTGAGTAGATGTTGAAATATATAACTGTTCCCTATAGCAAACGGCAGTAAATAAAATGACCTGGTGTATTTAATACCAAAGTCCAATTTTCAGAAACCAAAATAAACCAAAATGCTATATTAATAATTTATATTAATAATGACCAGGCCATTTTGCGCGTGCTATCATCCCCGAATGTCTGCTGTATCTTACAGCTGACAACCTGTTGTAATGGCGGGGACAAAAGTTAGCTCCGATCCCCGCCGTTAACCCCTTAAATGCAGCCGGCAATAGCGATCACTGCATTTAAAGTGTTTGTAGCTCATCGGCACCCCAGCAATGAAATTGACGGGGAGCCGGTGCCTGCAATGGCAACTGGAGGCCTAATACTGGCCTCCTGGTCTGCCTAGTACGGAAGTCTTTCAGGCCCTGCACGGAGGCCTAAAAGGCTTCCCTGGCCGACGGCAAGATGGTGCAGGCTCAGGAGCTGAGTCGGCGGCATCAGCGGTGTATGTCAGCTGTATGTTACAGCTGACATCCACCTGTAACGGCAGTAACCGGAGCTAGCTCAGATTCCTGCCATTAACCCCTTTGATGCAGCGATCGAAAGCGATCACTGCATCTTAGTGGTTGGCAGCAGATCAGCAGCGCTGCCATGTGATCACAGGGCTGCCGACTGCTGCTATGGCAACAGGAGACCTAACAATGTCCTCCTGCTCTGCCATTACTGTAGCCAATTAGTCCCTACCCGAAGGCGAAGCCTAATCGTCTTGCTGTCTGTGAATAACTGACAGATCTAATACATTGCACTACATAGGTAGTGCAATGTATTAGAAAAAAAACAGACAGTTGGACCTTCAAGTCCCCTAGTGGGACAAAAAAAAGTGTAAAAAAAAAAAAATGAAAAAAAAGATGTAAAAAACATAATAAAAGTTTCAAGTGATAAAATAAAACACAATCGCCCTTTTTTACTTATCAAGTCATTTCTTATTGGAAAAAATAAATAAACCATACATATTTGGTATCACCGCAATCGTAACGGCCTGAACTATAAAAATATTATTTTACTTATTCCATGTGGTGAACAAAGTAAACAGAAATGTAAAAACCAATGCCAGAATTTCTGTTTTTTGGTCATTTTGCTCTACAAAAATGTAAATAAAAAGTGATCAAAAAGTCCCAAAAATGATTTTATTGTGCAAAAAGTCGTAAAACATAAAGTGCTATAAATTTGGTATTGCCGGAATCGTACTGACCTGCAGAATTAATTTAACATGTAATTTATAACGCATGGTGAACGCTATGTAAAAAAAAGAAAACTAAAAACCTATGCCAGAATTGCTTTTTTTTTGTCACATTGCCTCTCAAAAAATAGGATAAAAAGTGATCAAAAAGTCGCATGCACCCCAAAAATGGTACCAATAATACCTGCAGCTCGTCCTACAAAAAAACAGCCTTCATACCACGTCTATGAAAAAATAAAATTAGTTAAGGCTCCAACTAAAAAATATGCAGTTGTGCAGGCCCGAGGGGAACATTTCTCCTGTTTGAGGCCCCATACAAACGACCGTAGTTTGAAATACTGACTCTAAATACGGATCCGTAGTCATCAGCAAATCATCAGCAGGTTATCCGTATATACTGTACAGTGTCCCTAAATACGGTCCGTAGTGCATCCGTAGTGCATTCGTATATATGGATCCTGTAAAAAAAAAAAAAAGGGAGGGTACAAATTATGTCACAAACATATCCCAACTCATGTCCGAAACATGCTTAAAACGGTTTTCCCATGAAGGTCATTTATGACATATGGTTAGATAGATGCGGGACCCTCACTTATCTCTACAACGGGGCCCCCTAACCGGACCTGGGAGTCAGTGTGAGCATAAAAAACTAGAACAGGGTTTAGGGGACCCCGTTCTAGAGATAGGTGCGGGTCCCAGAGGTGGGACCCGCATCTCTCTGACATGTATGGCATATTATAAAAATGCCATAATTGTCCAAGTTGTATAAACACCTTATGGCCTGCATACGTGCAAAACAAAAACAAAAATACGAAAACATCATACAAACAGAACTTGTAATCATACATTACATGTACCGCTCACTTATAAACCAACACATTTATTATATGTAAACATAAAATAAATAAAAACACATAAGTTGTTTAACCCCTTAAGGACGCAGGCTTGTTTTGGCCTTAAGGCATCATTTACACGAGCGTAATATACGTGCGTGCGACGCGCGTGCTTTTCACGCGTGTCGTACGCACCTATATTAGGCTATGGGGCAGTGCAGACAGTCCGTGAGTTTTGCGCAGCGTGAGTCCGCTGCGTAAAACTCACAACATGTTCTATATTTCTGCGTTTTTTGCGCATCACGCACCCATTGAAGTCAATGGATGCGTGAAAACCACGCAGGTCGCACGGAAGCACTTCCGTTCGAACTGCATGGTTTGCGCAACAGCTGTCAAACCCTGAATGTAAACAGAAAAGCACCACGTGCTTTTCTGTTTACAAACATCCAAACGGAGTGTCAAAATGATGGCGGCTGCGAGAAAATCTGGCAGCCGCGTATCATACACTGATGACACACGCAGCTGTTAAGTGCCTTTTGCGCACGCAAAACGCCGCATTTTTGCGTGCGCAAAACGCACGCGCTCGTGTAAATCAGGCCTAAGGCTCAGAGCTCATTTTTCAAATCTGACATATTTCACTTTAAGTGGTAATAACGTCGGAATGCTTAAACCTATCCAAGGGATTCTGAGATTGTTTTCTCGTGACACATTGGGCTTCATGTTCGTGGTAAAATTTGGTCGATATATTCAGTGTTTATTGGTGAAAAATTGCAAAATTGTACAAAAATTTTAAGAAAATAGCATTTTTCTGAATTTAAATGCATCTGCTTGTAAAACAGACGGTTATACCACCCAAAATAGTTACTAGTTCACATTTCCCATAATTCTACTTTAGATTGGCATAGTTTTTTGAGCATTCTTTTATTTTTCTTTGACGTTACAAGGCTTAGAACATAAACAGCAATTTCTCATATTTTTAAGAAAATTTCAAAAGCCTTTTTTTTAAGGTACCTGTTCAGTTCTGAACTGGATTTGAGGGACCTATATATTAGAAACCTAGATAAAACACCACATTTTAAAATCTAGACCCCTCAAAGTATTCAAAACAGCATTTAGAACGTTTTTTTAACCCTTCAGGCCTTTCACAAGAATTAAAGCAAAGTGGAGGTGACATTTGCAAATTTCATTTTTCTTGCTGAATTTCAATTGTATTACATTTTTTTTCTGTAACACAGAAGGTTTTACCAGAGAAATACTACTAAATATGTATTCTCCAGATTCTGCAGTTTTTAGAAATGTCCCACATGTAGCTCTACTGCGCTCGTGAACTAAAACACAAGCCCCAGAAGCAAAGAAGGACCTAGTGCATTTTGAGGCCTCTTTTTTTATTAGAATATATTTTAGGCAGCATGCCAGGTTTGAAGAGGTGTTGAGGGGCCAAAACAGTAGGAATCCCCCAATAGTGAACCCATTTTGGAAACTGCACCCCTCAAGGAATTAATTTATGGTTGTTGTTACCATTTTGACCGCACAGTTTTTTCACAGCACCTATTTGAATTGGGCTGTGAAATGAAAAAAATGTCATTTTTTCCAATAAGATGTCATTTGTGATCAAAATGTCTTATTTTCACAGGGAACAAAATACCCCATTTTGTTGCCCAATTTGTCCTTAGTGTGGAAATACCCCATTTGTGGCGATAAACTGACGTTTGGGCCCATGGGAGGCCTCAGAAGGAAAAGAATGCCATGTGTTTGTTGGAGTCCAGATTTTGCTGGATTGGTTTTTGGGTGCCATGTTGCATTTGCAGAGCCCGAGAGGTATCAAAGCAATCGAAACCCACCAGAAGTGACCTCATTTTAGAAACTACACCCCTCAAGGAATTCAAATATGGTTGTTGTTACCATTTTGACCGCACAGTTTTTTCACAGCACCTATTTGAATTGGGCTGTGAAATGAAAAAAATTTCATTTTTTCCAATAAGATATAATTTTTGTTATCAAAATTTCATATTTTCACAGGGAACAAAATACCCCATTTTGTTGCCCAATATCTCCTGAGTGCAGCAATACCCCATTTGTGGCGATAAACTGCAGTTTGGGCCCATGACAGGATTCAGAAGGGAAGGAGCGCTGTGTGTTATTTGGAGTTCAGATGTTGCTGGTTTGGTTTTCGGGTGCCATGTCGTATTTGCAGAGCCCCAGAGTTATCAAAGCAATGGAAACCCACCAGAAGTTACCCCATTTTGGAAACTACACCACTCAAGGAATTCATTTATGGGTAATGTGACCATTTAGACACCATAGTTTCTTCACGGAACTTATTTGAATTGGGCCGGGAATTTAAAAAAATTTTTTTTTTCCAATAATATGTCATTTTAGCTCAAAAATTCTTATTTTCACAAGAAATAAAATACTACATTTTGTTGCCCAATTTGTCCTGAGTGCGTTAATACCCCATTTGTGGTAATACCCCATTTGTGGTGATAAACTGCCGTTTGGGCCCATGGGAGGGCTCAGAAGGAAAGAAGCGCTATTTGTTCTTTGGAGTCCAGATTTTGCTGGATTGGTTTTCGGGTGCCATGTCGCATTTGCAGAGCCCCAGAGGTATCAAAGCAATGGAAACCCACCAGAAGTGACCCCATTTTGGAAACTACACCCCTCAAGGAATTAATTTATGGGTGTTGTCACCATTTTGACCCCATAGTTTTTTCACAGAACTTATTTGAATTGTGCTGGAAATTAAAACAAAATTAATTTTTTCCAAAAATAGGTAGTTTTTGCTTAAAATGTCTTATTTTCACAAGAAATAAAATACGCCATTCTGTTGCGCAATTTGTACAGAGTGCAGCAGTGCCCCATTTGTGGTGATAAACTGCTGTTTGGGCCCATGGGAGGGCTCAGAACGAAAGGACCACCATTTGGCCTACTGGGGATTTTCTGGTGCGAAGTCATGTATGCAGAAGCCCCTGAGGTACCAGTACAGTTGAAACCCGCAAGAAGTGACCCGTTTTAAAAACTACACCCTTGAGGCATTCATCCAGAGGTGTAGTGAGCATTTTGACCAGAGACATACACCCCATAAACTGTAATGTTGGTTCTCACGGGTACGGCAATACCCTCAATGTGGCTGTTATCAGCTGCTTAGGCACACAGCAGGGCTCAGAAGGCAAAGATGAAGGGGATAAGCTGTGCGGAGTGCATCAGGGTATGTAAAATTGGGGTAAATTATAAACCAAGGGATGTATGATAAATTTTAAAACACTCTTTCATACAGAGCTCTGGTTTTTCGGGACACGCGTCACATTGATATATTGTGTCCTCCCTTATCCCCCTCTTATAGCAGACTTTGCACCTCTTTTTACTTTTTCCCTTCTTGCCAGTTTGGGAAACTTCTCCTGGAAAGTGTTGCCCTGGTACGATGTGTGTGGCCCCGCTTCCAGAAGTACTGGGTGCCCCCCCCTCCATGTCCCTAAAGATTAGGTTCTTGATAACCACCTCTTGAAATTCCAGGAAAGTTCCCATCTGGCCTGCACATCGACGTAGCACGTACACATTGTACAAAGCCATCTGTATGATGTGCACGGCCAGCTTCTTATACCACACCGCATGACGCTGTAGGGCTTCAGTACTAGATGTGACAAGTCCACTCCTCCCATGTACCTATTGTAGTCCAGGATGCAGTCTGGTTTGGGGGTCTCTGTACTGGTACCTCGTACAGGTACATGGGTACTGGTGTGGGCATCTCTCTTGTCTTGTACTTGACACACAATATGTTGCTGCTGGATTGTGCCCTGCTCTCACCCCTTCTTGTTTGCCCAAGCAGAGTCTTAGTGAGGCCTCTCAGATTTCTTCTAGCAGTGCCGCATGCCGCAGGACTTCTGGAAGCAAGGCAGTTGAAGAGTGGGACGCTGGTATAAAAATTATCCAGGTAGAGGTGGTAACCCTGGTACAGCAGTGGGTGCACCAAATCCCACACAATTTTTGCATTAACTCCCAGTAAGCTGGGGGGGGGGCATTATGGGGGTTGACTACTGGTGTCCTTCCCTTTATATATCCTAAATTTGTAGGTATACCCTGATGCACTCTCGCACAGCTTATACATTTTCACTCCATACCTTGCCTTCTTACCCGGCAGGTACTCGCGGAATTGAATCCTCCCTTTAAAATCTACCAAGGACTCATCAATAGAAATACACTTCTCGGGGGTGTATGCTTGGGAAAACCGGGCACTGAAATGGTCTAATAGGGGTCTCCGTTTATACAAACGGTCAAAACTGAGGTCATCTCGGTGTGGGCACGGCTCATTATCAGTATAATGTAAGAAGCGAAGTATTGCCTAATTTATTTATTTTTTTAGGTTCCAGTTCAGTTCTGAAGTTGCTTTGAGGGACCTATATATTAGAAACCCCTATGAAACACCCCACTTTAGAAACTAGACCCCTCAAAGTATTCACAACAGCATTTAGAAAGTTTATGAACCCTTTAGGTGTTTCACGGGAATTTAGAGCAAAGTAGAGGTAAAATGTACATTTTATTTTTTTTTGTCAGAAAACCCTTTTTATACAATTTTTTTTAATAACACAAACGATTTGACCAGAGAAACGCAACTCAATATTTATTGCCCAGATTCTGCAGTTTTGAGAAATATCCCACATGTGGCCCTAGTGCGGTAATGGACTGAAGCACCGGCCTCCGAAGCAAAGGAGGACCTAGTGGATTTTGAGCCCTCCTTTTTATTAGGCACATGTCCGGTTTGAAGAGGTCTTGTGTTGCCAAAACAGTGGAAAACCCCCAAAATTTACGCCATTTTGGAAACTAGACCCCTTGAGGAATTCATTGCAGTTTTCTTGGGGTTCATGCGACTTTTTGATCAGTTTTTATTCTATTTTTGTATATATTGTGGCATGGTGACTAAAAAACAGTAATTCTACTATTGTTTTTTTATTCTATTTTTTTTACAGCGTTCACCGTGCGCTATAAATGACATATTCATTTTATTCTGCGGGGCGATACGATACATATGTTTATTGTTTTTTTATGTCTTATGGCGTTTGCACAATTAAATACTTTTTGTAAAAATCATTAACTTTTTGTGTTGCCTTATTCTAAGTGCCATAACTTTTTAATTTTTCCATCAAGAAAGCCGTGCGACGACTTATTTTTTGCGTAACGAACTGTAGTTTCGATCAGTACGATTTTTAGGTACATGCAACTTTTTGATCTCTTTTTATTCCATTTTTTGGGAGGTGAAGTGACCAAACAATTGTGATTCTGGTACGGTTTATTATTATTTTCTTTTACGGCGTTCACTGCGCGGGATAAATAACGAAATAATTTTGTAGTTCAGGCCGTTACGGACGCGGCAATACCAATTATGTATAGTTTATTTGTTTGTTTATATATTTTTATTAATAATAAAGGACTGATAAGGGAAAAGGGGGGATTTTGACTTTTATTACTTTTGAAACTTTTATCTTCTTATTTTTACACATCTTTTTGTTAACTTTTTTTTTACTTTATTACTTTGTCCCACTAGGGGACTTGAGGGCAGGAGGCCCTGATCGCTACTCTAATACACTGCACTACATGCTTAGTGCAGTGTATTAGAGCTGTCAGCTACTCACTGACAGCAAGCATAGTTGGTCCTGACTTCGTCAGGACCCACTAGGCTTCCGTCGATGGCATAGCCGGACACCATTGTTTGGTGTCCGGTTGCCATAGTTACAATCGCCGGCCGCTATCATGTAGCAGGCCGGCGATTGTAGCTTAACCCCTAAAAAGCCGTGATCGCTATTGAACACGGCTTTTAAGGGGTTAATCAGTGGGGACACAGCGATCGGTCTCCGCTGTAGGAGCTGTGACAGCTGCTGTACGAGACAGCAGCTGTCACAGCTCCTGTATGTGTCGGGAGGACGGCCGAAATGGCCGTTACTCCCGCGACGTAATAGTCTGTCGCTGAGCGCTAACGATACGCCGCTGAGCGTTAAGGGGTTAACCAAATTTTAATTTACAACTAAAAATACAATTTTCATAAGAAAAACAAAATTACAGTTCAAAAAGATCTGGAGAACCGACAGCTGGAAGACTTGGTGGTGCTGTGGGGGGGGGGGGGGGATTTTGCAGATTCTGGTAGTACAGGGTCTGAGCGGAGTGATAATAGCTTCTGTAGTGCATAGGCCTTGGTGGTGGTGGTGGTGGAGTAGGCCTTCCAGACATAGTTGAGGCAGGGCTTTGTCCAATCATCTTGCTACGATGGTACTCTATGTCGGTATAAAGATCCATTGGGGAAGAACTTGAGATGAAGTCTTGCATCACCCCAAGTAGGGCCGTCTGGCAGTAGAAAAGCCTGTTGTAGGGCACCTGCTTCAGTTGCATTGCCAAAACCTGACAAAATGTCTCTTCAATGCACTCCTCATTGCGTCTTGACAAGTGTGCCAGCACCTGTGCATCGATCTGACTTTGACCATGCTTGCGACCTCTGGGTCTGGGTGGAATTGGGTCTCTCTGCTGTTCAGTTTCACCTTCCTGTGTCTGGGAGGGTAATAAAAAAAAAGCTAGCAATCTGCCATACAAACTCTACTAAAAATTTGCTAGCCCTAGTGACACACATATCTACGTATATCTGATGAATGGTAGTCTGCTATGTCGCAAAGATGTCTGTGCGACATAGCAGAGTTACATGCTTTCATAATTATAAAGAAATGTAAAAAAAAACAATAGAGGTACGGTTTCTTTGGCTTGGTACCGTCTCCACTCCTCTCCTTCATATTCAGTTCTCGCCTGTACTGATCTCTACAGGTGTTCCATCTTGATTTTGCGTCGCGGCCTGTGTCAAAAAAATAATAATCAAAACACACAAAAAAAAAATATATAAAGTACAGTGAAGTTTACCGCTCAGACGGCACTGGTAACAGTCCAATATCATTCAGTATGGGCTCTCTCCCAGAAAAATGAAGTGGACAGTCCGCAATCCAATGAGGGTGTGAATGGTAATTCTTATCCTTGTAGTTCCACCAAGCTCCGTATCGTCTCTCTCCACATTCAAAGAACTCCTGGTAGGAAAAGGATCTTATGTCTCTAATAGATGGAAAAAGGAAGACACATAGTGCAACACCCTCTGCAAAAAGATTGCTCCACGCCAAGTTTAATCCATACTCACAGAAGTAACAAGAAATAAAAGCATCAAGGTAAGTAAAAATCTTTAAAATTTCTAGGCAGCACGCCAAACACTCTCGCCCAGAGTGTTTGGCGTGCCGCCTAGAAATTTTAAAAATCTTTAAAATTTCTAGGCGGCACGCCAAACACTCTCGCCTAGAAATTTTAAAGATTTTTACTTACCTTGATGCTTTTATTTCTTGTTACTTCTGTGAGTATGGATTAAACTTGGCGTGGAGCAATCTTTTTGCAGAGGGTGTTGCACTATGTGTCTTCCTTTTTCCATCTATTAGAGACATAAGATCCTTTTCCTACCAGGAGTTCTTTGAATGTGGAGAGAGACGATAAGGAGCTTGGTGGAACTATAAGGATAAAAATTACCATCCACACCCTCATTGGATTGCGGACTGTCCACTGCATTTTTCTGGGAGAGAGCCCATACTGAATGATATTGGACTGTTACCAGTGCCGTCTGAGCGGTAAACTTCACTGTACTTTATATATGTTATTTAGGGTATTTGTTGGATCATACCCAATTTAGTTTTGCCTGCTCCGGTCTGAGAGAGATTTTGTGGGTATTTGAGCCAAGAGAAACCACCATTATATTTACACAAAAAAAAAAGAGGGTGGGGGGATTTAAGTTAAGTTTGGGGCAGGTTGTATAGTTACATAACATGGCACGCTGCTTTTTGGAGGCTGTTTCCCACTCCTCTTCATTGAGTTCTTGCACAATCTCCATCCATGCCTTGTCTTTCAGAAGGTTATCTTTGTACTCTTCTAGTCGTTGATCCCAGATCACCGGGAGGTCCTGGATCGCTTGGATCAGTTTTTCCACTAGTGCCCTGTTCATTGTCATTTTGTAGCTCCACAGTCTTCTGGCTCCTCGGTTTCTGGCTCCTCAGTTTCTGGCTCCACAGTTCTCCTCTGCTCTGCTGGACCAAAGTACAAGGCGGGAAAACCCCTGCCGTCACATAGCAATGCTTCCGTAATTACGGACGGCTACGGACGCACATCTGAAGCCTCCCGCAATTTTGGTCTTCCCCATAGACTTCTATGGGGGAGTCCATGCCGCTTTTCAGTCCATTAAAAGGACATATTCTATAATTTGCGGTTAATTTCTATGGCCCGGACACCTTCCCGTAAATTTTGGGAAGGTGTCCATGGTCAGTAGAAGTGAATGTGTCCGTATTTGCGGACCGTAATTGCAGTCCGCAATTACGGACACTTTTTACAGTCGTGTGCATGGGGCATTAAGCTGCGATTTATCAAGGCCCTAAAATGAGGGATTCAGGATGGGTAGGACTCAAACATATCTGCTGGAAGCGAGGGTGCCCGTATTATACCAGGACAACACTTCCCAGCAGAATTCCACAAACTGCAAAGGTGCGGAGTGTGGACCAAAAGGGATAAGAAAGGACACCGTTTATCAGTGTGACACTGGCCTGTGCATAAAGGATTGCTTCACAGTGTAACACACATCCATGGATTATTTTATTGTTTGGTTTTTTACCCCATTATTATACCACCTGACTATGCCCCTGATGTACTTTGCCCAGCTTATATATGCCCCCGCATTATAAACTAAAATGCCAGTAATACCCCATACAAATCTACTACCAAGCAAAATCCACGCTCCAAAAGTCAAATGGCGCTGCCTCCCTACTGTGACCTACAGTGTGCCCAAACAGCTGTTTACTTCCACATATATGGCAACGCCATACCCGGGAGAACCCTTTTAACAATTTTTGGGGTGTGTGTCTCCAGTGGCACAAGCTGGGCACAAAATATTTGCCACTGAAATGGCATATTTAGGGAAAAATTTAAATTTTTACTTTGCACCATCCGCAGCACAATCATTTATGGAAAGACCTGTGGGGTAAAAATGTTCACTACACCCCTTAATAAATGCCTTGAGAGGTGTAGTTTCCTAAATGGGGTCACTTCTCAGGTGTTTATTTTATTATTTCACATAAGAGCCTCTGCAATTGTGAACCAATACTTTGTAAATTGCCAAATTAGGCCTCGATTTTGCATGGTACCCTTTCACTCTTGTTCCCAATATAGGCTCAGATGATAATGTCTGTGCTGCTTTAGGACCCAATTGACGGGCATATATCACTAATGGTATAATAACGATCATTTTTATGTAGAATGTGGGTGTTCCCACAATCTACAAATGCTGAAAATAAAATTATATTTCATATGTTTAGTAAAATGGTATGTGTTTTTTTACTTTATATATAGGTCACTTTACACTATATCACTACTTAACAGCCAATGGGGAATCTTTTTATACTAGTCCCTATTTATGCTTCATCTTGAAATATAATTAAGTGGGATTTTTTGGTTGGGGTATGTGCTGCGGATTTCCATCATCCGTGCGGGGAGTGGGTGGTGGTCTTTCCCGCACGCTCCTCGACCCCATGCATGCTTGTTTGTGTGCATATGCTTACACTCCTGTAGTGGCTCTATATGACGTATTTATGCAGGGCATAGTATGTAGTACGTGGGGGGTCTGGGTGGAGGATTTATACCACCAGTGAAGAGCAGTGGTGGTGGTCTTCTTCATGTGGTCCTCTCCACGGATGTGCATATATATGTATAGGGATGAATGTGTGTGTTCATATTTATGCAGTGGTTCCATATTATGGATTTATGTAGCGTGTGGTGTGAGATGTGTGGGGGGTCCAGGTGGAGAACTTCCACCACCGGTGAGGGGTAGTGGTGGTGGTCTTCTCAATATGGTCCACCCCATGGATGCACATATATACGTATAGGGATGTATGTGCACTATTATATGTTTGAAACATGTGGACTGCCTACGTGGTCTTAATACTGATGTACGATATTCCCCCATGCTCCGAAACCAGTGATAAATTCACTTAAATGTATGAGGTATAGTATTTTAATGTAAGAATGTTATTTAATTGGGGCGCTACTTTTTCGGGCCGCAGTGTGGGGCCACCTATACATTCATCTCGATGGGTAAGCTTGCTACAACACCCATTGTGTTTAAAGCAGATCCTCTGGATCTATATACGCTTTGGACACCTGACACTTTCCTTTTTGGCCTGTTGGCCTGACTTTGACCTTTCTCCTTATATCCATCTTCTACATGGCAGTATTGGTTATGCAACTTTCTGATTCTGGGCACTCATGAACATATACTTACGTGATGTACCCTATGTTTCCCTTAAACTGTACCTGCATTATCACCGATAGGCTGTTAATATACTATTTAGACATCTGAGTTTTTGGTCTTTGTGAGACACATATCAGTGCCAAGGAATTCTCTGTCGCAGGACACCCTAGATTTAATTAATGTGAAGCAACCACACTGTTCCTTTTTTAGATCCCTTTGAATTTTACATGTCATTTTATGTTGTATGTCCTAATAAAATTTGTAATTTCTCATTATACTTGTGGCGCAATGGCTTCTTTTTCTTCAAGTTTTCTAGTATTAATGAAGCTTGCTACGATATAAATACATAGTAGAGGTGCTCAGACACTTGCTAGTGGCACCTAACTTGTAACTTAACCTGCTGAGTCTTTATATTTAAATATGTTATTTAATTGTTTTGTTATAGTTGCGCTGCATATGGACTGATGGCTTTTGGGAACCCTTGAGATCCCATTAAAATATTAGAAATGATTATGAGATTCGGTAGTCTACGTACCCGTGTTAAAATTATTCTGACATTTACTGGTGAGGTGCACATGCGCCTGACGGACCCCTTCAACATGTTGTGCCGGAAGTTGTCAAAGTTTGGGCGGAAATGCATATGATGGAGGCTTCTCTCCCATTGCATTGACGCTCATGACGTGAAAGGCACACGTGGACCGGATTCATCAACCGCTATGCACCATTGATCACCAATACACTGGGTACTATATTTAAACCTATTTCCATTACACTATGGTCTCCTGATGAAGGGTGCGAAACGCGCGTCAAGGTGTTTTTGACACCACTGACAGCCATCATGCCAGCTACAGGTAATTGAGATTGCCCACATCACTTACCAATGTGTGTATATTATTGACAGCAGTGTATCACTGTATAAACTATGAATTGTGTAGGGGGAATTGGGATAGAGGCACACCACATGCTTTTACTGTTTACCTGTTTCACATCATGCATGTAATATACCTTTATGGTCATGCTGGTACTTTGCTGGTGGTCTTAGAGATATAATTTTAAGTATGTTTTAGTTATTTATGTATATTTGTGTGGGTTCTGGTGGATATCCATATTTATGGAACAATAAAATATATTTTTTTTAGACAAATACATGTCTAGAACTATTTTTTTGTGTTTGAGACATATATAGGGTTACTATTGTTTGGATTATGTCTTACGCTTAAACTTATGCTCAAAAGGTATTATAGGTGTTAACTCCTTAATAAATGCCTTGAGGGGTGTAGTTTCCAATATGGAGTCACTTCTCAGGGGTTTATTTTATTATTTCACATAAGAGTCTCTGCAATTGTGAACCAATACTTTGTAAATCTCCAAATTAGGCATCGATTTTGCATGGTATTCTTTCAATCCTGAGCCCTGTCGAATGTCCAGGCAAAAGATTAGGGTCATGTGTAGAGTGCTTCTAAAACCGGGAAACAGAGCATAATAATTAGAGAGCTGACTTGTTATGGTGGCACAAGCTGGGCAGCATATATTGGCATATCTTTGGAAAAATTCCCATTTTCACTCTGCAACATTGGGTACACACTAATTTCTGGAAAAGTCATGCAGGGTTAACATGCTTACTACACCCCTAGGTGAATACCTGGAGGGTGTAGTTTCAAAAATGAGGTCACTTCTGAGGGGTTTCCACTGTTTTGGTCCCATAGGGGCTTTTCAAAGGCGACATAGCGCCCAGAGACGAATTCTGCAAAATCTGACCTCCAAAAGCTAAATGGCGCTCCTTCCCTTTTGAGCCCTACTGTGTGCCCAAACAGCAGTTTACAAACACTTATGGGGTATTGCCATACTCAGGAGAAATTGCTTTACAAATATTGGGAGTGCTTTTTCTCCTTTATCTGATGAGCAAATGAAAAAGTTTGAGCTAAAGCTATGTCTTATTGAAGAAAAATGTTTTTTTTTTCATTTTCACTTCCAATTTTAATTAAATCTATGAAACACCTGTGGGGGTCAAAATGCTTACTACACCCCTAGATTAATTTCTCAAAGGGTATAGTATCCCAAATGGAGTATTTTTTGGGTAGTTTCCACTGTTTTGGTCCCACAGGGGCTTTTCAAAAGCAACATGTGCCAAGAAACCAATCCAGCAAAATCTGTACTTGAAAAGGCAAATGGTGCTCCTGAGCCCTGCCATGTGCCCAAACAGAAGTTTATGCCAACATATGGGGTATTTCCATTCTCTAGAGACGTTGTTTTACAAATGTTAGGGGGCTTTTATTTTCTTTATTCCTTGTGGACAATGTTTTGTTTTTTTTAGCTAAAACAACATATTATTGGAAAAATGTAATTTTTTTATTACCACGTCCAAATTCTAATAAAATGTATGAAACACCTGTGGAGTAAAAATGCTCACTACTCCCCTAGATTAATTCCGTCTGGGGTGTCGTTTCCAAAATGGAGTTTTTTTTTGGGTTGTATCCCTTGTTTTGGCATCACAAGACCTCTTCAAACCTGACATGGTACCTAAAATATATTCCAATAAAATGAAGGCTCCAAAATCCTCTAGGTGCTCCTTTGCTTCTGAGGCCTCTGTTTCAGTCCAGTCGCACACTAGGGCAATGCATGGGATATTTCTAAAAACTGCAGAATCTGGGCAACAATATATTGAGTTGCATTTCTCTGGTAAAACCTTCTGTGTTACAGAAAAAATGGATCAAATATGAATTTCTGCAAAAAAAATAATATTTGTACATTTCACCTCTACTTTGCTTTAATTCTTGTGAAACGCCTAAAGGGTTAAGAAACATTCTAAATGCTGTTTTGAATACTTTGAGGGGTGCAGTTTTTAAAATGGGGTGACATTTGGGGGTTAATATTTTATAGGCCCCCTCAAAGCCACTTCACAACTGAACTGGTCCCTGTAAAAACAGCCTTTTGAAATGTTCTTGAAAATGTGAGAAATCTCTGCTAAAGTTCTAAGCCCTGTAACTTCCTAGAAAAATAAAACTATGAACAAAAAACGATGCAAACATAAAGTAGACATATGGGAAACGTTAATTAGCAAATATTTTGTGTGGTATTACTATCTTTTTTACAAGCAGATACATTTAAATTTAGAAAACCGCAAATTTTAGAAATTTTTCCAAAAATTTGGGTGTTTTTCACAATTAAATACTGAATGTATCGACCAAATACGGTGATTCCGCTCCAGGAGAAGTTCCTGACTTCACTGTCAATATATAGACAGTGATGTCAGGTACGTGAAGTGGAATCCCCAGCTACAGCGGTCGACGCTGTGGCCGGTGATTCCGCTCCCTTAGAAGTCCCCAATGTCACTGTCCATGTATGCGCGAACTGCATGTGAGGAGGGGGAGGAGGGTATTTTTTTTGCTCGCTGTAGGAGTGGAATCCCCATACCCGGCCATTACTTCGGCAATGCTCTGGCTGGGGATTGGGGATTCCGCTCCAGGAGAAGTCCCTGACTTCACTGTCTGAAGCGGGATCCCCGCACTGTGGATGGTGTTTTTGCTCCAGGAGTAGTCCCTGACTTCACTATCAGTATATGGACATTGAAGTCAGGGACTTCTCCTGGAACGGTGGCGCTATCTACAGACATTTTGCCCTGGTGTACACCACCAAATTAAATTGAGAAAATAAAAAGCGAAGGGGAAGAAGTGGGGAGAAGAAGGGCAAGAAGCATAGAGATCAACTGATCTATTTTATTGATTAATAGAAATTCAATATTAAACTTACTAGCTTAGAGAGGCATAATATACCTCTCTAAGCTGGTAATTTTAATATTGAATTTCTATTAAATAAAAGAGATCAGTTGATCACTATGCTTCTTGCCCTTCTTCTCCCCGCTTCTTCCCCTTCATTATTTATTTGTTTGAACAGAGCTTTAGGCGGCATGCCCACTTCCGTTTTTTCCTTCAGGGTACTAGCCGTTCTTTTGATGGCTAGCACCCTGGCCCATTCATTCCAATGGGGGCATGCACACTTCAGTTTTTTTTATGGTCCCGTTGTTCCGTTCCTTCAAAAGTAGAGCATGTCCTACTTTGGTCCGAGATTCCGTGACCCTGGGGCCCATACAAGTCAATGGGTCTGTCAAAAAAACTGAAGGCACACGGAAGGCATCCGTGTGCCGTCCGTGTGTGACGGAGCCGTTGCCTAGCAATGTCCAGGCGGGCAGAAGAGTGCAGCCTCTTCTCTCTATCAGTGTTGGATAGAGAGAAGGGGCAGCTCTTTTGGGTAGAGCATCTGCATCGATAGAAAGAAAAAGCAGTTCATACGTACCCTGGCCGTTGTCTTGGTGATGCGTCCCTCTTTTGACATCCAGTCCGACCTCCCTGGATGACGCGGCAGTCCATGTGACCGCTGCAGCCTGTAATTGGCTGCAGCGGTCACATGGGATGAAACGTCATCCCAGGAGGCCGGACTGGAGGAAGAAGCAGGGAGTTCTGGGTAAATATGAACTTTTTTTTTTTCTGAGTCGGGTTTTTGTAGGAAACATTAGAAATCTATATTGTGAGTGCCGCGCATGGTACTCACTGTTCAGCGATAGTCACTGAAAGAGTTACTACCGATCAGTGCAGCCCCTTCTCTCTGTCCAGCACTTAACTCTTTCAGCAGCCTGGACAATGACTACCGCTGGACAGTGAGCACCACGCGCTACGTAGTGTACACGGAGTACACACAGGAACCACACTGATCCAATCACGGACACACGGATCCGTGAAAAACGGCTGTGAAAACGGTGATGGAAGTGTGCATGAGGCCTTAGAGGGGATCTTGACCCCCTCAGATACTGGACCCGATAGCAACTAATATGTCTGAAATATGTCCACCAGTTTGTTTTTCTCGCTGATACTTAAAAAAAAAAGTGCTGTAATACATGCTATATTACAAACCATATTCCAATGTAAAGCATTGCATCTAGAGAAGAATATTATGGCACATTAAGTCACATGGACGCAATACAGGTTCATGCTAATGGAGCATTATTGCATTTTATGTCTCATGCACACGACCATTTTGTCACTCGGGACGTTTTTGACGGCAACTCGAGTGGCACTCGATTGTCTTCACAGACCCATTCACTTTAGCGGGTGAATCGAGTCCGTGAAAAATGATCCGAGTCTCTGATCCGAGGAAAGATAGGACATGTTCTATCTTTCCTCGGATCACTGACGAGACTCGGCCACGCATACTGTCGTGTGCATGAGGCGAAAATCTTAGAGAAAAGAAAAAGATTGGACATCCTAACTTGCATACCTTATAGAGTTCCTATCGTTAAAAAAAAAATAAAAAAAATATTATAATCTTTCAGTAGGCAGTTGTAGATGTGTATTAGATGTAGTACGTCCAGAAATGAAGTGTCTAACTTTAATAGTTTGGGTCTATTTCATCACTCTGCTATGTTAAATAAATGTAAATTTTCTGCCAGCATACTTAATGAGTGTGATGTATTCCTTGTGTGATGTCAGAGCTGTGCTCTCAACTCCCTTGTCCCCCATCACAGATTTATCATACTCAGGGTGGCAGAGAGACAGACAGGCCAGACCCTGGCCAGAGGCCGTGGGGGAAGGCCACATGACTAGGTGGATAGGAGGAGAGACGTAAACAGGGCAGAGCCTAATACGGCAATATCCGGCACCTGTGCTTTCAGGCGTCAATTCCCGTTTGGAGCGCTGCAGGAGAAGTGTTCCCTGCACAGCTCTCTGCTCCTACCTAGGCCTTGTTATCCCTTTGCCTGCAAGCAATGGCTGACATTGGGGTTGTTTTTGAGAGGCTCCGCTCCCTTGCTGGAGAGAGCGGGGCACAATCTGGCTGCTGGAGCAGCTAACTGTTCTGGCTAGTTCTGTGGCCGGAAACCAATATGGCGGCCGGCCCTGAACTTGCGGGGCGGGCTTCGTCCCTTGATAACATGGGGTCTCCTGTGGGGGGTATCTGTTACCGTGGACCCCTTTCCGGTGGGCCGCAGCGGTCACGGGTGGCGCGCCCACCTCAGCCTAGAGGCGACAGCCTGGGATTGGCGCGGGGTTGGGGGCCCCTTTAGAGACCCTGCAGGCCAGGGTTCTGGGCCCTACAGTGGGGGCCACAGGTCCCAGCCTGGCAGGAATCCTGCTTCCATACTGGACTCTTCGGAGTCAAGGGGACTGTCCTCCCTGTCACGGGGGGTCACCCACTGACTCCAGACAACGAGCTCAAGGGCCTGCATCAGGTCGGCCCGGCATTAATCCCGTAGGGCTGTATGCCAGTACCTCAGAGGTGGACCGGACAGATCCGCGCGTGCCACGCTCATTGGTTTCCAAGTGCCACAGCGGTGGGCGACGTCCCACTGCCTTGGCGAGATCGGGGCAATAGAGTTCGTCAGCCCAGACGATGGTGGATGCCCATAGAACCCCTGCCCCTCCGGCTACGCAAATTCTGGCCTCCCAGCTCAGGAGGATGCAGACGTCTCCCATGTGGAACCTGATGATTGCGGTGACCTTCTGGATGACCTGGTTCTTCTAGCTGGCGGGATCACAGCCCCTTTGCAGCCTGGTCTAGTCTATGCCCTTTTCATATTCTATTCTGGTGATTTTTAGATCTCAGGGGGTTGGGGGTAGTTCAGTATCGGGGGACCTGCAGGTATTGTTAGTACAGAATCGTCGGCGGATGGGGTTATTAGGGAGTTGTTGTATAGTGTCAGGGAAATTTTGGCCTGTTTTTATAGAGGTGGGGTGGGGAGTGGTCCGTCGTCTTTTTCAGTTTGTGTGGTTCCTCCGGGGCCTGTGTTACCGTCCGCAGTAGGTCAGGAGGCGGTTGCTGGGTTGTCATTGCATGACCCTGGGGTGGCGGTGTCAGTGCAGACGAATAAATATAAGGAGGTGGATCGGGTACGTTTGGACGATAAGGCGAAGGGTGAGGTTAATGTCTGCTTTGAGGGCCCGTTGGGGGCGCACTTGAAACAATAAGCGCACGGAAAAATATGGAAGGACCAATATGTACAGATATATCTTCGCTCCTCCTTTTAGAAAAATTTCGTTTAGGTAAGAGTAAGCGGTTGAAGAGTAGGAAGGAAGAAGAGAAGCGCAGATATAGGTTTATTCCATAGACGTTTACCAGTTGACTACAAGCGTTCGCCATTCTGGCCAGCGTCATAGGGGAGAAGGCACCTGAGAACTGTTCCCCTCTCTTTTTGTTATATGGATGCGACAGGAGAAGCCCGTAGGGTTTACGGTGGTCTGACTTGGCTCAGGTACAACGAACAGTTCAGGCAACGGAAGGCGGTTCGTCCCAGTATCAGATGGGATCAAAAGTATACTGGGATTTGGTTGCGAGTCATGGCCCTAGTGCATTTTGGTCAGTCGTTTCATGGGGGGCCGGGGGAGCCGGCCAGCCAGGACAGGCAGATCAAGGGGGATCCACTGCGGGGGGGTGGGGGGGGGGGTAAATCAGGACTGTGCTGGCAATTTAATGAGGGCCAGTACAAGTTTGGCATGGGATGTAAATTAAGCATTCCTGCTGCTCCTGTGGAGGAGTCTCTTATGGCGCGGCAAAATGTTTCAAAAAAGGAAAAGGTAAGCGCAGTTGTGCAGGTGGCCAGGGTGGTGACTCCGGTGAAGCTGGCCACTATGCTGCCACATTTAAGTAGGTTTCCCGACCGGGAGAGGGCAGTCCTATTGGACGCAGGTTTTAGGGATGGGTTCAGGATCACCTGTCCTACCGACGAGATGCTCTTTTCACTTTGTAACCTGAAGTCCGCCCACCAATTTTCGTCTATTGTTTCGGAGAAGCTGGGCAAGGAAGTCTCTTTGGGCAGAATGGCATGTCCTTTCCCTCCCTTTTTCTAATCCGATGATTTCGCCCTTGGGGGTGGTTCCTAAAAAAGAGGCGAACAAGTTTCCGCTCATACATAATCTGTCCCACCATCAACGACGGTATTGATCCCGAACTGTGTTCGGTGGTTTATACTTCGCTTGATGCAGTGGTGGAATGTGTTCACTTCTACTGAAAGGAGGCTTTCATGTCCCAGAAGGATATTGAGTCGGATTTTCGTCTCCTTCCTGTGCACCCGGACAGCATACGTCTGTTAGGGTGTTATCGGGATGGGACTTAATTTGCTGATAGGTGTCCCCCGATGGGCTGCTCGATCTCGTGCTGCTCGTTTTGCAGCAGGTGGTATGCGACCCGGCGGGGGTCGCATACACCATTCACTATTTGGACGATTTCTGTAAAGAATCTGCCAGACACAGCTTCTGTGTCGACGCCCGTAATTAATCAGTCTGCATCTGCTCCAAGGTCTGATAGAGTGACTCCATCTGCTACCACTCAGGCTGGTAGGCTGAGGAGTGGGAGAACCTATCACAGCCTGGCCAGACGGAGCTAGCTCCCACCCTCTGTCTATTTATACCTTCATTTCCTGCTCTTCCTTTGCCTGTGATTCTTTCTGGTTTCCTGGCTCTGCTGTTCCTGCTAGTACGATTGACCTCTGCTTCAAATTACCCTGGCTTCACTGACTACTCTCCTGCTCTGCGTTTGGGACCTCGTACACTCCCGGTTTGACTCGGCTCGTTCACTACTCTTGTTGCTAACGGTGTTGCCGTGGGCAACTGCCCCATTTCCCGTAGCTTCTGTGTACCCTTGTCTGTTTGTCTCTCGTGCACGTATTGAGCGAAGGGACCGTCGCCCAGTTGTACGCCGTCACCTAGGACGGGTCGTGCAAGTAGGCAGGGACTGAGTGGCAGGTAGATCAGGGCTCACCTGTCTGTCTCCTTACCCCATCATTACAATTACCTTTGTGTTGACCCTGTGAGTTCATCTATGTGTTCCCTTTTGCTGGCTACGATGGAATGGGTTGCGCAACATTTTGGTGTTCCTTTAGGCACAAACAAGACCAAGGGTCCCAGGTCTATGTTGGTTTATCACTGTATCATGACCGAACGTATGGAATGTCGACTTCCCATGGACAAATTGCTAAATCTCAGGGGCGTATGCGTTGTTTACGCAAGGTTAGCCTGCGAGGCGCTACAATTCTTGCTAATTCCGCTTGCCGTATTATGCTTATGGGACAAGTCTTTTGTTGGCATCTGGCGGGAGCCCCTGCGGGCGTTCTTGCCCCCCATCATTTTGTGAGATTGACGAAGGAACACAGCGCCGATTTGGAGGTTTTGGATGATTTTTTGGGCATGTATAACAGGCAATCTCTTCTCGTGGCCCCGGTGGTAGATAGTTTCAATTGGGAATTGTTCACGGATATGGCGGGTAGTGTGGGATTTGGGGCTTACTGTTGAGGTCAGTGGTGCGCAGATCGATGGCCTCAGGAGGGCCTGCTCCGTAATCTTGCTCTCTTGGAATTGTTTCCCATTGTAGTGGCGGTGGCTATATGGGGTGACAGGTTTTGAGATAAGAAACTTTGATTCCATTGCGATAACATGGAAATGGTGTTGGCAATTAACAACGTGTCCACCCTTTCTCCCCCGGTTGTTAGGCTGTTACGGCGTTTGGTTCTTATGTGCTTATCATTGAATGCCTGGGTTGTGGCGATGCATGTGCCAGGTGTCAAAAATTTGCTGACTCTCTCGATTGCAGTGGGATCTTTTTTGGTTGTTGGTCCTGGATGCGGATTTGATGGGAAACGACTGTCCTCCCCGGCTCTGGGATTTGGTCTACGGTGGGCAGGTAATCTGATCCATTCGCCGACGTGGCGTACCTATTAGATTGCTTGGCGTGAGTGGGTTAGTTGGGTGACTGGTCTGAATGCAATCTGCTGGAATGTGTGGTGGCGTTATAGGGTTTGTTGGGACACATGTCGGCTGTGGGCTGGTTGATCTCGAAGGTCAATCGTTTTGTGGCGGCATTGGCCTTTGGTCTCAAGTCCAGAGGCATCAAGGACGTCACAAAATTCAGCCAGGCCCTGAGGGTTTATCGCAGGGGCAGATCTCTACCTGATAAGCGTCACTCCGTGTCTTTTTCTTTACTTGAGGGTTTGGGTGTGGTTTTGAATGAGGTGTGTAGTTCCCAGTATGAAGTGGTGTAGTTTTAGTTAGCTATTTCTTTTGCATTGTTTGGGGCTTTGCGGATAAGGGAATTGGTTGCACCCAGTGAGACCAGGGCTGGGGGTTTGCAGGATGTAGTGTTGGATAACAGTGTGGAATTCTAGACCCGGCGGTCCAAAACGGATCAGCGGGGCAGGGTCAAGAAGCGGGTGGTGTTGGGAGCTTCTCCGGAAACATTGACATGTCAAGTACTTTGTCTTAGCCGGTATTGGTCCGGCTGTCCTCTGGCTTCGGGACAGTTGTTGTTGCATGCTAATGGCACATTTCTCTCTCGCTATCAGTTTACATTTGTTTTTAGAAAATGTTTGCATGAACTTGGATTAGACGGTTCGGTGTTGTCCCCTCATTCTTTCCATATCAGTGCTGCTACAGAAGCGGCAGGTTGGGGCCTCGACCCGGAAGTAGTTAGGCACATTGGCAGGTGGGAATCTCGGCGGTACCAGTCCTGTGTCCGTCCTCATTTGAGTGTTTAGGTACAGGGGGTATGTCTCTTATCGTCTCCTTTCTGGGTATTAGGTGTGGGGGGGGGGGGGAGTGTGGCTGTAGTGTTAACCCGCTGATTATTTTGGTTATAGCCATTGTTTATTTTATGGATTTTTTCTACTTCCTCTGACCTTCCCTCCTCTCCTTTTTATTTATTTTGTGTTGTTTTTCCGTTGTCCTTTTCACGTTTGTGTGTTTCCATTAGGTCCAGCTCCTTGTTTCGTGTGGGTCGTGGGACATTTGTATGTTCATTGGGGAGCGGACTGTGCGGATGTCGGTCCTGATGGCAGAGAGCTGGGTTTCCCCAAAGGTGTGGCTTTGGTGCACTGATTGGTTCAGAGAGGTATGAGTTGGAATCGTGTGCTGCATGATGTTAATCGTTATGCTGTCTTGGAGAGGGCTCTGGATGTTCTTTTTCTGCATGTTGGAGGGAATGATATTGGTGTTCTGCCATTCCTGGAGCTTATCAGGGATATCTGCTATGATCTGCTACGACTGTGGTTGATTGTGGGGTCGGAGATTGTGCCTCGTAGGACATGGCGAATTGCTCTATTGGTAGTGGGCATTAACAGGCCTCGTGTGAAAGTTAATTAGGGCTGTTTCTGCATTTGTTGTGAGGAATGGTAGTGTTTTTGTAAGACATAATGACTTTGAGGATGTCAAGGGAATTTTTGGTTGGCCTATGGGGTCCATCTTAATGCGGTGGGCATTGATTTCTAGGTGCTCAGTGTAACGTCTATGGCCGGGGGTCGTCGTTCAGACTTACCCCTTGACGGCCCCAGCCATGGACATCTCTCTTCACGGCGTCAGCTCCCTCCAGGGAGATGTCGGCACTCACTTCCGGGTCCTCGGATTGATTCCCACCTTAAAGGGCCAGTACACGTCCAGCTGTCACCCATCAATTATTAGCCCAAATGGCTGCTGGACTATAAAAAGGCCACAAAAAAGGCCATACTTACTAAGTGGGTGGGTGAAAACCACCCACTTAGTAAGTATGGCCTTTTTTGTGGTTTTGAAGTTATCTATGTCCTATTTTTTCTGCTGGTGTTTTTAAATTAGGAACGAAAAGTTCTAGTTAGGGACTCGCAAGGCACTGGGGACCCTTGACGTTGGGTTGCGAGCTTTGCGTATTTTGGCCAAAATAACAACTAATACCCCATGTTTCATGGATATGTTTACTATGTATACTTTTTTTCAGGACGCAGCCAGGTCTTATATGCTGGGAGGGCATGATGTGCTGGCTTTTGGCTTGGTATGCAGAGCAGCCTGCCTTAGCTAACAGTAGCGGCGTTACAAATAGGCTGTAATTCGGCAAGATATGCTATGCCTGATGACCAGCACATTGTCCCTTCACGTATTACACTTAGTACTGACACCCCATGTACTATTCACAGCACTGACCCCCATACATCACACATTTATTTCTTATTACATGATCACACATTTCTGACACTTCCATACATACACTTTTCTTTTTTACCATACATTCACACCTTAGCACTACACTAACACTGACATTCATTTATCACACACTTGTGAGCACTTAGTTCGCCACTCCCCCCAAGTCTAGTGGGAGTGGCTATCACTATTTAATGCACCCTCCTTCTGCAGCATTTTTTGACCTGTCTGCATCCTGCTGGGAATGGGTTTTCACCAACCCACTAAGTAAGTATGGCCTTTTTTGTGGTTTTGAAGTTATCTATGTCCCATTTTTTCTGCTGGACTATAAAAAGGGGCTCTGCCCACTGGTTCCTTGCCTGAGCATTGTTGTATACCTAAGTTTGTCTTGCAAATGGTCTCCCAGTGTTTTCCAGTTTCCAGTGGACCCATTCCTGCTACCTGTACCCTGTATCCCGTGCTATTGTATCTACAGTGAAAGTCAAGTCGAGTCTTCCGCTGCATCCACGGTTTTACCTGCTGAGAAAGTCAAGTCGTGCCTTCCGCTGCATCCACGGTGCCACCGGCTGTGAAAGTCAAGTCCTGCTTCCGCTACTGTCTACATTGCCTTAGGTACCCATTACGAACTATTGACATTGTTTTGTACCTTCTTGGCCAGCTGCTACCCCGCTACGCGGTACGGCCCAGTGAGTCCACATCCCACGCCGCGACACTCAGGATACAGGAGGATATTGAGCATGCTTTTTTGATGTGGGGTGGTTCACATACTTGAATGGTGTTTAAGGTATGTTCATGTTTGCAGGTTAGGGGTCCTTGCAGTTGGTGTTAAAATTGGTGGGGGAGGGATTCATCATGGGTATGGTCCCTCCCAAATTGTACAATATGGAGGGACTGGTTTTTGTTTGGGCTCCTGCTGGGTGGTGTCCCAGGGAGCGGGTGTAAATAATTAGCTATCTGGGGTTAGTCACGCTGCCCCTGAGGCTGGGGTAAAAATACTAAAAGCGTATGCAGATTGGCTGGGGCTAGATCCTCTTCTTAGCTGCAAGGATCCCTTTCCTTCGAATGATTGGCAGAATGGGTAAAATGTTTTGTATTTTTAATAATTAATAAAAGTTTGATATTTTCTTGATGCTATGTTTTGTCAATAAACTGGCTGCTGTGACCAATTGTGTCCAATCCTGTGTCTTAGTCGTTATTTGGGGGAACTCCAGGATGTTTGAGAATAAGGGGGAGGCTAAAGGTTTTTGGCTATTGAATATGGGATTAGGGTAGTTGGTGCGACAGTGTCGGAGAGAAATGGAGGTCACAGGTAGGTAAGTAGAACTGCTCTCTATCATCTCTCATTCAAGTAGCATGCTGTGAGAGGGAATGAGGGGGATCATAAGTCTCACACAGATACTGTGATATTGCATAATCCTTTTCCTCCCTGTTTAGTATTTGTTGTAAATTGCAAGTTTCCTGATTGCCCTATCTTACTCTCTGATGTCTTCTAGAACCAGATCCAAGTTGGATACAATCCTAAAATATATCAGAGAGTCAAACATGGAAATCAGGGCACTTGTGATTCCACTCCTAAAATAAAAAAAATACCAGAATCACCCTCCCCTGGCCTTCCATAGCGATGCATCCCTGCCGGCCTCCTGAGATGATACCATACCCCCATGACCAATTTTGCTGATTCGAACAACTGTGCACCCCAAAAGGTTCGGATTTAGCAGAATCTAAAACTTTTGGAAAATTCAGAGCGAATTCATTAGTTTAGAATCAATTTACTCATTTCTATTAATAACACATTATTTTTGCAGGGCTGGTTTTAGCAATGCTTCTTAGAAATGCTTCTGTGGAAAACAGCACTCTTGTACAGAAAGTTTTTTCAGTTAGCTCTTTATGGTATAATGGTACAGTATATACTTAAATAAATCTAGAATTCTATATTGCTGGCGGCTGTTCTGTGTACAGGAGCCATGGAGACGAGCAGGACGCTCTCCCTCTAACTGTAGAGTTATGAGCAGCCAGCAACATGGACACTCCTGCACTATAATCGTTTTTCAGTTCAAGTGGAGGTACGCTTTAAGTCCTGTAAGTATTGTGAGATGGGGCCTCCATGGATTGGACTGGTTTTTCAGCACATGCCGCAGATGCTTGATAGGATTCAGATGTGGGGAATTTGAAGGCCAAGTCAACACTTTGAACACTTCTTGTCTCGTTCCTAAAATCATTTCTGACCAATTTTGGCAGTGTGTCAGGGTGCATTATCCTGCTGAAAAAGACCACTGCCATTAGGAAATACCATTGTCATGAAGTGGTGTATTTATTTTGCAACGATGTTTAGCAGCAACGCACAGTGTGACACGTTTTTATCATAGCCAGCATTACGTTTTTCAGTAATTTGTGCTACAGTAGCCCTACTGTGGATTGGGCCTGACCGGCTAGTCTTCACTCCCCACATGCATCAATAATGGAGTGCATGAACCTGTGGCAGGTTCACCGGGTGTCCTTCATTGGACCACTTTCGATAGGTACTAGCCACTGCACCCCAGAAGACCTGCCGTTTTGGAGGGGCTCTGACCCATTTTTTTGCTGCATGTTACCTGTGTTGTGGAAACCCCATTTACATGCATTATCCGCAGGAAAATCTATGTCATTCTGGCACTTGTGAATGGGGCCTTACTGTGTCAAAATGACACGTGATTAAATAAAAATAACAATTGAAGAATCATATATATGGAGAAATAAAAGTCACGTTTTATCTCTACGAGTTTGTTTCTGGACCTGCTTTTTCCATATCTTGGAATTTACCACTTCGGATACATCCGTGTACAGAATTCTTGTATTTGGTATTCTGTTCTTCAAGAGTGAGCTGACTATTTTGCCTTTTTTCTATTGATATAATACAAATAATTATTTAATGGTTACTCAACCATAGGCAGAATTTTAACATTTGTATTATGTCAACAAGACCCGGACCCCCTGCAGCTTTACTAAAGCAAACTTAGATCACCAACGGTTTACATAGTGATGTAAGGTCAGTATAGTAGAACTGCGGCTGTAAGGGTATGTTCACATGCACTGTTTTCAGACGTAATTTGGGCGTTTTACGCCTCGAATTACGCCTGAAAAAAACGGCTCCATTACGCCTACAAACATCTGCCCATTGCTTTCAATGGGTTTTACGGTGTTCTGTTCCCAAATGGTGTTATTTTACGCTTCGCTGTCAAAATACGGAACTTAAAAAGACGTCCGTAAAAAAGAAGTGCATGTCACTTCTTGGGAAGTTTTTGGAGCCGTTTTTCATTGACTCCATTGAAAAACAGCTCCAATAACGTCCGTAAAATACGCAGCAAAAAACGTGAGTTGCTACAAAAACGTCTGAAAATCAGGAGCTTTTTTGCCTAAAAACAGCTCCGTATTTTCAGACGTATTTTGCTAAGCTGTGTGAACATACCCTTACACAGATGGTAAAAGGCAGCCATATTACAGCCATCTGAAAACAGTTATAGCTTTAGTTAAAGGGTTAAAATCTCATCTTTACTAGGGGTTACATTTTCTGTTTTAGGGTAAATTAGACTAAATCTTACAGGGGTTTAGCCTATTTTCTCAATTTTTTTTTCTTTGAAAAAATATGCGTGTGGAGGCGCATTTAACTTTTTTTTATGGGGCCAATAAACATTTCTTAGGACCTTGATTCTTACTAAAATAGGCAAATACTGCACAATATCTTGCACAGTAATTTACATATACAGTAATGTATACAATACGGGATTTTCTGTTTCAAATCCCTGTTTCTTGAATGCACTTGCCTTAGGTTTCCATTTGGCCTTTTAACACCATGGTTATACATTGTGACTAAATATACCATCATACTGCATTAAACCTATGCAAGCATTTATCAGAGTCCATTCACACAGCAGAATTGAGGTAATTGAATATAGCCAGCTGTTATCAGCATACTGGAAACAATGTAATGTAACAAAGCAGTAGAGCAGCAAAAGATGCTTGCCTATACGCTGTAGAAAAAATATTAAATGGCGCTCAATCATATTGTAGATAATTCAGGAAGATTTTCCTTTTGTCAATCTGCATTAAATTAATAAATGTCAAAAAAGCAACAGCAAAATGTACTAAACATAACTGCATTTAGATTTGGATTCTAATTCACTCAAGTTATAATGAGACAAAGCAGACGAGAGGTTATATAAACATATTGTGCACAGAAAGGAGGATATTTGGGTGTATGTGTTATTTACAAATATTCACAAAGCACTTAGGACCTCATTGAAGGTATAAATGGGTATTTACATATTTACATCTCAGAATGTTATTGCATATTACTAGGATTCATTATTGGGATCGATTGGGGTACTGGTAGTCGAACCTCCACCAATAAGGAAGTAATGGTATATCCTAGTGATCAGTGGCGTAGCTATAGGGGTCGCAGCGGTCGCTGTTACGACCGGGCACCTAAGCCTGGGGGCCCACGGGCCCCCGTTGCCATACAGCAAGCTTCTTAAATAAATCTTCTGTGCCGTGAAGCCGGCACTTCCTGGTTACTACGGTCACATGGTGCACTTAGTGTACCATCTGACCGTGTTCTCACGTGACACGTCTTCCAGACAGTGGAGTGGAAGAGTCGGTTCGGAGGACTCCAGGTAAGCTGCAGTCTGTAATGTAATGTATTGTGTGGTGTTGTAATGTAATGTAATGTGTTGTAATGTAATATAATGTAATGTAATGTGTTGTAATGTAATGTAATGTGTTGTAATGTAATGTGTTGTGATGCCTTGTAATGTATTGTGTTGTATTGTGCTGTTTGCGGTGGAGAGGGGGGGGGGGGCGTTAAATCACAGCCCCCCCCCCTCCTCTCTCCACCGCAAACTGCACAATCCGACACAATACAGTATAGTACACATGTGTATGAGAGCGGGGCTGCGGCTGTGTAATACAGTCACTGCCCCGCTCCAGAGTCCTGACATGTGCGCGCCGTCCGGATGATGCGATGCGGCCGGCGCTGCACTAATGATCTGCGGAACTGTAGACAGAACATGGCGGGCACTCTACAAAACACCCCCATGTTCTGTCCTCAGTGCCTGAACCGCCGCTCATTAGTGCAGCGCCGGCCGCATCTCCTCATGCTGACCGCGCGCGCACTAACTGTCAGGAGCGGGGGAATGGCTGTATTACACAGCCGCAGCCCCGCTCTATAACGGCGGAGATCAGAGAAACCTCTCATCTCTGCCGCTATTCTCCTGAATGCTGCGATCAAAGCGGACTGCAGCATTCAGGGGAAAATGAGAAGGGGGATGCCCCTGGATCGCGTCACAGGGAATTCCTGTGACGCGATTGAGGGACATACCATATATGGGCAGACAGCCCAGGGTCCATTGAAGGATCCCAGTGCTGTCTGACCATATTTCCTGTTGTTAGGGTATACTTAGATATGTCGTATATCTTTACACAGGCTAATGTACTGGGATATAGATATATGCCAGTACATTAAAGTTTAAAAAATAAAGTAAAAACAAAGTAATGTTAAATTAAAAAAAATACACATACACCTGTTTTACAATAAGCATTAAAATAAGTCTCAATACATAAAATATACATATAATCGGTATCGGCGCGGCCGTAATAACCTACACAACAATTTTTTTGCATCATTTATGATGTGTACGCTGTCAAAAATAAAATAAAAACTGCTTTCTATCACTTATTGTGGGGCACGAGGTGTGATGATGAATTTAACCTCCATGTGCCTCACATTAAGGGCTCATTTACACAAGCGTGTGCGTTTTGCGCACGCAAAAACCGCTGCGTTTTGCGTGCGCAAAAGGCACTTAACAGCTCCGTGTCTCAGCCCTGTATGATGCGCGGCTGCGTGCTTTTCGCGCAGCCGCCATCATGATGACACTCCGTTTGAATGTTTGTCAACAGAAAAGCACGTGGTGCTTTTCTGTTTGCAAACATACTTTTGACTGCTGTTGTGCGAATCACGCACGTCCGACGGAAGTGCTTCCGTGTGGTGCACGTGATTTTCACGCAGCCATTGACTCCAATGGGTGCGAGATGCGCGAACAGCGCACAAAAATAGGACATGTCGTGAGTTTTTTTCAGCGGACTCACGCTGCTCAAAACCAACGGACTGTCTGCACTGCCCCATAAACTAATATAGGTGCGTACGACACGCGTGAAAAGCACGCACGTCGCACGCACGTATATCACGCTCGTGTAAACGAGCCCTAACAGTAATTAACCCCATGATGTACCTTACACATTAACCCATTATGACTGAGAAACATAATGGGGTTAATTACTATTAATGTGAGGCACATTCAAAATTCATCATCACACCTCGCGCCTCACATCAGAAAACGAAAGAACTTTTTTTATTACTGTTGGCAAAATAAATGAAGTATCGGTATCGTAGTGCAAATTTTGGTATCGTGACATCCCTACACTGTGGGTCGCGTCCCCCTTGGGGGCTCATGTGAAGACCTCCGGGGGGGTCACGAGTCACTCACCGAGGTCCCGGTTCCATTCAATCCTGGAGCAAGGAGCTGACATCTCCTTGATCCAGCATTCACTGTGCCCTGAGCGGCTCGACGCAGGCAGGCGGGATGCAGCGACATCATCGCGCCTGTCTGCGCCTAGTCAGTCATAGCACACACCGGAGGAGGCGAAGGATCCTCCACCCGACGTGGGAACGGGGCTAGCTAAGTAATTATGCTATTTTTCTATTATGCACATATGGGGGCATTATACTGTATGGGGGCTGATAAGATGTGGGGCATTATACTGTATGGGGAGCATTATACGGTATGGGGCTGTTATGGGGGGGCATTATACGTTATGGGGCATTATACTGTGTGGGGGCATTATACTATGGGGGCTGATATTGCGGAGGGGGGCATTATACTGCTTGGGGGCTGATAAGATGGGGGGCATTATACTGCATGGGGGCTGATATGGGGGAATCATACTGTATGGGGGGCTGATATGGGGAGCATTATACGGTATGGGGCTGTTATGGGGGGGCATTATACATTATGGGGCATTATACTGTGTGGGGGCATTATACTATTGGGGCTGTTGGGCATAGGCGCTCGCAGGGGTCTGATGATGATGGTGGTGTTGGGGAGGTGTAGGGGGGCCCAAGCTGAATTCTTGCACCCGGGCCAAAGAGCCTTTAGCTACGCCCCTGCTAGTGATATGCCATCTCTTCATGTGATGAAAAACCCCTTGAAGAGTAAGGGCGGGTTCACACCTTCCGGGGCCGGAATACCCCACAGGGAATTCCGGCCGAAAAACCGCACCATATTGTGGTGCATAATTTCGACCAGAATGTCTGCTGCAAAAAATAAGGGTATGTTCACACGATGAGAGGCATTTACGTGTGAAAAGACAGACTGTTAACAGCTGCCTCGTTTCACACGTAAATGCTGTTCCTCGCATTTTGCGAGCCGTCTGAGACGCTCGTAAATCTTGAGCTGTGCTTCATTGAGTTCAATGAAGAACAGCTCAGATTACATGGCAAAGAAGTGCCCTGCACTTCTTTGCCGAGGCAGTCCATTTACGCGTCGTCGTTTGACAGCTGTCAAACGACAACGCGTAAATTACAGGTCGTCTGCACAATACGTCGGCAAACCCATTCAAATGAATGGGCAGATGTTTGCCAACGTATTGTAGCCCTATTTTCAGGCGTAAAACGAGGCATAATACGCCTCGTTTACGCCTGAAAATAGGTCGTGTGAACCCAGCCTAACAGGTTTAAAAAAAAAGCCTATACTTACCCGTAGTGTCCCTCTGACGTCCTGTAGTCCAGCCTCCTGGGATGATGTCTCATCCCATGTGACCATTGCAGCCTGTGATTGTGACGCGTCGTCATGACTACAGGTAAGTATAACCTTTTGCAGTTGAATCACAGCTTTTAGATCGCAACATCTGCTATTTGTTGAAGGTTTTCCCTCCCCATGGAATTCTATCCCCATTCAATTCAATGGGGAAAACCCGCAACAGAAAACCAGCGATTCCACAGCATAAATGGACATGCTGCGGATTTTAAAAAAACGCAAATTCTGAAAGTTTTTTTGGCTGATTTTTTAACGCATCGTGTGGATGAGATTTGCTGCTACTGTATTACGCTGTGGATTTTCCGCAATGAAATACGTTGCAGAAAATCTGCAGTATTTACGCTATGTGTGGACTTACCCTTACTATATCTAAATTTGGAAATAATAATATCATGCATACTAATTACTGTTATCCTTTTACTGTAGGCTGGGTTTTATTTAAAAAAAATAAAACAAAACATTATTCTTGTTATTTTCATCCCTCTTTTGCAGGAATAGTCTTATTTTTAATCCAAATCCTTCTGTCCCATTTTGCTCAAGAAATTACCCTGTTTTCGAACTGATCAATAGTTCTGAGTCAATACATTCGCTATATTGCTGCAGTGTAAATACTGTAAAAATTAGCTGATTTTTGTGGTGATGTGCATATAAACACTGCATTATAATATGGACCTGCACAGGGTCGGCTTTAGGGGTGTGCAACCTGTGCCATTGCACAGGGCACATCACTCCAGCAGGTGGAAGGGGGCGCTGTGCTGGCTCCCTTCCCCTGCTTGATTCAAAAGCACCCAGGCCGGCGACTCAGCAGCCGCCTTTCTGCCCGGGCGCTTCTTCACTCAGTGGCGTCGCTACAGCTGTAGCAGCCAAAGCGACACCGGGCATGAGGGCGCCCGTGCTCCCCATCGGGACGCCCCCTCCCATGGCCGGCGGCGTCGCTAGCAGCCTCTGAGGCTGCTACAACAGTAGCAATGCCACTATAGCCAAACAGGGAGGTATCTCGCTGCTCTGCTATCTACTAGCGCCACTATAGCTCCCTGAATATTTGTAATAATGTAATCTAAATATACAGTTCATTTATTTAGTCATAATTTAGCAGAGATTATGGCAATTTAAGCACGTTTAAAGAAGAAGTGATTTTGTTTTGTAAAAACACAAAGAACAATTTCTTTGAAGTTGATGCCAAGGGCAAAGATATGTAGAGTCTGTTTTATATGCTGAATATTTAAGTAGTTAATTCTTTTATGGGGTCAGAGGTTGAGTTAAAACCGAGTTTATCAAATAGTGTTTGACAGATGGAGGTACTAATAAGGGTCATAGCTGTATTAAATGGTCTCAAAATACCTCTATAATATAAAGCTGTTTCTAGATCAAGCATGCAATATAAAAATAATGATGCTAGTCTGTTGCTAAGAAAAATAAATGTCAAGGTTTTAGAAGTTCATTATACAAATGTATCTCATTTGTTTTATTTATTTTAAGTGTATAACTATACAATTGAAATGAAAGGCTGACTATACACTTTACAAAATTACAGACATGGTTGCATTATGCCTAGTGCAGGGCCTGAGGGCAAATGTATACAGGGTAAAATGAATGTTACACAATTCTATCACTCCATTTTGTAACGCTATGCCGTACCCTCTTGACGGCACCTGATTGGAGCAAATTTCTTCCAACAACAGGACACATAGCACCCCTGCAAATTCTACAAGACCTATATAGTACAGAAGCATCATATGTTGTTCTGTCTGTTATGAATTGACCCTCACCAGTTCTCAACGCTATTGAGCTGTTGTGGGAGCAGTTGGACTGCATGGTATGAAAAGTTCCCAACAAGGCAAGAAAATCCAATTTGTTGGAGATTGGTTTCCTCAGAAAGTTGACAACTAGAATGTAAAAGTTCAGAACTGCTGCATTGTTTCCAAAAAATAAAAACGGAACTTAACGGTAACCAACGGAAACCATTCGCAACGGGAGCATTACCCTTATAATCAATGGTAATGCAACTTTCCGTTCATCTCTAACGGAATGGATTGACAGAAACCCCAAACGGAACCCGACGCTGATGTGAACGAGGCCTAACTTGTGTTTTTTTTTTTTTCAAGTACAGATCATTACATCTAACCTTGTCAATGTACTAAATATATTTTCTATTAATTGAAACAAATTTTGATGAATAAATGTATGAGATTACATGGTCATTTTAAAATGTTTTGAGTAATTCAAAATTTGTCAACAGTAGTTTATATATTTCTTAAAGGGAACCTGTAATTCTGAAAATGCAGTCCAATCTGCAGGCAGCATGTCATAGAACAGGTAGAGCTGAGCAGATTGAGATATATATATATATATATATATATATATATATATATATATATATATATATATATATATATATTCTAGCAAAGTATTCAGTGTAATTTGCAATTTATTCATTTAAGCCTCTGCTCATTCTGGACTTAGGAGTCAAGTGGGTGGTCCTACACAGTAATTGACAGCCTTCCCACGTATCAGTGTTCCTACAGAGATACCGTAGCTGTCAATCAGTGATTAGGATCGCCTGTTGGACGCCTAACATGCTGCCCCCAGATTAGACTGCATTTTCAAAGTGACAGGTTCCCTTTAACACTTTCCATGCACAGTCATTTATAATTTTTTCACTTTAGCTTTTTCCTCCCCATCTTCCAAAAGCCATAGCTTTTTTATTTTTCCGTCAATATAGCTGTATAAGGCTTGGTTTACTGTAGGACGAGCTGTCAGTTTTTCATGAACCATTTATTGTACCATATAATGTACTGGGAAACTGGAAAAATAATTCTTTGCAGGGTGGGATGGGGAAAAAAAAACAGTGATTCCTCCATTGTTTTTTTACTTTAATTTTTACGGCCTTCACCGTGCGATAAAAATAAAATGTTAACTTTATTCTGCGGGTCAATATGATTATGGTGATACCAAATTTATATAGTTTTTATGTTTTACTACTTTAGCAAGGAAAAGACAAATTGTTAAAAAAAAAAAAAATTGTGTCACCCTCATTCTAAGAGCCATACCTTTTTCAGTGTTTCTTCAATTGAGTGGTGTGAAAGCTTGTTTTTTGCTTTAAGCTTATTTTTTTTAAATGTACTTTAATTAAAATTCAATTAAAAAATGTTTTAAAAAAAAGAAAAGTACATGTAACCAACATCAAGAATAAGGAATATTAAGTTCTTGGTAGAATACAGGACTTCTCCTTTCTGTTTCCTTTTCTACTTGCGTCTACGTCTATACACCCTTCATCTTTGAAACATCAAATTCATTATATGCTTAGAATCATTATGATCGCTATTATATTTATTTAACCCATTAGCCTGGGTGTTTTGTGTTTTTTCGACAACGAGAAACAAAATTCCTCTCTTCTGTGTAAGGGTATGTTCACACGGCCTATTTACGGACGTAATTCAGCCATTTTACACCTCGAATTATGCCTGAAAAAACGGCTCCAAACCGTCTGCAAACATCTGCCCATTGAATTCAATGGGTCTTACGGTGTTCTGTGCAGACGGGCTTTTTTTTACGCCCGCCTCAAAGAAGTGCATGTCACTTCTTGGGACGTAATTGGAGCCGTTTTTCATTGACTCCAATTTCAGAAGTAATTGGTGTTGCCGTGTAAACATACCGTTATTGTAATTGCGTCATGGTCCATATTGTTGAAATTGGTGCTTTCATGGCAAGGAATATTGTCATCCTAAAACCCCTATGAGCCCATAGCAGATAGTTGACAAATCTGCCTAATTTTACCACATCTATCAGCACAAAACTATATTGACAAAAAGTATTAGGCACTACCATTCTGCATTCTGCCATTTCCATGGTATATGCACACAAGTAGCCTACATAAACAACGAGCAATGAAGATGATGAATGTCAATATCATGGCCAGTCCTTCAATGGAACATCAGGATGCATCCAACATGCAACACAGGGAGCCCAGGAAAATTCCATACAGTTTACACTGCAGATGGCTAAATAGGCCAAAATTGTCATGGACAATAAATTGGTACATTGCAGAATTCTATAAAGCATTATAATAAAATCCCTACATATTTAAACATGTTCACGAAGTACAGTAAAAAATAGTGTAGTATCATACCTACTATACTTTTGTCTTTTTTGACAAAAAAGTATTTAACATTGCATATTAAAACATTGAATTAACCCCTTAACACTCAGCAACGTAATATTCTGTCGCGCTGACCATGCCGTTCACGCTCAGCGACTGAATATTAGGTCGCGGGAGTAACGGCCATTTCGGCCGTCTTCCCGACGCATGCAGGAGCTGCGACAGCTGCAGTCTCGTACAGCAGCTGCCGCAGCTCCTACTACGGGGACCGATCGCTGTGTCCCCGCTGATTAACCCCTTAAAAGCCGCGTTCAATACCGAACGCGGCTTTTTAGGGGTTAAGCTACCATCGCCGGCCTGCTACACGATAGCGGCCGGCGATGGTGACTATGGCGACCGGACACCTAACAATGGCGTCCGGCTATGCCATCGACGGAAGCCTAGTGGGTCCTGACAAAGTCAGGACCCACTATGCTTGCTGTCAGTGAGTAGCTGACAGTTCTAATACACTGCACTACGCATGTAGTGCAGTGTATTAGAATAGCGATCAGAGCCTCCTGCCCTCAAGTCCCCTAGTGGGACAAAGTAATAAAGTAAAAAAAAAAGTAAAAAAAAGATGTGTAAAAATAAGAAAATAAAAGTTTTAAAACGAATAAAAGTAAAAATCCCCCTTTTTCCCTTCAGTCCTTTATTATTAATAAAAATATATAAACAAACAAATAAACTATACATAATTGGTATCGCCGCGTCTGTAACGGCCTGAACTACAAAATTATTTCATTATTTATCCCGCACGGTGAACGCCGTAAAAGAAAATAATAATAAACCGTACCAGAATCACAATTGTTTGGTCACTTCACCTCCCAAAAAATGGAATAAAAAGAGATCAAAAAGTCACATGTACCTAAAAATGGTCCTGATCGAAACTACAGTTCGTTACGCAAAAAATAAGTTCTCGCACGGATTTATTGATGGAAAAATAAAAAAGTTATGGCTCTTAGAATAAGGTAACACAAAAAGTAAATGATTTTTTACAAAAAGTTTTTTATTGGGCAAACGCCATAAGACATAAAAAAAACAAACTATAAACATCTGGTATCGCCGTAATCATATCGCCCCGCAGAATAAAGTGAACGCTGTAAAAAAAATAGAATGAAAAAATAATAGTGGAATTGCTGTCTTTTAGTCACCACGCCACATAAAAATAGAATAATAACGGATCAAAAAGTCGCATGCACCCCATGAAAACTCCAATGAATTCCTCAAGGGGTCTAGTTTCCAAAATGGGGTCACTTTTGGGGAGTTTCCACTGTTTTTGCACCACAAGACCTCTTCAAACCGGAAACGGTGCCTAATAAAAAGGAGGCCTCAAAATCCTCTAGGTGCTCCTTTGCTTCGGAGGCCGGTGCTTCAGTCCATTACCGCACTAGGGCCACATGTGGGATATTTCTCAGAACTGCAGTATCTGGGCAATAAATATTGAGTTGCGTTTCTCTGGTCAAATCGTTTGTGTTATTAAAAAAAATTGTATAAAAAGGGTTTTCTGACAAAAAAAAATAAAATGTACATTTTACCTCTACTTTGCTCTAAATTTCCGTGAAACACCTAAAGGGATCATAAACTTTCTAAATGCTGTTGTGAATACTTTGAGGGGTCTAGTTTCTAAAATGGGGTGTTTGATAGGGGTTTCTAATATATAGGCCCCTCAAAGCAACTTCAGAACTGAACTGGAACCTAAAAAATAAAATAAAAAATGAGGCAATACTTCGCTTCTTACATTATACTGATAATGAGCCGTGCCCACCCTGAGATGACCCCAGTTTTGACCGTTTGTATAAACGGAGACCCCTATTAGACCATTTCAGTGCCCGGTTTTCCCAAGCATTCACCCCCGAGAATTGTATTTCTATTGATGTGTCCTTGGTACATTTTAAAGGGGGGCTTCAATTCCGCCAGTACCTGCCGAGTAAGAGGGCAAGGTATGGTGTGAAGATGTATAAGCTGTGCGAGAGTGCATCAGGGTATACCTACAGATTTAGGATATATGAAGGGAAGGACAGCAGTATTCAGCCCCCAGAATGCCCCCCCCCCTCCTTACTGGGAGTTAATGCAAAAATTGTTTGGGATGTGGTGCACCCACTGCCGGACCAGGGTTACCACCTCTACCTGGATAATTTTTATACCAGCTTCCCACTCTTCAACTGCCTCGCTTCCAGAAGTACTGCGGCATGCGGCACTGCTAGAAGAAATCTGAGAGGCCTCACTAAGACTCTGTTTGGGCAAACACTCAGAAGGGGTGAGAGCAAGGCACAATCTAGCAGCAACATATTGTGTGCCAAGTACAAGGACAAGAGAGATGTCCTTGTATTGACAACAATACATGGCCACACGAGTACCCGTGTACCTGCACGAGGTACCAGTACAGAGACCCCCAAACCAGACTGCATCCTGGACTACAATTGGTACATGGGAGGGGTGGACTTGTCAG
Organism: Rhinoderma darwinii; assembly: GCF_050947455.1. NCBI lineage: Eukaryota > Metazoa > Chordata > Amphibia > Anura > Rhinodermatidae > Rhinoderma > Rhinoderma darwinii. Next base: position 105,891,468 of record NC_134689.1, read on the forward strand.
ATCAAGTCCTGAAGCCCTACAGCGCCATGCGGTGTGGTATAAGAAGCTGGCCGTGCACATCATACCGATGACATTATACAATGCGTACGTGCTAAGTCGATGTACAGGCCAGAGGAGAACTTTCCTGGAGTTTCAAGAGGTGATTAGTACTTCTGGAAGCGAGGCCACACGCATCGCACCAGGGCAAAACTTTCCAGGAGAAGTTCCCCAAACTGGCAAGAAGGGAAAAAGTCAAAAGAGGTGTAAAGTCTGCTATAAGACGGGGATAAGGAAGGACACAATATATCAATGTGACACGTGTCCTGAAAAACTAAGGCTCTGTATGAAAGAGTGTTTTAAAATGTATCATACATCCCTTGATTTTTAATCTACCCCAGTTTTACTTACCCTGATGCAATCCGCACAGCTTACCCCCCCCCCCTCATCTTTCCCTTGTGAGCCCTGCTGTGTACCCAGGCTGCTGATAACAGCCACATGTAGGGTATTGCCGTACCCAGGAGAACCAACATTACAGTTTATGGGGTGTATGTCTCCGGTCAAAATGCTCACTACACTTCTAGATGAATTTCATAAGGGGTGTAGTTTTAAAACGGGGTCGCTTCTCGGGGGTTTCAACTGTACTGGTACCTTAGGGGCTTCTGCATACATGACTTCGAACTAGAAAATCCCCAGTAGGCCAATAGTGGTCCTTTCCTTCTGAGCCCTCCCATGGGCCCAAACGGCAGTTTATCACCACAAATGGGGTATTGCCGCACTCAGGACAAATTGGGCAACAAAATTGGGTATTTTGTTCACTGTGAAAATAAGAAATTTTGATAAAAAATGACATCTTTTTGGAAAAAAATGATTTTTTTTTTCATTTCACAGCCCAATTCAAATAGGTGCTGTGAAAAAACTGTGCGGTCAAAATGGTAACAACAACCATAAATTAATTCCTTGAGGGGTATAGTTTCCAAAATGGGGTCACTTCTGGTGGGTTTCCATTGCTTTGATACCTCTGGGGCTCTGCAAATGCGACATGGCACCCGAAAACCAATCCATCAAAATCTGGACTCCAAAGAACAAATAGTGCTCCTTTCCTTATGAGCCCTCCCATAAGCCCAAACGGCAGTTTATCACCACAAATGGGGTATTGCTGCACTCAGGACAAATTGGGCAACAAAATGGGGTATTTTGTTCCCTGTGAAAATAAGACATTTTGATCAGAAATTACATCTTATTGGAAAAAATGATTTTTTTTTAATTTCACAGCCCAATTCAAATACGCGCTGTGAAAAAACTGTGCGGTCACAATGGTAACAACAACCATAAATCAATTCCCTGAGAGGTGTAGTTTCCAAACTGGGGTCACTTCTAGTGGGTTTCCATTGCTTTGATACCTCTGGGGCTCTGCAAATGCGAGATGGCACCCGAAAACCAATCCAGCAAAATCTGGACTCCAAAGAACAAATAGCGCTCCTTAATTTCTGAGCACTCCCATGGGCCCAAACGGCAGTTTATCACCACAAATGGGGTATTTCTGCACTCAGGAAAAATGGGGCAACAAAATGGAGTATTTTATTTCTTGTGAAAATAGGAAATTTTGAGCTAAAACGACATATTATTGGAAAAAAATTTTTTTTTTAAAATTCCCTGCCCAATTCAAATAAGTTCTGTGAAGAAACTATGGGGTCTAAATGGTCACATTATGAATAATTGAATTCCTTGAGGGGTGTAGTTTCCAAAATGGGGTCACTTCTGGTGGGTTTCCATTGCTTTGATACCTCTGGGGCTCTTCAAATGCGACATGGCACCCAAAAACCAATCCAGCAAAATCTGCACTCCAAAGAACACACAGCGCTCCTTCCCTTCTGAGGCCTTCCATGGGCCCAAACGGCAGTTTATCACCACAAATGGGGTATTGCTGCATTCAGGAAAAATTGGGAAACAAAATGGGTTATTTTGTTCCCTGTGAAAATGAGAAATTTTGATGGAAAATTACATTTTATTGGAAAATTTCATTTTTTTAATTTCACGGCCCAATTCAAATATGTGCCGTGTAAAAACTGTGGGGTCAAAATGGTAACAACAACCATAAATTAATTCCTTGAGGGGTGTAGTTTCAGAAATGGGGTCACTTTTGGGGGATTCCTACTGTTTTGGCACCTGAACACCTCTTCAAACCTGGCATGCTGCCTAAAATATATTCTAATAAAAAAGAGGCCTCAAAATGCACTAGGTGCTTCTTTGCTTCTGGGGCTTGTGTTTTAGTCCACAAGCACACTAGAGACACATGTGGGACATTTCTAAAAACTGCAGCATCTGGACAATACATATTTAGTAGTGTTTCTCTGGTAAAATCTTCTGTGTTACAGAAAAAAAAATAATACAATTGAAATTCAGCAAGAAAAATGAAATTTGCATATTTCACCTCCACTTTGCTTTAATTCCTGTGAAATGCCTAAAGGGTTAAATAAACTTTCTAAATGCTGTTTTGAATACATTGAGGGGTCTAGTTTTCAAAATGGGGGGTTTTATGGGGGTTTCTAATATATAGGCCCCTCAAAGCCACTTTGGAACCGAACAGGTACCTTAAAAACAATGGCTTTTGAAATTTTCTTAAAAATATGAGAAATTGCTGTTTATGTTCTAAGCCTTGTAACGTCCAAGAAAAATAAAAGAATGTTCAAAAAACGATGCCAATCTAAAGTAGACATATGGGAAATGTGAACTAGTAACTATTTTGGGTGGTATAACCATCTGTCTTACAAGCAGATGCATTTAAATTCTGAAAAATGCTATTTTTTATAAATTTTCTCTAAATTTTGCAATTTTTCACCAATAAACACTGAATATATGTGCCAAATTTCACCACTAACATAAAGTTCAATGTGTCATGAGAAAACAATCTCAGAACCGCTTGGATAGGTTTAAGCATTCCGATGTTATTACCACATAATGTGGAATATATCAGATTTGAAAAATGGGCTCTGAGCCTTAAGGCCCAAACTAGGCTGCGTCCTTAGGCCCTGTTCACACAGAGTTTTTTGATGAGTTTTTTGACGCGGAAACCGCGCCACAAAACTCCTCAAAAACCGCCCGAAAATGCCTCCCATTGATTTCAATGGGAGTTGGACGAGTTTTTTTACCGCGAGTAAAAAAACTGTGTCGCGGTAAAAAGAAGCGTCATGACCCATCTTGAGGCAGTTTCCGCCTCCAAAACCCCATTTCAATCAGTCAGAAAGAGGAAAAAAATGCCTCGATGAGTGTTTTGGCGAGTTTTTGTCCAACCACTGTGCAAAAACCGTCTGGAGCATTTTTTGCAGGAGGAATTTTCCTCCTGCAAAAAAACTCCGTGTGAACATAGCCTTAAGGGGTTAATCATTTTCAAAACTATAAATACAATGGGTAATATAATTATAATACTAATATTATACATGTAGTACTATGCTAATAAGTCTAGTACTCTGTGCATGTCACCTTTTCTAGTTCATCTGGGTATTATGAGCAATCATCCAGTTATCCAAGTACCTATGATGGACTACAACACAGCAGCATATTACATATCTGTTGCTGTGTCCATATAAATGCAATACATGGATGCTCGAGACCGGCAGTGTTGGGGGCTCCCCTCTACAACGACTTTAAGACATGGTTGAAGCTGATTCTAGTGTCATTACGGAACGAAGGGCTTAGTTTTAGATGTGTTACGGCTCAATGTATACCTTTAATGAATGAACTGAAGACTTTGCATAGAAAGCTGAATTTTTATGTCATATGTATATTTACAAATTCATCTTACTACAATCATTTACAGCCATGAATAAAAAAGAAAGCTAAGTAACTTAAATTTAAACTGGACAAATAAAAAAATAAATAGTGACATTTTACACAAAATTACAAGATAATCATTCCAATCTCTGTAAAGGAATTCTCCCTGTACACATAAAAAATGTCCAGCTGCCCATAGGAGGCTTCAGAATTAATCCAATGATCAAGGAGTTTATTTACAAGATTGTTTGCTTGTTCCCAGAACAGTTCAAAGGAGTCTTCTGGAGACTTGTGAATTTTTTGTTGGTTTTACAAATCAAGCTGACATCTGTCATTATAAGGCTATACCTCTTATGTCCTCTACAGTCTTATGGCAGAGGGAGTTTGGACGCTTTTATGCATCTCCTTAGAGGGTTATCTTGTGATGCTGCCAACACAATTAATGTATTTTCTGCCAGCAAACTGAATTCATCAGCTTTTTAAGTTTGGCATGATTAAAAGCAAGTGAGAAGGAATTTGTTACATTTTCTTCTTTGTGTAGAGTTTTCTTGAAGAGTATTTAAAACACTAAATAATTATTCATGACTGTGTAATATTCAATAAAGTGGCAGTAGCACACCAATATATTATATGTAATTGACTGTGTAAATTCACCATAATTTTCTTCAAACAGAAATTGAGACAGCTAATGGTCATAAATAATATACAATAATAATATGAAAGTGAAAATTCACTTAACAGCAGATCATAAGCAACTAACCTGTCATTTAAGACTCCATATTTACTTATATATGGACACAAGGGCAGCAGAATTGGGCATAGCAAAATGTGCTACTGGGCCCCTTAGCAAATTCAGTTGCACATGGGCCCAGTAGGTAAGAAGGCTCACTGCCACCCTAACAGTAGCTTACTACTGTCTATTAGATTGCATGTAAGAGCAGCGGCGTAACTACAGGGTGGGCCATTTATATGGATACACCTAAATAAAATGGGAATGGTTGGTGATATTAACTTCCTGTTTGTGGCACATTAGTATATGGGAGGGGGGAAACTTTTCAAGCTGGGTGTTGACCATGGCGGCCATTTTGAAGTTGGCCATTTTGTATCTAACTTTAGTTTTTTCAATGGGAAGAGGGTCATGTGACACATCAAACTTATCGAGAATTTCACAAGAAAAACAATGGTGTGCTTGGTTTTAACGTTACTTTATTCTTTCTAAAGTTGGATACAAAATGTCCGACTTCAAAATGGCCACCATGGTCAACACCCAGCTTGAAAAGTTTCCCCCTCCCATATACTAATGTGCCACAAACAGGAAGTTAATATCACCAACCATTCCCATTTTATTTAGGTGTATCCAAATAAATGGCCCACTCTGTAGAGTCTTATGGGCCCCGGGCAAATTTTGCACCTGCCCGCTCCTTCCCCCATTTGTTGCATGAATGCGCAGGCCCCAGTGGCTTTGCGAGTCTCAAAGACAACATAGGTTGAAGGCAATTTTCTATGTATGATAATATAGCTCTAAATTATACAGTCATAAAGTTACCAAATAATAAGACTATTCACTATACAAAGACCATATTGTGAACAAAACCCAGTATACCAAAGCCAATATTACCAATGATACCACTGTACAAGGGACAAACAATACCGCCATACCATGAGCACATATTGCCACCACATGGTGACTGAATAATAGCACCAAACTGTTGCTGAATAATACCTCCAAACAATGACCACATATTACCACCACATTGTGACTGAATAATACTATCATATTTTTACTGAAAAAAACTTCCACACCATGACTACATTTTACCTCCACATAGTGACTGAATAATATTATCATACTGTTACTGAATAATACCTGTATACAAGAGATCGATATTACCACCATACTGTGGCCATATAGTGGTAGACACAAGTCCTACACAGGAACTCTGCAGACCATATAAGTGAATACAGTGCAGTTATATCCAGTGACTCACAAGTGATGTTTTTTTTAGATTGGAGTTGTTCACTTTCCCTTTTCTACTTCATTTGGACAGACAGCCATGATGACTTCTTCCAACCATAACTTAACTTAGAATTTACAGAAATCTTTGGCTCCTTGATTTTCTAGCATTCTCCCCACTTATTCCCAAACAGTAACAACGCCTCCTTTAGGCCCCGCACTGTAATAGTGCTCCTCTTAGTACCACACACAGTAAAAGTACCCTCTAAACAGTTATAATATCCCCCTTTGTGCCCCCCCACACAGTAATACCTCCACTTTTGTGCCCCATATAGTATCAAGGTGCCCCCATATAGTAGTTTGGTGCCCCCATTTAATAATTAGAACCCCATATAGTAGATTGCTGCCCCCATATAATAACTAGGTGCCCTTATATAGTAAATAGATGCCCCACATAATCGCTAAACGTCCCACATAGTATATAGGTGCCCCGATATAGTAGGTAGGCTACCTACACCATGAATGGTACCCCCTTAGCGCCGAAGGAGATAAAAAATGTTTAAATTCCCCTCACCCTGTTTCCGCGACGAGCCACTGTATCTTCTGCCTGCTGCCTGGTGGCGCAATGCATTGACGTCATGACGCCACCTTCGCCAGGTCATCAGGCCGATGTCTTCAGTGTTATCAAGAGTCTCTAGTAGGCCACAGGTCTAAAGCAACCTGATTCTTACCAGGAGTAGTGGTGGCAAAGGGTGCCATGCCTCTCTGCTCCGCCACAGTAAACTAAGTGGCTGGCAGGGCCCCTTACCATCCGGAACCGATGCTGCTGATGCTGCAATTTCTTCAAAAAGTAGCCAGAAAGCAGGAATTTGCTGTACTCTCGATCTGCTTTTAAAAGCTATGTACAACTTTGAAACGTTTTTTATTCATTAAATCAATGTTTTATGTGATTATAAACATTGACTTATACTTAAATTGTTTCTTATTTTTTATGATAAAGCTTCTATGTATCCTCTGAACATAGAATCTGTTTAGATCACTATTAGCTGATTCCATCAGTTCAGTTGAACTTATGGCTCAGTTGAGAGTGGGTCCTGTGTATCCAACACACAGGATCCCCATAGTTACAATCACAATATTATTATGATCCTGTGTCTCTCAGCTGGGCCGTCAGTTCACTTCACTGACAGAATTGGCTGATAGTGAACAATGCAACGTCTATGTATAGAGGATACACAGAAGCTGTATTGTAAAAACGACAGAAAATTGTTAACAAAAGTCAATAATTTTTTTTTTTAGAATCACAGAAATAATTGATTTATTAATAATAATATTAATAATAATAATTATTATTATTTTTTTTTTAAAGAATGCGCCTCCAAAGGTGAACATCGCCTTTAATTAAGTTGCCTTAATACCAGTGATGTACCTACCATAGTGGATAAGCACTGGAGTTCTATGAAACCAATGGTTGAATTGGGCCTAAAAATGAAAAGCTTCCCCTTGTTATGGTGACACATAGCTACCGGGGGAAACTTGCTGCTTGCAGATTTTTTACAGCTCTTATTGGGTTCAATACTAGATATATAAAAACATATAAAGTTAGCTTTTGTATTGATGGCTGCATGCAGCCAGAAATATCTTATTAATCAAGTCAGAAAAATAGAGCTCCCCAATACAGGAATATAGGAAAATTAATCAGCACAGAATTTTTTACTGCAATAAGGAATGGTGGTCTTCATACATTTAATTGAAGTCTCGGTGAGTCGTAGGACCCATTCTGAATATTGGGGCAAAGCCCCACGTGGCGGAATTGCTCTGGAACTCCGCTGTGGACACTCCGCAGCGTTAATCAGCAGCGGACCCGTTTCTCCATTGCCTTCCACTGCTTTTAGTAGTGTTCGTTTAGACGATGAGGAAAATTCCGCTGCGGAGCATAGGCTGCGGTGCGGAATTTGGTGTCTGCAGCATACAATAGATGTAGCGGACGTGTGGCGGACTGGTTGCGGACTCATTGCGGAAGTTCTCCATTGACGTCAATGGAGATTCTAAATTCCGCAATGAAGTCCGCAGATGTCATGTACATGTTATGTGTGCTGCGGAGCGTATTGGTTTTTTAACATGACATTTCTTCATTCTGGCTGGACCTATGTATTTCTAGGTGTACAGCCAGACTGAGGAAGTCAATGGGGCTCCCGTAATTACGGGTGACTATGTGTGTGCACCCATAATTACGGGTGACTATGTGTGTGCACCCATAATTACGGGTGACTATGTGTGTGCACCCATAATTACGGGTGACTATGTGTATGCACCCATAATTACGGGTGACTATGTGTGTGCACCCATAATTACGGGTGACTATGTGTGTTCACCCGTAATTACGGGAGCGTTGCTAGGCGACGTCAGTAAATAGTCACTGTCCAGGGTGCTGAAAGAGTTAAGCGATCGGCAGTAACTGTTTCAGCACCCTGGACAGTGACTACCGATCACAATATACAGCAACCTGTAAAAAAAAAAGAAGTTCATACTTACCGAGAACTCCCTGCTTCTTTTTCCAGTCCGGCTTCCCAGGATGACGTTTCAGTCTAAGTGACGGCTGCAGCCAATCACAGGCTGCAGCGGTCACATGGACTGCCGCGTCATCCAGGGAGGTCGGGCTGGATGTCAGGAGAGGGACGCGTCACCAAGGCAATGGGCGGTAAGTATGAAATTCTTTTACTTTCACTAGGGAAAGTGCTGTCCCTTCTCTCTATCCTGCACTGATAGAGAGAAGGGAAGTACTTTCACCTCAATACGCAACGGCCAGTCCGCATCAATTTACTGCACATTTTGGGCAGATTCTGTGCGGCATTGATGCGGACAGTTGCGGAAGAAATACGCCACGTGGGGCCATGCCCTTGCTCTGTGGCTTTGTGATTTCTCAAAAATGTACAAATTATTTACAAATTTTAGAAACTCAAAAAGAGAGTTTTGAGGCAGGCCTTATTGAAATCATAGACAATTCTCATTCTCATTGTAGCATAGAAACTTGTCGGTTTCTGTTCACTGTGGAGCACATGAGTATTTTGTTGCCTTATTGTCTCCGGTAAAATCACGGAAACCCTGACGGAAAGCCAACGGAACCCATTAAAGTCAAATGGAGCCGTTAGTTCCGTTATTCATCCTTCCAGTTGCGCAGCTAGGGGGGCAGGCGGGGCATGTGCCCAGGGCATAACTTAGAGGGGGCACCAGCGCCACCCCCTCCTGCACTATAATTGTACCTGCGTCTATAGGACACAGGTACAATTAGAAGCAATGAATGGCCGGGTATGTTCCGTGCCCACCATTCAGCACCTTTCTACAAGTGAAGCATCGCAATATTTTGCGCCGCTTGCGTCATTGCAAGGCACTGAATGACAGGGTAAGTCATTCTGTCCTGCCATCAGCGCCTTTCATAGATGCTTCGTTCAATCCCAGGAGACCTGCGGAGAAGGGAGTAGGTCTCCATTGCTGCCGGACAGCGCGGGAACGGGATTAAGGTGAGTTTGAATAGTTTGTTTTTTTATCGTAATAAAAGTGTGTGGCTTTATCTACAGGGGGGATTTATCTACGGGGGCTTAATCTACAGGGGGCTTTATCTACGGGGGGCTTTATCTATGGGGGCGGGGCTTTATGTACAGGGGGCTTTATCTACAGGGGGGCTTTATCTATGGGGGGTGCTTTATCTACAGGGGGTGCTTTATCTATGGGGGGCTTTATCTACGGGGAGGCTATATCTACAGGGGGCTATATATAGGGTTGGGCTATCTGTGGAGCACTTTATACAGGGGTGGGCTATATCTACACGGGGCTATATAAAGGGGTGGGCTATCTGTGGAGCACTATATATTTGGGTGGGTTATATCTACAGGGGGGCTATATACAGGGGTGGGCTATCTGTGGAGCACTATATACAGGGGTGGGCTATATCTACAGGGAGGCTATATACAGGGGTGAGCTATCTGTGGAGCACTATATACAGGGGTGGACTATATGTGGTTCACTATATACTGGGGGGGCTATATCTACAGGGGGCTATATACAGGGGTGGGCTATATGGGGGCACTATTTACAGGGGGCTCTATGGCAGGCACTATCTACAGGGGGCACGGTTTGTGTGGGGGATACAGTGTATGATGCTACTATAATTAGAGGTGCAGCGTATGGCACTATTATATTTAGGGGCGTAGTGTGTGGTATAATGAGAGCTTTATCTTTGTTTATAGGTGTAGAAATGTTGGAGAAGTGAGAAGCTGAAGACATCTGAGTGGCAAACTGAAGAAATGGGCTGTGACCGGGAGAAGTCATCATAGAGGTCTGGATAGGATGGAGAAAAAGAACTAGAATCTGAGCCGTCACCGGTGAGTCAATTAATGTAAATGTTTATTCTGCCTCTAATCAGTAGTGTAGTCACTGTATGATCTGCAGTGAGATTATGGGTGGTATGAATATAAAAGAGTATCCGGCACACCAATTTTGAAACAAAGGTACTTTTTATTTTGTTTTTAATGCCAGTGGCAGAGTGCAACGTTTCGGTCTAAGTGACCTTCATCATGAGCGCCATGATACAGTGGCCAGCCGCTATCAGCACCACTAGCGCTCGTCTATTCAGTTTCCCAACACGGCTCAGTGCCTGATAAAGGTCACTTAGACCGAAACGTCGCACTCTGCCACTGGCATTAAAAACAAAAACAAAATAAAAAATACCTTTGTTTCAAAATTGGTGTGCCGGATACTCTTTTATATTTATGTTTGGGTTGGGCCCCTATCCATGCAAAACCTCACCCTTCCACGTATCTGGTGCTGTCTGAACCTATACACAAATTGATGGGTGGTATGATTATGATATGATTATTTTTTGTGAAACAGCATCTCCCAGCATATCCTTACCATTGTTTGGGCCATGCTGGGAGCTGGAAACAAATTAGTGCAAACCTATATGGCAGGGGTTGCACTAAATTGAGCTGTATTTGTGCTGGTGTTGTATTTATGTACTGAGCTTGGTTCTGGTGTCGTGTATAAAACGATATTGCTTGTAAAATGTAAAAATGTTTTTATGGTTGACTTACATTATAAGAAATGTGGAAAATAAATGACTCGTCATTGATTGGTAGAGAAAACAAACATGTCAAGGGGAAAGGAGATGTCGGGAAAGATGTTGGGGGGGGGGCACCAAACTGAATCTTTGCCTCAGGTGCTGGAGAACCTAGCTACGCCTCTGCACCCTTCTGCTCCTCTAACAGGGCAGAACAACGGAACACACCGACGCAGGTGTGAATGTAGCCTAAAATACTCATCATCAGTCATCTTTTTTATGTTGTAATTCTACCCGCCATTTAGAAGGCACCAAGTTTACGCTCTGTTCACATTAAATTTGGTCAGTGGGTCAGGCAAATACACTACATGTGTACTGTCAAAAACCATACAGACTTATATAACACACACATACAGTAGTTGTATTAGGCAGACATGTCAAAAGTTTGTAATTTTGACAAATGTTTGGCAGTTTTATACGTGGATACCTTTTTTAATGCCATTAAAAAGCGTAAGCTGCTGGTACTTATAAATGTGGTGTGACCATAGCTTGACATTTGGCACCTGTTTTCATATGTGCCTCATCTAACACAAAGTCATTGATTATGACCCTTCTGTCATTTTTATATATTGTAAAGTACAGCAGCGCATAGGGGGAAAGTAACAGTATTTCTATGCCAGTTTTCTGGCGTAGAAATGTTGCAAACGACCCAAGAGTCACAAAAAATGTGACATTTTTGTAATTTCCCCTGTTCTCGCTACTTTTCCAAAAAGTAAGCGCAGCTTAGTGAAAATGGGTGAAGATTTCATTAGTATCGCACGGAAAGCCGAGGATGCAACAAATTTCTTAAAAGGCGTGTGCCTCAACAAATTTGTTGCATCTTGCTTTTAATAAGATTGGCACAGTCTTAATACCTCTCCCCCACAATGTATAGCATTACAGAATTCTCCAGAGATTTAGGTCAATATAAAACAATGCAGGTTAGGTACATGCTCAGATGAGGAGCTGGTACCTAATAAATATAAGGCCTCATGCCAATGCCTTTTTTATGGCTCCATATAAAAAATAATTTGTACCTATATTTGCCTCTGATTTTTATATGAATTTGGCAGAGATTAGAATCTTTCCATGTTTCATTTATTATTTATAATTTATTATGGAACACTTAGGCCCTGTTCACATCTGCATTGTAGGTTTCGGTGCTCTACTTCGTCGGTGGAGCAGAACAAGGGAAAACCGGAATCGATGGTTCGATTGCCACATGGACACAACCTACGGCTGATGGAACACATTAACTTTAATGGGATCCGTCGGCGTTCCGTCAGGGTGTCCGTGGATTTATCAGGAACAATAGTGCAGCATGCTGCGCTATTGTTTTCGGTAATCTCTGCCGGATCTAAACAGGACCCTATTATGGAGATTTGCTAGAGGAGAATATCTCTGACATACGGTGCCCAACAGAGTACCATATTGCGGCACATGGACTCCATGTCGTGTACATGCGGCCTAAATATTATTATTATTATTATTATTATTATTATTATATAGAATTTGCCTGAAGCTAATAACAATAAATGTTAAGTCAATTATCTATATTTCACTTTAAAAAAAAATAACATAATATAATGTTTGCCTGATATTGGCTCGAGGAAAGTTTTTAAAACAAAATTAAGTGAAAAGAAAAAAAGTCAGTTTAAGGATTCCTAAAGCCTTTAAAATTGGAACCTCGTTTTTATATCCTTAGGAGCCGAAGGGGTTAAAATGATGTGAAGTGATTGGATGTGTAGCAGGATTTAGATTGTGCTATATTACATTATATTTACCACATTCCATGTTGTTTACAGAAAAGCTGGATTTTTGTAGATTTAATTAGATTTTTTTAGATAACTGCCTTGGGAAAAAAAAAGTAGACACATGATTGGCCAGAACTGCTCACATGGGCAGTTGTGGCCAATTCGCAAATAGTGGGCGTGTCTTAGACACAGACGGCAGAGCAGAGCAGGACTGGATGGCACCGCGGCAGTAAATTTAAGTCAATTTTTAGCAATGTAGGGTTGAATACCGTTACTTCATGTATACTAAGCTGAATGTAGTCGGGGCAGGGCTGCGGCTGTGTAATACAGCTCCTGACAAGTCAGCATGAGGTGATGCAGCCGGTGTTGCACTAATGAGTGCTGCAACTGAAGACAGAGAACATGGTGGGCGCACTGCAAAACACCCCCCTGGTGGTGGTGGGTACCGGGGTATAATGATGGTGTTAGTGTTAGCTTCTGCACTAGCTATTACTAAGCCCCGCCTATCAGACAGCCACCATTACTAAGGCAGTAGTAATATAGTTTTAAAAAAAAGACACAGAAAAAATTATTTCGATACAAAGGAGTCCCCGCACTAGGTGTTACTAGCGGCGGCGGGGCTCAGCAATAAAGCAATAAGGCCTGCGCCACAAGAAAGCATTGAATGATGAGTAAGGGAACTAATGGTTCCCTTGCTTCACCTGTGCTTTTAATTGTAACAACTTCCTAAGGACACGGATACAATTGAAGACAGTACATTATATTAGGGTTGTCACGATACCAGAATTTGGACTTCGATACAGATACTTTATGTAGTATTGCGATTCTCGATACCAAAACGATACTTTGTCAACAATAATAAAAACGTTTTTCCGTTATCTGATGTGAGGCACATGGAGTGATGAATTTTGAACCTTGGTGTGCCTCACATTAATAGTAATTAACCCCATCGTGATTCTCAGTCATAATGGACAACATTGGGTTAATGTGTGAGGTACATGATGGGGTTAATTACTATTAATGAGAGGCACATGGAGGTATAAAATTCATAACAACTCATGCCTCACATTAATAAGTGAAAGAAAGCAGATTTTATTTAATATTTTTATACTGTACACATCATAAATGACGCTACTAATTTGTTATTACGGTCGCAACAATACCGAATGTGTGTATATTTTATGTATTGAGACTTATTTTATGGCTTATTGTAAAAAATTGGTGTGTATTGTTTTTTTTTTATTTTTTTATTTAACAATAATTTTTTTTTAAACTCTAAAAGGGTATTCCAGTTACAACAAGTTACCCCCTATCCGTAGGGTAAGGGGTAACTTCCTGATCGGTAGCTGGGACCCCCACCGTTTATGAGAACAGGGGTCCTGTACCCCTCGTTTGAACCAAGCGGCAGGTCGCTCAAGCGAATCACCGCTCCATTCATTCTCTGTGGGAGCGCTGGAGATAGGCGAGTAGAGCGTTTAGCTATTTCCAGTGCTGCCATGGAGAATGAATGGAGCGGCAGTGCGCATGAACGACCTGCCGCTCCGTTCAAACGAGGGGTACGGAACCCCTGTTCTCGCAGTCCTAACACTGCCTGAAAGTACACAGGCATTTGTTAGGACATACCTAACAACAGGAACTATGGTCAGACAGCACTGGGGTCCTTCAATGTACCCTGGGCTGTCTGCCCATTTATGATATGTCCCTCAGATCCAAGGGGCATGCCCCTTTGCATTTTCCCCTTGAATGCTGCAGTCAGCTTCGATTGCAGCATTCAGGGGAATAGCGGCAGAGATGAGAGGTTTCTCTGATCTCCGCTGTTAGAGTGGGGCTGCGGCTGTGTAATACAGCCATTGCCCTGCTCCTGACAAGTGTGCGCGCGGTCAGCATGAGTTGATGCTGCACTAATGAACGGCGGTTCCAGCCCTGAAGATAGAGAACATTGGGGTTTTCAGTGCACCCACGATGTTCTCTGTCTTCAGTGCTGGCGCTCATTAGTGCAGCGCCGGCCGCATCACCTCAATCTGACACACGTGCACACTTGTCAGGAGTGGGGCAATGGCTGTATCTGACTGCATTCATGTATTGCAATACTAAGCTGTGCGGCCGCACAGCTTAGTATCGCAATACAGTAATTAACGGTATTGAACTGTTCAACCCAACACTACATTACATTATGTTAAATTAACCCCTTCCCTCTTTACCCATTTTTGACCTTCCCGACATGGCCTCATTTTTCAAATCTGACAAGTTTCACTTTATGTGGTAATAACTTCGGAATGCTGTTACCTATTCAAGCGATTCTGAGATTGTTTTCTCGTGACACATTGGAATTTATGTTACTGGTAAATTTGCTCGATACGTTCAGTATTTAATTAAATTAGCATTTTCCTCAATTTAAATGTATCTGCTTGTAAGACAGGCATTTATACCACACAAAATTGTTGCTAATTAACATCCCACATATGTCTACTTTAGATTGCCATAGTTTTTTGAACATCCTTTTATCCAGTTTTAGGAAATATCCCACATGTGGCCCAAGCGTGCTACTGTACTGAAGCACCGGCCTCAAAAGCAAAGGAGCACCTAGTGGATTTTGGGGCTTTATTTTTATTTGAATATATTTTAGGCACCATGTCAGGTTTGAAGGGCTCTTACGGTGCCAAAACAGTGGAAATCCCCCAAACGTGGCCCCATTTGGGAAACAAAACACCTCAAGGAAATTATCTAGGGGTATTGTGAGCATTTTGACAGCACAGGTTTTTTATAGAAATTATTGGAAGTAGGCCGTGAAAATTAAAATCTACATTTTTTCATTTTAGCAATTTTTTTCTCATTTCCACAAGGACTAAAGGAGAAAAAGCACCACAAAATTTGTAAAGCAATTTCTCCCAAGTAAAACAATACTAGACGTTTGGTCATAAACGGCTGTTTGGATACACGGCAGGGCTTAGAAGGGAAAGAGCGTCATTTGGCTTTTGGAACTCAAATTTAGCAGGAATGGTTTGTGGAGGCCATGTCACATTTGCAAATCCCCTGAGGGGACAAAACAGTGGAAACGCCCCACAAGTGACCCAATTTTGGAAACTACACCCAGTGAGGAAATTATCTAGGGGTATAGTGAGCATTTTGACCCCCCGACTTTTTTGCAGAAATTATTGGAATTAGGCTGTGAAAATGAAAATCTACATTTTTTCAAAGAAAATGTAGGTTTAGCTAATTTTTTCTCATTTCAACAAAGACTAGAAGAGAAAAAGCATCACAAAATTTGTAAAGCAATTTCTCCCGAGTAAAACAATATCCATATGTGGTCATAAATTGCTGTTTGGACACACAGCAGAGCTTAGAAGGGATACAGCGCCATTTGGCTTTTGGAGCTCAAATTTAGCAGGAATGGTTTGCGGAGGCCATGTCATATTTGCAAAGCCCCTGAGGGGACAAAACAATGGAAACGCCCCACAAGTGACCCCATTTTGGAAACTACACCCATTGAGGAAATTATCTAGGGGTATAGTGAGCATTTTGACCCCCCGCTTTTTTGCAGAAATTATTGGAATTAGGCTGTGAAAATGAAAATCTAAATTGTTTCAAAAAAACACGTAGGTTTAGCTAATTTTTTCTCATTTCCATAAGGACTAAAGGAGAAAAAGCACTGCAAAATTTGTAAAGCAATTTTTCCCGAGTCAAATAATACCCCACATGTGGTCATAAACGGCTGTTTGGAAATACGGCAGGGCTTAGAAGGGAAAGAGCGCTATTTCTCTTTTGGAGATCACATTTAGCAGAAATGATTTGCGGAGCCCATGTCACGTTTGCAAATCACCTGAGGGGACAAAACAATGAAAACGCCCAAAAAAGTGACTCCATTTAGGAAACTACACCCCTTGAGGAATTCATCTAGGGGTGTAGTGAGCATTTTTACCCCACAGGTGTTTCATAGAATTTACTAGAATTGGGCAGTGAAAATAAAAACAATCCTTTTTCTTCAATAATTTTTCAACAAATAAAGGAAAAAAATAAACCAACATTTGTAAAGCAATTTCTCGAGAGTACAGCAATACCCCATATGTGGTCATAAACGGCTGTTTGGGCACACAGTAGGGCTCAGAAGGGAAGGATCGTCATTTGGAGTGCAGATGTTGCTGGATTGGTTTCTGGGTGCCTGTGGGCCCAAAACAGTGGAAACCCCCCAGAAGTAACCCAATTTTGGAAACTACACCCCTCAATGCATTTACCTAGGGGTGTAGTAAGCATTTTAACCCTGCAGGTATTTTGTAGAAATTAGTGTGAACGCGATGTTGCAGAGTGAAAATGGGATTTTTTTCCATAGATATGCCAATATGTGGTGCCTAGCTTGTGCCACCATAACAAGACAGCTCTCTAATTATTATGCGGTGGCATAGTTTTTTTTACGTTTTTTAGTTTTTTTTACACAGCGTTCACCCTGCGTTATAAATGACATGTTAACTTTATTCTGCGGGTCTGTCCAATTCCGGCGATACCTAATTTATAGCACTTTTTTATGCTTTACAACGTTTTGCACAATAAAATTACTTTTGTAAAAAGAATGTATTTTTTCTGTCGCCAAGTTGTGAGGACTATAACTTTTTAACTTTTTCGTCGAAGGATCTGTATGAGGGCTTGTTTTTTGCAAGACGAGCTATAGTTTTTATAGGTACCATTTTTGGTAGAGTTTTTACGTGGTTTTTTTTACGATGTTCACTGCGTGCAATAAATAATATAATATTTTTATAGCTCAGGCCATTACGGTCCCGGCGATACCAAATATGTATGGTTTATAGGTTTTTTTTTTCAATAATAAAGGACTTGATAAGGGAACAGGGCAATTGTGTTTTATTTTATTACTTGAAACTTTTATTATGTTTTCAAACTTTTTTTTTCACTTTTTTTTACACCTGTTTATACTTTTTTTACACTTTTTTTTCAAGTCCCACTAAGGGATTTGAAGGTCCAACTGTCTGATTGTTTTTTTTTCTAATACATTGCACTACCTACGTATATGGATCTGTCAGTTATTCACGGACAGCAAGCTGACTAGGCTTCGCCTCCCGTCGGGGCCTAATAGGCGTCCGTAATGGGAGAGCAGGAGGCCATTGGCCTGTCAGGGCTGGCGATCTGCTAGCAACCGCTAAGATGACATGATCACTTTTGCAGCGATCGCTGCATCGAAGGGGTTAATGGCAGGGATCGGAGCTATCTCCGGTTCCTGCCGTTACAGGTGAATGTCAGCTGTTTGTGTTTGTGGGTGTATGTGTGAATATATGTATGTGTGTATGTGTATGTGTATATATATTTACTACAATTGCCACACACTGAGATGCTGCCAGTTGCACCAACTTTTATTATTAAGCTGTGGCTTATTACTGTTCTGTGGGATTTTTTTATTTTTCCATCGACATAGCCGTATAAGGGCTTATTTTTTTGTTTGATGAATTGTAATTTTTAACTACAGAATTTTGCGGTACATATAATGTATTGTATAACTTTTCAAATTTTTTTTGGAGGGGTGGAAAAACTTTGCCATTGTCTTTTGGGTTTTTGCATTTACAGCATTGCGGTATAAATGACATGTTATGGCGATACCAAATGTATACAGGTTTTTTAATGCTTTGCTACATTTACACATTAAATAGTTTAAAAATTATTTGTTTTTGTGTCACCATACTCTTCTTTGAGAGCTTTAACTTTTTATGAGGGATTGTTTTTTGCAAGATGAGTTTACTTTTGCATTGGTACCATTTTGGGGTACATACAAATTTTAGATTACTTTTTTTTTCTATTTTTATGAGGATAGATGGAAAAAAAACAGCAATTATGCCATTGAGTGTGTGGGTTAAATAACCAATATAAATAAATAAAAGATAATTTTAAAGTTTAGGTCGTTACTTACACGGCAATACCAATTTGATTTTGTTTCTATACTATTTCTAGAAAAAGACATGGTGAATTGTTTCATTATACTAGAAATACTCTGATTTATATTTTTAAGACCCTTAATCCCTTTTGATAGATTAAAAAAATAGTACATCCAAGACCTCAAGTAGCTTTGGCACCTTGATGTACTATTACGTTAATGGAATTACGTGAGCTGGCGTCACTATAGACACAGCCTGGGAACAGATGAAGGTCCCCAGGGCTGTCTCTTATAAAATTGTGTTAGGGCATAGCAGAGATATGCCCTATTAGGATATCAATGAATTTTTCTATACATAGACATAGTAAACTGGCATACATAAGTATATATTAATTTAAAAAATGTATGTAAAATGTAATTATAAATGAACACATCACATTTTTTTTAATAAAATGCATTTTATTGTACAAAACACATATAAAGTGATATAATCCCAACTTATTGTCATCACCATAACTGTCACAACATGCACAATATATATATATATATATATATATATATATATATATATATATATAAAAATAACTTTTTTAAGGTAAGTGATAAACAATGTAAAAAAAAGAAGAAACTAGCAAAATGATGTGTTGTTGTTTTTTTGCTGGTAAAGAAGTGAAGTCCAGAGCGGGTTGAAAAAGTTAACAATATCCATAATCAATTCAAATTGCAAAGAGGCCTAAATGGAAAGATTGTAGGGAAAATCAGGGACGAGCTAGAAATTGGAGAAACCGTCAACAGGAATGGAATATGTAACAAATTATAGATTATGGGCACCTGTAAAACAAGTCATATTTATGGAGGTATTGCATCAAACAAAGTTTAAAGCATACCTTCATTTCAGGTGACTTTTCACAATAAACTGTCATGTGTGTACATGAGCAATAACACGATTTCTGGCCATTATATAAGATATGGCATTTTTTGTTAGTAGTTTGCTCCTCTGCAAGCTCTATCTCTAATTCTCAGTTTTCTCTGAGCTAGTGTGTGGAGCCTTACAGCCAGGGGCGTAGCTAGGAGGGGCAGGTTGGGCATTTTCCCACCGGGCGCAACAAGAAGGGAAGGAAGGGGGCACCGCAGCGCCACTACAGACCAGGTGCCGCTGGTACAGCTGACGCCAGTGGCGGAACTACCACTATAGCAGCCATAGCAGCTGCTACAGCGTCCATGGCATGAGGATGACAGCCACATTAAATTGTAGCTACGTCCTTAGGATGCAGATACAATTGAATACTATGGCGGGGGCTGTGTGTTGCTATCTACAAGGGGAGGCTGTGTGGCACTATCTACAAGGGGGGCTGTGTGGCTTTATATACAAGTGGTCTGTGTGGCACTATCTACAGGGGGGGTTTATTTGGCACTCTCTAAAAGGGGTGTGTGTGGCACTATCTTCTAGGGGGGCTGTGTGGCAATATCTACAAGGAGGTGTGGCACTATCTCCAGGGGGGGGCTGTGTGTCACCACATAGTCTCATTTGCCTTAATTATACAATCTGTTTTAGTCAGGCACACTGACCTCTTTAATTTATTTTCTTTTAGTTTGTTGTTATGTTAACTACCTTATTTTTATGTAATCGATAGTTGAGCAATTCCCAGGGTGACAGTTTGTGGAATTGCTAGATGAGCCATTCCCCAAAGGCTGCTGGAGACTGTCAGGAGTGAGCATGCAAATAAATCTCCAACCCCAAATCCGTCACAACTCTGATCAACAGTGTCTAAGGCTACTCTTTGGTGTTCACCATAGAAAGGTGCAATGCAGGCAAAACAGAAACAAGACAGCCAGGGGTAAACAGAGAATCCAACTCACAAAGCTAGGGGATGTAAGGAAAAGCAGAGGTCAGAACCAGTCGGGAACAGAAAGTCCAAATCAGAAAGCAAGGGGTAATCCAGAGACAAGTCGAGGTCCAGTTCCAGGAAGTCAAAAGCCAAAGGTACAGGGTATAATCAGAAGCTTGGTCAAACATAGGAAAACCAGGAAATTCATAAGCAAAGAAAAAAGGGAAGGAAGCCAAGTATAAATACTCCACCCTTACATCTGACGGGAAGAAAGATAGAGAAGTGGAATAGGCTCAACAAGCAAAACCAGAACCGCCCAGAAGCTAGACTAGTAGTCATAGCGATCTTAAAGGTACAGACGTTTCCTAACACTTATATAAATATATTGCTTGTAAATAAAATGTACAAATGGTTTTATGCGGGAGTTACTGTACATACATTTAAAAAAAAAAAATTTACTCCTCTTTGGTTGGTAGAGAAAGCCAACATGGCGCGGCGTAAGGAGATGTCGGGAAAGAAGTTGGGGGGGATGCCGAACTCAATCTTTGACCTGGGTGCAGGAGAACCTAGCTACGCCTCTGCTTACAGCTATGATGTCTCCCACAGACAACACATATAGAGAAGAAAACATTCTGCTTCCCTATATCTTAGTAGCACACCCTCGGAAGCATTGGTAGCATGGAAGACATTAGGTATGGACATAGACAGCAGAGGGCCCCTGTGCAAGATTGGTTTAGGAGCTCCTTGCTCTCCAAGTTTTTGTCTCTCCAGCAATGTACCAGTTATTGTAAGCTATGAAATTCATTAGCTCAGTTCCTTACATGTAATGTAATAAACAGTAGGATGCTGCTAGCAATATTTAGAGTGACCCTCTGGTCTCCCGGCAACATTTTAAATATTATGGTGTATATGGAGTAATATTACCTGGTGCCCTCCAGTTGTGCCCCTCTGCGGTGGAACTGCCGCTTTGGGGTCCCCTCTTTGTTGTCCAAAATTGGCCACATTGCTTCACAGACTCACGTGAGCAGTTCTGTCCAATCCGAGAACAAAGGGAGTGTCGTAGACTCAGTCTGTGAAGCGCTGTGGCCATTTTGGGACAACACAGATGGGAACCCCAAAGCAGCGGATCCATGGAAGAGGGGTGAAACTGGAGGGCACCAGGTAATATATCTCTATATATCCCATCACATTTATAATTTTGTCCTGGAACCGAAGGTTCACTGTAAGTTGGCAGAGGGCCCCGTTATTTGCTAGGCCCCTGTGCACAGTGCCCATCACTGGAGGACATCACACAGCAGTAATGTGCAGTGTATAGGTGAAACTTTCACTGGGATGACATTAAAACCTTGCTAGAAGCTGCAGCAGTATCTATGTATCTGCCTCTCTTTCATTCTGCTTCTGGTCCCTCCTCCCCTCCCCTTTCCATAGAGTTCTATGGGCAGATATAACTTGATCCCTCAATGAGCTGATAGTCCAGAAGGGAGGGGAGGGAAATTGCCTAATAAGTGGAGAAAGAGGCATTTTTCTGTAATAAGATATTACAAAGTTTCTTATGCAGTATACGCTTATAATATTGATTTATGCAGTTTGTTGAAACGACATCGCCTATTTAAAATATTAAAGGCCTTGAAACATAGTTGATATGAGATTTTTGTTATTATGTAATAAAACAATAGTTTTCTTTTTTTTTCAGGACCAGAAATGTTATAAAGGGAAGCCAGATATATTAGTGGTAAAAAACAACAAGGGTATAGGATCTAAATAATTTTTATATATAAGAAGCTTATTGACAATTTATTGTGTGAATATTATGGGGCATTAATTGATAATGCCTAATATATACATTATTGTAACATTTGGTTTTAACCTCTGAGCCAAATCATAGGAGATGTACTTGTGTCTAATATACTGAATCTAAGCTAGATTATTTAAAGACTGTATTGAAGACAAAAGAAGAGAGTTTGTAGCCAAAGATATATTAAACATACAACATTTTTATTAGTAACATATATAAAAATACATTTGAGTAAAAAATATATGTATACATTAACATATATTACAGGACAAGACTCTAGAAAGTAAGTTTCAGAGAGCAAGTATCGATAGTAAAAATATGCAAAGCTGTATAATTGCAAAGACAGATTCTCTCAAAATGTGATAGAACAAAAACCCTCTTGTAGGGTGTAGTCAAAATTGCAGATAGTTCAGTCAAGATCACACAAAGCCCAATAGAGAGAGAACTATTCTATAAAGATCTGAGACCTAAATGTAACGTCTCGATCGGGTATCTTCCTAGCATGGTTGATAGGAGAGAGAGTGTATTGAACAGAGCTTACCCATATTGAATTGCCGTGATAGTTCGATACGTGCATTTGTGCTGGAGCACGTATCGAACTATCACGGCAATTCAATATGGGTAAGCTCTGTTCAATACACTCTCTCTCTCCTATCAACCATACTAGGAAGATACCCGATCGAGACGTTACATTTAGGTCTCAGATCTTTATAGAATAGTTCTCTCTCTATTGGGCTTTGTGTGATCTTGACTGAACTATCTGCAATTTTGACTACACCCTACAAGAGGGTTTTTGTTCTATCACATTTTGAGAGAATCTGTCTTTGCAATTATACAGCTTACCCAGATTTGCATATTTTTACTATCGATACTTGCTCTCTGAAACTTACTTTCTAGAGTCTTGTCCTGTAATATATGTTAATGTATACATATATTTTTTACTCAAATGTATTTTTATATATGTTACTAATAAAAATTTTGTATGTTTAATATATCTTTGGCTACAAACTCTCTTCTTTTGTCTTCAATATAGCTTAATAGAGTTGCCTATCTGATTATATATGGGAGGTCGGTCCTTGACCTAGACCTAGCCCAGAGTATTAACCGGTTAAGGACTAGGCTGTTTTACAGCTAAATGACCAGAGCAAATTTCACAATTTTGCTATGCGCTTCTTTACATGACTATAACTCAGCAGGTGAATAAAGTTCATCTTTGAATTTTACACTCTTTTTAAAGGACAGATAGGGCTTTGTTTTAGTGGCATTTGTCAGTATATATCATTTTTTTTTTTTTTCACTAAAGTGGGCAAAATTGGAAAAAAATGCAAGAATTTAACAATTGCGTCGGTTTATGCTAGCATTTTTCACACACGGTATGAACCACGGCCAAAATTCATCTCCTTTCACATTCTTCCACTTCTCCCGTGCATGGGGATACCAAATATGTGAGCCTTATTCACTGTGCGGGCATGTGCCAGGGCTTGGCATAAAAGGAGGCTTTTTGGCCTTTTCGGTCCAGGAATTTTGCATTTGATTTTAGAGCCGTATACTGTTTTCTGGGGGGCCTAATGCTGCTGAAACATTAGAAACACCCCATAAATGACTTCATTCACTCAAGTAGACCCCACAAGGTTTCCTTCAAGGGGTTTATCATATTTTTAGCAAGTCCAGTTTTCTTCTGAAAGTTTCTTGAATAAGATGGAACAAAATAAAATCAGCACTTTTTTAGCAAATGCGTCAGTTTAGGCTAGTATTTTTCACACACGGTATAGACCACGGACAAAATTCATCTCCTTTCACGTTCTTCCACTTCTCCCGTGCATGGGGATACCAAATATGTGTGCCTTATTCACTGTGCGGGCATGTGCCAGGGCTTGGCATAAAAGGAGGCTTTTTGGCATTTTCGGTCCAGGAATTTTGCATTTGATTTTAGAGCCGCATACTGTTTTCTGGGGGGCCTAATGCTGCTGAAACATTAGAAACACCCCATAAATGACTTCATTCACACAAGTAGACCCCACAAGGTTTCCTTCAAGGGGTTTATCATATTTTTAGCAAGTCCAGTTTTCTTCTGAAAGTTTCTTGAATAAGATGGAACAAAATAAAATCAGCACTTTTTTAGCAAATGCGTCAGTTTAGGCTAGTATTTTTCACACACGGTATAGACCACGGCCAAAATTCATCTCCTTTCACGTTCTTCCACTTCTCCCGTGCATGGGGATACCAAATATGTGTGCCTTATTCACTGTGCGGGCATGTGCCAGGGCTTGGCATAAAAGGAGGCTTTTTGGTCCAGGAATTCTGCATTTGATTTTAGAGCCGCATACTGTTTTCTGGGGGGCCTAATGCTGCTGAAAGATTAGAATCACCCCATAAATGACTTCATTCACACAAGTAGACCCCACAAGGTTTCCTTCAAGGGGTTTATCATATTTTTAGACAGTCCAGTTTTCTTCTGAAAGTTTCTTGAATAAGATGGAACAAAATAAAATTACCTTTTTTTTTTAACAATTGCGCCAGTTTATGCTAGCTTTTTCACACACAAAATGGACCACGGACAAAATTCATCGCATTTCACATTCTTCCACTTCTCCCGTGCATGGGGATACCAAATATGTGTGCTTTATTCACGGGCATGTGCCAGGGCTTGGCATAAAAGGAGGCTTTTTGGCCTTTTCGGTCCAGGAATTCTGCACTTGATTTTATAGCCGCATACTGTTTTCTGGGGGGCGTAATGCTGCTGAAACATTAGAAACACCCCATAAACGACTTCATTCACACAAGTAGACCCCACAAGGTTTCCTTCAAGGGGTTTATCATATTTTTAGACAGTCCAGTTTTCTTCTGAAAGTTTCTTGAATAAGATGGAACAAAATAAAATTACCTTTTTTTTTAACAATTGCGCCAGTTTATGCTAGCTTTTTCACACACAAAATGGACCACGGACAAAATTCATCGCATTTCACATTCTTCCACTTCTCCCGTGCATGGGGATACCAAATATGTGTGCTTTATTCACGGGCATGTGCCAGGGCTTGGCATAAAAGGAGGCTTTTTGGCCTTTTCGGTCCAGGAATTCTGCACTTGATTTTATAGCCGCATACTGTTTTCTGGGGGGCGTAATGCTGCTGAAACATTAGAAACACCCCATAAACGACTTCATTCACACAAGTAGAC
Organism: Rhinoderma darwinii; assembly: GCF_050947455.1. Taxonomy (NCBI): domain Eukaryota; kingdom Metazoa; phylum Chordata; class Amphibia; order Anura; family Rhinodermatidae; genus Rhinoderma; species Rhinoderma darwinii. Next base: position 105,916,694 of record NC_134689.1, read on the forward strand.
CCCACAAGGTTTCCTTCAAGGGGTTTATCATATTTTTAGACAGTCCAGTTTTCTTCTGAAAGTTTCTTGAATAAGATGGATCAAAATAAAATTAGCAATTTTTTAGCAAATGCGTCAGTTTATACCAGCATTTTTCACACACGGCTTAGACCACGGTCAAAATTAATCTCCGTTCACATTCTGCCACTTCTCCCGTGCATGGGGATACCAAATATGTGGCCTTATTTATCACATAGAGAAGTAGGAGGGCGGAGGATAGAAGAAGATTATTTCACAAATCGCTTTTTTTCAAAGCTGGTTTTACAAAACTCAACAGAGTTTCTATAACACTTCCAAAATATCTGCTCTTGAAGCAGAAATCCCAAAATATTCATCTAGGGGTATAATGGGAATTTATTTTTTGGGGTTTTCTAAAATAAGAAATTTCAGGTTAATGCAAATGGAGCTCTCCAGCAGATGAACTTTAGAAAACATCAAACATGACATCCACCCCCCACCCATTCCCTCCCTCACCCTTGGAGTAAAATCAGGGGAAAAATAAAAACGTAATGTAGGGCAAATATATTTTCAACAAATTAACTAAAATCTAATAATTCAGAACAGTGTGGTATTTTTTAAAACATGGCTCAATGCACAGGCCTGGTTGCGAGGGACATGAGGGACAGAAATATCGGGAATCTTTGCGGTGCCCGTCTTTTCTGCAGACGCGGCACTTTTTCTGGGGGTTGCTTCTGGTTGCTGTTGGGGGAATCCGACTGATGAAGTGTCTTTCAGTCAGTCGCGTGACATCCTCAGACTGGGGGCATTCTCGGGTGTCCTGAACATCAAAAATGAGGCCTTCAATAATTTTCTCCTGGAAATCCAGGTATGTGTCTCTGCCTCTGTTTTTTTTATAGAGCACAAATGAGTTGTGGATGGCCACCTGTAACAAATAAATGGCCACTTTTTTGTACCAGGTTTTAGTTTTGCGTTTTACTAAATAGGGCTGTAAAACCTGGTCGCTTAAATCCACCCCCCCCATGTACTTGTTATATTCGGACACGCTCACTGGTTTGTGCTTGTCCGATGTTGCCCCTCTTTCCCTCACTGCCACTGTTCCTGCGGTATGAATCGTGCTTAGCACATACACATCTTTGCGATCCCTGAACTTGACCGCCAGCAATTCTTCAGATGCATAAGCACAGGAGTCCCCCTTTACCATGCGCTTCCCCACTAATTGCTGTGGAAAACCAATTCTGTTTTTGCGCATGGTACCACATGCCCCAGTCCTTGCAGCATGCAAATGCCTAAACAGGGGCACACTGGAATAAAAATTATCACAGTACAGGTGGTACCCTTTGTGAAGCAGAGGCTGCATTATCTCCCACACAATCTTACTGCTGGTGGAAAGATCAGGGGGGCATCCAGGAACATTTATTGTGCGGTCCCGCCCTTCATAAATCCTGAAGGCGGTGGTATATCCTGACCCGCTTTCACACAATTTGTAGAGCTTAACGCCATATCTTGCCCTTTTGGAAGGTAGATATTGGCGAAAGCTGAGTCTGCCATGAAAGTTGAGGAGGGATTCGTCCACACTTACATTCTGCTCAGGGGTGTAGAGTTGCAGAAATAAATTATTCAGGGAATTTATTAGCGGTCTTATTTTGAACAACCGATCCCGGTTTGCATCGGTACTTGGGGGGGCCTGTGCGTTGTCATTGAAGTGGAGGAACCTCATTATTGTCTCATAACGAGACCTGGGCATTACTGCAGAATATACTGGGGTGGCTTGGGCGGGTCTTGTTGACCAGTAAGACCTAATGGAGGGCTTTTTGACAATACCCATATTTAGGGTGAGCCCCAAAAAATGTTTTAATTCCTGCAAATTGGTGGGCGTCCAATCTCTGGCATGGGTGGATGAAGGTTTCTGCCTTATATATTGCGTGGCATATAAATTTGTTTCGTGGACAATCTGATTTAGGATGTCGTCCGTTATAAATAAATGGAAGTAATCCATTTGGACAAAATTTGTATTGTCCACGGTTATGCCAGGAGTGGCCGTAAATCCGTGGATTCTAGGCCCAAAAGATGGGGCAGGTGCCCATACAAGAGCCTGGACTGGAGGGACCAGGCTGTCCCGTGCTACAGCGCTACTTGGCCCTGCGCTTTCATGTTCTGCAGTTTCGACTGCATCAGGGACAACGTCCCCTGAAGATGAACCTGAAGTGACGCTGTCATCGTCACTACCTAAAACAGGTTCCATCTCGGACGCCATCTCTGATGCGGTCTCCGACTCAGACCACAGCATGGCGTATGCCTCCTCGGCGCTAAACAACTTCCTCGCCATAACGTAACTAACACTAACACTAACTAAACAAATTTTTTTTTTTTTTTTTTTTTTTATAAAACACACAAACTAACTGCTATATATATCTACACTACCGCTAACAAAAAAATAAACCGCTATTGCTATATATATTATATATATGTGGATATATATATAATTATATACTCCCTACCTGCCTATTCTAATAGAATAAAAGAAAGAAAGGTAGATAGATAGAAAAAAAGATAGATGGATAGATAGATTGTATAGATAGATAGAAATCTATCTATACAGAGAATGTTTTAGTGTAACTGTATTTTTTTTCACTGTAATCTTCTGGCAGCAATTCTCTCGAGTCTCTTCTTCTCCTCAAACTGAAACAATGTTTGAGGAGAAGAAAAGAGGCAGGAGATTTACTGCCAGAAAAGTCAAAATAAAACAAATGTGGTCGCTGTGATAGGTTTTCACAGCGACCACATGATCAGGGACCATCAGATTGGTCCCTGATACTCTGCCCAGTGCCCAGAGCTGTTGGTAACAGCGAGGGCACAGGGCTGTGTGCACGCGATCGCGTGCACACTGTTTTCTATGCAGAAATGCATGTGATCACTGTGATTGGTTGTCACAGCGATCACATGTTCAGGGGCCAAAAGATTGACCCCTGACATTCTGCCCAGTGCCCATGGCTGTTAGCAACAGCCAGGGCATAGAGCTGTGTGCACGCGATCGCGCGTGCACAGTCTCTGAAGTGCGGCCGTATATATACTATACGCCGGACTTTAGAGACCCTGACCGCTGGCCGTATATTTACGGCCAGCGGTCGGGAACCTGTTAATGCGTTCAGGAGTACATGTTTTGATTACTATTTAAAGACTGTGTTTAGGTAAAAAAAATTGGCCATGGACGAGCGAGTTTCCGGCAGCATCTCCCTACTGGGAGAAGCCGACACTCACTTCCGGGTCCGGAAACTGTCTCCCGCACGATGCGCGCGCCCGCGCGTGCTCGGCTTTAAAGGGTCAGTACTCGCACATTTGCAGAATAGCTACAATTAGCCCAGAATGCCTCTGGACTATAAAAGGAGCTCTGCCCTCTCAATCTTTGCCTGAGCGTTGTTGTGTTAGCTTAAGTTTGTCCTTGCAAATGGTCTCCTAGTGTTTTCCAGTTCCCAGTGTTTCCCGTTCCTGCTGCCTGTACCCTGTATCCCGTGCTACCCTGCCTCTGTGCCTTCAAAATTTGGAGTCGTGTTGTGCCCTCCGCTGCATCTATTGTGTCACACGCCGCCCGGTGTCTTTCTACTGTCGGAGCCTCATCTTAGCCTGAAACCACCGCTACTGTCTACATTGCCTCAGGTACCCTTTCAGAACTATAGACATTGCACTATACCTGTCTGGCCAGCTGCTATCCCGCTACGCGGTATGGCCCAGTGGCTCCACACCCCGCACTGTGACATACGTGAGATGACATTATATGTACTAAGATAATCACTTTGTCTAATATAAGAAAAAAAAGATCTGTAAGATTAAATCTCAGTGATAAAGCATAGATAGATGTCATTTTTGAGTCTATAATCAAATCTTCAAGAGTGTTAATTCCTAATAGGAATTCAAAATTTGCAGTAATCCAAATAGAAATCTGCAAGTTTTAATTTAATGCCATGGTTTATTGCGACATATTTATTCCAGGCAAATATTGTTGCTTTCGTAGAGTCTAATAGGGGGACATTTTTTTTAATTAAATGTAAATATAAAAAGAGCCCCTTCAATGGATTAATGCCACAGAATAGTAATTCCAAATAGGTCCATTTTTTTTTTAATGTAGAGGGTTACAAAGAATCTTAATGGTTCAACCAATATTGCCCAGTGGTATCTTCTGATATCAGGGACATCCATACCTCCCTTTCCCAGTGGAGCATAGAGCATTCTCTCATTTATTCTTGCTTTCTTTTCCGCCCAGATGAATTTTAAAATTAATCTTTGTATCTCCCTCATAGCTGTTTTAGAGAACTGGAGCGGGATACATTTAAAGATATACAAGATTAGGAGAAGTATTTTCATTTTCACTATTTTTATTCTGGCAATCCAAGAAAGTGAACGATTGTCCATTATTTTGAGCACTGGATTGACCAGTTTAATTAAAGTTATATATTTATATTTCACCGTTAATTCAGACAAATGTGCTATGTGTATGCCTTAATATGGGAACCCATCAGGATCCCATATAAAAGAAAATTCTGACTTCAGAGCAGATTGAATTTTAGCCCTGGAGTTTATTTGAAGGATATGGCATTTGCTTTCATTTAGTCTATAATATGACACGGAGGAGTATATCTTAATTATTTCATTAAGATCTCGTAGTGACCTTATGGGGTCAGCACATGAGATCACAATGTCATCTGCATATAGACCAATACGAAAGTCTTCGCCATGACATTTCATTCCTTGGTTCTCCTTACTCAATCTAATTGCCTGGGCCAGGGGTTCTATCATTAGATTACAGACTAAGGGAGAAAGGGGGCATCCTTGACATTAGATATAATAAATGCAGCAGAGAGAGTTCCTGAAGTGTACACCCTTGCTGTGGGACCACTATATAAAGAAAGTATAGCCTGGAGAAACGGGCCATTTAAGCCAAATTTACGCAGGGTCGCCTCCAGGAAGCCCCAGTGTACCATGTCAAACGCCTTGTCAGTGTCTAAAGACAAGAATACACTGGGGCACCCGGAGGCCCCCGCTAGCTGAACCAAATCTATTACTTGTCTTGTAGCATCTCGAGGTTGATTCCCAGGCATAAAGCCTACTTGGTCCTGGTCAACTAGACCATCCAGTACTGTGGAAAGTCTTTTTGCCAACACCGACTCAAATATTTTAAAATCTCCGTTTAGCAATGATATAGGGCGGTAATTTTCCGGCAAGAGAGCATCCTTTCCTTCCTTCTGAATTGTGACAATTCTAGCTTCCAGCATTTCTTTTGGTGGAATAACCCCTTTTGAGAATTGATTAAAAAGATTTGTAAGATGAGGTGACAGTATTGTAATACATTCTTTATAATACTCATTTATATAGCCATCTGGCCCAGGAGATTTTGCGTTTTTTACTGATCTATTTACACTTTTCACCTCTTGTATCGTTATCTCTTGATTTAACTCCGCTTGCTGTTTCTCATTTAGCTTTTGGAGATTTAAATTCTCTGGGAAATTATCTATAGCATCACTAGAGGGTCTTTTACTTTGAAGATTATATAATTTATAGTACAAATCTCTAAAGACATCTACAATTTTTTCAGGATTGTACACTATCTGACCATTATGATCTGCTAATTTTTCAATCGACATTGAGTGTTTTTTCTGTCTAATTCTATGACTTGTTATTCTGCCTGGTTTGTCCCCCATAGCATACATATGTGCTTTTGAATATCATAAATTGGCACTATATTCATTCAAAATAACCTCTTTTAGCTCCACTCGGGTATCATAAATAGATTTATATAAATTACTATCTGATTGCTCTTTATGTTTTGACTCCAGTAAATTTAATCTCTGAGTTAGTTCATCAACCTTGTCTCTCTCCTTTCTTTTTGAGCTTGCTTGATGTTGAAGACATACCCCTCTTATTACCACTTTTTTAGAACACCAAAGCATAGCCGGGGACATAGCATCTGATATATTATTCTCAAAATATTCCCGTAATGATTTCTCCAGTTCCTCTTTATGCTGGTTTAAAATGTGAAAGTTCATCCTCCAATTAAACTGTCTTGCAGCAGGAAAACATTTTTTTTTTCACCAAAATCATAATAGGAGCATGGTCAGACCATGTAATCGGCAGAATTTCAACTTTATTTATAAGATGAACTAATTGTTTATCGACCGAAAATAAATCAATATGGGAATATAAGGCATGTATGTTTGAAAAAAAAAAAAGAGTAATCACGCTCTGGGCCCTGTTTATATGTCCAAACATCATGGAGGTCTAAATCCAGTAAGATGTTTCTAATAGACACCCTTTTATTCCTTCTTTGATCAGAGACATCTATATCCGGATTTACTATGCAATTGAAGTCCCCACCAACTATAATATATCCCTGGGCCATTTTTCTAACTTTGGTTAACAGACTATCAACAAACTTATATTGTCCCCTATTGGGAGCATATGTATTCACTAGAGTAAAATAATGCTCCTGAAGGGTACATTGCAGAACAATATATCTACCATTTTGATCTGATTCTACTCTTTCTATCTGGAGAATCAGTGATGCATTGACAGCAATCAATACCCCAGACTTCTTCTCGATAGTAGTTGCATGAAAAATATTGGGGAAGTTGTCGCCTGTGAATCTCGCAAAATCTCCAGCTAGTAGGTGCATCTCCTGTAGAAAAGCTATTTGACACTTTGATTTTTTTATATCTTTCCATGCTAGAAAGCGTTTCTGTGGGGAATTTAAACCCTTTAGATTTAGAGAGAATATGTCCAAACTAATTTTCTAGTCTGTTTGATTCTCCAATATACAGTACCTGACTAAATATAATTACACTCTTTCCAGAGTACTCACCCAAAAAAGAATAAATAAAAAATAAAATAAATAAAAACAATACAAACCCAAAAAAAAAAAATTAAAAGAGAGCTTTGGTTAGGGGTAGATAAATCCAAGATAATATTTCGCATATCACCCACAAAACTACAGGCAACATGTGCGACCAATTCATCAGAAAAATATATTTTGATAGAAATAAAAAAAAAAACGAGCGTACTGCATATAGCCCGGGCATTCAGGATACTAACTTATTCTTTTTTTCCCCCTTTTTTTTCTTCTTCCTTTTGTTTTAGTGCTTCTTCAGCAGGATATCACTATTAAGTATTACATTTTTAGTACCTCATTGCATCTTTTACATCTACTAACTAAGGTTAAATCCAGCTCTATTACGCTATAGAACCAGGAACAAAAAGCCCACACATTGTCTCATAAGTGATGCATAAAATGCACTTAAAGGATCACATCAACATTAACTTTTCAATTTTAGTATGATATAATGTCTAGGCAGTCTAGAGCTTAGGCTCACGTCCGTCTCCTTTGCCTTGGAATTATGTTTTTTGGGTAGTTTTGTTGGTATACTCGCTGCAGTTGGGCAGTCTTCCTTGGTAGCTACCAGCCATCCGCAATCAAATGATGCTCATTGGTCACTGATTAGTCCGTGTCATACACTTCCCTTCACAATGCCCAGTTGGTAAAAAGTAAAAACACGCCCAGTTGTCTATTAAGAAACTAATTAGCATAGCTCTCTCCCTGCAGTCTCCAAAAGCCTTTGGGGAATCGTCACTTTCGCTGGATTCCATAACAACGGGTTTCCAATGTAAATTTTTAATGTAGAGATACTTTATCATATACAGTATGTACAAGACAGGATACATGGTAATCATGATGCACGAGGTAAATTATCCAGAAACCACTCCCACCTTCTTGTTCATCTCAAGAAGCGCAGCTGGAGGTGCTTGCTGAGGCTTGTAACCTGGCAAAAGGTAAGACGGCAGACATTTACACTGACTTGCGGCATCGCTCATGATTTGATAGATAGATAGATACTTTATTTATCCCCAAGGGGAAATTGGTTTACAATTGTAACTCCCATTTACAGTACATATTATACAAAACAATACAACATACAACGACAACATATAATAAAATATATATTAAAAAGCATCATGACACACTATAAAGACATATTATACAGTGCAATAGCTTTTGGCATAAAAGATCTTTTAAATCGTTCTTTCCTACATCGAAATTGTAACAATCGATCACTAAAAATCAAATAAAGGCACCTCACTAACCATGATCGATTATGGGCCCATTGGTGGTAGGAACTTTGTTGGATCATCGAGTAAGCCAATTGAGAGTGCAAGACATGACACACCTGGCAAGGAGACAATGTGCAGCCAGGTGTCAGCAAATTGGCTTGTCCCTGGATACAATAATGCCCCCACTAGGTTTGTAGTAGCCTGCATGATATGCCTACGGCATGACATAGGTAAAACCGCAAAGGTACCTATGAAAAGTGCACCTTGGCCAGATTACCTGTCCCAGCCACTGCGGAACATACAACTACCCAAGGTAGGTGTGTATGAAAATGTGCTCATATGTGTAGACCTGTTTTCAGTGTGGCCTGAGCCCTGGCCAGTATTTTCCCCACTGCAGAAGTTGTGTGTAGAGACAGGGGAATAGTTTTTACACCAAGTATTGAACTGGTGTTTGTACAATGATTAACCCCTTCCCGCTCCTGGACGTACTATTAGGTCATGGCAGCTGTATCGTTCGCGCTCCATGACCTAATAGTACGTCTCGGGAGTAACGGCTGTCACAGCTCCTACAGCGGGGACCGATCGCTGTGTCCCCGCTGATTAACCCCTTAAAAACCGCGTTCTATAGGGATCGCGGCTTTTTAGGGGTTAAGCTGCCATCGCCGGCCTGCTACACGATAGCGGCCGGCGATGGTGACTATGGCAACCGGACACCAAACAATGGCGTCCGGCTATGCCATAGACGGAAGCCTAGTGGGTCCTGACAACGTCAGGACCCACTATGCTTGCTGTCAGTGAGTAGCTGACAGCTCTAATACACTGCACTACGCATGTAGTGCAGTGTATTAGAATTGCGATCAGGGCCTCCTGCCCTCAAGTCCCCTAGTGGGACAAAGTAATAAAGTAAATTTTTTTTTTTAAAAAAAAGATGTGTAAAAATAAGAAAATAAAAGTTTTAAAAGTATTAAAAGTAAAAATCCCCCCTTTTCCCTTATCAGTCCTTTATTATTAATAAAAATATATAAACATACAAATAAACTATACATAATTGGTATCGCCGCGTCCGTAACGGCCTGAACTACAAATTTATTTCGTTATTTATCCCGCACGGTGAACGCCGTAAAAAAAAATAATAATAAACCGTACCAAAATCACAATTGTTTGGTCACTTCACCTCTCAAAAAATGGAGTAAAAAGAGATCAAAAAGTCGCATGTACCTAAAAATGGTACTGATCGAAACTACAGTTCGTTACGCAAAAAATAAGTCCTCGCACGGCTTTATTGATGGAAAAATAAAAACGTTCTGGCTCTTAGAATAAGGTAACACAAAAAGTGAATGATTTTTTACAAAACGTATTTTATTGTGCAAACGCCATAAGACATAAAAAAAAAACTATAAACATCTGGTATCGCCGTAATCGTATCGCCCCACAGAATAAAGTGAATATGTCATTTATAGCACACGGTGAACGCTGTAAAAAAATAGAATAAAAAACAATAGTAGAATTGCTGTTTTTTAGTCACCACGCCACCTAAAAATAGAATAAAAACTGATCAAAAAGCCGCATGCACCCCAAGAAAACTACAATGAATTCCTCAAGGGGTCTAGTTTCCAAATTGGGGTCACTTTTGGGGGGTTCCCAATGTTTTGGCACCACAAGACCTCTTCAAACCGGACATGGTGCCTAATAAAAAAGAGGCCTCAAAATCCTCTAGGTGCTCCTTTGCTTCAGTCCATTACCGCCCGAGGGCCACATGTGGGATATTTTTCTAAACTGCAGAATCTGGGCAATACGTATTAAGTTGCGTTTTTCTGATAAATCCTTTTGTGTTATAAAAAAAATGGTATAAAAAGGATTTTCTGACAAAAAAAAAATGTAAATTTCACCTCTACTTTGCTCTAAATTTCTGTGAAACACCTTAAGGGTTCATAAACTTTCTAAATGCTGTTGTGAATACTTTGAGGGGTCTAGTTTCTAAAATGGGGTGTTTGATAGGGGTTTCTAATATATGGCCCCTCAAAGCAACTTCAGAACTGAACTGTAACCTAAAAAAATAAATAAATGAGGCAATACTTCGCTTCTTACATTATACTGATAATGAGCCGTGCCCACCCCGAGATGACCCCAGTTTTGACCGTTTGTATAAACGGAGACCCCTATTAGACCGTTTCAGTGCCCGGTTTCCCAAGCATACACCCCCGAGAAGTCCCTGGTACATTTTAAAGGGAGGGTTCAATTCCGCGAGTACCAGCCGGGTAAGAAGGCAAGGTATGGCGTGAAGATGTATAAGCTGTGCGAGAATGCATCAGGGTATACCTACAGGTTTAGGATATATGAAGGAAAGGCCACCCCCAAACCAGACTGCATCCTGGACTACAGTAGGTACATGGGAGGGATGGACTTGTCAGATCAAATCCTGAAGCCCTACAGCGCCATGCGGTGTGGTATAAGAAGCTGGCCGGGCACATCATACAGATGGCTTTGTACAATGCGTACGTGCTACGTCGATGTGCAGGCCAGACGGGAACTTTCCTGGAATTTCAAGAGGTGATTATCAAGAACCTAATCTTTAGGGACCAAGAAGGGGGGGCACCCAGTACTTCTGGAAGCGAGGCCACACGCATCGTACCAGGGCGGCAACACTTTCCAGGAGAAGTTCCCCAAACTGGCAAGAAGGGAAAAAGTCAAAACAGGTGCAAAGTCTGCTATAAGAGGGCGATAAGGGATGACACAATATATCAATGTGACACGTGTCCCGAATAATCAGAGCTCTGTATGAAAGAGTGTTTAAAATTTATCATACATCCCTTGGTTTATAATTTACCCCAATTTTACTTACCCTAATTCACTCCGCACAGCTTATCCCACCTTGTCTTTCCCCTCTGAGCCCTGCTGTGTGCCCAGGCAGCTGATAACAGCCACATGTAGGGTATTGCCATACCAGGGAGAACCCACATTACAGTTTATAGGGTGTAGGTCTCCGGTCAAAATGCTCACTACACCTCTAGATGAATGCCTTAAGGGTGTAATTTTTAAAACGGGGTCACTTCTTGCGGGTTTCAACTGTACTGGTACCTCAGGTGCTTCTGCATACATGACTTCGCACTAGAAAATCCCCAGTAGGCCAAATGGTGGTCCTTTCCTTCTGAGCCCTCCCATGGGCCCAAATGGCAGTTTATCACCACAAATGGGGTATTGCGGCATTCAGAACAAATTGCGCAACAGAATGGGGTATTTTGTTTCTTGTGAAAATAAGAAATTTTCAGCCAAAACTACATATTATTTGAAAAAAATAATTTTGTTTTCATTCCCAACCCAATTCTAATAAGTTCTGTGAAAAAACTATGGGGTCAAAATGGTCACAACACCCATAAATTAATTCCTTGAGGGGTGTAGTTTCCAAAATGGGGTCATTTGTGGTTGGTTTCTATTGCTTTGATACCTCTGGGGCTCTGCAAATACAACATGGCACCCGAAAACCAATCCAGCAAAATCTGGACTCCAAAGAACAAATAGCGCTCCTTTGCTTCTGAGCCCTCCCATGGGCCCAAACAGCAGTTTATCAACACAAATGGGGTATTGCCGCACTCAGGACAAATTGGGCAACAAAATTGAGTATTTTATTTCATGTGAAAATAAGAATTTGTGAGCTAAAATGACATATTATTGGAAAAAATATATATTTTTTTAATTCCCAGCCCAATTCAAATAAGTTCTGTGAAGAAACTATGGGGTCTAAATGGTCACATTACCCATAAATGAATTCCTTGAGGGGTGTAGTTTCCAAAATGGGGTCACTTCTGGTGGGTTTCCATTGCTTTGATACCTCTGAGGCTCTGCAAATGCGACATGGCACCCGAAAACCAATCCAGCAAAATCTGGACTCCAACAAACACATAGCGCTCCTTTCCATCTGAGCCCTCCCATGGGCCCAAACGGCAGTTTATCACCACAAATGAGGTATTGCCACACTAAGGACAAATTGGGCAACAAAATGGGGTATTTTTTTCCCTGTGAAAATAAGAAATTTTGATCACAAATGACATTTTATTGGGAAAAATGACATTTTTTTCATTTCACAGCCCAATTCAAATACGTGCTGTGAAAAAACTGTGCGGTTAAAAATTGTAACAACAACCATAAATGAATTCCTTGAGGGGTGTAGTTTCCAAAATGGGGTCACTATTGGGGGATTCCTACTGTTTTGGCACCTCAACACCTCTTCAAACCTGGCATGCTGCCTAAAATATATTCTAATAAAAAAGAGGCCTCAAAATGCATTAGGTGCTTCTTTGCTTCTAGGGCTTGTGTTTTATTCCACTAGCGCAGTAGAGCCACATGTGGGACATTTCTAAAAACTGAAGAATCTGGACAATACATATTTAGTAGTGTTTCTCTGGTAAAACCTTCTGTGTTACAGAAAAAAAAATGAATAAAATTGAAATTCAGCAAGAAAAATGAAATTTGCAAATTTCACCTCCACTTTGCTTTAATTCCTGTGAAATGCCTGAAGGGTTAAAAAACTTTCTAAATGCTGTTTTGAATACTTTGAGGGGTCTAGTTTTTAAAATGGGGTGTTTTATCAGGGTTTCTAGTACATAGGCCCCTCAAAGCCACTTCAGATCTCAAGAGGTACCTTAAAAAAAAGGCTTTTGAAATTTTCTTAAAAATATGAGAAATTGCTGTTTATGTTCTAAGCCTTGTAACGTCCAAGAAAAATAAAAGAATGTTCAAAAAACGATGCCAATCTAAAGTAGACATATGGGAAATGTGAACTAGTAACTATTTTGGGTGGTATAACCGTCTGTTTTACAAGCAGATGCATTTAAATTCTGAAAAATGCTATTTTTTCAAAATTTTCTCTAAATATTGCAATTTTTCACCAATAAACACTGAATATATCGACCAACGAACATGAAGCCCAATGTGTCACGAGAAAACAATCTCAGAATCGCTTGGGTAGGTTTAAGCATTCCGACGTTATTACCACATAAAGTGAAATATGTCAGATTTGAAAAATGGGCTCTGAGCCTTAAGGCCAAAACTAGGCTGCGTCCTTAAGGGGTTAAGATATCAGCAAATCTCTAGATGCTATTCCAAAGTTAGTTTGTTTGATAATGTTATTCAAGAAGTGTAGTGGGAATATCAAATACTGAGGTTAAGTTTTATATAAAGTTCTAGATCAGCGTGCCTTAACATTGCACTATTGGAGGCATGTGTTAGTGTTATAACTTGTAAATGATAACTTCTCAGTGGAAGTAGGTTCCCATTGCACAATATTATTCTATTTTGCTGAAGATTGAACCAGCTGTTTGATAAGACAATTCTGTGAAATATATATAAGAAGAAGAAAAATCAGTTTGTATGTAAGTTGTCTTTGTCCTTGGTTCCCATGCGAAGCTTGTTGAAAGAAGGAAAGGGGGTGGAGAGAGATAAGATAATTTTAGAGTCAGACACATTCACATATGTATATGAGTAAAACTCCCCCATTTTAGAAGAACAAACTATTGTATTCTTGCCAAGAGAAATAGTCCAGCTGCAACCTGACGTCAGCATCTAATGAAGAATTATAATAATACATTTGAAATGTATTGTATGTCTGTGATTGGCTCAATATGAAATATTCTCATTGTATGCTAATGGCTGAATCAGTTATTGTCACATTGCCTCTGCTTGTTAACCTCAAGCCTACACCCTTTTGAATGATACTATTGTAATTGATTTTGGCAATAAACCTCAGAGGAGTATTTTTGAGCATACAAGCAATGTCTGTGTGTCTTACTCCTATCTGATATATCGATATAACCAACAATTAGGATATGGATAAATCTCCTGGAATGAGTGTCGGTTGAAACACTTGCCTAAATTTCAATTTAATATATTTTGAGCCTCAACAAGAGATATAAAGTTAGTACAAATACTATCTAACAATATATCTGAAGAAAATATGGGCTGTGCTCTGTTATTTCTTGCTTCTATAAATGGCATTTAACATGTCAACACAGATGAAAGTCTCTTGATGAAATTGGTGAATAACAATGCAGACATCTGGCATGTTCTAACTGACTTCTAAAACACTGAAATAAAGCTAGCAAAGAACACCTCATACATCTATCCCACGAGGACTATGCAATGTCACAATATGAACTGCGATGTTTACATGCCATAAATGATCATCTAGAACATTCCATTGGGAACTGCTCACCCATCTGGTTACCTCATTTTCTTTGTACATGTCATCTCATATCAATTTTACTCAGTTTGTTTCTCTGTACAGCCCACCCCATTCCCACTAAACATTGACAATGTGCAATGGTTTCAGTAGTGATTCTCAAGATGAATAACCAAATTGCAGCACGCAAAGATCAAAAAGAACAGATAAAATTTGGTTGATTTTTTTTCCCCCAGGATAGTGATATTCATGTTCACTGATTGAACATGAACGATTATATTTTAATAATATTTTAATATTATCAAGAGGCATGTAAATTACAGCTATGATCCAGACAGACTTTACTAAATATATTGTGTATTACAGAATTATCATAAATAGACATATTGGGACAGATATTAATATTAATATTATCTTAAGTTTTGACAGCTTAGAATTAGACTAGATGCACCAAATTTATCACAGTGGCTTATGTTGGATGATAAATTTGGCGCACCTTTATACACTTCTGCCTAAGTTTATACCACCTCTTGGATAGCTTACATTAGGCTTCTTTTTTTGCTGCAAAATGTTGCGGTATGCCAATTTTCCACTAAGTCACGCTTCTTTATTTCAGTGATATATTTGTCTAATATGACTTGTGCCAAAAAGAGGGTGCAATTTAGGCCAGAATTCCGTCTCAAAACCAATAGTAAATCCACTGTATTAAATTCAAAGATCATCTATAATCCAGACCCAAATAACACAATTATTACCTGAAAACTATTTTTGTATGCATAAACAATTACTTTTATGAAATGCTGTCCATAATATGGTTTATATGCTTTATATATGTATTTGATATAGGCAATACAGGCTTTTATGTTTAGGATTTAAACATGTGTGATTTTAAAGTGTGTGCTTAACCTTAGCTTTATGTCATTGTAGCAGCCCTGGTTTAATTGATTAGACTACATCCAAATGTAGCAGTGTGCATCAATAGCATATATAAAATATTTATAATTAAAAATCTATCTTAGTAACATCGACGTAGCTGGGGGGGGGGAGCAGGTGGGGCATGTGTTCCGGGCACAACTAGGAGGCAAGGAAGGGGGAGAGCCACATTCAAGTGTATGTGCATCCTTAGGACCGAGATACAATTGGCGGAGCAAGGAACTAGCTCCCAGCTATGCCATTCACTGCGCAGGCCAGCGTGAGGATGTCAATGGATTACAACGGCCTATGCAAGGATCCCATCTCATGGGCTGCTGAGGAGGCTGTGGAGCTGCTCCGTTTGTTGCAGGAATGGAGCTAGGTGAGTACAAGTGTGTGCGGAACTATCTACAGGGGGTCTGTGTTGCACTATATAAAAGGGGTGGCTGTGTGGCACTATCTACAAAGGGGGGTTGTGTGGCACTATCTATATCGGGGGGCTGTGTGGCAGTATCTACATATAGTTTCATTAGCCTCAGTTATACAATCTTTTTTAGTCACGCAGACTGACCTCTTTAAAAAAAAAAATTTATTTATTATGTTAACTATTTTATCTAACTATATTGCTTGTAAAATGTACAAATGGTCTTATAATCAAGTTACGTTAAAAAAAAAACAATTACACCTCATTGATTGGTGTAACAGGGCGAAAGGGCGTTGGGGGCGGGTGCCAAACTGAGTCTTTGCTGCGGGTGCAGGAGAACCTAGTTACGCCTCTGTCTAGAAAGTAATGTAAATAGGTTGCTTGGGACCTCCCTCTATTAGATAAAAAAAGAAGGATTTGGATGTCCAATGTACTGCATTTCTTGTTCATTCATTTATTTAGATGGCCAAAACTTTTAGCGTTAACCGCTCATTTGCATGGGTTTCAGGAACCAGACTCACAGTCATCAAATGACTTCTGAAAAGGTGTTGAACATCTGTAAAATTCAATTTTAACTGAAGATTAAGCCCTTAACATTTGTGTATTTGTGTCATGTCTGCTGTGAAGCACTATAATAAAGTCTGCTATTAACTGCATCAGTGAGGGCCGTGGACTTTGATTTTGGATAACTTAACATTTAATGCCGATATTGAGGTCAGATTTATCAATAAAAATACAAAATCAAGAAGATTGTCAACCTCAGACAAAATTTTTAAGTAGAGGGGGTTAAATAAAATATATTACATAAGGGATTAAAAACATTAGTCCCCAACAACCTAAGCAGACACATAGTAGAAATGTAGAAAGCCATTGCTACATTTAACATGATGATAAATCAGTTAGCAAGAAATTTTAAAGAGAGGAAAACTATCACTCTACTGCTTACTGGAAATACAATAAGATGTTTCATTAATGGTGATTTTTATCAGCATTATGTGTACCATCATACACTATGGGGCAGATTTAGTAATCTAAGTATTAAACAGCGTAAACTTAGACAAGGCGGTTAGAAAATATTATAAAGGTACAGAAGGAGTAAATATAAAACTTAGCTTTTATTAAGCTGTTAAAACGTGGAACATCACACATTTACTTATAAAGACAAATACTGACATACATAACATATAAGTGTCAATTAGGTATAGGGTATCGGTTCCTTTGTTTCGATTTTTGTTCAGAGTATAGTCAGAGTCTTATATGAGGATGATATATTTCATCCTTGCCCTCCCCTCTATATGCGTAGTCTAGCTCTTTGTGAGGTATTAAGGTCAGGTCTGCATTATTTCTGGCCCATTCTCTTGTTCAGAAAAGATATATAGATGATATTTTTTGCATATGGGGGGGGGGGGGCACTTTGGACTCCCTCCTGGAATTCCATGAGTATCTGAACAGAGTATGGCCGAACCTACAGATCACAGTGCATTAGGACTTACAAAGGATTCATTTTTTGGATACTATAGTCATTAAGACTGAAGGAGGGTTTCTCTCCACAGGTCTATTTGTAAAACCTACAGATAGGGACAACTTATTGCATTTTACAAGTTGCCACCATACTGCCACCAAGATGCCACTGCCTATTCCCCAATTCCAACGCATAATTCGTATAGTTAGTGATGACAATGTAAAGACAATACGTCTAGATAAAATACAACATAAATTTAGTGATCACAGTTACCCAAGTAGAATTCTAGACATCTGCTGGCATCCTAGTCCCTTAAAAACAAAAATGACATCAGATAGAATCCCGTTTGTGCATTCTTTCCATCCCTTTGCCTATACGGTACACAAAATGATTCACCAGGATTGGCCGATTTTACAAAAGGGATATCCCACAGTAGAAGCATTAAAACCACCCTTTCTACAATGTTTTTGCCGTCCACAGAACTTGCGGGATAAATTAGTGTATGCGGATGAAGGTTCTAAGTCCATTATCCCATGCCAACAGTTCCTTAAAACAAAGAAAATGGGCACTTTTCCTTGTCTTCATTGCTAAAAATGTACCAATGTTATTAAAGGGGAAAAGGTGTTTCATCCCTTCGCTGGGAAAGGCTTCCCCATTAAGGGTTATTTTACATGTGATTCCACCCACGTGGTCTATGTAATCAAATGTCTTTGCGGTTTCGTATATGATTTCACAACACAAATCCACCATCAGGTGTAAAAACCTAAACCTCAACTTAAGTTTCAAGTTTTGGGGGGCGGGGCTTAGCTATGGCGGAGTAAGCACGCACATCGGGGGAGCTCCGTGCAGCGAAGTGCTTAATAGCAGCCTGAGCCCGTCTAAGACCGGCAGGAGATGCCAGCAAAACGCAGGGGACAAGGCACTACACCCTCCCGCTCCCTACCTAGCTTGCAGACGCGGAGTGCTAGCATGGAGCGCTTCCTATCAGCGGCGTCTGCTTCTCAACTCCCAGGTGTCATGGCGGACCCGGCACTGCATCCTGCCACGTGCAGATCTATGGGCCTTCAGCACGCAGCAGCAGGAGCTGAAGCGTAGGGACAGAGGATCGCACCACAGCCTGGGGCCAGCAGCTATGAGGTACCGCACGTGTCCCCTGTCCTATCTAGCCCTGTACTTCAATCAGCCACCGTGTCCCTGCCCAGAAGCCCAGATACTGATTCTGTCCCTTTACAGCCTGCATTGCATGCAGATTTACATCTGCTCAGGGAACTGATCCAAGCTTTACCTACCAGGCAGGACTTAGATTCCCTGGTGACCAGAATTGAACAGTCCCACCAACAAGATATCGCTGCCTTACAGCAAGAAGTGGATAGGGTGGACACTAGGATTACCGACACAGACCAAGCGGTTTCCAATATTGACAGCAGAGTGCTAGCTCTGGAGCAGGCAGCCATTTCCAGCAGAACACATATACAGTCTCTGGCGTTACAGTTAGACGATCAGGAGAACAGGGGTCGCAGGAATAATATCCGTCTGAAAGGCCTCCCAGACCTGGGTCCCAGAGATGACCTTCCAGCCAGGATAACTGCCATCTTTAACACGGTCACTAACAGGCCGTTGGAAGCGACATTTTTGCTAGATCTTGTCCATAGGGTTTCTCGGCCGGGTCCGAACGACCCAGCCAACCCTCGTGATGTTCTGTGTAGACTACATTACTACTCGGACAAGGATTTAATCATTCAAGGCGCGTGGTCACATGGTCCGGTCACGGTGGATGAATGCAGGGTCACGATATATCCAGATGTCTCCCCACGTACGCTCTATATGAGGCGCCTCCTGCATCCACTACTAGAGAAGATCAAAGCTGCGAGAGCCACTTATAGATGGGGTCACCCGTTCCACGTGGTCGTAAGGAAAGAATCAGCCACTTTTCTTTTGCGCCATTTCTCAGATTTGGAGGCCTTATTCAATTTCCTGCAGATCGAGTCGTTTCCAGTCCCGGATTGGCTGGCATTGGACAGGCCGGAACCATCGCAACGCCGGC
The DNA here is from genome assembly GCF_050947455.1 of Rhinoderma darwinii. Classification (NCBI taxonomy): domain Eukaryota; kingdom Metazoa; phylum Chordata; class Amphibia; order Anura; family Rhinodermatidae; genus Rhinoderma; species Rhinoderma darwinii. The sequence continues at coordinate 105,935,805 of NC_134689.1, forward strand.
GCGCTCGGCGCCCTAGCCAACATCTCGACAGACCTTCGCTCCGAGAGTCATTAAGGTCTCAGCCGGACCTTTCGCTACTACTACCGCCCGAGGCCTGACGTGGATTACCCTCGGAAGTTGTTCTGACAGTTCCTCCGAGAAGTGCCTTTTCTCAACGGAACTTTGTGTGCAGTCCTGGTTCTTTCTGAGACTTCCGTGGACAGTGAACTGTCACCAAAGATCCCACAGATGTCTGCAGAACTGTAGATATGACCCGACATACAGTTTACCCTTCTTCCTTCCTTGTCCTCCCCCCCTCTCTCTCCCCCCCCTCCCCTCTCCCCCCTCCTCTCTCCCCCTCGTGAATTGTTAGGAAATTGCTCGTGTTACGACATATTGTTAGTATTGATGCACAAGGCCACATGATGTTATCAAAGGCAGTGGTATTACTATTCATAAGGTTTCATTTACTACCTGTGACCTAACTTGTGATCCGATTTGCTTCATCTGTATCTTGTTGAATGTCGTATTAGGGCTCTTTCTGAGGAGTCCCTTACTTATCCCTTTCCTCTCCCCACCCTCTTTCCCCTTTCCCTCCTCCTCATACCCTCTCCCCTCCCCCCCCTCTCTCCTCTTACCTTCCCCCCCCCTCTTTTCCCCCCTTCTCCTCAATCTCCCCCCCCCAACCTTTTAAATAGGTCGTGCTAGTAATCCGTGTCCTCCAATAAGTGGAGTTTAATGTTATATATCTCAGGTCACAGATAGTGTCGCTCTGGGTTTACAGTGTTCTTCTCTCGCAGCTTTTCAGATGAAGGGTTAAGTTGGCTTATATGGCCGTGTTTTTGTTGTAGGGCCAGGTAACAAAATGTTATGTCCTCCCTTGCCCGCCATTTGGTGGACATCGGACGAGTTTTTGTTCAAAGTTTTGTGCTTCTCGCTGCATGGGGCTCCCCCCCCCACTCCTCATTGGTTTTCTTTGTTCCTGTTTTGTTATTAACCTTTTCTCCACAGGTCTCCGTGCCGTGTGGGTGTCGGCCTTTGGGTCTTTTTTTTTCCTCTCTCTGTCAATTTCCTTTTTTCTTCCTTTTTTTTCTCTCTGGTCTCTCCCCCTACTCCTCTGTGTCTTCTTTCCCTCCCCTCCTTTGTTTCCATCACCTACCGGAGACATGGCCCGCCACTCCCAGACTGACCTTCGGATAGGCTCGTTGAATGTCAAGGGGTTACATAGTCCCGGGAAGCGATCCATTTTGTTCAACATGCTGAAAGGTAGACACTTACATGTAGCTTTCCTGCAGGAAACGCACCTTAGTGAACAAAAACCTTTTAAGATGTCTAATCTATGGTTTCCACATGCCTATCATAGTTTCTCTCCTGACCCGAAATCCAGGGGGACAAGTATTCTCCTGTCTCGTTCTCTTCCGTGGGAATTTCTGGACTCTCGCAGTGATGGGATGGGGCGAATGCTACTACTCAAGGGCAGCATTAATTCACAGATCTACACCTTTGCTTCCTTCTACCTACCCAATGTGGGTCAAGGTTCAGCTCTGCTCGGTTTTTTGGATGAGCTAGAGGAGTTTGGGGAGGGTACCATTGTCCTGGGAGGTGACTTCAATGTTGCACTGGAGCCTAACATGGATGTCTCAAGGGGGACATCATCAATTCCGCATTCCCAACTGCGCCGTATTAAGCGTGCGCTTTACGAGCATAATTTTGTGGACACATGGCGCCTATTACATCCGGGTGATAAAGATTTTACTTTTTACTCATCTGTCCATGACACCTACTCCAGACTCGATCTAATATTTGTCAAACACCGCTCACTCCCAATTTTACAGGCTGCCGATATTGACTCAATTTCTTTCTCAGATCATGCACTTGTCACGCTATCCGTAACTATGCAAGCCCCGATATTACACCAATCTCAGTGGAAGCTCAATCCGTTGCTTCTTGATGACTCCTTGGTATCTTCAGATGTGCAGCGTACACTTGAGGAATACTTCACGGCCAATACCCCTGCAGACACAAACCCACGTGTACTGTGGGAAGCGCACAAGTGTGTTGTACGTGGCACCTTTATTAAACATGGAGCTCGGTTAAAAAGGGAACGTGCGGTGACCACTGCTCGGCTTCTCTCGGAAATTAGGGTGTTAGAATCTACTCACAAGCGTTCCCATGAATTAGCATGTAAAGTCGCGCTACTCCAGAAACGGGAAGAGCTCCGCTCTCTATTAATGTCTAAGGCCAAAGCTACCCTTTCGAAATGCAAGCGCCACTTCTACGAATATGGGAATAAATGCAGCAGGTCTCTGGCCAGGGCACTGAGACTCCAGCAAGCGCGTACCTACGTACCCTTTATTGCAACATCCTCCACTACTCGGGCTAACTTGCCATTAGACATATCCTCACAATTTCGCGACTTTTATGCCTCCCTATACAACACAGACTCCACCAACCCGGTCACGATGGCGAACAACTTCCGTTCACGTATCAAAAATTATATTGCAGACTCAGGCATGCCTTCTTTGTCAGAGGAAGTATTAGTCGCATTGGAGGCTCCAATCTCTCCACCAGAACTAGCTGATGCACTTAAGAGCTCCGCTAATGGTAAGGCCCCGGGGCCTGATGGATTCACACTCCCCTACTATAAAAAATACTCCGCTACCCTTAGCCCACATTTTTTAGCGTCCTTGAACTCCTTCTCTTCCTCAGCTCGCGTTCCACCAGATACACTCAGGGCCCACATTGCAGTGATTCCCAAACCAGGGAAAGACCCCTCTCAGTGTGCTAGCTACAGGCCGATTTCGCTTCTCAACACTGACATTAAACTCTTTGCGAAGATTTTGGCAATGCGGTTGGCACAGTTGCTCAGTGGGGTCATTCATCTTGACCAGGCGGGGTTCATGGTGGGCAGAGAGGCTCGAGACAACACCACGAAAGCGATCAACCTTATACATAAGGCTAAGCTGTCCCGGGTCCCACTGATGCTCTTGTCAACTGACGCTGAAAAGGCTTTTGACAGAGTCAATTGGACATACATGGAGGAAGCACTACTCCGACTTGGCCTGGGCCCTCAGATGATGAGTTGGATCATGTCTTTGTATTCTTGCCCCTCGGCGAGGGTCCGGGTGAATGGCATTCTCTCTGAAGAATTTGCCATCCATAATGGGACACGCCAGGGCTGCCCACTCTCACCCCTGATTTTTATTCTGACATTGGAACCATTTCTAAGGCATGTTCGTGCCAATCAAGACATTCAAGGCCTAGGGGAGGGCTCCCATGTCAATAAGGTGGCAGCATACGCAGACGACCTTTTGTTTTTTCTGACCAACCCTGTCACCTCTCTCCCGAATCTGATGCAGGAGTTTCGTCGCTTCTCCAGCCTTTCCAATTTTAAAATAAACTTTGCCAAATCAGAGGCCATGAATGTCTCCCTCCCCGCCCCCATGCTATCTACGCTAGAACAATCCTTTAGTTTTAAATGGAACTCGGTGGCGCTTAAATACCTGGGAGTATATATCCCGGCAGATTTAAAGGGTATATTTAATCTGAATTTTCCGAGGTTTCTTACTGAGATTAAAGCGGATTGTGCGAGGTGGTCGGGAGGTTCATTTACGTGGATGGGCCGATGTACTATTTTTAAAATGAATGTCCTACCACGACTACTTTACTTATTCCAGGCCCTTCCTATAGCAGTGCCATCTTCATTCTTTAAAGCGATCAACTCCATACAAATATCTTTTGTCTGGAATGGCAAACATCCACGCCTTAGTCGTTCGCTTCTGTGTTGTTCCCGGAAGTCGGGAGGTTTGGCTCTTCCTGACATTCGTTCATATTACAACGCAACTCATTTGGTGCGCATAGTGGATTGGTGTAGACACGCCCCTTTTAAGGCATGGGTAGGTATTGAACAAAGCTTCTCGACGGTCCCTCTCGAGGTATCTCCATGGCTGAAACGCGGACTTCTCACATCCCTACACCATCACCCCACGATCGGTCCCACGCTCAGATGTTGTGCCCTTGTAGCGGTCCGTTCACACCTCCTGCCTCTTTGCTCCCCCATGTCTCCGATCCTGGGGAACCCATCTTTTCCATCGGGGTTGAGTGATTCGGTGTTCAAGTATTGGGCAGCGAAGGGGGTATTTAGGGCAGAGCATTTTTTGAAGAACTCGGAGTGGCTCTCCCTTGAGGAGTTGACGCAGATGCCTGAACTCCCTCCTTTGGGTTACTGGCGCATATTTCAACTCCGCCATTTCTACTCTTCTTTACCACCCTCGGAGCTATTTCTAGCTCCGAGGTCCCCACTGGAAGAATTGTGCGTGGGCGCTGAGCCGGTTCGTCATTCACTGTCCACGATCTATCACCTCCTCCTGAACCCGCCTGACCTCCCGGCGCCTAGATATATTTCTGAGTGGGAGTCGGATCTGGGTATTATCCTAACTACAGACCAATGCGCTCGCATTCTCTCTCTTGTTCATAAAACCTCAATTAGCTCGCGTTACCAAGAGGCTAGCTTTAAAATAATCTCGTGCTGGTATAGGACCCCGGTTCGCCTGCATCAGATCTTTCCGAATGTATCTCCTCTCTGCTGGAGATGTGGACTGGACAATGGTACCCTCCTTCACACTTTTTGGTCTTGCCCGCTACTTGCAGAATTCTGGAATGGGGTTAAAAGGGTGATTTACGAGGTAACAGATACCAGCTTAACTATGGACGCGGCCTTCTTCCTTCTCCATCACTGCGATATCCCAGTAAACACCTACAAACGCTCCCTGCTGCACTATCTAGTGATGGCGGCTCGACATTGCATTCCCCTGCGTTGGAAGAATTCTTCTCCTCCCACTCTGTCCCTCTGGGTCTCCAAGGTTAACGATATAATGCACATGGAGGATCTGACCTCGAGCATTCATGATAATCATGCCAGATTCTGCCGCACTTGGGCTCCGTGGATTATATTCCAGGATTCTGACTCCTACAAAGATATTCTGGGACAGACGAGCGTTGGTGAGTAGTCCTAATTGGATGTGGCCTGGGGCGGTGGAGATGTCTCCGGAGGGAGCAGCTATCCCTCCACCCACTTGTCCATCCTTCACCCTTTCCTCCTTCATTGTGTCCTATACTACCTCTTATGTACACGGGGGGGGGGGGAGTGTATAACACTATAATCTAGAAATAATGAGGTTGTTATACACGGCTAAATTTTAGTAGTAATACTCAATTCTATGCATTCATAACCTTGTACATGTATATCACCCTCCCGTATGTATGTACGTTTATCTGTTTTCTTTTTTTTTCTGTAAAAATTTGGCTGTTAGCCTTGAAAATAAAGAATTTCAAAGTTTCAAGTTTTGGAACAAGTAGCCATTATGAGGAGAGGTGGTGACCATAAAAGGAAATTGATTTAAAGGGAAGCCTTTTGGATTCATACCATGTAATTGTCGGAACGTCTGGGATTTAATTGGAAATATGACATACATAGCTTCAATTGATATGAAATGGGTGGTTTTTAGCACTGTGAACTGTAATGTATTTTTACTCTTTTTTGTTTACTAGATACAATAGGACTCTTCCTTATGAATCTAAAAAGATACCCTTTACATTTTACCGAATTGTGAGATGGTGTAAATAAATATTTAATTTTACAAGTATAAGGCCTTTATTAATGTAATGGTTGTTTATATGAATCACATGATACGTTTAACGTTAGCTGGTGCATTTACTCAATAGCGTGCGCCGCATCTGAGTGGTTTTGGAGAGAGAGAGGGAGCTCCCTCTCATCCCACCGACACCCGGTGATAAGATCACCGTCTGTCTGTGTCTCCAATGGCAGCCGGGGGCCTAATAAAGGCCCCCAGGTCTGCCAGTAGTGAATACCTTCTAGGTCATGCCGGAGGCATGTCCTAGTAAAACGGACAGGCAGTAATACACTGCAATACAAAAGTATTGCAGTGTATTATAATAGTGAACAGATGATCGCATATTAAAGTACCTTAGTGGGACTAGTAAAAAAGTTAAAAAAAAGTTTCATAAAGTTAATAAAAAACAAATTTGAAAAAAAAACCTGAAAAACCCACTTTTTCCCCTTACAGACTGCTTTACTATTAAAAAACCAAAATAAAGTAAAAAAGTTAAACATATTTGGTATCGCCGCGTCCATAACGACCCTGACTATAAAGCTATTACATTATTTAACCCGCACGGTGAACGCCGTAAAAAATTAAATAAAAAAACTATGGAAAAATTGCTGTTTTCTGTGAATCCTGACTTTAAAAAAATGTGATAAAAAGTGATCAAAAAGTCGCATCTACTACAAAATGGTACCAATAAAAACTACAAGTCTTCCCGCAAAAAAAAAAGCCCTCATACAACTGCATCGTCGCAACAATAAAAAAGTTATGGCTCTTCAAATATGGAGACACAAAAACAAATAATTTTGAAAAAAAAGCGGTTTTACTGTGTAAAAGTAGTAAAACATACAAAATCTATACAAATTTGGTATCGTTGCGATCATAACAACCCGCTGAATAAAGTTATTGTGTTATTTATACCACACGTTAAACGGCGTAGATTTAGGATGCGAAAAAGTGTGGCGAAATTTCAGTTTTTTTTCTATTCCCCCCCAAAAAAAGTAAAAAAAAAGTTAATCAATAAATAATATGTACCTCAAAATGGTGCAAAAAACAAGACCTTATACAGCTATGTCGATGCAAAAATAAAGAAGTTATAGCTCTTGGAATGCGACGATGGAAAAACGTTAAAAATACCTTGGTCATTAACCCCTTCCCGCCATTTCACGTACAGTTACGTGATGGGAGATGGCCTTTTCCCGCATCTCCACGTAACTGTACGTGATGGAGATGAAGCTGGCTCAGGAGCTGAGCCAGCGACATCACCGCCGGGTGACAGCTGTATGTTACAGCTGGCACCCTGAGGTATCGGCCAGGACCGGAGCTAGCCTCCGATCCGACCGATTAACCCCTCACATGCTGCGTTCAATAGAGATCGCAGCATGCGAGGAGTTTATAGCCACCGGCGCCCCAGCAACGTGATCGCTGGGTTGCCGGTGGCTGCAAATGCGATCGGAGGGGTAATACTTACCTCCCGGTCCGCCAGTAACGGAATCCTCCTATGCCCCGTCGTCGGCGGGGCCCAGGAGGCTTCCGGTACCATCGGCAAGATGGCGCCGGCTCAACTTCCGGCTCATCAGCAGTGGGTGTCCACTGTATGTTACAGCGGACACCCCGATCTAACTCCTGGAACCGGAGCTAGCTCCGATTCCTGGTATTAACGCCTTCAATGCAGCGATTCAATGCAATCGCTGCATCAAAGTGGTTTGTATGCAATCGGCAGCCTTGCCATGCGATGGCAAGGCTGGCGACTACTACTATGGCAACAGGATGCCTAACAATGGCTTCCTATCTGCCATTACGTTAGCCGATTAGGCCCCGCCCAGAGGCGGAGCCTGATCGGCTTGCTGTCAGTGAACAATTGACAGTTCTAATACATTGCACTACATAGGTAGTGCAATGTATTAGAACATCAAACAAACAGTTGGACCTTCAAGTCCCCTAGTGGGACTAAAGAAAAGTGTAAAAAAAAGTGTAAAAAAAGTAAAAATAAAAGTTGTAAAAAATACAATAAAAGTTTCAAATAATAACACAAAACACAATCGCCCTTTTTCCTTTATCAAGTCTTTTATTATTGAAAAAAATAATAAAGCCATACATATTTGGTATCGCTGCAACCGTAATGACCTTAACTATAAAAATATTATGTTATTTATTCCGCACAGTGAACGCCGTAAAAAAAATAACTAAAAAATACTGACATAATTGCTATTTTTTGGTCACTTTGTCTTCTAAAAATTGAAATAAAAAGTGATGAAAAAGTCGCATGTATCCAAAAATGGTACCTATAAAAACTATAACTCGTCTCGCTAAAAATAAGCCCTCATACAGCTCCGTCGACGAAAAATTTAAAACCGTTATGGCTCTCACAACTTGGCGACAGAAAAAATCCATTCTCTTTACAAAAGTTATTTTATTGTGCAAAAAGTTGTAAAACATAAAAAGTGCTATAAATTAGGTATCACCGGAATCGGACTGACCTGCAGGCTAAAGGTAACATGTAATTTATAACGCATGGTGAACGCTGTATAAAAAGAACTAAAAAAATAATGTCAGAATTGCTGTTTTTTGGTCACCTTGCCTCCCAAAAAAAAAAAGGATAACAAGGGATCAAAGAGTCGCATGTGCCCCAAAATGGTACCAATAAAAACTACAGCTCGTCACACAAAAAAAAAACAGCCCTCATACCACTACGTCTATGAAAAAATTAAATTAGTCAAGGCACCAATAAGCCAGGAAATAAAAATATGCAGTTGTGCCCGAGGGGAACGTTTCTTCTGTTTCAAGTGGCGAATTATCAAGGCCCCTAAAATTAGGGAACCAGGAAGGGGTGGGTCCAAACATATCTGCTGGAAGTGAGGGCGCCCGTATTATACCAGGACAACACTTTCCTGCAAAATCCCCCAAACTGCAAAGGTGCGGAGTGTGGACCAAAAGGGGACCATTTATTAGTGTGACACCGGCCTGTGCAGAAAGGATTGTGTCACAGCATAACACACATCTATGGATTATTTTATTGTTTTTTTTTACCCCACTATACCACCTGACTATGCCCCTTATATACTCCGCCCGCCTTACATGTACCCCCACATTATAAACGGAAACACCAGTAAGACTCAAAACAAAAACTACTACAAGCAAAATCCACGCTCTAAAAGCCAAATGGCGCTACCTCCATTCTGAACCCTACAGTGTGCCCAAACAGCAGTTTACTTCCACATATATGGCATTGCCATACCCGGGAGAACCCTTTTAACAATTTTTGGGGTGTGTGTCTTCAGTGGCACAAGCTGGGCACCACATATTGGCATATCTATTGAAAAACCATTTTCACTCTGCAACATCGCGTGCACACCAATTTCTGCCAATCACCTGTTGTGTTAATATGCTCACTACACCCCTAGGTGAATACCTTGAGGGGTATAGTTTCCAAAATGGGGTCACTTCTGGGTGGGATCCACTGTTTTGGTCCCACAGGGACTTTGAAAATGCGACATAGCGACCAGAAACCAATCCAGAAAAATCTGTACTCCAAAAGCCAAATGGCGCTCCTTCCCTTCTGAGCCCTACTCTGTGCCTAAACAGCAGTTTATTACCACATATGTGGTATTGCCGTACACAGGAGAAGTTGCTTTACAAGTGTTGGGGTGCTTTTTTTCATTTATTTGTTGAGAATATGAAACATTTTCAGCTAAAACTACGTCTTATTGAAGAAAAATGATTTTTTTTTATTTTCACTGCCCAATTCTAATAAAATCTATGAAACACCTGTGGGGTCAAAATGCTCACTACACCCCTAGATGAATTCCTCAAGGGGTGTAGTTTCGTGAATTGAGTGACTTTTGGGGAGTTCCCACTGTACTGGTACCTTAGGAGCTTTGCAAATGTGACATGGTGTCAAGAAACCAATCCAGCAAAATCTGTGCTCCAAAAGCCAAACGGCACTCCTTCTCTTCTGATCCTTGCCGTATGCCCAAACAGCAGTTTATGACCACAAATGGGGTATTGCCGTACTCCAGAGAAGTTGCTTTACAAATGTTGGGGTTCTTTTATTCCTTTATTTGTTGAGAAAATGAAAAATGTTGAGCTAAAGCTATGTCTTATTGGAAAAAAAATTTTTTTTTATCTTCACTGCCCAATTCTAATAAAATCTATGAAACCCTTGTGGGTTCAAAATGCTCACTACACCCCTAGATGGATTCTTCAAGGGGTGTAGTTTCCTAAATGGTGTAACTTTTTTGGTGTTTTCACTGTTTTGGTCCCTTAGGGGCTTTGCAAATGCGACGTGGTCTCCGCAAACCATTCCTGCTAAATTTGAGCTCCAAAAGCCAAATGGCGCTCTTTCCCTTCTAAGCTCCGCCGTGTGTCCAAACAGCCGTTTATGACCACATGCAGGGTATTGTTTTACTCGGGAGAAATTGCTTTACAAAAGTAGTGGTGCATTTTCTCCTTTTAGTCCTTGTGGAAATTAGAAAAAATAAGCTAAACCTACATTTTCTTTGAAAGAATGTAGATTTTCATTTTCACGGCCTACTTCCAATAATTTCTGCAAAAAACCTGCGGGGTCAAAATGCTCACTATACCCCTAGATAATTTCCTCAAGGGGTATAGTTTCCAAAATGGGGTCACTTTTGGGGGATTTCCACTGTTTTGGTGCCGCAAGAGCCTTTCAAACCCGACATGGAGCCTAAAATATTTTCTAATAAAAAGGAGGCCCCAAAATCCTCTAGGTGCTCCTTTGCTTCTGAGGCTGGTGCTTCAGTCCATTACCACACTAGGGCCACATGTGGGGTATTTCTAAAAACTGCAGAATCTGGGCAATAGATATTGAGTTGCGTTTCTCTGGTAAAACTTTCTGTGTTACAAAAAAAATAGATGAAAAATGAATTTCTGCAAAAAAAAAAAGAAATTTGAACATTTCACATCTACTTTGCCTTAATTCCTGTGAAACATCTAAAGGGTTAAGAAACTTTCTAAATGCTGTTTTGAATACTTTGAGGGGTGAAGTTTTTAAAATGGGGTGAGTTATCGAGGGTTTTTAATATATAACGCCCTAAAATCCACTTCACAACTGAACTGGTCCCTGTAAAAATAGCCTTTTGAAATTTTCTTGAAAATGTGAGAAATTGCTGCTAAAGTTCTAAGCCTTGTGATGTCATAGAAAAATAAAAGGATGTTCAAAAAACGATGCCAATCTAAAGTAGACATATGGGGGATGTTAATTAGCAACAATTTTGTGTGGTATTACTATCTGTCTTACAAGCAGATACATATAAATTTAGAAAAATGCTAATTTTTGCAATTTTTCGATAAATTTTGGTGTTTTTCACAATTAAATACTTAATGTATCGAGCAAATTTTGCCAGTAACATAAAGTCCAATGTGTCACGAGAAAACAATCTCAGAATCGCTTGGATAGGTAAAAGCATTCCGGAGTTATTACCACATAAAGTGAAACATGTCAGATTTGAAAAAATTGGCTGTGTCCTGAAGGCCAAAACAGGCTGTGTCTTGAAGGGGTTAAGGTTTAAAATAGGCTGGTCATTAAGGGGTTAATATGTGGGCATCTACCTAGATATACTTTGATATTGTATTATCTGCCTTGTGGCATTGTACCGTAAGAGCTTTTTTTTGGTTTTTTTGCGCTGATTTTGACATGGAAATCTAGTCGGAATCAGTACCAAAAATCATCTGAAATCGCCCCCTATTGCAATGGGAGGCAGAGATGTTTTTTCCTGGGCAGCTTTTAGCTTCTCATGGGAAAAAAAGCGGCATGTCTTTTTTCACCGCGGTTTCGCCTCTGAAGGAATTCTGAGGCATATTTTTTGTGCCTGCAAAAAACAATGTGAACAGCCCCTAATAGTACCATGTGTAAAGTCACTGAGATTTCAGCACAACCCATACTACTAGTAATGTTTGTCTATGGAGCTTGCAATGCTGTGTACTTGCTATTATTCACCTGTTTGCAATGGGTATGGCTGAAACGCCTGAACGAAATAATTAGGGGTGGTGTCCCCATATATAGTGCATTTTATCACAGGCATTATCTTTGGTTTTACTAGGGGCCATGCAAATGTAATATCTATGTACACAGACCCTCGTGGTGGCAAAGGGAGTCCCTTTGGTGAACCCATACATTTTCTGTGGGCCACAGTATGGTGCCTACAGGATGCATTGTATCCTTCATTAGAAGCAATGCTTCTAGGAGAGAATACCTGCATTATACAGCATGTGATGAGGCATGCCACGTGCAAGCAAAATGTGCATGAGCCCTAAGTATAAAGGATCTAATGCATAAAACTTAAAAAAGGTAAAAGTGTAATCCATAGCAACCAAAAAGATCTTAGAAGCTTTTATTTTCCGGAGCTCATTAATAATATGTTTTGACTATTGTTTTTCAAAAAGAAAACAATTCATGTTTTTTTACAAAAAAAGGTTTCTGGAAGAATACAAAAATTATGAAAATGTGGGTGTGATAGGGTGTGCATACATTTTGTCTTAAAGGAAGACCAGAGTAAAAGCTAATGGTTCTTATCTGATAATTAATTTTTCAGTATGTCCCAAGCATACCTTCCAAGTAGTGCAATGATCATGCATATAAAATTTCAGTCTCTCTGGATTACTTTAAAACTAAGTTACGCATCAAATAAGGCCTCTCCTAAGATTAGACAGCATGGAAGTGCTCAATAATGTAAACCAATTAGATGTAATAAAATAAAGCTAAGCCAAAATGCTTCCCATGAATGTCATAAATGTAAATTTTCTAAAGTACATTATCTAAAAAGCAGATTCATGAATTAATCAATTATAATTAATTAAATAATCAATTATTCCAGGTGGATACGTTTCGACCTAAAAAATATTAAATTTAAGATGTTGATGCTTTGCACCATTCCAGTTCCAGTCGGAGTAGAACTAGTAAATTATGAAAACAAAACTGTAAGTTTGGAAAATTATTTCTTTTTTATTAGACTTTACACGTTATCAATTGGTAACCTGAAAAGTGAATGCAGCATTTTGGGTAATTTCAATCTGTAGGCCCGCAGCAGGAAAAGTACTAGAGGTGGTGTATATCTCTCTTAGTTTGTTAGGTAGGTGAGATAAAGGAATCCAGGAAAGCCGGGTTTTCCTCAGGAAACCTAGTTTGCTGAGGCTTTTGTAAAATGTGTGTACTGGGACTGGATCTCTTTGGAATAGCAGGTAGCATTGGTAGTGGGACCTGCCATTCCCTTTCCTACTCCAGTACGCATGTTACCCCTAGTACAGTTACCTCAGGTGAAGCTACTAAGTTACTCGTTACTCAAGTTCTCATGGTTAATGATAGGTGAGGAAACCTGTAGTTTAGTTAGTGCCCAGATAGGCCAAGTGTTTGTTTTGTTTATAGGCTGCAAGTCTTGTATGCTGGGTTACCCTTTCAGGACACAGCCTGTTTTGGCCTTAAAGACGAAGACAATTTTTAAAAAAATGACATGTGTCACTTTATGTGATAATAGCTTTGGAATGCTTTTTCCTATCCAAACGATTCTGAGAATGTTTTCTCGTGACATATTGTACTTTATGTTAGTGAAAAAATTTGGTCGATAAATTTAATATTTATTTGTTAAAAACACCAAAATTTAGAGAAAAGTTGCAAAAATTAGCGCTTTTCTAAATTTCAATGTATCTGCTTTTAAAACAGATATAGTTACTATTTCACATTTCAAATATGTCTACTTTATGTTTGCATCATTTTTTTGAACGTTCTTTTAATTTTCTAGGACGCTACAAGGCTTAGAACTTTAGCAGCAATTTCTCACATATTCAAGAAAATTTCAAAAGGCATTTTTTTCAGGGACCAGTTCCATTGTGAAGTGGCTTTGAGGGGCCCATACAATACAAACCCCATAAATCACCCCATTTTAAAAACAGAACCCCTCAAAGTATTCAAAATAGCATTAAGAAAGTTTCTTAACCCTTTAGACATTTCACAAGAATTAAAGCAAAGTAGAGGTGAAATTTACAAATGTCATTTTTTTTTTGTTGCAGAAATTCATATTTCATCCTTTTTTTCTGAACAGAGAGGGTTTTACCAGAGAAACACAACTCAATATTTATTGCCCAAATTCTGCAGTTTTTGGAAATATCCTAGTGTGCTAATGGACTGAAACACAGGCCTCAGAAGCAAAGGAGCACCTAGTGGATTTTGGGGCCTTCTTTTTATTAGAATATATTTTAGGCACCATGTCAGGTTTGATGAGGTCTTGTGAGGCCAAAACAGTGGAAACCCTCCCAAAAATACACCATTTGGCAAACTACACCCTAAAGAATTTATCAAGGGGTATAGTGGGCACTTTGACACCACAATTTTTTTTGCTGAATTTAGTGGAATGAGGCAGTGAAAATTAAAATCTAAATTTTTTCCAATAAAACGTAGACATTTTAAATTTTTACATGGCATAAAGGACAAAAAACACTGCAACATTTGAAAAGCAATTTCTTTCGATTACTGCAATTCCCCATATGTGGTAAGAAACTGCTGTTTGGACACACTTCAGAGCTCAGAAGGGAAGGAGCGCCATTTGGCTTTTGGAGCTCAATTTTTGCTGCAATGGTTTCGGGTGCTATGTCGCATTTGCAAAGCCCCTGTGGGAACAAAACAGTGGGAAAACCCCCAAAAGTGACCCCATTTGGGAAACTACACCCCTCACAGAATTTATTGAGGGGTATAGTAAGCATTTTGACCACATAGGTTTTTTGCTGACTTTTGTGCAAAATTAAAATCTAAGTTTTTTCTAATAAAATGAAGTTTTAGCTCAGATTTTTCAATTTTCACAATAAATAAAGAAGAAAAAGCACCCCAAAATTTGTAAAGCAACCTCTTCTAAGCACATAAATACCCCATATGTGGCAATAAACTGCTGTTCGGACCCACGGCATGGCTTAGAAGTGGAGCACCTTTTGGCTTTTGGAGCTCAAATTTTGCTGGAATGGTTTGCAGCACCATGTCACAATTGCAAAGCCCCTGAGGGGCCAAATCAGTGTAAACCCCCCAAAAGTGACCCCATTTGGGAAACTATACCCCTGAAGGAATTTATCGAGGAGTATAGTGAGCATTTTAACCCAGGTTTTTTTTCCGAATTTAGTGAAATTAGGCCATGAAATTGAAAAGCTAATTTTTTTACAATAAAACGTGGACATTTTTAATTTTTGCAAGAAATAAAGGAGAAAAATCACTCTACATTTGAAAAGCAATTTCTCCTGATTACGGCAATACCCCATAAATGGTCATAAACTGCTGTTTGGACACACTGCAGGCCTCAAAATGGCATGAACACCATTTGGAGCTCAAATTTAGCTTGAATGGTTTTCGGGTGCCATGTCACATTTCAAAAGCCCCTGCAGGGCCAAAAAAGTAGGAGCTCCCCAAAAATGAGGCCATTTGGCAAACTACACACCTTAAGGGATCTATCTAGTGGTATAGTCAGCATTTAGACCCCACAGGTCTTTTGCAGAATTTATTGGAAAAAGGCTATAAAAACTTTAAATCAACATTTTTTCCACTAAAAAGTTGTATTTTTTCATTTTCACAAGGGATAAAGGAGAAAAAAAGTCACCCAACATTTGTAAAGCAATTTCTCCTGATTTTTGCAATACCCCATATGTGGTCATAAACTGCTATTTGGACACACAGCAAGGCTCTCAAGGGAAAGAGTGCAATTTAGTTTTTGGAGTGATGATTTTACAAAATTAGTTTTCTGACAGCATATAGCATTGAGCTAAGGTACCAGTACATAGGAAAGCCACAAAAAATTACCCCATTTTGGAAACTACATCCCTGAAGAAATTCATCTAGAGGTATTGTGAGCATTTTGACCCCACAAGTGTTTTGCAGAAATTAGTACACAATGGATGTTGCCATTTTTCCACTGATATGCCATTTCAGTGACCAATATGTTGTGCCCAGCTTGTATCACTGGAGACACACACCTCATAAATTGTTAAGCAGATTTTCCCGAATACAGTAATACCCTATATGTGGTCATAAACTGCTATTTGGGCACACTGTCAGGGTCAGAAGGACCACCCTTGGCTTTTGTAGCACAGAGTTTGCTTGGTAGTAGTTTTGTTTGGGGTTTTACTGGTATTTCAGCTCATAATGTGGGGGCATATGTAACCTGTGCGGAGTACATCAGGGTATATGTAATCTGTGTGGAGTACACCAGGATACATGTAATCTGCGCAGAGTACATCAGGGTATATGTAAGCTGTGCAGAGTACATCAAGGTATATGCAAGCTATGCGGAGTACATCAGGGTATATGTAAGCTGTGTGAAGTGCATTGGTATTTGTAAGCTGGGCAGAGTACATTGGGGTATATGTAAGCTGTGCGGAGTACATCAGGGTATATGTAAGCTGTGCGAAGTGCATTGGTATTTGTAAACTGGGCAGAGTACATTGGGGTATATGTAAGCTGTGCGGAGTACATCAGGTTATATGTAAGCTGGGCGGAGTACATCAGGGCATATGTAAACTCTGCAGCGTACATCAGGCTATATGTAAGCTGGGCGGAGTACATCAGGGTATATGTAAGCTGGGCAGAGTACATCAGGGTATATGTAAGCTGTGCAGGGGTACATCAGGGGATATGTAATCTGTGTGGAGTACATCAGGGTATATGTAATATGTGAGGGGTATATCAGGATATAAGTAATCTGTGCGGTGTACATCATGGTATATGTAAACTGTGTGGAGTACATCAGGGTATATGTAAGCTGTGTGGAGTACATCAGGGTATATGTAAGCTGTGCGGAGTACATCAATATATGTAAGCTGGGCTGAGTACATCAGGGTATTTGTAAGCTGTGAGGAGTACATCAGGGTATATGTAAGCTGTGTGAAGTACATCGGTATATGTAATGTAAAGGATCTGCCAGACACAGCTTCTGTGTCGACGCCCGTGGTTAATCAGTCTGCATCTGCTCCTAGGTCTGATGGAATGACTCGATCTGCTGCCACTCAGGCTGGTAGGCTGAGGAGTGGGAGAACCACAGCCTGGCCAGACGGAGCTAGCTCCCGCTCTCGGTCTATTTATACCTTCATTTTCTGCTCTTCCTTTGCCTGTGATTCTGTCTGGTTTCCTGGCTCTGCTGCTCCTGCTAGTACTATTGACCTCTGCTTCAAATTGACCCTGGCTTTACTGACTACTCTCCTGCTATGCGTTTGGTACCTCGTACACTCCTGGTTTGACTTGGCTCGTTCACTACTCTTATTGCTCACGGTGTTGCGGTGGGAAACTGCCCCATTTCCCTTAGCTTCTGTTTACCCTTGTCTGTTTGTCTGTCATGCACTTATTGAGCGTAGGGACCGTCGCCCAGTTGTACGCCGTCGCCTAGGACGGGCCGTGCAAGTAGGCAGGGACTGAGTGGCGGGTAGATTAGGGCTCACCTGTCTGTCTCCCTACCCCGACATTACATAATCACAGTCCCATATACCTTTTCTACCCTGGTTCCTACACAACTATGGACCCCCTTGAGACCCTGGCTCAGTAAATGCAGGGTCTCTCCCTACAGGTCCAAGTCCTGGCTCAGAGGTGCAACCAGCGTGATGCTAACCAGGTAGTGCCCTCCACCTCACCTCTTGAACCCCACCCCAAGTTGCCTGACCGGTTCTCAGGGGACCGGAAGACTTTTTTCTCCTTTCGGGAGAGTTGTAGGCTCTATTTCCGATTAAGACCCCACTCCTCAGGTTCTGAGAGCCAGCGAGTGGGTATAATTATGTCCCGGCTCCAGGACAGCCACCAAGAATGGGCCTTCTCCTTGGCTCCTGACGCCCCTGAACTTTCCTCTGTTGACCTTTTTTTTTTTCTGCTCTCGGGCTCATCTATGACGAGACTGACAAGACTGCCTTTGCCGAGAGTCAGCATGTGAACTTACGTCAGGGAAAGAGACCCGTTGAGGAGTACTGTTCTGACTTTAGGAAGTGGTGCGTAGCTTCTCGGTGGAATGACCCTGCCTTGAGGTGCCAGTTTAGATTGGGTCTGTCGAACGCCCTGAAAGACCTATTAGTTAGCTATCCCTCTTCTGACTCTCTAGATCAGGTTATGGCTTTAGCTTTACGTCTTGACCGACGTCTCAGGGAACGACGACTTGAACGTTTTTGTGCCTTCTCCTCTGGCTCCCCCATGATGGCTCCCGAGGTTCCGTTGCTTCGTTCTTCCATGGGAATCTCGGATGAACCAATGCAACTCGGGGCCTCCGTGTCTCCCCAAAAATGTAGAGAGCTCCGCAGGAAGAATGGTCTGTGTTTCTACTGTGGGGATGACAAGCATCAAGTGAACAACTGTCCAAGGCGTAAGAATAAGCAGCCGGAAAACTTCCGCGCCTAAGTGACCATCGGGGAGGTCGCTTGGGCGCACAGGTATTTCCCGTAAATATGAAACCTAATAAGATCTTGCTTCCCTTTCAGGTCTCTTTTTAGGGTAGGTCTGCCACCGGCAGTGTCTTTGTGGATTCAGGGTCTTCTGCTAATATTATGTCTGTGGAATTTGCTATGTCTCTAGCTATGCCATTGATTGATTTGCCTAAACCTGTCCCGGTAGTGGGTATCGACTCCACTCCACTTGCTAATGGTTATTTTACGCAGCATACCCCTGTTTTTGAACTCATTGTTGGCTCCATTCATTTGGAGCAGTGCTCTGTACTGGTGATGCAGGGATTATCGTCCGATTTGGTTTTAGGCCTTCCCTGGTTGCAAATGCATAATTCCACGTTTAACTGGAATACTGGGGATCTTACCAAATGGGGTAATGAATGCATGACGTCCTGTTTTTCTGTTAATTTTATTTATCTCCCTGTGGAGGTGAACACTCTACCTGAGTTTATTCAGGACTTCGCTGATGTTTTTTCTAAAAAGGCCTCCGAAGTGTTACCTCCTCATAGAGAATACGATTGCGCAATCGATTTGGCACCAGGAGCTAAGCTCCCTAAGGGTAGGATTTTTAATCTCTCTTGTCCCGAACGTGAGGCCATGAGAGAATATATCCAGGAAAGCCTGGCCAAGGGTTACATTCGCCCCTCTACTTCTCCGGTAGGTGCTGGCTTCTTCTTCGCAGGGAAGAAGGATGGTGGTCTTTGGCCGTGCATCGATTACCGAAACTTGAATAAGGTCACTGTAAGGAACCAGTATCCCCTTCCTTTGATTCCTGATCTCTTCAATCAGGTTCAGGGGGCCCAATGATTCTCCAAGTTTGATCTTCGGGGGGCTTATAACATTATCCGAATCAGAGAAGGGGATGAGTGGAAGACTGCGTTTAGCACGCCCGAAGGTCATTTCGAATACCTCGTCATGCCCTTTGGGTTGTGTAATGCTCCCGCGGTCTTCCAGAATTTCATAAATGAGATTACCTGGGGGTATTTCTTGTAGTGTACCTTGATGACATACTTGTGTTTTCCAAGGACTTGTCCTCCCACATTGAGCATGTCAGGAAGATGCTCCAGGCCCTTCGGGAAAACAAACTCTTTGCTAAATCCGAAAAATGTGTGTTTGGGGTGCAGGAGATAGCATTTTTGGGTCAAATCCTCACTCCTAATGAATTCCGCATGTACCCTGCCAAGGTTCAGGCTGTGGCTGAATGGGTCCAACCTGCCTCCCTGAAGGCGTTACAGTGCTTCCTGGGGTTTGCTAATTATTACAGGAGATTTATTCCTAACTTCTCGGTCATCGCTAAGCCTCTTACGGATCTTACTCGCAAAGGTGCTGATCTCCTCCACTGGCCTCCGGAGGCGGTCCAGGCTTTTGAGATCCTTAAGAAGTGCTGTATCTCTGCCCCAGTGCTGATTCAGCCCAACCAAATGGAGCCATTCATCGTAGAGGTTGACGCCTCCGAGGTGGGAGACGGTGCTGTCTTGTCCCACGGTACCAGGTCCCTCACCCATCTCTGTCCCTGTGCCTACTTCTCCAGGAAGTTCTCGCCCACTGAGAGTAACTATGACGTGGGCAACCGCGAACTCTTAGTCATTAAATGGGCACTTGAAGAGTGGTGCCACTTCTTGGAGGGGGCTAGGCACCAGGTAACTGTCCTTACCAACCACAAGAATCTGGTTTTCCTAGAATCTGCCCGGAGGCTAAACCCGAGACAAGCTCGATGGGTGTTATTTTTTACTAGATTCAACTTTGTGGTCACCTATAGGGCTGGGTCTAAAAATATTAAAGCTGATGCACTGTCGTGTAACTTCATGGCCAGCCCTCCTTCGGAGAAACATCCTGCTTGTGTTTTTCCCCCAGGTATAATCATATCCTCTGTTGATTCTGACTTAGTCTCCGAAATTGCGGCTGATCAAGGTTCAGCTCCCGGGAATCTTCCTGAGAACAAGCTGTTTGTTCCCCTGCAATTCCGGCTAAGGGTACTTAGGGAAAATCATGACTCTTCACTATCTGGTCACCCAGGCATCCTGGGTACCAAGCAGCTCATTGCTAGAAACTATTGGTGGCCTGGGTTGCCTAAAGACATTAATGCCTACGTCGCCGCTTGTGAAATTTGTGCTAGGTCCAAGACTCCCAGGTCCCGACCAGCGGGCTTACTATGTTCTTTGCCCATTCCCCAGAGACCTTGGACCCATATCTCCATGGATTTTATCACTGATCTGCCTCCATCTCAAGGCAAGTCGGTGGTGTGGGTTGTAGTAGACCGCTTCAGTAAGATGTGCCACTTTGTGCCCCTCAAGAAACTACCCAATGTCAAGACGTTAGCTACCTTGTTTGTCAAACACATCCTGCGTCTCCATGGGGTTCCTGTCAATATTGTTTCTGACAGAGGGGTACAATTTGTTTCATTGTTTTGGAGAGCTTTCTGTAAAAAGTTGGAGATTGATATGTCCTTCTCCTCGGCCTTCCATCCTGAAACTAATGGCCAAACTGAGAGGACTAATCAGTCTCTAGAACAATATTTAAGGTGTTTTATCTCCAACTGTCAATATGATTTGGTCTCCTTCATTCCCCTCGACGAATTTTCCCTTAATAACCAGGTCAGTAACTCGTCAGGGGTCTCCCCCTTTTTCTGTTATTTTGGGTTTAATCCATGGTTCTCCTCCGTTTCACCTGGTCGTTCCAACAATCCCGAGGTAGATGTAGTTCATCGGGAACTGTGCACAGTCTGGGCCCAGGTTCAGAAGAACCTAGAGGCGTCCCAGAGCATACAAAAGACTCAGGCAGATAGAAGACGTTCTGCTAATTCCTTGTTTGTGGTCGTGGATCTGGTGTGGCTATCTTCAAAAAATTTGCATCTTAAAGTTCCTTCCAAAAAATTTGCTCCCCGGTATATAGGGCCGTACAAGGTCAGCTGTGTGGAGTACATCAGGCTATATGTAATCTGGGCAGAGTACATCAGGGTAGATGTAAGCTTTGGGGAGTACATCAGGTTATATGTAAGCTGTGCGAAGTACATCGGTATATGTAAGCTCGGCTGAGTACATCAGGGTATTTGTAAGCTGTGAGGAGTACATCAGGGTATATGTAAGCTGTGTGAAGTACATTGGTATATGTAATGTAAAGGATCTGCCAGACACAGCTTCTGTGTCGACGCCCGTGGTTAATCAGTCTGCATCTTCTCCTAGGTCTGATAGAGTGACTCGATCTGCTACCACTCAGGCTGGTAGGCTGAGGAGTGGGAGAACCTATCACAACCTGGCCAGACGGAGCTAGCTCCCGCCCTCGGTCTATTTATACCTTCATTTCCTGCTCTTCCTTTGCCTTTGATTCTGTCTGGTTTCCTGGCTCTGCTGCTCCTGCTAGTACTATTGACTTCTGCTTCAAATAGACCCTGGCTTTACTGACTACTCTCTGCTCTGCGTTTGGTACCTCGTACACTCCTGGTTTGACTCGGCTCGTTCACTACTTTTGTTGCTCACGGTGTTGCCGTGGGCAACTGCCCCATTTCCCTTAGCTTCTGTGTACCCTTGTCTGTTTGTCTGTCGTGCACTTATTGAGCGTAGGGACCGTCGCCCAGATGTACGCCGTCGCCTAGGACGGGCCGTGCAAGTAGGCAGGGACGGAGTGGCAGGTAGATTAGGGCTCACCTGTCTGTCTCCCTACCCCGACATTACATGTAAACTGGGTGGATTACATCAGGGTATATGTAAATTGTGCGGAATACATCAGGGTATATGTAAGCCGTGCAGAGTACATCACGGTATATGTAAGCTGTGCAGAGTACATTAAGGTATATGTAATCTTTGTGGAGTACATCAGGGTATATGTAATCTGTGCGGAGTACATCAGGAAATATGTAATATGTGAGGAGTATATCAGGATTTATGTAATCTGTGTGGCGTACATCAGGGTATATGTAAGCTGTGCAGAGTACATCAGGGTATATGTAAGTTGTGCGGAGTACGTCAGGGTTATGTAAGCTGTGTGGAATACATCAGGGTATATGTAATCTGGACGGAGTACATCAGGGTATATGTAAAATGTGAGGAGTACATCAGCGTATATGTAAGCAGTGCAAATCGGGGGCATAATAGGATGATGTAATAATGGGGTGAATGAATAATCCATGGATTGGTGTGGTACGCTTTGAACCAATACTTTATGCACAGGCCGGGTTTTTGGGGTATTATACAAAATACTGCGCTCCAGTATTGCCTAATCTTTGACTTCTTCACTAGCCCTATAAGCAGCACAAGGCTCTAAAGTTTGTGGTGTTTTTTAGTGAAGAACTACTGGACCTCAAATATTAGTCTGGGCCGTCATTTAGCATCATTTTGCATCATTGAGTTCTGAGAGTTATAACATTTTATTTTCCTGTTGACGGAGCTGTGTGAGGGATTGCTTTTTGTGGAACGAGCTGTAATTTTTATTGTTTCCATTTTGGGGTTGATGCAATTTTTTTTTCTCACTATTTGTTCAATTTTTTGGGAGACGAGGAAACAAAAAAAAACATTGTTTTGTTTTTTTAAGGTATTCACCGTGCAGTATAAACAACATGTTAACTTAATTCTGTGGGTCCATACGGTAACAGCGACACAAATTTATATAGTTTTTTTTTACTTTTTACTACTTTCCCACAATAAGAATACTCTTTTCTAAAAAAAAAGACATGTTTTAGTGTTGCCATATTCTGACATCCACAACTTTTTTATTTTTCAGTTGATATCGCTGTGGGAGGGCTTGTATTTTGCGTGATGAACTGTAGTTTTTGTGGGTACCATTTTGGTGTACTTGCGACTTTTTGGTCACTTTTTATTACATTTTTTTTGAGTCAAGGTGACCAAAAAAAGAAATGATATCATTGTTTTTTATTGATTTTTTTTTACAGTGTTCACCGTGCGGTAAAAATAACATAATATTTTTATAGTTCGGGCCCTTCCGAAGACGGCGATAATTATTATGTATTGTTTCACTTTTACATTTTTTTATAATTATAAAGGATTTGATCAAGGAAATAGGGCGATTATTGTTTTTATTACTTAAAACTTTTATTTATTTAGTTTTCTTAAACATTTTTTTTCCTTTTTTTCACTTCTTTTTTTTACACTTACTAGGGGACGTGAAGATCTGATCTTCTGATCCCCTGTACAATACACTGCACCTATGTAGTACAGTGTATTGTAACTGTAATTTTCAATCTAACAGTTAAGCCTATTAGGTCCTGCCTTGGGCAGGACCTAATAGGCTTCAGTACCTGGTCACCAGGAAGCCGTTGCTAAGCTTCCTGGTTTCCATAGCAACCATCGCAACAAGCGATCTCTTGCAGGGGTGCCGGTAGAGTACAGATGGAGCCTCGTCCCTCTGTCAACCACTTCAATGCGTCGGATGCTATTGACCGCCGCATTGAAGGGGTTAAACTATGGCAATCGGCGTAACTGCCATCGCCGTATATTACAGCTGACCCCCACTGATCATGAAGCGCTTCATTTTCATGACGGATCTGGTACACCAAATTGTGGGAAGCTGCTTGTTATGCCGACGTACCTGACCCGTCAATTTGTGGGAAGGTTTTAGGCACTTGTTTATTTTTGGGTTGCAATAAAGCCACGTGTGGAGTTTATACGGTTTCTATATATTCATTGCTAATTGTAACCCCCCATATGCACACAGATCCCAACACACCTTAGAGTTCAAGATGAGCATTACACTGTAGAATGACTCGAGAATACTTATTTACCCCCCTATTAATACTATTGGTTTAGTTGCTTGTGTATTGCACGTATTTTTAATTTGCTGTAATAGAATTTAATTCTTCAAAAACAGACTTCCCAATAAGCTTGTGCAGTAACACAACAGATAATCAGAGCAGGCAGAGCTGCATGACTCTTGAGTAAGTAGAGTTGTGTTATGTGTTCCCTTGTTACCTGTTTTCCACTTCACGCTTCTATGACCGCTACTACCAATAAAAAGACACCATACTACCATGTTGGATCTTAATGGCCACAGCAGCCGTTTTATTAAACAGGAATAAAACATATTTTTTTTATTAAAATCCCAAACATAAATAACGTATAATTCCCACAATGGAATTTAATATTGAAACAACACAGCCCTATCAGGGTCATAACTTGTTTACACTAACTAATGAAAGAGGAAGTCCCCAAGGTTACCCAAAATATATTTTGTGCCATCTGCACCACCTTTTTACCCCAAGCCGCAACCCGGCTGATGACCTTTTTCCATAACTAAACTTCTAAGGGATAACACCCTAAGAAGCCTCCTAATATCCAGCCGGACATTATAGGACTACATTTTCTACTGTTTTAGGGTATGAATACCCATGATGCATCGCATCCCAATGCTTTTAATGACCAACCTCAAGGACTCCCCTCATCACTACG
The DNA here is from genome assembly GCF_050947455.1 of Rhinoderma darwinii. Taxonomy (NCBI): domain Eukaryota; kingdom Metazoa; phylum Chordata; class Amphibia; order Anura; family Rhinodermatidae; genus Rhinoderma; species Rhinoderma darwinii. The sequence goes on from NC_134689.1 coordinate 105,960,214, forward strand.
AACAGGCCTTGACTAGCTCAAGCCTGTGAGTTCCTCTGCGCAACCACAGCCCTCTCGACACCATCCGTAATGACTAAACATACGTATACCTCTCCTCTAGCGCAACTATCCAGCCAGACTCTATCCACTTCATGTGGCGCTACTGTCTGTACTGCTACAGCGACCGATTCAGCATGAGTTAACACTGCGAAACACAGGTTGAGGTGAGCTAACCATCTGTCTATACGGACCTGCCCAAACCGAGGATGCGATGGCTGCCTGCGAAGGCGAAAACCTACTTAAACGCCCAACAAGATCCCACAGACCACCCACCAGTTCCGACAGACCATCCCGACCCGACTCTACCCGTGTTATAGCTGCACCCCCCCCCCCCTTGAATCTACCCCCCTCGTCATGACACCGGACCCATTCCCAACATACCCGACATAAAGATAGCTGGAAAAGGTTAAGAAGGTGATTAACACTCACCAGGCTGCACAGGCGCTGTGATCCCGCCAGCCGAAACAGCTTGTCCACGCTGCCATGCCATCACTTCACCCTCTGCAGTGCCACCTGGATCTCCTTGCGGCCGCCCACATTGACAGTGTTGACATGGTGTACTCCTATCCTGAAATCATGTGGAAGGGAGACTGGCACCAGGACTGCCGACCTCAGAACCGATCCTATCTGGAAAGAAGGAGCCAGCCCCTCGCTTCTCGCCAACTGAAGTCGCCACCATTGATCGCATCCTCCGTCCACTCACCCGAGGGGTAGACTCCTCAGCAGGTACTCTCTATTCATGTCCACCAGCCAGCCCTCTGGCCATCACATCACCAGAGAGGGCAGCCGTATGCCGTCCTGTTCACTGTGAACTACCCGATGGGGGAGGCATGGCCGGAAACGCAGGCCGAGCCAGTATGGAGGCCACCAAGCCCTGCTGTGGCCTATTATTTCTCTCAGGCCTAGGCCTCTGGGAAGAGGCAGCCCCCCAGACGCTCGGCCTGAAGGGTCCCGGGAGGGGCTCCTTATGCGACGCCGTACCCCAAGACAATTTCTGGGCTTAGCCGGACAGGAGGGCGCGAGTGTGGTGGGAGGCCTCAGGCAGGCCGGAACGGTTAAAGGGAACCTGTCACCAGCATTTCACCTATTGAACTTTACTTATCCCTCACTGGCCGCTGCTATCAAAAGTTCATTGCATTTATCCCCTCTCCTAAACTCCTCCTCCGACTAAATAACAGTTTGCAAACATTTTGCGCCTTTTATCGTAATAATCCAGTGTCCCGTTGTACGCACACCCCAGATGAGGATATCAATGTACAAGCACGGGATTTTGTGTGCTGGGGGAAGGCGAGGAGCTGTCAATTAAAAGTAAGAAGGCGGGGTAACCTCAGAAAGACTTGAGGAATGAAGATATGACTCTTTTCAAATGAGAATTTGACTCTTTTCAAACGAAGATATTACTCTTTTATGCATATTAGCATAAGGTGTGGGAACACTAAAAAACGGAATACTAAAGCTACAGAGCCGACTAAGAAGACAATCATAGGATATATAGAAATTATTTTTTCACCCACTACCACCAGGTATTGCTGGTTTAATAGGTGAAATGCTGGTCACAGGTTCTGTTTAAGTCCCGGTGTCTTCCGGCAATGCCTGGAACGTCCCGCCAATGGCCTGGTTAGGGCCACAGTTGATACAGCTGGAGCGACCGATAAGCCATTGTCCGGCGCCTTGACGATGCTCCCGGCAGCGGGTGTAGGGTATGGTGGCGGCACATTGGGCAGTGCCGACACCTGGGATCCCAGCCAGTCAGGACCGTGAAGGGCTGCAGCAGCACGGAGCTTTTCTAATAGTACGTCCACAGACGCCATAGTGCTTCTTGCTGTGATCTCTGCCTAGGGCGCTCTGCAGAGGAAAACAGTGGGAACGGACTTATGACCAGAAAACCCTCCCCTACCACCCCCTTTCTCCCTCCCCTTTTCCTCTATATCTAAACCCTGATAGGCTATATCCCCTTCCTTCTAAACATCCCCTCCCTCCGAGCTCCGTCATGGGGGCCTCTGCTTATTGCCTGTTAGGCAGTGGTACAGCCTCTTCTATAGGGCTATTTTTAATTTATTTTCCATCTCAGACACTTATAAAATATCTGCAGCATTGCCATAAATATCTGATAGGTAGGGGTCCTACCTTTTGAAATGTTCATTAACCTGTTAGAATTATCAAGCAATCAGCTCAGAATAGGGAAGTGTACTGGTGTTTTCCATAATTGAAACCTCTTCCCATCCCCCATCAAGATTCTGCAACATTATGGAAACTCTCAATTGATTGGCCGGGTGACCATGTGCATTTGAACACATGCTGCCCGGCATTCCTGACAGTCCTGCCACTGGAAGGAGGAAATGTTGCTTAAGCTGGACAAGGTAAGTATGTGACCGTTATCTTTCTTCCTGTGATGCTTTTAGAAAGACACTCAATTCGCTGTCACTTACTCAATCTTTCTGGATAAAACTATGTATATATGTTTGAGAAACTAGGCTGTAGGAGGACACCCAGGGAGGGCAAAGTAATCGCTGCAGAAGGGTGGTAGATGTTGTGAGCAGCGCTTTATTTTGCAAGACCAGACAAACAATTAAAAACCATACCAGACCTTTTTTTTTATGTATGTGTATATATATATATACAGTGGAGGAAATAAGTATTTGATCCCTTGCTGATTTTGTAAGTTTGGCCACTGTCAAAGACATGAACAGTCTAGAATTTTTAGGCTAGGTTAATTTTACCAGTGAGAAATAGATTATATATAAAAAAAAAAAAAGAAAATCACATTGTCAAAATTATATATATTTATTTGCATTGTGCACAGAGAAATAAGTATTTGATCCCCTACCAACCATTAAGAGTTCAGCCTCCTCCAGACCAGTTACACGCTCCAAATCAACTTGGTGCCTGCATTAAAGACAGCTGTCTTACATGGTCACCTGTATAAAAGACTCCTGTCCACAGACTCAATTAATCAGTCTGACTCTAACCTCTACAACATGGGCAAGACCAAAGAGCTTTCTAAGGATGTCAGGGACAAGATCATAGACCTGCACAAGGCTGGAATGGGCTACAAAACCATAAGTAAGACGCTGGGTGAGAAGGAGACAACTGTTGGTGCAATAGTAAGAAAATGGAAGACATACAAAATGACTGTCAATCGACATCGATCTGGGGCTCCATGCAAAATCTCACCTCGTGGGGTATCCTTGATCCTGAGGAAGGTGAGAGCTCAGCCGAACACTACACGGGGGGGGGGGGGGAACTTGTTAATGATCTCAAGGCAGCTGGGACCACAGTCACCAAGAAAACCATTGGTAACACATTACGCCGTAATGGATTAAAATCCTGCAGTGCAAGCAAGGTCCCCCTGATCAAGAAGGCACATGTACAGGCCCGTCTGAAGTTTGCAAATGAACATCTAGATGATTCTGAGAGTGATTGGGAGAAGGTGCTGTGGTCAGATCAGACTAAAATTGAGCTCTTTGGCATTAACTCAACTCGCCGTTTTTGGAGGAAGAGAAATTCTGCCTATGACCCAAAGAACACCGTCCCCACTGTCAAGCATGGAGGTGGAAACATTATGTTTTGGGGGTGTTTCTCTGCTAAGGGCACAGGACTACTTCACCGCATCAATGGGAGAATGGATGGAGCCATGTACCATCAAATGCCGAGTGACAACCTCCTTCCCTCCACCAGGACATAAAAAATGGCTCGTGGCTGGGTCTTCCAGCACGACAATTACCCGAAACATACAGCCAAGGCAACAAAGGAGTGGCTCAAAAAGAAGCACATTAAGGTCATGGAGTGGCTTAGCCAGTCTCCAGACCTTAATCCCATCGAAAACTTATGGAGGGAGCTGAAGATCCGAGTTGTCAAGCGACAGCCTCGAAATCTTAATGATTTACAGATGATCTGCAAAGAGGAGTGGGCCAAAATTCCATCTAACATGTGTGCAAACCTCATCATCAACTACTAAAAATGTCTGACTGCTGTGCTTACCAACAAGGGTTTTGCCACCAAGTATTAAGTCTTGTTTGCCAAAGGGATCAAATACTTATTTCTCTGTGCACAATGCAAATAAATATATATAATTTTGACAATGTTATTTTTTTTAATTTTTTTTATATAATCTATCTCTCACTGGTAAAATTAACCTAGCCTAAAAATTCTAGACTGTTCATGACTTTGACAGTGGGCAAACTTACAAAATCAGCAAGGGATCAAATACTTATTTCCTCCACTGTATATATATATATATATATATATATATATATATATATATATATATATATATATATAAACATAAATGTCTATCAGTGTGTTTGGTGCAACTTTATAATTAGTTTTCATTAAAAATTATTTTTACTTTTTGTGATACAGCTGCTTTGTATTCTGTATACAGAGCAGCTGTATTGTACGCTGAGACCTGACACGCAGGATCCACCGGTAATTGACCACGTCTAAGTTATGAACTTAGATGTGATCGGTAACAGTTCGATCCTGTGTGTCAGAGACAGGTCAGCGGCATTGACGGGTTTAGTGTCAGTTGGTCCTGCTGTACTACACTGCTTCTGTAACTGCCATTCACTTCTATGGAAGTTACGAAAACAGCGTAGCTCAGCAAGCTTTGCTGTTTTCGTAACTCCCGACCATTTAATCAGGAAGTGGCTGGGCAGCAGCGTGAGGTAGAACAGGGTTTGGGGGGGGGCCGTTCTAGAGATAGGTGCGGGTCCCAGACATTTATCTGACATAAATTTATCTGACATTCCGGTGGATATGCCATATATGTTAAAGAAGGGCAAAGCCCTTTAACTGTCCACTGAGCTCCACTCCACTCCAAATATTTTCTACAGACAGGGAATCAACCACTACCTCCTAGTTCTTATTATTTTCAGTCAGTCTCTTTCACGTTGCTCAGTGCACACACCAAACAGTAAAAGCACCGGCAGGCTCAGGGGGCAGGGCAAGAAGAACTCTAACACTGAGAGGCTCAGCCAACCGGTATTAGGCTTAATTTCAGCAGTGCTGCTATCCCGGATCAATAACTGAATAGATGTTGCACTGCATCTGACAAAGACCACCAGACAGAGCAAGCCTCGCCAGGCCCCTGGAATCAATAACATATGTGAAGGAAGGGGGACCGATCTTTGAGTTTATGAAAGTGCACAGGGAGGGAAGGGGCCCCCCACCATCTGCCGCATGGCCGTGCCAATCTATGCGCCGCTCTGTATAAAGGGTACAAAGCAGTTGTACCTCAAAAGTAAAAATCTTTTTTAAAATAAGTTGTATCATGCACAGTGATACACATTTTTTATAAAAAAAATGAAATAGCTTTCGAAAGTGTATATAGCCTTTACAGTGGGGCAGAGTCTTAGGTGCCAGACTATCTGTTATGTACTATAAATCCGCTAACTTTATGTATTAACCCCTTCTTGAAATTTTTCGTATGGATACGTCATGGAAAAATAGTGCTTCTCGAATTTTGCAGTTTCCAGCTGAGTAAGTGTCATCATCCCCGGGTGTCAGCTGAATGTTACAGCTGGCACCCTGTGGTCATGGTGGAGACAGAAGTTATTTTCGATCCCTGCCATTAACCCCTTAAATGCAACGGTCAAAAACGATCACTGCATTTAAGGGGTTTGCAGCTCATCGGCACCCCTTAAATTGTCAGGGTGCCGGTGGCTGCAAGGCCTAATACTAGCTTCCCGGTCTGCCTAGTACAGAAGCCATTGAGGCCCCGTCCAAAGGCGAGGCCTAAAAGGCGTCCGTAGCCGTCGTCAATATGGCGTCGGATCAGGAGCTGAGCCGGCGTCATCAGCGGCGTATGTCAGCTCTGGGTTGCTTCACAGCGTAACAAATATCTATGGATTATTTTATTGCTTTTTTAACCCATTATTACACCACCTGACTATGCCCCTGATGTACTCTGCCCAGCTTACATGTACCCCCACATTATATACTGAAATACCAGTAAAACTCCAAACAAAACTACTACCAAGCAAAATCCACGCTCCAAAAGCCACATGGCGCTGCCTCTCTTCTGAGCCCTACGGTGTGCTCAAACAGCTGTTTGCTTCCACATATATGGCATTGGCATACCCGGGAAAAAACCTTTTAACAATTTTTGGGGTGTGTGTCTCCAGTGGCACAAGCTGGGCACAGCATTTTTGCAACTGAAATGTCACATCTAGGAAAACATTTTCATTTTGACTTTGCACCATCCGCAGCGCATTAATTTATGGAAAAGACCTGTGGGATGAAAATGCTTACCACACCCCTTAATAAATGCCTTGAGGGGTGTAGTTTCCAAAATGGGGTCACTTCTCAGGGATTTATTTTATTATTTAACATCAGAACCCCTGCAATTGTGAACCAATACTTTGTAAATCACCAAATTAGGCCTCAATTTCACTCCTGAGCCTGGTCGAATGTCCAGGCAAAAGATTAGGACCACAGGTAGGGTATTTCTAAAACCGGGAAACACAGCATAATAATTAGAGAGCTGTCTTTTATGGTGGTACAAGCTGGGCACCACATTTTGTCATATCTGTCGAAAAATTTCCATTTTCACTCTGCAACATCGAGTGCACACTAATTTCTGCAAAAAACCTGCGGGGTTAACATGCTCACTACACCCCTAGGTGAATACCTTGGGGGTGTAGTGTCCAAAATGGGGTCACTTCTGTTGGGTTTCCACTGTTTTGGTCCTACAGGGGCTTTGCAAATGCGATATAGCGCCCAGAAAACAATCCTGCAAAATCTGCACTCTAAAAGCCAAATGGCGCTCCTTCTCTTCTGAGCCCTACTGTGTGCCCAAACAGCAGTTTATGACCACATATGGGGTATTGCCGTACTCAGAAGATATTTCATTACACATTTTGGGGTTATTTTTTTACTTTATTTGTTGAGAAAAATAAAAATGTTGAGCTAAATCTTCGTCTTATTGAGGAAAATTGATTGTTTTTTATTTTCACTGCCCAATTCAATAAAATCTATGAAACACCTGTGGGGTTAAAATGCTCACTACACCCCTAGATGAATATTTCAAGGGATGTAGTATCGTAAATGGAGTAACTTTTGGGTAGTTTCCACTGTACTGGTACCTTAGGGGCTTTGCAAAAGCGACATGGTGTCAAGAAACCAATCCAGCAAAATCTGTGCTCCAAAAGCCAAATGATGCTCCTTCTCTTCTGATCCTTGTCGTGAGACTAAACAGCAGTTTATGACCCCATATGGGGTATTTCAGTATAGAAGTTGATTTACAAATGTTGGTGATCTTTTTTTCCTTTATCTGTTGAGAAAATGTACAATTTTAACTTAAATCTACGTTTATTGAAGAAAAATATTTATTTTTATTTTCACTGCCCAATTCTAATAAAATCTATGAGAAACCTGTGGGTTCAAAATGCTTACTAAACCGCTAGATGAATTCCTTAAGGGGTTTTGTTTTGTAAATGGAGTCACTTTTGCGTAGTTTCCACTATACTGGTACCTTAGGGGCATTGTAAAAGCGTCATGGTGTCAAGAAACCAATCCAGCAAAATCTGTGCTCCAGAAGCCAAATGGCGCTCCTTCACTTCTCATCCTTGCCGTGAGCCCAAACAGCAGATTATGATAACATATGGGTATTTCCGTACTCCAGAGAAGTTGTTTTACAAATGTTGGGGTTATTTTTTTCCTTTATTTGTTGAGAAAATGAAAAATTTGGAGCTAAAGCTATGTCTTATAGAAGAAAAAGGATTTTTTTTACTTTTACTGTCCAATTCTAATAAAATCTATGAAACACCTGCGGTGTGAAAATGCTTACTACACCTCTACATGAATACTTCAAGGGGTGTAGTTTCATAAAAGCAGTCACTTTTGGGTAGTTTCCACTGTACTGTTACCTTAGGAACTTTGAAAAAGCGACATGGTGCCAAGAAATCCATCTAGCAAAAACTGTACTCCAAAAGCCAAATGGCGCTTCTTCTCTTCTGAGCCCTGCTGTGTGCCCAAACAGCAGTTTATGCCCACATATGGGGTATTTCCACTTTCCAGATAAGTTGCTTTACAAATGTTAGGGGGCTTTTTCTTCTTTATTCCTTGTGGACATTGTTTTTTTTAGGTAAACCTACATCTTATTGGAAAAAATTTAACTTTTTCATTTTCACATCCAAATTCTAATAAAATCTATGAAACACCTTTGGGGTCAAAATCCTTACTACACCCCTAGATGAATTCCTTTTGGGTGTAGTTTCCAAAATTGGGTCTTTTTTGGGGTGTTTCCTTTGTTTTGGCATCACAAAACCTCTTCAAACCTGACATGGTGACTAAAATATTTTCTAATAAAAAGAAGGCCCCAAAATACACTAGGTGCTTCTTTGCTTCTAAGGCCTGTGCTTAAGTCCGTTAGCACATTAAGGCCACATGTGGGATATTTCTAAAAACTGCAGAATCTGGGCAATAAATATTGAGTTGCGTTTTTCTGGTAAAACCTTTTGTGTTACAGAAAGAATTAATTAAATATGAATTTCTACAAAAAAAAAAAAAATTTGTAAATTTCACCTCCACTTTGCTTTAATTCTTGGGAAACGCCTAAAGGGTTAAGAAACGTTCTAAATGCTGTTTTGTATACAGTGGAATTGTAAAACAAATTCACATCCTTCTCGTGGCGCTCCTGTTTTGAATACTTTGGGGGTGCAGTTTTTAAAATGGGGTGATTTATGGGGTTTGTATTGTATGGGCCCAGGGCCACCATCAGGGGGTATTAGGGGTACTTCTGTAAGGGGCCCGGCCAGTGGCGTAACTACCGCCGGGGGCCCGCGGCATGAGGGGGCCCGAGTCGCCCGCCGGCACGGGCCCCCACCATGGCCGGAGGCTCCGCTAGCAGCCGCTATGGCTGCTACAGCGCGACGCCACTGAACACTACGGCAGAGCAGGGAGGTACCTCCCCGCTCTGCCATTAAACAAAAGACATGTATCCCCTATCCACAGGATAGGGGATACATGTGTGATCGCTGGCATTGATAGGGAGAACGGGGGACTGAAAGTCCCCTGAAGTTCTCCATCACAAACCTCGGACTTCCAGGGTCTGTGTCGGCAGCTCCGTAGAAATGAATGGAGCGCCGGTCGCGCTTGTGCGCATGTGTGACCAGCGCTCCTTTCATTTTTATTGAGCTGCGCAGATGCCGGAAGTCAGAGGTTAGTCATGGAGAACTTCAGTCCCCCATTCTCCCTATCGCTGCCAGCAATCACACATGTATCCCCTATCCTGTGGATAGAGGATACATGTCTTTTGTAGGACACACTGTAGGTCAGATTTTTTTTGGGGGGGGGGGGTTGGTGCTGCATGGCGTTACCTACAGGGGGGCTGCATAGCGTTACCTACAGGGGGGCTGTATAGCATTACCTACAGGGGGGGCTGTATAGCGGTACCTACAGGGGGGGCTGTATGGCGTTAGCGCCATACAGCCTCCTCTGTAGATAACGCCATACAGCCCCCACTGTAAAGAACGCCATACAGAGTCCCCCCTGTAGATAACGCCATACAGCCCCCTTTGTAGATAATGCTATATAGCCCCCCTGTAGGTAATGCTATACAGCCCCCCCTGTGGGTAGCGCTATACAGCCCCCCTGTAAATAACGCCAAACACCCCCCACCCCCCCATAGAGAATGCCATACAGCTCCCCTGTAGAGAACTCCATACAGCCCCCTCTGTAGAGAACTCCATACAGCCCCCTCTGTAGAGAACTCCATACAGCCCCCCTTGTAGAGAACGCCATACAGCCCCCTCTGTAGATAACGCCATACAGCCCCCACTGTAGAGAACACCATACAGACCCCCTTGTAGAGAACGCCATACAGACCCCCTGTAGATAACGCCATACAGCCCCCTTTGTAGATATCTACGGAGGGGGCTGTATGGCGTTATCTACAAAGGGGGCTATATGGCATTATCTACAGGGGGTCTGTATGGCGTTATCTACAGAGGGGGCTGTATGGCGTTCTCTACAAGGGGGGCAGTATGGCGTTCTCTACAGTGGGGGCTGTATGGCGTTAAAGTTGTATATAAGAAAGTTTGTTACAATGTATCAGTCAATCATCTGTGAGCTAAACGCAGCAACAGCACAAACCCCTCTCCTGTGCTGGACTCCAGGCAGATGGCTCTTATCTACACTGATACATTGTAACAAGACCATCAGCTGTGAAAGTAATAAGCCAGGACTGGTTTTAATGTTCTCATTCACAGACAGCAGGCAGAGATCTTGAAAATCATGAGGAACTGAAGCAGGAAGACAGAAAGCTGCAGAATGTCATTATACTGTAGGCTGGGGTGCTGCATAACTCGCAGGGAATTTATACATGTAAGGCTATGTTCACACTGAGTATTTAGACGAGTTTTTTTGACGCGGAAACCGCATCGCAAAACTTGTCAAAAACGGCCCAAAAATGCCTCCCATTGATTTGAATGGGAGGCGTCGGCGTCTTTTTCCCGCGAGCAGTAAAAGGGGATCCCAGAAAATTTAGCTGTATGGGGCCCTGAAATTCCTGATGGCGGCCCTGTATGGGCCCCTCAAAGCCACTTTACAACTGAACTGGTCCCTGTAAAAATAGCCTTTTGAAATTTTCTTTAAAATGGGAGAATTTTCTGCTAAATTTCTAAGCCTTGTAATGTCCTAGAAAAATAAAAGGATGTTCAAAAAATGATGGCAATATAATGTAGACATTTTAAAAATGTTAACTAGTAAATATTTTGTGTGGTATTACTATCAATATTACAAGCAGATACATTTAAATTTAGACAAATGCTAATTTTTGCAAATTTTACCACTAACTTAAGTTCCAAGGTGTCACGAGAAAACAATCTCAGAATTGCTTGGATAGGTAAAAGCATTCCAAAGTTCTTACCACATAAAGTGAAACATGTCAGATTTGAAAAATAAGGCTCTCCCAGGAAGGTCAAAAGTGGCTGCAGCGGGATGGGGTTAAACTCCTTTGTAAAACAATAAAAAGTCGTATTATATAAAATTTTACTGTTCTTGAATAAAAATCCATATAATACACTGTATTTATTGCTTTGTTGGATAGTTGATCAAAAACTTTTTGCATTTACTTATAGAATCCTATGGAAAGTTACTTTTTAATTAAATCTGAAGGGTACAATTCATCAGTATTGCTCTATCAGTGGTGACACCAGCTATAATCAATTTCCTTATTTGCATATTAATGACTACATAATTATAGATGTCGTAGTATAATCTTCTTATATTAATTTAGGCCTGAAATCATGATATCCGGGCGCTGGTAGTTTGAACTTTATCAATAAATTTGTCTCATACAAGTCACTAGACTCCTCTACCAAAATCTTCTTCTATAGAATCCGACCTGCTCTCCTGTTTCAGGATGAACATAATTAAATTGCCTGTAACCAGCTGCGCATTCTTGTCATATAAGGATGTGCTATTGATTTATTCCCACGCCATAGACAATTTATAGCAATGTCAATCAATGTTTCTGTCACTGTTTCAAATAGTAATAATTAAGCACCTTTGGTTCAAAGTACCCATCAATTACTTCCATTGATTGAGAACTACAATGATTTCCTGGTTGTATCCGGTATGGTGATCTAGGATCAGTCTAAAATTCAAAGTACAATGCAGGGTAAAGGAAAAATGTGCGGTTAATTAAGGTTGATAGAAGTTTGATAGGGGCCATGTTTTTTTCAGCTGGGTTTTGACTAACGCTGCTCCTTTACTGGCCGCAAAAAAACGAGCAGCAATTCACAATACAGCACGTTGATCAGTGCTCATTTGCTCCATTTACAGGGAGCAAAGATGGGAACGAACGATCATCTATGCATTTGTTCACCCCCATGAATTTGCATCATGTCGGCAGCACATCTCCCTGCTTACACATATGATTGTCCCGTGTTAAAAGGGCCTTAAAGGCTATGTACACTTTTGCAAGCTTTTTCTTTAATTAAATCAATGATTTGGGGATTTTAAACATTTTTTATGTTGACTTTTATTAAAAATGTTGCTTTGTTTTCTGATACAGCTTCTCTGTATACTCTATACATAGAAGCTGTATCGATCACTATGAACCGATTCCATTAGTTCAGCTGAACTGACGGTTTGTCTAAGGTGGATCCATCAGTTAGGTACTTTGAACCCTATGGGACTGAATGAAGGCTTTACCTTTGCAGCCTTTTTATAAACATTAACCAAGAAAATGTTCATATACGCATGTGCAAACCTGATTACGCCATAGGCCACTCACACGGCATTTCCATTGGCCAATATGAGAGTCCATCATACTAAGGAAGGCTCGACCTTTCCGCTAACACCGGATTGGTCCGTCATCCAGAGACTCCATTGGCTATCGCCTCTAAACTCACACAGGACGATTAGAGTACCAGTCTAAACTATGGGAGGTTCTATTCTGCTGGCAACATTGGATTGGGAGACTTCTCGCTCACTACGTCATTTCGGACTCTACTTTAGTTCCGGGAATCGGCGGTGCACTGTCATTAGCCCCAGTACCCCTGAAGACGCCACTGTGTGGTGAAACATGTCGGAGGGGGGCTCTTTCTACTTTTTTTAAATAACGTGCTTATGTTGCTTTCTCTACTAATTGCACTTTAGACTTGACCTGGCGTCCTGCAGCCGCCAGCTTCATTGACATAGCATTCTTTACTCAGCGTGGGCAGCTTCCCACGGTGTTACTATGTGCATCAGCAAGCACGTTTAATTTTTAATCTACATGTGGTTCGTCTTTTTTGCTATAATAGCTTAATAAAAGTTACTATATATTCTTTAGGGTTAGTTGGGAAAAGGGTCTATTTTGCCAAAAGCAAACATGTATATCAACAGAATGCTTCTCTCAATTTTTTTGTCTGTAATATGTATTTTTAAACAATTTATAATTTTCAACTTGAAAATCTTAAGTAAAATCTTGCCTCATAGATAGGCATTATATTTATAGACACTCATGCTGAAGTGAATTATTTTCACGTTCATGCCTCAGGACAAGAGCATGAATTATTAGATTTGGCTAGGGATAAATCACAGATGAGGGATTTTGCAATATTCCACTTTAGCAATTTCTGATGGCTTGCAGAGGTAATCCAAAGCGAGGTACCAGAATCGATACAAAATGTGGTTATACAAATGCAAGGTCAGGTCTGGCAAAGTTTATGCAACATGATAAGGACCCATGCACACGACCGCAAAATCGCCCGTAATTATGTTCCTTAATTACGGACTAATTCAATTCTATGGCCGACGGACACCTTCCCGTATGTCTACGGGAGGGTGTCCGTGCCGTAGAAACATGTAGAAAAAAATGGGACATGTCCTATTTTTCTATCTTACGGACCGTGCTCCTAAACTTTATAATGGGAGCACAGCACGTAAAAACGGCCGGCTGTCCACGGCTGTCTGTGGCCGTGCCCGTAATTATGGGTCATAATTACGGGCACGGTCGTGTGCATGAAGCCTAAGGCACCATGCACACAATCGTATTTTCATCAATCCCGAAATACTGTCCGGAAATACGGATCTGTCGGCATCCGTATTTTATCCGTATTTACGTATCCGTAAAAAAGAGGAAGGATGTCATCAGCATGTTGCATAGCAATGCTTCTGTAAATATGGACAATATACGGACGCACATCCGTAGCCGTCAGTATTTACGGAAGCCCCCATAGGCTTCTATGGGAGAGTCCTTGCCGTAATTACTGACAAGAATATGACAGGTTCTATAATTTTTTCAGCACGGACACCCATCAGTAAAAAGGTGTCCGTGGCCAATAGAAATGAATGGGTCCGTAATAACTGTCAGTATTTACTGATGAAAAATACGGTGGAGCCTAAGATAGGTGAGGACAGGCAGCGATTCCAAGGCAGTCAGGAAGGAATCTGGGTCAAATCCAAAAATACAAACAACAAACACCTTCACAAATGGACAGGATCCAAAGAAGCTTGTTGCTCGGTAGCAGTTCTGTTATGGCGGTGGGAAGGAGAGGAATGTCGACTGACTAGGCTTGCACAATGACTGGCATCGCTTCATAATTATAATGTGGTACCTTAGAAAACACTTTGTAAAACTTTGTATGAAGATAAAATCAAAGGGATTTGAGCAAAAGGTACAGTATCATTCACTTCAAAAGCTCTTTAATGTCAAAGTAACAAGTAAAATGTAGAAATATTGAGAAGGTTCAGGTGAGTATCTTTATTAACACAATGAATTAATGATACTATATTTGAATAACAGGTTTTATATCTTTTTCTATATACTCCAAATTCAATATTGCTTTTGCAACTGCTTGGCATTGAGCACATCTACTGAGTTTACTAATAAGATAGGAAACTAGATTACACTGTATATTATGTTAACAATTGTCTGAGGTTACATAGAGAAATATTTTGCTAACATAACAATAGGGGAAAAAATCCTATCCAAACATCACTCTGTACTAAAGAGGTCAAACAGACTGGAACAGATCGGTCGACATACATTTGGTTAGATCTACCAGGCTTGCCATGTAAATTACATTTTAGAGACAGTTTTCTTTCCTTTGTAGGAGAGCTGAGGAGCAGTTTAGGAACTTAAAGAGGCTCTGTCACCAGATTTTGCAGCCCCTATCTGCTATTGCAGCAGATCGGCGCTGCAATGTAGATTACAGTAACGTTTTTATTTTTAAAAAACGAGCATTTTTGGCCAAGTTATGACCATTTTTGTAGTTATGCAAATGAGGCTTGCAAAAGTCCAAGTGGGTGTGTTTAAAAGTAAAAGTACAACTGGGCGTGTATTATGTGCGTACATCGGGGCGTTTTTAATACTTTTACTAGCTGGGCGCTCTGAAGAGAAGTAACATCCACTTCTCTTCAGAACGCCCAGCTTCTGACAGTGCAGATCTGTGACGTCACTCACAGGTCCTGCATCGTGACGGCCACATCGGCACCAGAGGCTACAGTTGATTCTGCAGGTAAGTCGATCTTACCTGCAAACGCTGATGCTGCTGCAGAATCAACTGTAGCCTCTGGTGCCGATGTGGCCATCACGATGCAGGACCTGTGAGTGACGTCACAGGTCTGCACTGTCAGAAGCTGGGCGTTCTGAAGAGAAGAGGATGTTACTTCTCTTCAGAGCGCCCAGCTAGTAAAAGTATTAAAAACGCCCCGATGTACGCACATAATACACGCCCACTTGGACTTTTACTTTTAAACACACCCACTTGGACTTTTGCAAGCCTCATTTGCATAACTACAAAAATGGTCATAACTTGGCCAAAAATGCTCGTTTTTTAAAAATAAAAACGTTACTGTAATCTACATTGCAGCGCCTATCTGCTGCAATAGCAGATAGGGGTTGCAAAATCTGGTGACAGAGCCTCTTTAAAGTTGCCTCATGTTGTAGGTGGGTCCAAATTGGTAGCAGTCGGGGCTAACAAAAGTAGGCGTGGTCAGCAAACTGTCAGCTGTAGCCACATTAGTGGTTGGTGGGTCATAAATGGGCCGCCCAAGAAGCCTTCTCCTGCTATAATGTTTTCCAAATTCTAGATCTATCTACTATATGCAATAATTAATCCTCTTTTCCATGACCCAGCAGTTCTAACCATTTGTAACTTTCCGGAGAGCTGCAATCTGATCGTGTCCTGTCCAAGAGTACTGTCCTGCACTTAAGCAGTGGCTTCTCTGAATGTAAAATATACAAGACAAGAGTCAGTCATCAGTTCAGGCACGGATGGTAGAAAACAGCTCTGGACGGCCTCACACTCAGGGAGTGTGATGAGAAAACTTGTGACTGGCTGCCTAAAGCAGAGTATATACTGGGTACACTGGTGGAATTTTTACTAGGTACACTTGTGTGGGTATATACTGGGTATACTGGAGGAAGTGTATGGTGGAGTTGATAAACACAGAGATCTGGGCATACTGGTAGAGGTATATAATTGGTATACAGAAGCGAGACCTAGACATACAAGCAGTGTAGTTAATATACAAGGGCTACTTGTGGCAAGCTGTTAACGCCAGAAGCCAACTGACAACACGTTCATGCTCCTTGCTGGCTAAGCACCACCCTCAAAACACCAGCAAAACGCAAAAACAAAGGTAACAATCCTTTATTTTTAATTCCCCCCTAAAAAAAAAAAAAAAATTTTAATCAATAAGTCTCATGAACCCTAAAATCGTACCAATTATTACTACACCTTGTCCCGCAAAAAAAAAAAAAAGCCACATGTGACTACATTAACGGAGCAATAAAAAAGTTTTGGCTCGTAAAAACTAATTATTTATTTTAAAAGGGTTTTTATTGTGCAAACATAGAAAACATAAAAAACCTATACATACAGTATTTGCTATCAAAGTAATCATAAGACCCATAGAATAAAGGTAACATGTTAGTTACATCACATAGTGAACGGCGTAAATTTAAAACGCAAAAAACAATGCTGGAATAGCTGTTGTTTTTTTTCAATTCCCGCCCCCAAAAAATAAAAGTTAATCAATATAATATATGTACCGAAAAATGGTGCAACTGAAAATTACAACTCGTCCCGCAAAAAACACACCCTCATACGGCTATGTTGAAGGAAAAATAAAAAAAAAGTTATGACTCTTGGAATGCAACAGTGAAAAAACAAAAAAATAATGCTTGGTCATTAAGGCCAAAATAGGCCTGGTCACTAAGGGGTTAATACAGTAATTCACTAGTAGGGTTAATGTTTATGTTAGGGTTGAAATGGCATCTGATACTTAAATGAGTAGAAAACAATATTTTGATTTTTTCATCATTAAGTAAGGGTCTGTTCACATCATCGTCTGGTTTCCATTCATCTGTTCCATTCGACCTTTCCATTGGAGGAACCGATGAACTGAAAGCCAAACGGAAACCATAGATTCCGTTTGCATTACCATTTATTTCAATGGTAATGCTTCCATTGCAGTTGGTTTCCGTTTGTTTCCATTCCTTAAGGCTTCAGGTTTTTTTTGCGGAAATAATAGCGTAGTCGACTAAGCTTATGTTCCCACAAAAAAAAAATAAACTTTATGGAACTGAAACAAACAGAAAACAACTCCAACAGAAGCATTACCATTGAAATCAAAGGTAATGCAAACAGAAGCTATGGTTTCCGTTTGGCTTTCCGTTCATCTGTTCCTCCAATGGTAAGGTCGAACGGAACCGATGAACGGAAGCCCAACGCTGATGTGAACAGGCCCTCAGCAGATTGCTTTTGAAGCCAACAACTTTGTAAACCCTTTTTAGCACATAAAAATATTGAAAAAGATGGCCTTTGTCTATATTTAAACTTGATAATCACAGTAGATGCCGTGGATAAAAAGTGTCTTTAGAATAAGTTTTCAAAAAGTAATGTGTAAAAATAGAGCTCCCCACAGTATGTATAAATCAAATTACCAGTAATAGAGGAATTCTGACACATATGACAAAACTTTCTAATTCCTATTGTAGCATGACATTGTCAACATTTTCTTGTGGACTTTTATAAAGTACAGGGAGCTATTAAAAATAAGCATCTGCTATAAGTGGTCTCAAATAGGCCATCAATAGCTGATCGGTCGGGGTCCGACTCCCGGCACCCCCCGCCGATCAACTGTTTTCAAGGGGAGAAGGCTGCAATACTGTGATCCGCCGCAACAAGTATGTCCGCGATTCACAGTATGAGCAGATAAGGAATGAAGGGGAAACAGCGCCCGTACAAGGACTGCAGCCCCTTCAAAATAGCTGATCGGCGAGGGTGCCAGACCATCAGCTATTGATGACCTATCCTGATTTTTTGGGACTTGATAACCCTTTTAATGTTAAACATGTACTTTATTCTTCAAGTAATTTTGTGCATACATATGTCAAATCAGAGCCACTTTTCCATTTCCAAATTTAACATTGAATCACTTATAAAAATCAAATAATTATTAATTAAATAATTATAATAATAGGACATAATAACTTTCTATTCAATTTCTAAATACAAATAATATTCAAAAAAAACATA
This sequence comes from Rhinoderma darwinii, assembly GCF_050947455.1. NCBI lineage: Eukaryota > Metazoa > Chordata > Amphibia > Anura > Rhinodermatidae > Rhinoderma > Rhinoderma darwinii. The sequence continues at coordinate 105,978,231 of NC_134689.1, forward strand.
CCATAGAAGCAGCTGCTATGGGTTCCCTTAGGGTTAGGCTTTTCCCATTAAGTGTGGAAGCTTTAAGGGTATGTCCACACGCAAATGCAAAATACGTCTGAAATTACGGAGCTGTTTTCAGGCGAAAACAACTCCTGAATTTCAGAAGTACTCGCGTTTTTCGCAGCGTCTTTTACTGACGTAATTGGAGCTGTTTTTCATTGGAGTCAATGAAAAACGGCTCCAAAAACGTCCCAAGAAGTGACATGCACTTCTTTGACGCGGGCGTATTTTTACGCGCCGTCTTTTGACAGCGACGCGTAAAATTACACCTCGTCTGAACAGAACATCGTAAAACCCATTGCAAGCAATGGGCAGATTTTTTTAGACATAATGGAGCCGTCTTTTCACGCGTAATTCGAGGCGTAAAACGCCTGATTTACGTCTGAAAATAGGTCCTGTGCACATACCCTAAGAGGGCTGCCCCTCGTCACAGGCTCTGCTACATTAGCAAAGGAGGATGAAAGAAGGAGAAAACCAAACCCTGTCCTAAATGGAGGGTAGTCGGATGGGTCAACAAGCCTCAGGCACTCTTAAACCAAATGGGGCAATGTGACAGTGTGAACCAACCCACGGAAGGGGCCTCATTATAAATTATGCTATTAATTATGATCCATCATCTGTGTCCATCATTTTCATTAATAGTAAAGACAATATAGCTCAAAAGTATTACCTTACTACATGAACAGCAATGGAAGCAGCTATAAATAATTTTTTTCTCCCATAAGAAAGGGTTTCATTATGAAAGTTTAATGAGGGAAAATATAATAAAACCACTTTAAATCAGACAGATCTCAAATCTCCTCTAAAGGAACTAGTATACCAGTGCAGTATATAACAATAAAAATGACTGACAAGTTAAACATTTTAGGATTTAGTGGTCAGTAGTCTGCTGAGAGCCAGGTGTCAAAATTATGTACAAAATGGTTATTAAAAGATGGATTTATGTAACACTAGTTGTACAACTTATAGTCTTAAATCGCAAGTTATAATTTTGCTGTATTAAAAAATAAACTATACCTACGTGCATATAAATATATATAATTGTGTTTGTTTCAAGATTGACAAATCTATATAAGGTTTAACAAGTTGACTACAAACAAAAGTAAGGCCCTATCCACACGACCGTAATTTTTATCCATAATTACGGAATCCATAATTACGGATGAAATTGCTGACCCATTAATTTATATTGGCCACGGACACCTTTCCGTATATTTACGGATGTGTGTCCGGGCCGTAGAAATGATCCGAAAATGATAGAACATGTCCTATTCTTGTCCGCAATTGCGGCACGGTTTCGCCCATACAAGTCTATGGGCGCTTCTACAATTTCGGACAGCTACGGATATGTATCCGTAGCCTTCGGATCCGTATTTGCGGATAGTAAAAACCCTTACGGTCATGTGCATGAGGCCTTAGCCTATATTCACACGAGCGTGACAGATTTACGCACGTAAAAAATCGCTCATACTGTAAATCTGCCATGCGCGTTGCGTTATTGCATCTGTGCTTTGCGAGTGGCATGCGTTATTCACACACTCGCAAAGCACTTTTTTGTTTTTAATGGAATTGATGCACAAATCACGCATAGTACACGGATGTGCATCCGTATGCTGTGCATGGTTTTCACGCACCCATTGACTTCAATGGGCACGTAGGTGTGTTGAAACGCGCAAATATAGGACATTCAGTCAGTTTCACGTAACGGACTATCGCTGCGTGCAAACTGACGCTTGTGTGAATGGCCCCATTGAAATCAATGGGTCCGTGTTCTGGGCGTGATTTCCATGTACAGCGAATGGACCAGTATACGCACGTCTGAATGAGCCCTTACTGGTATTAATATACCGAACACAATAAACCAAACAGTAAGAAAACAGTCATTAGCAGAAAATACCACAATATTTGTCTCAATCAAATAGTTAGTAGCGTTTTCCATAAATTATTTGTAGAGATACAATAGGACTATTCATCACAGCTCCTTATGGAAATATCCCTCGATCTTGCTGATTGTAACACAGGATTTGTTTACGGATAGGCAGCAATTGAAAATAAATGTTAGGAAATGTGTGTTACAAAATGATTATCATTAGAGCTGAAATTTACATGAACCAACAACTTGGCATATTTTACAAATGCTAAGTAAACTAACAATACTAGAGATGATAGAATAGATTTGAGAAGAGGTTCAAAAACTCGAATCAGCCAGTCCTCAAAAGTTAAATTACTATGAGGACACCAAGAGACCTATGGCAACTTTGCGGGAATAACAACACTGTGCTTACAACAATTGTTGTCGGGTGCAGTAGCAGCTTTAGAAATATGGAGTTGTGACTGCAGATCAAGATCAAGAGGTCTACCTAGTCTGACATTTGATGTATTTTTTTCTTTATTCTTTGTCCTAATCATTTGATTTGTTACCCATCCCCCTCTCACTGCTCAGAGGTGTTAGATAAATATGTGAGTAGTGAGAGAAGGGGGATCATTGTGAGCATGGCATCTATTGAGAGACATCCACAGCATCATTGCTTTACTGAACATTGAACAAATAATGGACTACACTAATTGACCGTCCTTTACACACTCCCCTGTATAGCCCGAGCAGTGTATTATGGCTCTAAGGCTGGGTTCACACGAACTATTTTCAGACGTAAACGAGGCGTATTATGCCTCGTTTTACGTCTGAAAATAGGGCTACAATACGTCGGCAAACATCATTTGAATGGGTTTGCCGACGTAAAAATACAGCCTCGTCAAAAGAAGTGCAGGAAACTTCTTTCAGACGTAATTTGAGCCGTTCTTCATTAAACTCAATGAAGCACAGCTCAAAATTTATGGCTGTCAGAGAAGCCTCGCAAAATGCGAGGAGGAGCTTTTACGTCTGAAACGAGGCAGCTGTTTTCTCCTGAAAACAGTCTGTCTTTTCAGACGTAAAAGCAAGCTAGCGTGTGCACATACCCTAAGGCTGGGTTCACACAACCTATTTTCAGACGTAAACGAGGCGTATTATGCCTCGTTTTACGTCTGAAAATAGGGCTACAATACGTCGGCAAACATCTGCCCATTCATTTGAATGGGTTTGCCGACGTACTGTGCAGACAACCTGTCATTTACGCGTCGTCGTTTGACAGCTGTCAAACGATGACGCATAAAAATACAGCCTCGTCAAAAGAAGTGCAGGAAACTTCTTTCAGACGTAATTTGAGCCGTTCTTCATTGAACTCAATGAAGCACAGCTCAAAATTTACGGCTGTCAGAGAAGCCTCGCAAAATGCGAGGAGGAGCTTTTACGTCTGAAACGAGGCAGCTGTTTTCTCCTGAAAACAGTCTGTCTTTTCAGACGTAAAAGCAAGCTAGCGTGTGCACATACTCTAAGGCTGGGTTCACACAACCTATTTTCAGACGTAAACTAGGCGTATTATGCCTCGTTTTACGTCTGAAAATAGGGCTACAATACGTCGGCAAACATCTGCCCATTCATTTGAATGGGTTTGCCGACGTACTGTGCAGACGACCTGTAATTTACGCGTCGTCGTTTGACAGCTGTCAAACGACGACGCGTAAACTGACTGCCTCGGCAAAGAAGTGCAGGGCACTTCTTTGCAACGTAATTTGAGCCGTTCTTCATTGAACTCAATGAAGAGCAGCTCAAGATTTACGAGCGTCACAGACGCCTTGTATATTACGAGGAGGAGCATTTACGTGTGAAACGAGGCAGCTGTTTTCTCTTGAAAACAGTCTGTCTTTTCCCACGTAAATGCCTGCTATCGTGTGCACATACCCTAAGAGTTGTCACAGCAGTCCGTCTCTCCGCCACTCTATAGGCTGCAGGAGACTCTGCCTCAGTTTTTCCAATGGGTGGCCTGCCTGCCCCTCAACTTTTTGGATCCACTTCCAAACCACAGACTGGCCTGCTGATGGGAGCCAGTTACTGCTCACAGCCCTAGCAGCCTAGGTAGATTCCTGAATACAGCCATCAACGCTGCCACTGGAGTCCCCACGTGAAACGAGTTTGCCATTATCACAAACCCAGCTTCTAGTCTGGTTGAGTGAGCAGCAACATTCTTCTCCTGATACACAAGGTGTATTTGACCAGACCTGCGCTGCTCCCCTTATCACAAAAATTGACATTTTAACAATAAAAGATTGGTATCGCCATGTTCGTTAGGACCAATACTATAAAATTATAATGTTATTTATACTATACCATACAGTAAAGGCTATATAAAAAATAAAAACAACGCCAGGATTGCTGTTTTTCTTCATCCTGCCTCTCAAAAAACGGAAGAAAAAGTGATAAAAAAGTTGTATGTACCGTATCCCAAAATGGTACCAATGGAAACATCAACTCATCCCAAAGAAAACAAGCCCAAGTGTCACGTTGTGTACGTGGACCCACTGGGCCGTAACGCCTTGACGGTATGGCAGCTGGCCAACAGGACACAGGTCACAGTCTATAGTTCGTATTGTGTACCTGTGGTAGCTCAGACAGTAGCACGTCAGGCTCGGCTGGGACTTAGGCAGCAGGCGGACATCAGGCGTGGTGAAGCAGGAAAGGCATGGTACTCAGTACAGCACGACTCCAACTCCATATGGCACTTGACCAGGATAGCACAGGATACAGATTACAGGTATCACGAACGGGAAACACTGGGAACTGGAAAACACTTAGGAAACCATTTGCATAGACAGACTAGGGTAACGACAACAAAGCTCAGGCAAGGCAGGAGGGGGCTGGACCCCTATTATGGTCCAGGGGCTGATGGGCTAATTTTGTACTTTAATTCAGGTGCACGCGCTGGCCCTTTAAGAGCGGGCACGAGCGGAAGCGAGCGCTGGTGTAGAATCAATTCTTTAGTGGCGTCGTCGCGCCAAGCTGCAAGGAGAAGCTCCGCCCCACCATCTCATCACTTCCTGGTCTGCCCTGTTCTATCTCTGCTTCCCCATCGAACTGCTGTTTTGTACTGAACAAAAAGATACAGTACGGAATAGCAGTTCCATGGGGAAGCAGGGACTCCTGGTACATAGCCACACCACCCTGAAGATTCCGCCCCGCTGTAGATAGCACCCCCTTGCAGATCGCACCACCCCCACTTGTACCTTGTAGATCGCACCACAACCCCCCTTATAGATCGCGCCGCTGTAGATAGCACCCGCTTGAAGATGGCACCACCACCCCCTTGTACCTTGTAGATCGCACTCCCCCTTATTGCGTTGTTGATCACACCAAAAACCCCCTTATAGATCGCGCCGCTGTAGATAGCACCGCCCCTCCAGATCGCACCACCACCCCCCCTTATACCTTGTAGATCGCACCACAACCCCCGCATATAGATCGTGCCGCTGTAGCTCTCATTAAGAGCTGAATCCCCGGCCAAAGCGTCGGCAACCTCTGGCCGGGGATTCAGCTCCTAGTGGCAGCTACAGCGGCGCGATCTACAAGGAAGGAGGCTGCGCTCTACAAGTGAGGCGGGTGGTGCTGCGATCTGCAAGGGGGTGGAGGTGCAATCTACAAGGAGGTGGTGCTGCGATCTACATGTGGGGGTGAGATCTAGGTGTGGGGGTGCTATCTACAAGGGAGGGGGTTGGTGCTGCGAACTTCAAGGTGGGGTAGATCTACGTGGGGGTGCTATCTGAAAGGGGTGTGGCACTGTCTACATGGGCACTGTGGCACTATATTGATATGATTTTTTCTTCTCACTTGTGCAAAATGCCAACAGTAGACTTCTTGGTATCAAAAAGTCAAATTAATTTTGATAAACTTTGATCTTTAAGAGATATACCCATCTCATACCCACATCTATCTGGAGAATGGTGGTACTAGCTTGCTCAGGTGTAACTTCCATTCCCTGTGGATATGTCATAATTTCTAAGATGGGAATAGACATTTAAGATTTAATGTACTGTACATGGTCGTCACCATATTATTGTATGATAATATTTTTTTTATCATATTTACTTTTCTAGATGCTTTCATTCAAAAAATGATTCTGTTTCCACTGATGAAAAAAGCTGCATAGGAATATGTAAATTATGCAACAGTTTTGCTCTCCGTGGATATAATTACACACTAATGAACAAACCTTTCCTAGGTCATGCAAAATAGCTCTTCTCAGAATCAAGAAAAATTGTTTCTCTACTGCCACCTATGCGTGACTACCCTGTAAGTCAATGTGCGACCCTATATAGAGCCTTGAAACGTGACTTGGGTTAATAGGCAAACCAGAGACACCCATCTGTAGACAGCACTGTTTTGAGAAATGTTGTTCCACATCAGTATAAACCACAGAAAAAAAGTGGGACAAGTGCCCAATTTGTGAGTATGGCCAATTTGTGTTTTTAACCACATCAGTATAAAGTAGAGTTCTGGATGGCTGAGTGAGATGCCTTTAAAGCAACTCTTGGAAGGTACTGATTCTGCTTGCAGCTATTCAGCAGGTAGGGAGCTTTAAAGACAATGCTCCCTGGGAAACACATGCAAAATACTGTAGATCAACTCCAGAAGGAAGAAAACTGTCTCTCTTGTGATCATGGATGGATTTAGACCTTTGCGCCAATTGTTTTATATCGGCCATTATCTATTAGCTTTATCCAATAGATAGCCTACAATTTCAACCTTCCTTGATACAGACTCCTCTTTAGTTCTAGTAGCTGTCGATCTAAGTTCTAACGCCATCCAGTGTTAGGAAATAGTGTGCGGCGAGACACCTGGAGTTGAAGAGCAGGAAACTGTTAGCGGGAGCTGAGCTGGGATCGGAGATCGGTGAATGGAACTAATTTTGAATAAAATCTGCAGCGTGTGAATCCACCGTGCACCAAGCAGTGTGCGCATTTGTATACACAGCAACAGAATAAAATGACACATTACTAACACATGGCCTCAAAAGAACGGTAAAGATATTTCATCTTCATAAGTTAAAGCAAAGAAAATTATTATAACATTTAGAATAAAAGCTGGAAATGAAGAACAATAATTTCATATTATGAATTCCAAATAAGACAATTTTTCTAACATATTTTAGCAATATTGAATATTAAAGCACAGGAAACGTTTAATGGGTAATACACACGGCATGAGCCACTTTAAAAAATGTGACTGCAGAAAGCACAGAGCCGTATGTGAAGCTTTTAGTTTCTAATTAGTATTATTTTTGTGATCGTCCAGTTGAAATCAAACAAAATGTACACAGATTTGCATATACTATAGCAACAACCATAAAATGAACACAAATAACCTAGTGTACAAGAAAAGGGTTTCAATCACAGTAATCCATGTGAGGAAAGCAAAAGCATAGTAATCAGAAAGAGAAAATCAAGAAAACCATAAAAGTGGGTGAGAGTGGATACTCTGATGGCACTTTATTGCACAAACTGCAGGGTCTGATTGAACAATTTCTTGTATTGGATCATGGCTGTAAAAAATGACTTCAGAATCGACCTTGATGAGCTTCATTTCCATAAACTAATGTCTTCTACTAAAAGTGCAAAATATGTTTCTTATAGTGAAATAGTTCTTGAGAAATACTTTTAAGGTTGAAATAATTTTTACAAGGAATTTTATAGAATTTTGAAGCTCATAAGAAGTGTTACACAATACGTAACTGTTAAAGGTAAAGGGGTTGTCCTGTCTGGACAACTATTTCTCTAAGGCTGGATTCACACATCACATATTTGTTCACGATTTTGATGCAGATTTTTGAGCCAAAGCCAGAAGTGGTTTCAAAAGAAACGGGAAATATAAAGGTAAATCGTATATTTCTCCTTCCTCCTGGATCCATTTCTGACCCCAGTTAAAGAAAACCGCAACAAAATCTGCACCACAATCTGCAACAAATATGGGATGAGTGAATTCAGCCTGAAGGAGGACCTCAACTAATGCTGTAGTTCCAGCAGCTGAAAAGATTGTATAACAAGGCACCCTTTCAAAAGGGGATAGCTCTTTAAGTCCATGTTAAGTCATCTTATGCTCATTTCTCATTGACCATTGGCGAGTGTTAAGGTATGTTCACACGGCAAATGAAAAACGGACGTAAAATATGGAGCTGTTTTCAAGGGAAAACAGCCTCTTATTTTCAGACGTTTTTTTATGCATCAAGCGTTTTTTTTATGCTTTTATTACGGACGATTTTGGAGCTGTTTTTCTATTGGGACAATAAAAAACGGCTCCAAAAAGGCTCAAGAAGTGACATGTACTTCTTTTTTACGTGGCGTGTTTTTACGCACAGTTTTTACAAACCGCCTCATAAAAAAAACGCCCTGTGGGAACGAAACACAGTTTTTCCCTCTGAAATCAATGGCAGATGTTTGGTGGTGTCCAGCCCCCTGTATTTAAAATAGGCCATGTGAACATACCCTCAGGGTTGGTTCTTATAATTCCTGAGCAGTATGAATTTTACTTGGCTATGGGTATGTTCACACGTAGTGTTTTCAGCCGTTTTCTCCTTTTTTCGGCCAAAAAAATCGGACGGCAGAACGCCTCCAAACATCTGCCCGTTAATTTCAAAGGGAAAAACTTTTCAAAACGGCCTTGTAAAAAAACGGCCGCGAAAGAGAAGTGCATGTTTTTGGAGCCGTTTTTCATAGACTCTAAAGAAAAACAGCACCAAAAACGGCCGTTAGATACGCCACGAAAAACGCAACTTTGATTAAAAAATGTCTGAAAATCAGGAGCTGTTTTCCCTTGAAAACAGCTCTGTATTTTCAGCCGTTTTTTTATTTTGTGTGTGCACATACCCTAACAGTACTAAATTTGACCATGTTACAAAAACCTATTCTTGTTTAGACTTGATCTACATGGGAAACTTTGAAGCTGTAAACCTTCACTTCTCTTCCTACATGTAATTTTATGTAACAGAATCACAGGTGACTCCTATGGTGACCAAACAGGCTCTCACATACAACCAATAACTGTCCATTCCTGGCATCATGTGACAATGTTAATGCTCACTTTCCCTAGAAAGAATTAAGGCAAACCATAAGGGTATGTTCACACGCTTAACAAAATATGGCTGAAAATATGGCGCTGTTTTCAAGGGAAAACAGCTCCTGATTTTCAGCAGTTTTTTAATCAAACTAGCGTTTTTTGTGGCGTTTCTTACGACCGTTTTTGGAGGTGTTTTTCTATTGAGTCATTGAAAAACGGTTCCAAAAATGACTCAAGAAGTGACATGCACTTCTTTTTATGGGGCGTCTTTCTTACGCGCCGTTTTTTAAAATAAGGCGTAAAAAAAAGTCCCGTTGGAACAGAACACCGTATTTCCCATTGAAGCAGGCAGATATTTGTAGGCGTTCTGCTTCCAATTTTTTAGCCATTTTTCGTGATGTTTACGGCCCGAAAAACAGCTGAAAATAGCCTGTGGGAACATACCCTAACAGTGGTCCTCCAACTTGTTGGCCATATGATGATATAATTTTTGGCTTTAGCTAGTAAAATATCAATTAAAGAGGCTCTGTCACCACAATATAAGTGCCCTATCTTCTACATAAGGAGATTGGCGCTATAATGTAGGTGACAGCAGTGCTTTTTATTTAAAAAAAACAATGTTTTCACCACTTTATTAGTGATTTTAGATTTATGCTAATGAGTTGCTTAAGTGGGCGTGTTTTTACTTTAGACCAAGTGGGCGATGTACAGAGGAGTGTATGACGCTGACCAATCAGCATCATGCACTCCTCTCCATTCATTTAGTCTGCGCATAGGGATCCTTTTAGATCGCTATGTGCTGTCTTATACTAACACATTAACAATACTGAAGTGTTTAGACAGTGAATAGACATTACACGGGATGTCTATTCACAATTGTGCACTTCGTTACTGTTTCTGTGGTAGTTACAGCAGAGCAAAGCGTAATCTCATTGTAACCTGTCATCTACAGCGTAATCTCGCGAGATTACGCTTGCTCTGCTGTAAATTTGTCATCACGTTTCACCTCTCAAACCACTAATACCGCTATACAGGGAAGGATGATCGTTTTTCAAACATACCTAAGCGCTAAGCTGAGTACTTCTGCACCTTCGTTTCAGCAACAGTGGCGGTCACATTTACAAAATTAATGTACTTTAGGCAGCATATTTCTATTTTTAAAGGGGTTGTCCAGGACTGTCGGTCCATGGGTTGCGTCTGGTATTGCAGTTCAGCTCCATTCACCTAAATGAGGATGAACTGAAATATGAGGCCGCCCATGGACAAAGGGCTCTTAGCATATTTCCTTGAGGCTGGTGTCCCAGTTTTTTGTCACAGTTTTTTGGGTCAAACACAGAAGTGGATCATATAAGACAGAAAAGTATAAAGAAAAAACTGTTATGTCTCTCTTTTGTATAAACTCCTGTGTTTGGCTAAAAAAAATTGCTCAAAAACTGTGAGAACAAAAAAGTGACATCAGCCTAACACAATATATAAATCATCCCCTTCCTATCTAGTACAGTGTTATAAATAAGCCGATTGACTACTCACCAGTTGTAAACTACACCAAAGGGACAAGTTCAATTCTATGTCCACTGGGCAGCCGGCACACAGGAAATACAGGTAGAAGGAGCCTGGAATCTACTCACACCAATTAGAGTGGTCAGGTTCTTCACGTCATCTAAAGAAAAAAGTAAATACGTTAATACAGCTACTCCTCAACAGACTAGACAACTCCTAACCTGCCCCACCTCATGATTTACTTACATAGCAGCATTCACTTCCATTGCACCATGCCAATCAAGTATGAGCCCATCCCCAAAATGACTTTCCAATTGAAAAAAGTGATCTTGACCTACCCCACTCTGTTTAATAATACACTGTCTACACATAGGTTCGTCATCTACTCACCAGTTGTAAATTACAAAGGGACAAGTTCAATTCTATGCCAGCTGGTGACGGCGGGGCGGTGCAAACATCAACTGGGCAGGGGACAATGTCAAATTAGCGTTTGCGGCCTGCGACGGGGCCCGTCCGGGAGACTATGTATACTAACATAATATGTATCTATACCAGGGGCGATGTTAGGATCGTATAAGATCATGGGCACAAGGCCCAAAACATGGCACCACCCCCAAAAAAAAAAAAAATTGATATATAGATCTAAAAGACTATGACCCCTATAGCTACATCGCTGATTAGAATTAGATACATTGTCTCAGCAGACATTATCAAACATGATAGGATTAGATACAATAGTTCAGTAGTGTCACACAATACGTTTAGATATCGCGGCTCAGCAAACAGTATCATGATAAGATAAGATACAACAGCTCAGCAGACAGTATCACATGATATGCTTAGATACAACAGAGGATCAGTAGACTATATCACACATTGCCCCCTGTAGAGAGTGCCACACAGTGCCCTCTGTAGACATTGCAACACAGTGGCCCCTGTAGACAGAGCCACACAGTGGCCCCTGTATATAGTGCCACACAGTGGCCCCTGTAGAGAGTGCCACACAGTGGCCCCTGTAGGAAGTCCCCCACCTCCCTCTGTAGATAGTGTCACACCCCCCTGAAGGTAGTGCCACACACATACACTGTAGGTAGTGCCACACACATCCAATGTAGGTAGTGCCACACAATGCCCTCCGTGTAGATAGTGCCACACAACCCCCCCTTGTAGATCGTTCCATACACCCTACCTCTAGTAGATTGTGCCATACACCCACCCATTGTAGATCATGCCATACACCCCACTTGTAGATAGTGAAACACACACCTCCCTGCATATAGCGCCCCCAAGAAATAAAAAATAAAAACCTGTACTCACCGAGCCCGGCCCGTTCCCGCGATGAACCGACCTCCAGCCTACTCAGCCACATTAGGCCTGAAGCATACGCCAGCACGATGATGTCATCGCACCTGCGCAGGGATCCAATCCCTGTGTTCTATAGGTTGCAGTGAATAGCGAACAAGGGAGTTAGTTCACTGCAGCTCTGTCAATGCATTCAATTGTACCTGCATCCTTAGAACGCAGGTACAGTTGAATATGGAAGTCGCCGGGGGCCCCCCTGAGCGAGGGGAAACGTGGGGCCTGGAGCTAGAGCTCGAAGAGCACCAATGATAATCCGGCCCTGAGCTATGGGACTAAATGAAACACCTGAATTCAATGATTAAATAGGCTATCCACCCACAAAAAATGATAAGCTAAGTATCTAAATGCATATAATAAGGGTACTTTCTGATATACATGTTGTACCAGCAGGGCACCGATCACCGTTCAGCAGTTGTTTTCTCTACCTTGATGACACACCAACACAGACTCGGATAACCAAGACCAGTCTCCCATCTCGCTGTGTCTGTATGTTATCAAAGCATGTGACCTTTAGGGTATGTTCACACGCAGAATCAAAAACGTCTGAAAGTGACGGAGCTGATTAGAGTGCCGCAAAACCTTTGAATTAAAAAATTTTTTTTTCCATTATTACTTATATTCGCTTCTTTTGGACACAGCCAGGTCTTTGATGCTGGGAGAGCATGGTGTGTTGTTGTTTGGCTTAGAAAGCAGGGTAGCCCGCTCTATGAATTATCAAGGCGTCACAAATAGGCTTCTACCTGGCTATACACGTTGCGCCTCATGACTTACACACTATCCCTCCATGTTTCACACACTTGCACCCCATTATTAATTTATTTTTGAGGTACTTTACTCATTACTGCCCCCTATATTTCACTTACATTATTACACTTGCACATACACTATTCATTTATTATTTCTTACTACACATCCCATGCACCACACACCACTCCCCTCAAGACTAGTGGGAGTGGCTATTATTATTTAAAGCACCTGCTCACTGTCCTTCATCAGTGTTTCTGACCTGGCTGTGTCCATTTGTAAGTATGGCCTTTTTCGGTGTTTTTGTATATATGTCCCCTTGTTTTTATCTGTTTTGTCAAAACCTTTGAATTATCAGATGTGGTTTGTCGTTTAGACCTATGGACCACAAGTACTACAAAGGTCGAGATTTCTTTATAGGAGGCATACTTAGGCCTGGTTTATACCGGGACATTGACTGCTAATTTATCTCTTAGGCCCCATGCACGCGAACGTATTTTTGCGGCCACAATTCACCCGCAAATCTGCAGGTTAATTGCGGCCCCATTCATTTCAATGGGCCCATGCACACGACTGTGGTTTCCACGGTCCGTGTATGGCCCAGGAGCCTGGACTGCAAAAAGAACGGACATGTCTTATTACAGAGGTGTTTTGCGGTCCAGGCTCATAGAAATGTGCACGGCCCACGATTTGATTTGCGGGCGGCCCGCGGTTGACACTCCGCGGCCGTCCGACCCAAAAATCACTGCCGTGCACATGGCTACGGTCGTGTGCATGAGGCCTTAACTGTAGAAGATCATGCATCCAGGGGCAAAATTGAGGCCAAGGGAGAGCACTTTTTCTTGGGCTGAGGTCAAGACAGTAGATGACAAATTGATGACAAATTGATAACAGAAGTTACCACCATGTTGTCTGATAAAGACACCTACAAGATCTTAGACCACAATCCTACCAATAATTTTCAAATAAAAATGAAAAAATTAATCCAAGAGGGTTTGGACAAAGGTCTTCTCACTTCCAAACAGTCTTCATATATTGATGTGGATTTTCCGACTATTCCAATCTTACATGCTCTCCCGAAAGTGCACAAAAATCTGAATCCTCCACCAATGAGACCCATTGTATCCGGCATAGGGTCACTCCTAGAGAGATTTTCGGAATGGGTGGACTCCCTCTTGCAACCCTTAGCAACGAAGACTCCAGGTTTTCTTAGAGACACTCAAGATGTTCTCAGATCCTTTGAGAATGAATTATGGTCCCAGGATTTTGTTTGGCTTAATTGTGATGTCATCTCATTATATACTAACATACCACACACTATAGCACATGAAGCATTGGAATATCATCTGCATAAACATAGCCCATACAGTCATGAGCTTCAACTGTATATTCTAGATGTCTCACTTTTTCTGATGCAACACAACTATTTCACGTTTAACCATAAATTCTATCTCCAACTTAAGGGCGTCTCAATGGGGGCAAGATTCTCACCCTCTCTGGCGAATCTAGTAATGGCCTGGTGGGAGGAACTGTATATCTTTTCAGACAAAAATATTTTCAATACACACATTCACTGGTATGGTCGTTACATCGACGACCTGCTATTTATTTGGAAAGGACGAATTTCAGACATTTCTCTCTTTATGAGTTACCTCAACTCCAACGATGCCAACCTCAGATTCACCCACATTTTTCACCCTAATAATACAATTTTTTTGGATTTAGAATTGGAAGGGATCGAGGGAGAAATAATCTACACTAAGACACATCGCAAACCCATTTCGGGGAATACCATTCTGCATGCGAAGAGCAATCACCCTAGACAAACAGTTACCTCCATCCCCGTGGGCGAATTACATAGGGCTAGACGTAATTGCAACACGGAGGCTAGTTTTTTAGCGGAACAAAATATAATATCCCAAAGGTTACGTAAGAGGGGATACCCTAACTGGACACTCGAAAGAGCTTCCAGGATTACTTCCAAAAAAAGCAGAGAGGACATGCTCACTAACAAAAAGAAATACTTAACATTGGACACAAATAAACCAGCTATTATTCTTCAATATAGCAATCAATTTTCAATAATAAAGAAAATTATCCTCAAACATTTACCTATCCTTAAGGAGGACCAAATTTTGGACAATATCTTAAAAGAAGGTTGCAGAATAGTTGCCCGCAAAGCTCCCACGATAGGTAATGTCGTGGCTCCATCGATTCTACGACCAGATACACATAAAAGTTCGTGGTTGGAACAAAGGGGATTTTTTAAATGTGGTACACATCCCTGTAAAACCTGTTCCTATGTTTCCCCCAAAAAAAGCTTTTCGGATTCAACAGATACTCACAACTTTTCTATAAAGAACTACATTAACTGCAACAGTGAGTCTGTGATCTATGTGTTGGAATGTACTTCATGTAATTTGAAGTACATAGGCTGCACCAATCGTAAGTTTAAACAGAGATTTTTGGAACACCTGAGTTATATTAGGAATCCTAATATTGTAAATACATCCAATGCAGCCAAACATTTCATCCAACACCATAATAGGTCCACAGACTCACTGAAATGCTATGCTATTGAAAAGGTACATCCACCGAAACGGGGAGGTAATTTGAAACATAAAACGCTGGGCAGGGAAGCTTTTTGGATTTTTCGTCTAAAAACAAGACATCCTCATGGACTCAATCTGAGGAAAGAACTCATGTTTTATTATTAGATCAACTCTATCACAACCCTATCACTTGAATTGTCGGCCCAATCTCAATACATATAAAGTTTGAGTAGAATATTAAAAATTCAGAATTTCCCAGATAACAAACCTTCGAGTTTTCATCCAAAATTTTCCAGCGTCGTGGGTGGCATGCTAAGATCTGCTCCGACGGCTTTCCTTTTGTAGAAACGCGAATTAAATCTAGAGACGGGAAGGGACATCACAGTCCTTGTCAGCTTTGTTTAATATTGTCACTATGAACATTGCTTCGTTACAAAGAAATACCAAATTAATAGCAGAGTAAAATTTACCCTTGAACATCAAACCCCTAAATTAACAAGTATACAAATACAAATATATTTTTATGGGTGGTAGATTTTCCTTTTCTATACCCATGAACATTATTATATATAAACAAAATGGTGTTTTTTTTTTGTTTTTTTTCAAATCAATAACATTTCTACAAAAGTTATATGGGAGTAAAGGGTAAGAAATGTTCATGAGATTCGTCCAACCATATTATATAGCCAGTGTTTCTGGTGTTATAAGGCTGTTATAACTATTAAGGGTTCTCTGACCACATACTTTTATTGTACAGTATGTAGCACACTAACAACTGTAAACTGTCAAGTCGTCTCTGTACATTATACTTCTTTGATGTCCAAACATTAGCTTACTACATGGAGACATATATGCCAATGTTAGTCACATTTTATCTTTTTTAGATTTTCTGCACTTAGGGTGCATTCACACTACTTTTTTCACACCAAACTGTATTTTGACGAGTGGGGCGTTTTTCACCTAGAGCTTATATCCGGTCTGGACTAAATATACCAACATTTTCGTTCTCCTCAAACAAACGTCAAATCCCTTCCGACATTTAAAGATTAATATGGACGTAGCTAATCGCTATTAATAAATACATAAGATAGCTACACACATACGTACCATAAATTCATTGCGGGTCCTAGCGCTGTGATTCGCAAATGTCTGGGTTAGACGAATGATGAGACACGACGCGAGACCAATCATATGTTTGCGTTCCACCTTCAGTCTCCTGAACCGCAATCCAACACACCTGCATTAAACCGGATATAAGCCCTCACCCCAACAGTCAAATCATTTATTTTTCAGCCATGATTAAGGACGAGGAGATCGTCTGAAACGCGTAGGCTTCACACATCTATCTTCTCTCCATTTATCCACCTTTCCTCTGCGGGAGTCAACTCTCCCTGCGTTTTTTATTCTATACCAATAAAATCGGAACCAGCTTCCATTTTAACTTATCCGGAATTTCGATTGATTTTTTCCCTGCGCTGGATCACACCCATCGTTTGCTGTGTTATAAACAAATAATATCTATTATCAAACGATATCTACCCATTTTAGATAAAGATCATGATCTAAAGAAAATATTAAAGACAGGTTGTAACTTTGTAGCGAAAAACTCAACCACGATAGGTAATAGAATTTCACCTAGTATTTTTCCTAAAATTCCTGACAAAAAAAGTACATGGTTAAAATACACAGGTTCATGTAAATGTGGTGGCAATAGATGCACTACTTGTAAATTTATGATGACTTCCGATAATTTAACATCTTTTTCCAGTAACATTTCTTTTCCCATAAAGTCTTTTATTAACTGTAATACCACTCATGTGGTATATGTCATATCTTGTAATGTTTGTAATGTACAATACGTAGGATGCACTTTAAGACCTCTTAAGAGAAGAATAGCTGAACATTTAGCAGACATTAAGAATTTAAATAAAATCAACATCTCAGGAGCAGCAAAACACTTCAGAGAGACACATCAAGGTAACATCAGTACATTGAAAGTTAGCGGCTTGGAGAGAGTATTCTGCCCAAAAAGAGGAGGAAATTGGAGAAAACTCTTGCTCAATAGAGAAGCATTATGGATTTTAAAATTAGATACTCGTTTCCCAATAGGCATGAATTATAGGAACGATTCAATGTATATTTACTGATCAAATCTCGAGAATTTCATTTAAAAAATTTAATAAAATCCAGAATTTAAAAAATCCTTAAAAAATTTATGAAATTAAAATTAATATTAACATCAATTCATTATTCAGGCGAAAATTATGCTTAAGTTAAATTAAATTCAATTAATAAATGTCTATTAAATAATCTATTTGGGGAAAATCCATTTTTTCTCACTTCTGGACATTGCTTTTGCAGTATCGTTAAAGCAGAGCTGTCCATTCAGCATCACGGAAATAACAAACAAATAACATATATTGGGAATTCAAACACATATATAGCACACTAGTCAGCTTTTCTAAAGATAATAATTTTAGTTACTAGAACTATTTCCTATAGGATAAATAAACTAATTCATAGATTTGAGTTATTTCAACACCGTAATTGATTCTATGTTTAGATTATATCAATTGTTTCAGTGGTAACTATTTTTCAATCAGATTGATCAATGAGATAGAATAGTAACGTGTTACATATATATCTCTATTGGTCATTAAATTTTTTGTAATATAATGGTCCATTAAGGGCAAAAATTTCTCCGACAATACATATTGTTTTCTAAGTATTATATGGGAAAGGAGCTGTCTTTCAGCACCATGAGTGTTACATATTCAGAGAAATTTCATTATCCCAATATTGAATAACTTTTATATTATTAATTACGATTGATGTATGATACATTACTGATATAGTTGAAATAACACTTCCTATAGAAATATTTATACATTCTCTAATGTTCTTTTATTACCATCAACATATAAATTAACTGTCTCTCTTGAACTACATCTGACTGCAACACACACCTGAAGTTTAATGAATCAATTCACCAAGTCACATGTCTTAAGTTACGAAAACAAAATAAAAAGATTCTTTTTGATGGATATTAAAACAATTTTGATTATGTGACAGTCATTCACAAACATGTTATTTACGATGTTTTCACTACTCTAGTATAATAACTTTGCGATTTCTAATATTACAGGGTAACTACGACATAAATTTTGTTACACACAACATAGAGTTAAATTCTCAAGTCCAGCCCAAAATAGTCATCTGATTGAATGTCTTTGACTATATATATGTGAATTTTATTTTTATATAGTAAGCTATGATTAAGGACCCTAGCGGTTTGAAACGCGTAAGCGTGGTCCCGGGATTTTTGTTTTATCCTTGGTTTTAAAAATGACGTAAATAAAATTGAAATTTTAAATATTCGAGTGCTGGATCTGCCTTTTCTACACACCATTTTTTGCTTCAATTGCCTGCAGTCGACACAGGATCAGTTCAGGAGTATCTACAAGCACCCACAGCTTTTGGATCAATTATATATTCTCTGCATCAGTCAAACATTATGGAAAACGCATTGGAAAACGCAACCATAGCGTGGTGGTCATGAGGTGAGCTAAACTTTTAGTAAAATATTTTTCATTTTTCCTGATGTACTCTACCCAGCTTACATATGCCCCCACATTATAAACTGAAATATCAGTAATATTCGAAACAAGACTACTACCAAGCAAAATCCGTGCTCCAAAAGCCAAATGGAGCTCCCTCCCTTCTGAACCCTACAGCGTGCCCAAACAGCTGTTTACTTCCAAATATATGGTATCGCCATACCCAGGAGGACCCTTTTAACAATATTTGTGGTGTGTGTCTCCAGTGGCACAAGCTGGGCACAAGCTGGGCACAACATATTTGCCACTGAAATGGCATATCTAGGGAAAAATATAATTTTTTACTTTGCACCATCCACAGTGCAATCATTTATGGGAAAGACCTGTGTGATGAAAATGCCTTGAGGAGTGCAGTTTCCAAAATGGGGTCACTTCTCAGGGGTTTCTTTTATTATTTCACATCAGAGCCTCTGCAATTGTAAACCAATACTTTGTAAATCGCCAAATTAGGCCTCAATTTCGCATGGTACTCTTTCACTCCTGAGCCTGGTCGAATGTCCAGGTAAAAGATTAGTGCCCCATGTAGGGTGATTCTAAAACTGGGAAACACAGCATATTAATTAGAGAGCTGTCTTGTTATGTTGGCACAAGCTGGGCACCACATATTGGCATATCTATGCGAAAAATCAAATTATCACTCTGCAACATCGAGGGCAGACTAATTTCTGCAAAACACCTGCAGGGTTAACATGCTCATTACATCCCTAGGTGAATACCTTGTGTAGTTTCCAAAATGGGGTCACTTCTGGGGGGTTCCACAGTTTTGGTCCCACAGGGGCTTTGCAAATGCGACATAGCGACCAGAAACCAATCCAGCAAAATCAGCACTACAAAAGCCAAATGGCGCTCCTTCCATTCTGAGCCCTGACGTGTGCCCAAATAGCATTTATTTTTATAATAAATGGGGAATTGCCGTACTCAGGAGAAATTGCTTTACAAATGTTGTGGTCCCTTTTTTCCTTTATTTGTTAAGAAAATGAAAAATTTGGAGCTAAAGCTTCGTCTTATTGAAGAAAAATGTTTTTTTTTTCTTTACTGTCCAATTCTAATAAAATCTATGAAACACCTGTGGGGTCAAAATGCTCACTACACCCCTAGTTGAATTCTTCAAGAGGTTTAGTTTTGTGAATGGAGTCCCTTTTGGGTAGTTTCCACTGTACTGGTACCTTAGGGGATGCAAATGCGACATGGTGTCAAGAAACCAATACAGAAAATCTGTGCTCTAAAAGCCAAATGGCACTCCTTCTCTTCTGATCCTTGCCGTGTGCCCAAACAGCAGTTCATGCTCAAATGTGGGGTATTTCCATACTCCAGAGAAGTTGATTTAGAAATGTTGGGGTTCTTTTTTTCTTTTATTTGTTGAGAAAATGAAAAATTTTGAGCTAAAGCTACGTCTTATTGAAGAAAGAGGATTGTTTTTATTTTCACTGCCCAATTCTAATAAAATCTATGAACACCTGTGGGGTCAAAATGCTCACTACACCCCTAGATTAATTCTTCAAGGGGTGTAGTTTTCTAAATGGAATCACTTTTTGGGCGTTTTCACTGTTTTATTCCCTCGGGGGCTTTGCAAATGTGAAATGGCTTCCGCAAACCATTTCTGCTAAATTTGAGCTCCAAAAGCCAAATGGCGCACTTTCCCTTCTAAGCCATGCTGTGTGTCCAAACAGCCGTTTATTACCACATGTGGTGTATTGTTTTACTCGGAAGAAATTGCTTTACAAATGTTGAGGTGCTTTCTCTCCTTTAGTCCTTGTGGAAATGAGAAAAAAATTAGCCAAACCTACATTTTCTTTGAAAAAAACTAGATTTTAATTTTCACGGCCTACTTCCAATAATTTCTGCAATAAACCTGTGGGTCAAAATGCTCACTATACCACTAGATAATTTCCTTGACGGGTGTAGTTTCCCAAATGGGGTCATTTTTTGGGGATTTCCACAGTTTTGGCACCGCAAGAGCCCGTCAAACCTGACATGGTGCCTAAAATATAATCTAATAAAAAGGAGGCCCCAAAATCCACTATCTACTCCTTTGCTTCAGAGGCCTGTTCTTCAGTCCTTAAGCACACTAGGGCCACATGTGGGATATTTCCTAAAATTGCAGAATCTGGGTAATAAATATTGAGTTGTGTTTCTGTGGTAAAACTTTCTGTGTTACAATTTTTTTTTATTAAAAATGAATTTCTGCAAAAAAAATAAAAAATGAAATTTGTAAATTTCACCTCTACTAATGTAGCCGTCTTTACTTTGACTTTTAATGCATTACATAAACAGTGGCTAGATCCCTTATCTTGACTTTTTCAAAACTTTTCAATGCCTTTTGTTGTGTGATATCACACTGCAGCAAGTTATGAGTCAAGTTAAAGATGGTTACATACATACTTTGCTTTAATTCCTGTGAAACATCTAAAGGGTTAAGAAACTTTCTAAATGCTGTTTTGAATACTTTGAGGGGTGAAGTTTTTAAAATGGGGTGACTTATTGAGGGTTTATAATATATATAGCCTTGAAATTCACTTCACAACTGAACTGGCCTTTGTAAAAATAGCCTTTTGAAATCTTCTTGAAAATGTGAGAAATTGCTACTAAAGTTCTAAGCCTTGTAACGTCCTAGAAAAATAAAAGGATGTTCAAAAAAAACGATGACAATATTTTGTAGGGGGATGTTAATTAGAAACTATTTTGTGTGGTATAACTGCCTGTCTTACAGGCAGATACATCTAAATTTAGAAAAATGCAAATTTTTGAAATTTTTGGCAAAATTTTGGTGTTTTTCACAGTTAAATACTGAATGTATCGAGCAAATTTTGCCAGTAACATAAAGTCTAATGTGTCACAAGAAAATAATTTTAGAATAGCTTGGATAGGTAAAAGCATTCCAAAGTTTTTACCACATAAAATGAAACATGTCGGATTTGAAAAATGAGGCTCTATCAGGAAGGTCAAAAGTGGCCAAAGCATGAAGGGGTTAATGCATATTCCCCTATTTGTGTTTTGTTTATTTTTCTGGTTCCCAGCCCTTTAACCCCTCAGTGACCAGCCTATTTTAGGCCTTAATGACCAAGCTATTTTTTAAGTTTTTCCATCGTCTCATTCAACGAGATATAACTTTTTTATTTTTGCGTCAACATAGCTGTATAAGGTCTTGTTTTTTGCAGGACAAGTTGTATTATTTAATAGCACCATTTTGGGGTACATATAATTTATTGATTAACTGTTCTTAACTTTTTTTGGGGGGGGAATAGAAAAAAACCAGCAATGTCGCCACACTTTTTTGCGTTCTAAATTTACGCTGTAAATAACACAATAACTTTATTGAGCGGGTTGTTACGATTGCAACGATACCAATTTTATTTAGATTTTGTATGTTTTACTACTTTTACACAGTAAAAACACTTTTTTTTCAAAATTATTTGTTATTGTGTCTCCATATTTCAAGAGCCATAACTTTTTATTTTTCCGCCGATGCAGTTGTATGAGGGCTTTTTTGTGTGGAATGACACGTCGTTTTCACGCCTCATGCACACGACCATGTGTGCCATCTGAGTCCCATCAGTGATCCGAGGAAAGATAGGACATGTTCTATCTTTCCTCGGATCGGAGACTCGGACCCGATTCACCCGCTAAAGTGAATGGGTTCGTGAAGACTATGGGGTGCCACTCGGATGCCGTCAAAAACAGCCTGAGTGGCACAACGGTCGTGTGCAAGAGACCTTATTGGTACTCTTTTGGAGTAGATGTGACTTTTTCATTACTTTTTATCACATTCTTTTTTAAGGCAGGATTCACAGAAAACAGCAACTTTTGCATTGTTTTTAATTTTATTTTTTACAGCTTTCACCGTGCTGGTTAAATAATGTAATAACTTTATAGTTGGGGTCATTACGGACATTGCGATACCAAATATGTGTAACTTTTTTTTGTTCTTTTAATAATAAAGCATTATGTAAGGGGAAAAAGTGGGTTTTATTAAACTTTTTTTTGCTTTTGGACTAGTCCCACTAGGGGACTTCACTATGCGATCATCCGATTGCTTTTATAATACGCTGCAATACTTTTGTATTGCAGTGTATTTCTTGCCTGTCCGTGTAAAATGGAAAGGCATGGCCTAGCAGGCATGACTAGTGGCAGACCTGGGGGCCTTTATTAGGCCCACCAGATGCCATAGAAGACACCGGCCTCAGCTCCCTCCCTCTCTCCAAAACCACTCAGATGCGGTGCTCGCGATTGAGTGCCACATCTGAGGGGTTAAACTGGCTAGAGCGATTCTTATATCGATCTCGCCCGTTCGAGCATGGCTGCTCCCAGCCCTCAGCTACCGGAGAGCAGGGAACGAATCCCTGCTCTTTTTATTTATTTCGACGCAGCAATGTGAAAAGGCGTATGCATCGGAATAAAGCCCATTAGTGGCCGCCGTGAAAAGGCGTATTGGCTGTTACACATGGGTTAAGATATGTGTCCCAATACCTTTGTCCATATAGTGTATGTTTGAAAAACTATCATCCTTCCCTATATAGCAATATTAGTGGTTTGGGAGGCAAAAATTTATTGACAGACTCTTTTTAATTTTCTAAACATGGACAGCCCCTTTAAATTGCCAGATTATTCATACCAATGGTTTAGTATATGTAATCTTATGTTTCTGTACTTTTAGCCATTCACTAATTTCTCCCCATTTACAGTTGTGGGTACAAAAAAACTCTGATAATTGAGGAGCTATATCATCTAGGTAAAAAGCTTGACTTAAAGGGGTTGTCTGGGGTAAGAAAAATGTGTTTTGCTAATTTTTTTACCCCACAAACAGCACCACTCTTGTCCATGGGATGTGTTTGGTGTTGTAGCTCGTCCTGATTCAAGTGAGCGGGGCTGAGCTGCAATACCAGACACACCCAAGGGACAAAGGGGCAATGTTTTTGAAAAAAGTAGATTCTTTGGAATGGTGAACTTTCTTTCTAATCCTAGACAGCCCTATTAATAAACTGGTTAAATACCTTTTGCAAAACAAATATGTATTAAGTTTATTTGAGAAAGTGAAACAGGCCCTTACATTTTACATAAATAATTTCCATTTTGTATAATAAAACTCATTGTTTTACATTGATAAATTAAATGACATATTATATATTTCCAAGTGTTTGAAGATTCTACAATGGCTCTGTGCAGACTCCATATTATATACTATATTATTTATACAATATTCGTAATAACACATCATTGGAACTTTTTGTTTTCGTATCCGTAGCTTTTTCTCATAGTCCTCTTGAATAAACGGCGTACAGTAATGTTTAGTAATATGCTTTTCCTCTCAACTTCTTTGCAAGTCATTAAGCCCTATTAAAAAGTACTAACATGATGGGGTCATTGCCCCTAATTGCTATAATTATAAAGCTCTATTATAACCTTAACTACTTGGTGAAAAATTGTTCTAATTACATGTTATTTTAGATAAAGCAACAGCTTTTCGCTTTTTCTATAAAATAATGATGAATAGGCTCATTTTCTGATCATTGCTTTGCTTTTTATGATACCTCTCCTTTGAAGTCAGTTGTATTAACCAGACTTATTGTTGTATTGTAGATCTAATGCCATTTCACATGGCCTCCTGCTTAAAATGGTGAGACAATAGTATTTTCCTATTGTGAAAGGAGCCTGAAATTTCCTCGCTGTAGGAGCTGATGAAAATCAGTTTCTTCAAAAACATAGCTTAAAGATGAAGCGTAACCTTAAAAAAGATTCAAGTATACATATTCTTCTCACGTTTTTACAGCCCACATGATTTGAAATGTAAAAGGGGATTTCTGAGATTAGAAAAATGGAAACAGAAACATTCAAATCAAGGTTTGGAACAATCTCATCAAATGGAACCTTTTACCAAAATAAATTGATCCCAGAGGCAAGTAATCTGCTCCAGCTTCAGGTTGACTTGTCTTCTGCTCGTCTACATGAGCCCTGTTGACTGAGTAGTTTTGCTTCTAAAAATAATAATGAGTGCTCTGCAAAATCTAAATCAAGAGCACTTCTATTTTTTTTTCTTTGTTACTATAGTGACGACACATCATTACCCATCTTCCTTCCCGACCGCAGTGGAAGTCTTGATTTCTTTTCGTGTCATGACATGACAACGCTGTGCGCCGCAGATGATGTCACGACGCTAGATTGTGTTGGAACATACACTGCACCCAGAGCCGAAGAGGAGGGTACGTGTAACGTTACAATCTGCTGGGGTCCTGTATCTTAGCCTACCTTGTGGTTGGCTTAGATACAGGGTCTAACAGAAAGTATCACACATGGACCCTGTATCTAAGCCTACCACATGTCAGGCTTAGACACAGGGCCCCAGCAGACAGTAATCTTACACAGTATAAGATTACTTTTGCTGGGGTCCTTTTTTCTAAGCCTACCTTGTGATAGGCTTAGATACAGGGTCTAACAGACCGTGTCACACATGGACCCTGTATGTAAGCCTACCACATGGTAATTTTTAGATACATGGCCCATGTCTGATGCTGTCTCATGGGCTGTGTATCTAAGCCTACCACATGTGTTACTAATGGGTTTTCTTTTGTGTTTGTGTTTTTCTTCGGTCGTTTGACTAGGTCGGATTCGAGGACTACTTCGATGATTGCTTTTTTTTCCCAATAAAATAGTTAATGGGGGTTGTGTGGGGATTTTTTATTTCAATCTAAGCCTATCATGTGTGATACTGTCTGCTAGGGCCATGTATCTAAGCCTATCATGTATGATACTGTCTGCTGAGACAATGCATCCAATTTTATCCAGCGGTGTAGCTATAGGAGCCTTAATCTTTTAGATATGCTATCTCCGATATATATGTAAAAAAAATATATGTATTTGGGGTGGGGGGTAAGTATATGTCTGGGGGCTTGTGCCCCTGATCTTTTAAGACCCTAGCAACGCCCCTGGACTTACACATTATTCGGAAGGTGGCTTTAATGGGTGATCGGTATATATACTGTATATCTATATTTTTAAAAAAATTATGACCCCAAATCTAAAAATCCAGTAAAACTTTTTACTTATCTCTAATGACCAGTGTGAAGATATTCAGTGCAATCTGTGACTGTAATAATATATTATAGTTATATAACTTTCATTTTCCCAAGCATCAATCTTAAAAGATAGTGCAGCTTTTTATTATTTTTCTTTTAAAAAGGTTGGTGATCTATTGGTTTGGTATATAATACAATTATATTTTATATATACAGTATAAAAATAGCGCCGAATGACGCCTCACTGCAATTTTTTTAATTTGACTTTTGATACACTATGGAAACAACCATATTTTATTGTGGCTCTTGAACATGGAGAACATTTTTGCTCTTCTGTAGTCACTACGCAAGACCAGTCAGTTTTATACGAAATGTTAACATATAAAAATATTGATGGTTGAAATACCCTCAAAATGATTCTAAACAATCTACAGAATGTTAGAGAAATACTTGGTTGTTGAATTAAAGATAACACAGCATAGAGATGTGAAGCTATAACATGCACTGTAAAGGAACAATAGACACTTGTAGCTACTCCCTTGTCATGTAAAATGAAAGTGTGTTAATATCAAGTATTAATATCCTAACAAATATTGTTTAGCACACTATATTGAATGAATCTAAGCTATAAAACTCATGGATTCGGTGTGTGTGTGTGTGTGTGTGTGTGTGTGTGTGTTCCAATGTTCTAGTGTGACATATGCTATTGCTGATCGAGCAGCTACATGTCAATGGCACTGATTAGATATGTTAAATTTTATTAACCTTCATTAATTGTTAAAATATGCAGAGATATAATTTATTTTCTGTATTCTGTTTGAATTAGACACAAAAAAACCTCTGTATGCCTTTGTTTGAAATGTAAGATATGCTGAGGCACAGTATGACCGCATAGGACTATTTTGGCTCTGTACAAAAGTGCCAGAAGTTTTCTAATAACTATAGATTGATACAGATGTCTACCCTTACCTTTGCTTAAATTTGCTTAAGGACTTTAATTTCTCATTAAACTAATTTAACCCTTTCAGGACTGAGCTCATTTTAGCCTTCATGACCAGCCCTATTTTTTTCAAATCTGACGTGTCATTTTATGTGGTAATAACTCTGGAATGCTTTTACTTATCCAAGCGATTTTGGGACTGTTTTCTCATGACATATTGTACTTTATGTTAGTGGAAAAATGTGTTCAATGAATTCATTGCTTATTTGTGAAAAACACCAAAATTTAAAGAAAATGTGCAAAAATTATGATTTTTCTCATTTTAAATGTATCTGCTTGTAAAACAGATAGTAATACCACACAAAATAGTCACTATTTTACATATTCCATATGTCTACTTTATGTTTGTATTGTTTTTTGAACGTTACACGGCATAGAACTTTAGAAGCAATTTCTCACATTTTCAAGAAAATTTCAAAAGGATATTTTTTCAGGGACCAGTTCAGTTCTGAAGTGGCTTTGAGAGCCTTATATACTAGATAGACCCCCAAAAATCACCCAATTTTATAAACTGAACCTCTCAAAGTATTCAAAACAGCATTCAGAAAGTTATTTTTAACCCTTAAGGCATTTCACAGGAATTAAAGCAAAGTAGAGGGGAAATTTACAAATTAAATTTTTTTTGCCAAAATTAATTTGTAATACATTTTTTTGGTAACACAGAAAGTTTTACCAGAGAAACGCAACTTAATATTCATTACCCAGATTCTGCAGTTTTTAGAAATATCTGACATGTGGCCCTAGTGTGATAATGGACTGAAGCACAGGCCTCAGAAGCAAAGGAGCACCTAGAGGATTTTGGGGCCTCCTTTTTGTAGAATATATTTTAGGCACCATGTCAGGTTTGAAGAAGTCTTGGGGTGCCAAAACAGTGGAAACTCCCCAAAAGTGACACTGTTTTGGACACAACACACCTCAAGGAGTTTATCTAGAGGTACAGTTAGCATCTTGACCCCACAGGTCTTTTGCTAAATTTATTGAAGTTAGTCTGTGAAAATGAAAATCTACTTTTTTTCTGAAAAAAACATATACATTTTTAATGTTTACAAGGAATAAGAAATAAAAAGCCCCCAAAAACTTCTCCCGATTATTTAAATAACCCATATGTGGTAATAAACTGCTGTTTGGACCCACGGCAGGGCTCAGAAGGGAAGGAGCGCCATTTAGATTTTGGAGCGTAGATTTTGCTGGATTGGTTTTCGGTGCCATGTCGCGTTTGCAACGCCCTGGAGGGACCAAAATAGTGAAAACCCTCCAAAAGTGACCCCATTTTGGAAACTACACCCCTCAGGTAATATTTCTAGGGGTATAGTTAGCATTTTGACCGCACAGATTTTTTGCTGAATTTAGTGGAATTAGACCGTGAAAATTAAAATCTTTTTTTCAGAAAAAACATAGAAATGTTTATCTTTTACAATGAATAAAGGAGAAAAAGAACCCCAAAATTTGTAAAGCAATTTCTCCTGATTACAGCAATGCCCCATATACACTGCTGTTTGACAGAGCTCAGAATGGAAGGAGCGCTATTTTGGAGCTCAAATTTAGCTGGAATAGTTTTTGGGTGTCCTGTTGCATTTGCAAAGCCCCTGAGGTACCAAAACAGTGGAAACACCCCAAAACTGACCCCATTTTGGAAACTACAGCCCTTAAGGAATCTTCCTAGGGTTATATTGAACATTTAGACCCCACAGGTCTTTTGCAGAATTTATTATAATTAACCCGTGAAAGTGAACATCAACATTTTTTCCACTAAAATGTTGATTTTTCTCATTTTCGCAAGAGATAAAGGAGAAAAAGCACCCCAACATTTGTAAAGCAATTTCTCCCGAGTACGGCTATACCCCACACGAGGTCATAAATGTTTTTTTCATTAGAAATTAATTAACCCTTTCAGGACTGATCCATTTTTTGCTTTTTCATTTTAGTTTTTCCCTCCCTGCTTTCCAAGAGCCATAAAGTTTTTCCTTTTTCCATCAGTAGAGTGGTGTGAGGGCTTATTTTTTGTGGCAGGAATAGTAGTGTCTAGTGACACCAATTAAAGTACCATATAATGTACTGGGAAACTCAAAATAAAATTATTTGCAGCCTGAAATTGGAAACAGCTGCAGTTCTTCCATAGTTTTTTGGCTTTCGTTTTTACGGCTTTCACCATGCGGTAAAAACAACAACTTAAATTTTTTCTGAGACTTAATACGATTAAGGTGATACCAAATATATACAGTTTTTTTTAATATTTTACTACTTTTACAAAGTAAAAACTATTTGTTAAAAAAAAAAAACGTTTTATTTCACCACATTCAGATAGAAGGAACTTTTTTTTTTTTGGTCGATTGAGCTGTGTGAGGGCTTATTTTTTGCGGGACGAGGTGTAGTTTTTATTGTTACCAGTTTTTGGTACATACAATTCTTTGATCACTTTTTATTCCATTTTTTGGCAAGCAAGGTTAAAAAAAAAAATTCTGACAATGTTTTTTGTCCTTTTTTTTACAGTGTTCACTGTGCGCTATAAATGACATTTTACTTTTTCTGCGGGTTGATACAATTACGGCGATACCATATGTATATCGTGTTTTGCGCAATAAAATCTATTTTCTATAAAATTAATTTATTTTCTGTGTCACCATATTCTGAGAGCCATAACTTTTTTATTTTTCAGTCAAAAAAGCTGTGTAAGGCCCTGTTCACACAGAGTTTTTTTACGAGTTTTTGGCGCGGAAACCACTCCGCAAAACTCGTCAAAAACCGCCCAAAAATGCCTCCCAATGATTTTAATGGGAGGCGGACGATTTTTTTTTTTACCGCGAGCCGAAAAACCGCTACGTGGTGAAAGGAAGTGACATGACCTATCTTGAGGCGGTTTCCGCCTCCAAAACCCCATTTCAATCAGTCAGAAATGGGGAAAAAACGCCTTAACGAGTGTTTTGACGAGTTTTTGTCAAACCACTGTGCAACAAAAGTCTGGAGCAGTTTTTGCAGGAGGAATTTTCCTCCTGCTAAAAGCTCCGTGTGTGGCTTGTTTTTTGCAGGACGGGTGTTAGTTTTATTGGTATTATTTTGGGGTACATGCGACTTTTTGATCACTTTTTAGTCTATATCTTGGGAGGGGTAGGGACCAAAAAATAGCGATGTTGGCATAGTTTTTCATTTATTTTTTTTGCTGTGTTCCCCGTGCGGGAAATATAATATTATAGTTTTATAGTTTGGGTCGTTATAAAAACGTGGTGATACCAAATATGTGTACTTTTTTAACGTTTTCATTTTTTTCCTATAATAAAAGTCTTATTGTATGAAAAAAAAACATTTTATGTTTTTGTAACATAACTTATTTTTACACTTTTATAAAACATTTTTATTATTTTTCACTTGAAGACCTGCAGCACTGATAGCTGCTATAATACATTACACTGCCTAGGTAGTGTAATGGATTATAAACTGTCAGTGTGACCTTGACAGTCACACTGACAGGAAGCTGTGCACGGCAGACCCGGAGACCATTATATGGCCTCCGGTTTTACCATGACACCAACGGCAGCACCCGCAATCAGTTCCCGGGAAAGTTTGTTGCAGCAACCAACTTTCCAGTTTGTTGCTGCAACAATCTTTCCCTGAGATCACATGATCTGGACCTGAGCTAATCAGGTCCCGATCATGTCTCCTGCACCAGAGGCCGGTGTTAACGGCGCGAACCGGGTGTCAGCACTACTCTGAGACACCCGATCATGCTGCTAACACTCTCTCTGTCTTCTCTCCCCTCCAAACACACACTGACAGGTGCCAGGGGAGAGAGGAAGTTCTAAACATCAAGTGCCGGGAAAGTTTATTACTACAACAAACTTTCCCTGTGGTCGCTATGATTGGCTATCATAGCGATCTCATGATTGGGACCTCAACCAATCAGGCCCTGATGAGAACACCCGGACCAGAGGCTGAGAGCAACAGCCCATTCCGGGTGTTAGACGCACTCTGGGGGACCCGATCGCCGACATAAGCAGGAACATAAATTAACGTCGGTGCTGCACGAAGCCCAGCAAGCGCCAACGTTAATTTACCGTCGGCGGTCGGGAAGCAGTTAATACAATATCGCGACATGCTAGTAAAATGCCTAACAGGTCGCAATTCACATCACAACCACTGGGTGGCCACACAAAGACACATATAGCATAGACATCTCATGAAAGAGTATCGCAAACGCATGTTTTTATTCAAAGCTGATGACCTCACGCCACACATTTCAGGATATGTTGATATATGTAGAAAAGTAAGAAAGGACATATCTGTACATAGCACATTAATTTATATTTTTATAGGTAATAATGGAGGGTCATGGAGGGGTTAAAAATAGTGTAAAAAGAGTAGAATTGTTTTTGACCTATAGATTTTTTAATTATTTTTTTCCCACTTTTCTATAGTAAACATCAAAGTTAAAGATTGAATACATCAGAAGTAGAGCTGTAAACATAGAAAAGATTAAAGCTTCTGTAAACGGTCACATTTTGTGATCTATTGTAGTGAAGAGGAAAGGTGACTCGCTACTACAATAAAAAAAACAACTGTTGAGAAGCTTCAATCACTTGTTTTTACAGGTGCCATAGTAGCAAGATTCTGTGAAAATTCTTTTAAAATCACAACATGAGTTTTAGCATCTTTTTGCTTTAGGTATCACCTTTAGCTGTAAGATAAAACATGAAGCTGAGGCTTTGAAAAAAACATCTATGAAATACATAAAGTCTGAGATTTGAGCCTTTTTTTTTTTTTTTATAGAGAGGGTGTTCTTTAGAAAATGTTACCTTGCCTACAAGTGAGCTGCTATTCATAAGTGGCAACCTCATGCACTCCAAGTGTACTGAATTGTGTTACTGCCAAAAAAATCCTGGTACCACTTTATACAATTTTTTTTCAATGCAGCCCTTCATTCAGCTAAATTGAAGATATAGAGAAACAAACACCAGTTTAATGTTCATCACAGCTTGCATTCCTAGTATCTGCACTGTATTCACTGCATATGACGTGAGCACCACATAAAAAAATGAAGAGTTACACGCTGGCTGGGTTTTAGGGGACATCTACGGCTGGCACTGGGACATTTGAATCGTGCACTATAAAGGACATTTATGACTGTAATGGGACATGTGTGGCTGAAATGGTAGGCATCTGTGGCTGGCACTATAGGGAAGCGTTTATAGTAGGCACTCTGGAGGGCACACATTGTTAGGAGAATCTCAGTGGCCTACTCTTAGGTAATAGAAAAAAAATGATGTGCACCGTTCAGTGCTTTGTTTAATGTACTGCTATAAAATTTGTGAGACCATTAATTTTACCCTTCATTTAGGCAAATGACAATAAAGATGACAACAAATTCCCATTAGTATTTTTGTGGTGATTTTTGGGTGGTGATACATTTTTTTAAAACAAGTTGTTTAATTCTTTAAAATTAGAAAATTGGAAAAATGTGAGATAAAATAAATTAAGAATATATATTTTAAACAATAGTATTATTCTCAATAACATTGATATTGTGATGAAATGTACTGTAGGTAAAAACTGTTGCTTATCAATGGGCGAAGCAGGACGTGGGTGACAGATCTTGCCTCCATGTAAATAGTATGCCCCCTTGTGGTTCTTTACGTTGACGTGCCACCACTTCTACCTCCACATTTACAGTACAGTAGGTAAAAGTTCCCTAGGTGGACAATTTGTTTACCTGATGGAGGTTTTGTTATAATCATTCAAGAAGGCAAAAACCATGGGGTCTATATATCATTAGTGCCACGCTTGTTTTCATAGCGATATTGCCAAACTGGTAAATGTGTAACACATTTCAAAAGCCATATGTTCTGTTATTTAAAAGCACAGTTAAAAAGAAAAATACTTCCTGTAATTAATTTTAAACCTGCATGAGCTTTGTAAATTCAATGCAATAATTTATTATGTTCTCACAAATTATTTTTTTGCAGGTTCACAGCAATTTTCTCTGTTTGTCATTTCAGGAGTCTTAGGGCATGTTCACACGTGGCAGAATTTTTCTGCTGCAAATGTTGCTGCAGATTTGGGGCAATTACGCAACAAATCTGTGCCAACATTTGCATATTTGACATTCAGACATTATCACAGCGGACTTGCCACAGATTTCAGTTTTTGCATTGCAAAGGCTGAAATCTGCAGTGAAATTCTGCTTCTTCTCCGCAACATCATGAGCATGCTATGCTGCGGAGGAAAAATTCTGCACCGCAGCCTGATTTCCGCACAGTTATTTTCTGCAACTTCTGAACTAACTTTCCTAAAAATGTATACAAACAAATGTAAAAAACGGCTGCTGCAGAATTCCACTGCGGACTGTCTGCAGTGGAATTCAACAACAATTCCGCCACGTGTGAATGTGCCCTTACAATGACTATGATAAACTAAGGATCTTAATCAATTATGAAACAAACAAGATAAAAATAATTCGAAATGGGTGGTTTTGAACAGCTAAATACAGCTAAATACCGAGGGGAGGGGAGGGGAGATTACAGAATCAATCATAGTCAATCAGTGTGGCTGCTTCTGATATCAGATATAGTCACCAATCTAGTAACCAAGTTCTGCTACCAGCAGCAGCCAACACACTGAAAACAAAATGCTAGCATTATGTGTGCACTGTATGGCCTTATTAATTTTGTACCATATGTTAGTATTATTTATGTACTGTAGGATGATATTAAAGCTAACCTTTCACCTCCCATACATGTGCAGCTGAGTGCAGCATGTAATGGGGAGGGCTGCACGAACCCTGGGGTACTTTACATATTTTTTCTACCTCCCTCCGTTATTTCGATATCGGTGCCGTTATATTTGGCGCCCGATATTTAAATAACCCCCTGAACTGTCAACGGGGCGTGTACTGGCAAGGGTGTGTGTTACTATGGCTGTGACACTGTCCAATCATATATGGACAGTGCCATAGCAAGAGCGAGGAGAGAGGAGAGAGAGTGTGCTATTGCAGTCTTTTCACCCGAACTGGCAAGGGAGCATGTCACTGCTACAGACAGTGTAAGAGCTGGGGAGCGCTTACACTGTCCGTAGCAGAGACATGCCCCCTTGCCAGTTCAGCAGACAATACAAGACTGATCTCTCGCAAGAGCTGAAGAGATGAGAGCAGGCTCTCCTCTCCACAGTTCTTACATTGTCCATAGCAGTGACACGCCCCCTTGCCAGTTCGGCAGACAATACAAGACTGATCTCTCGCAAGAGCTGAAGAGATAAGCGCGCGCTCTCCTCACCACAGCTCTTACACTGTCTGTAGCAGTGACACGCCCCCTTGCCTGTTCGGCAGAAGACTAATCTTGAAAGCTGAAGAGTGAGAGTGAGAGTGTGTGGGCGCGCGTGCACACTCTCTCTCCTCCCTCTTGCTGTAACACTGTTCATATCTGATTGGACAGTGTCACAGCCATAGTAATACACCCCTTGCCAGTACACGCCCCGTTGACTGTTCAGGGGTATTTAAATATCGGGCGCCAAATATAACGGCACCGATATCTAAATAACGGAGGGAGGTTGAAAAAAAATGTAAAGTGTCCCAGGGTTTGTTCAGCCCTCCCCATTACCTGCTGCACTCAGCTGCACATGTATGCGGAGGTGAAAGGTTATCTTTAAGTTAGCAGAATACTGTTATATTATTCTGGTATCAATTCAGTGCATATATATATAGATTTATTTATGGATACACCGTAGTAAATGGAGATAAGGTGGTAGAAATGGAAAGCTTAATATATCAACAGCGTATTCTTCAAATCAAATGAGATACGGTACTTCACATAAAAAAATAATAATCAGTATTTCAGTAGCAATTTATTTAGTATTACCCCTAACCCATACTTTAAAGGTAGGTTTTGTCAAGGATAAAATGACATACACAAGCACACTCATTGCAAACATGAATACATAGATTCACTTTATACCAGCATATGTAATATAGTATATATAATAATAAAAAAAAAATAATATATATATATCTCTATATATATATATATATATATATATATATATATATATATATATATATATATATATATATATATATATATCTCTATATATATATATAATATATGCTGGTATAGAGTGAATCTATGTATTCATGTTTGCAATGAGTGTGCTTGTGTATGTCATTTTATCCTTGACAAAACCTACCTTTAAAGTATGGGTTAGGGGTAATACTAAATAAATTGCTACTGAAATACTGATTATTATTTTTTTATGTGAAGTACCGTATCTCATTTGATTTGAAGAATACACTGTTGATATATTAAACTTTCCATTTCTACCACCTTATCTCCATTTACTATGGTGTAGCCATAAATCTACTTGTGTTCTCATCTTATATAGATTTTAACAGCCAGGCATGATTTGTAACTTTGATTTGTAAAGTTTATTACCTCTATCTCTTACTTCTCTCCCAGAAAACTTCCACCTCCCAAGTCACCACTGGGCACTTAATAAATATTGTTGCAGATAGTACCAGATGCAACATCCTGTCAAAAGGAAATTAATCTGATGCTGGGAAGCATAGAAACATGATCAATTAGCAAGTTATGGGGCAAACTATTACAGCATATTGCACAGTTTATTTATGAAGTTGTGTCTTTTGTTCAGTGTATGTAAATTGAGCAGCATTCCATTGTTTTATATAATAGTTTGTATAATAGTATTACTGCAATAAAGTTGCTAAAACAGATTATTTTTGTCAACAAATCCTATGAAAAAAGCTGTTCATCATCAGCTTAATTTTCCAGAATTCAGTGCAAAAAAGCGAATAGCATAATAGGAGTTAGGGTTGTGTCTGTCAAGAAACTGTTGACTGGTTCCGGCAGCAACCGGGATAATTGTTAATGCAGCTAAGGGCAATAAGTAATGCTGCGACATAAGGTCCTTTTACACGGCCCTACATGGGCCGTGAAATTGAGCGCTGATCAACAAGAGAACTCGTTGATTATCGCTAGTTTGCTCCTTTCACAAGAAACTATGATCGGTTATGTATGTGGATGAGCGATTGTTACTACGATCATTCGTCCCCATACATTTCTATTATATTGGCACCACATCTCCCTGTTTATAGAAGGAGATGTGCTGCTGAGAAGCGACCATTGTATTGACTGCTTAAACGAGTAGATAAGCCGATTAATGAGCGAATGCTCATTCATCGGCTGATTGTTTCCCTGTCTACACAGGGCAATGATCTGGAATGAGCATTTGTAGGAACGCTCATTTCATTGGCTTGTGTAAAAGGGCCTTTAGAATCAGTGCTAAATAAGTAATGCAATGTTGTTTAAAAGTTACTCAACCTTCTGTCAATTTTAATCCCTTCTCGACATCCGCCGTATATATACGGCGCATGTTGGGTGGGGGAGTATGGAGCAGGCTCACGGGCTGAGCCTGCTCTGTAGGACGAGTGTTTCAGCTGTGTGTTACAGCCGAAACTTCTGGGTAACGAATGGGATCTGCTCGAGCGTGATCCCGCTCGTTTAACACGTTAAATGTCGCGGTCAATAGTAACATTAGCATTTAAATCACTGAAAACAGGGGGGTGAACCCCTGTAATGTTCCAAAGCCCCCTATGCGGCAATATCGGGGGGTGCGATTGGTCGGCATGGCAGTCTGGAGGCCTGATGAAGTGCTTTGTACTCTTATGAAGCGCTGCCTCTGGCCTCTGACAGGAGACTTTTAAAATCACGCTATAATGCAATACATTAGTATTGCAGTATATTGTCCAAGCGATCCAACGAATGCTGGTTCAAGTCCCCTCGGGGGACAAGTAAAAAAAACTAACAAACAGAAAAAGTTTTTTTAATAAATATAAAAAAATGAAAAATCAAAACTTAAAAAAAAAAACCTTTCAGATGTAAAATTAAAAAAAAAATTAACATAACTGATATGGACGCATCCGTAAACATCTGAACTATTAAAATATATCATTATTTAGTCTGCACTATGAACGTCATAAAAAATAAATAAATAAAAACCTCAGAATTGCGGTTTTGTGGTCACTTCAACTCCCACAAAAAATGAAATAAAAAGTGATCAAAAAGTCTCATGTACCCCAAAATGGTACCAATATAAACCACAGTTTGCCCATCAAAAAATAAGCCCCCATACCGCTAAATTGAGGGAAAAATAAAAAGTTATGCCTCTCAGAATATGGTGATAAAACGAAAATTTTATTTTTAACTATCAGTTTTTTCCTTTGTAAAAGTAGTAAAACATAAAAAAAAACTTTATATATTTGGTATTGCTGTAATCGTACTGACCCGCAGAATAAAGTTAACAAGACGTTTTTATTGCATGGTGAACGCTGTAAAAACCAAACCACCCAAACAATTTAGGAAACACTGTTTTTATCCTATTCCAGCCCGCTAATATTATTTTTCCCAGTGTCCCAATATATTATATGGTACAAAAAATGTTGCTGTGAAAATATACAACTCGTCTTGCAAAAAACATGCCCTCAATTGGCAATATTGATGGAAAAATAAAAAAGTTATGGCTTGGGGAGGAAAAAACTAAAGTGAAAATCCGAAAAATAGCTGCGGTGGGAAGGGGTTAATTATATGAAAATTGTCAAAGATGAACCAACTCCTTACATTATTTATATTTAAGGGCTATATACACCATTGCCCTCATTTGCTTTTTATTGTTAATTTTTTTCCTAAATGCAGGATAAAGCAACTTTCTGAATAGCCTTCATTAAAAATTGCCTACGATTTTGCTTCTGTAGAGTATGTGTAACTCCTGTACATATATAGTGCTCTGCCAATACTGACACTGCTCCTGTTGGGGCTAACTCGTCTGCTCTTCCTACTTTCCCCCCTTTCTTCTCTCAGTGTTAGAGCTGACATCATGGAGGAGGATGTTACAGGGCAGATCAGAGTGTGGCGAGGGAGGAAAGCTTCCAAGTTTTCATGTAAGGCAGATCACACAATCTGTTAGTTTTAGAATGTAGATAAAGAGGAAAGCACAGGGGGACGGAGAGGAAATCACACAAGCTGTCAGTGTAGACAGGAAGGTGTCCATAGCCTTTAATACATTAGAATCTGTTTTCAATGTCTACAGAATTAAATCACTACCTATTCTATTTATTTGTCTATAGAGTATTGGCCTATAATAGGAAAATTATTTGATAAACATACACATTATTAATCAAAGGCTTTATTTTCTTCAGTGTAACATTATTTTGCCAACATTTAGAGAAAAACTATCCAGATAATTCATGGAAATTTATCTCTGTCTTTTTCATCCATTCTGACACTAAGTAATCCATGTATGATCCATGACCTCATGGGATGCTTGTGAATAATTGCAGCATATTGCTTGAAAATAGACTATTACAACCTTAGAGCACAAGCCTGCTAAAGGGATGTTGCAATTACATATGAGCTGCAAAGCAATTAATGCCAGTCAATGAAATCTGAGGCAAGAGTCTCCTTAGATTTGCATCTAAGCACCAGACCCACTTTTAACTACATGAGCAAATGACATCAGTAACCTTACTTCTTCCGAATTTTAACTTTTTACCAAGTCCAAAGATCAGTATCTAAAGCTTTTTCATGTGTCAGTGCTTTTATGTTTGCAGAATTAATCTTTTCAGCAGAATAATTACAAATAAAAGCTACTCAAGAGACTGATCTGAAGGTAATTTGTTGTCATCAATAATGTCAAAAATATTACATTAAATTAAGATGTACGATATGCTGTGCAGACTCAGCAGCTTTAGGCACAAAGTCATTTTTGTATTTAATCTATTCAAAGTGGTGCTTATGATGACACTTTCTAAACATTATAGAATGACATTGCAATCCTTGATGTTAATACCCTTTCTCTTAAAACATAACTTCTACTCTACTACAGTGTGTCCCAAAAATAATTCTGGGCATCACTAGGGTTCCACTTGGGGTATCATGGGTTCGTTAAGGTGAAAATGGATAGTAACAGACAAAGGGATGAATCTAGGCTGCTGTGGTGCTGTGCACGGTCCACAAATGCTGCAACTCGTGATATGTTTTTATTGTATAATGCTCTTTAGTGACTTTTAGGAGTGTTGCTAGCAGAAAGCCGAATATCCTGGTGCCAATTTCCTGATTCATAAATTGTTTACTCATCCTGATCACCCTGGTCATAGATTTTGTCCAGGAGACGCAAATTACTTGTGAGTGACTGCTCACATGTAACTTTGTTATAGGAAACTTTACGAGATGGAGGGCCTGGCCCTGCAGATAGCTAAGTATGTGGAAAAGGCGGAGTCAGCATAGCAGGCACTGTTTATGGGGAAGCTGTCAGACACTGGTAATGGGCGTATCATGGTGGCAGGAAATGTTATGAGGAGGAACTGAGGCGATCATTACTATGAGAACACTATGTTATTGGGTACATTGGCTATTATGATGTTCATGTGTAAATTTCTGGAGAGACGAATAATAAACGCACCAAGCCTTCGTTGCATTCAATCTACAATACAAATTGGGAGAATGCATCCACATAAGAGGTAAAAAAAGGAATTAAAAATACAATATCCATACATCTATCAATGTTTACTAAAGATAAAAATCACATAGGACAGTACCTCAGAGCAGCTAAATGGAAACCTGCTCAGCTTATGCAAAGGTTCTCCTGCACCTGGGGCAAAGATTCCATTTGCCGCCCCCCCCCCAAACCTCTTTCCCGACATCTCTATCCACCTCGCCATGTTTGCTTTCTCAACCAATCAATGAGGTGTAATTTTTTCCCCCCATTTTTTCGAACATTTTACAAGCAATATATTTATATGAGGTCATTAACATAACAATAAGTTAAAAGAAAATAAATTAAGGAGGTCAGTGTGCCTGACTAAAACAGATTATATAACTGAGGCTAATGAGACTACTTGGTGACATAATGAACATCCTCCTCTTGTAGATAATGCCACCCCCACTTGTATTAGGTGCCACACAGCCCTCATTCCCCATAGATAGTGCCACATACCCC
The DNA here is from genome assembly GCF_050947455.1 of Rhinoderma darwinii. NCBI lineage: Eukaryota > Metazoa > Chordata > Amphibia > Anura > Rhinodermatidae > Rhinoderma > Rhinoderma darwinii. The sequence goes on from NC_134689.1 coordinate 106,017,971, forward strand.
TTTTTAGATAGTGCCAAACACCCCCTGTAGATAGTACCACACACCTCCCCTTGTATATAAAGCCACAGAGTTCCCCCTTGCAGATAGTGCGACACATCTCCCTAGCATAAAAGCATTTGTATATTTTACAAGCAATATAGTTATACTGTATAATGAAGTTAACATAACAATGAATTAAAAGAAAATAAATTAAGGAGGTTAGTGTGCCTGACTAAAATAGATAGTATAACTGAGGCTAATGAGACTATATGGTGACATAATTAACAGCCTCCTCTTGTAGATAGTGCCTCACACCCCCCCTTGTAAATAGTGCCACCCCCCACTCCCTTGTAGATAAAGCCACCCATCTCCCCCTTGTAAATAGTGCCACACACCCTTCTGTAGACAGTACCACACACATCTCCCTGTAGAAAGTGCTACACCCCCTCCCTGTCTATGGCACCATAAGGGGTCCCTCTAGGAGTGGAATTCCCAGCCAGAGCTTTGCCGACGCTCTGGCCTGGGATTCCACTCCAGGAGGAGCCCCTGATGTCACTGTCCATATAATGAACAGCCTCCTCTTGTACAAAGAGCCAAACTCCCCCCTTGTAGATAGTGCCACACACCTCCACTTGCAGATAATGCTACACATCCCCCTTGTAGATAATGCCACACAGCCCCCTTGTATATATAGTGCCACACAGCTCCCCTTGTAGTGCCATACCTCCCTTGTAAATTGTGCCACCTTCCTAGTAGATAGTGCCATACCCCCTCTGTAGATAGTGCCAAACACCCCCTGTAGATAGTGCCACACCTCTCCTTATATATACTGCCACACTCCCCCCTAGTATGTAGTGCCACACCCCCTTTGTAGATAGTGGCAAACACCCCCTTGTAAATAGTGCCACACTGCACCCTAGTAGATAGTGCCACAACCCCTCTGTAGATAGTGCCAAACACCCCCCGGTAGAGAGTGTTACACTCCACCTTGTAAATAGTGCCACACGTCCCCCTTGGTATAAAGTGACACACCCCCTCTGCAGATAGTGCCAAACACCCCCCTGTTGATAGTGCCACACCTCTCCTTGTATATACTGCTACACTGCCCCCTAGTAGATAGTGCCACACCCCCTTGTAGATAGTGCCAAACACACATTTGTAAATAGTGCCACACTCCCCCCTAGTAGATAGTGCCACAGATCCTAGAATCCACATTGCCATTATCTGTCTTGGTCTATTTATTTTTATTTTCCCCGATTTATGTAGATTGTTACCAAGTTAGTTCTGGCCTTCCTTTTTTTTTATGCCCCTTTACACGCGCTGCTAATACATTAACCCCGCTGGCTACTTGCATATTCTGAATACTCTCTTCACCCACCATATGAACACACGGCAATTCTCAAGGTTGTCAGTACACAATTGTGACAATTAATCCTAATAAATATGAAATTTCCATAAAGGAACTTAGAAATATAACTGTGGAATGTAGACATAAGGTAAAGTGCATTTCACCCACTGCACTGTGTCATTTGGTTGTATTATTTCCAACCATGCTCATAATTATTCTCTTTTTCACTGGCTTAGTATCAAATAGATAGAAATTCAACAAAGAACTCCAGCATATTTTCAGTCAAAGAGTGACAGAGTTCACTGACTTCCTTAGCTGAATGACAAAAAGTTTAGAGAAAGGTCAGCTGACACGTTCATTGTCATGTCTTCAGAGATGTGACTGCCTTTGATAGAGACGCTCAAATGTCAAGAATCTCTAATGATATAAAAATACTTGTTAACACATTTAGAAGTCATGGATTCTTTGCAGATTGTCACTAAATCATTTTGTGATTTGCTGACAGAATCTTTCTTTTTATATTTCCTTTTCAATAACTGTGACATACTGTAATTAAAATTGAATGATTTATTAGCATTTAAAATTAATGTGGTTTGTTATTATGGAATGAAATTCAAATGGTTGTTTATTTTCAAACCAAAATTTTGTTCCACATTAATTTCTATGGAAACTGAAGAATATTTCCTTAACTCTTAACAACCTAATAAATTAAAATATAAATCCATAAATCAGTACTTCATTGTAGAATTGCTACAGAGAAATGATTGCTGAAGGAGATAAATAAGGGAAAGATGTTTGCTTAGGGCTCTTGTACACGACCGTGTGTGCTGCCCGAGTCCCGTCCGCGATCCGTGGAAAGATAGAAAATGCTTTATCTTTCCATGGATCGGAAAAGTCGCGTTTTTTTTCACGGACCCGATTCCCCTACTGAAGTTAATCAGTCCGTTAAAACTATCGGGTGCCACTCGGATGCTGTGTAAAATGGCCCGAGTCGTTTGGAAGAGCGCTTAGACCATGGAACATGAGCAGTGGACATCTAACTAGTGGAAATATTTTCTATCATACCAAATTTGACAATTTTGGTCCAACTGTTGTAACCCTGAGAGATGCAGATGACGGTGAAGCATGTGAGTAGTCATGGGATAAATGTGTTGATGAGACATTGCTGATTTTTTATGAAATAAAAGCTCACTAAGAGGGTTATTCCCATTAGAGAAGGTGACAGCATATCACTAATATATGCTATCATTTTCTGATTGTGGAAATCCGCTTGCAACCCCATCAAAGTCTTTCCCTGCTGCATTCCTGGCCACCAGCTGTACAGGGAACTACAGCACAAAGCCATTCACTTGAATTTAATTTACCCCATTATTTTTTGGATATGTGGGATCCTGGCATTCAGACCCCTACTGATCAGAAAGTGATGGCATATCGCTAGAGAAAACCCATTTAACCAGAATGGCTGCCGTAGCATTATGGGGCAATACACCATACTATCTGATTTGGATTTAGTTGGTATGATGATTGAAAATGACCTAACCACACCTCCTCATGACCTAGAGATAGAAATTGATTGAGATGCTTTGAATTTTGAGACTGAAGGAAATTGGTTGAATAAATGGCAAGAGTGTGCAAAGTTATTATCAAGGGAAAGAGTGGCTACTTTAAGGAATCTCACATAAAGTATAATTTTGACTTCTTTAACTCTTTTGGGTCACTATAATTCCATTTGCATTATTGCATAGTTTTAATGACTTTACTACTATTAAATTAATATGGAAATATTAAGAATAAAGAAAGAACTTCCTGTGAGTAGGTGTGTCCAAACTTTCACTGGTAATATATATATATATATATATATATATATATATATATATATATATATATATATATATGTATATATATGTAGATATCTATCTATCTATCTATCTATCTATCTATCTATCTATCTAGATTTAGATGTGTATATATGTACACAAATATCTTGGTTGAACTTGATGGACATGTGTATTTTTTCAACCGTATTAACTATGTCTATATATTTATCTATCTATCTATCTATCTATCTATCTATCTATCTATCTATCTATCTATCTATCTATCTATCTATCTATCTATCTATCTATCTATCTATCTATCTATCTATCTATCTATCTATCTATCTATCATCTATCTATCTATCTATCTATCTATCTATCTATCTATCTATCTATCTATCTATCTATCTATCTATCTATCTATCTATCTATCTATCTATCTATCTAGATTTAGATGTGTATATATGTACACAAATATCTTGGCTGAACTTGATGGACATGTGTATTTTTTCAACCGTATTAACTATGTCTATCTATCTATCTATCTATCTATCTATCTATCTATCTATCTATCTATCTATCTATCTATCTATCTATCTATCGTCCATACAATTCCTGGATGTATTAATTACATTACAGGATGGTGCCTTCATCACGGAACTTTATGTAAAACCTACCGATAGAAACAATTTGTTGACATATAGCAGTAACCATCCAAGATCGATGGTCAAGAGCCTTCCCACTAGTCAATACATCCGTGCCAAAAGAATCACTAGCACGGAGAATAGCATTAATAACACCTTTCGGAACCTGGATAATACATTTAGGAACAGAGGGTATCCCTTATCATCTCTTATACATTAGAGAAATAAAGTAGAACAAATGACCAGGGATACATTATTGACCACAAAGAAGCAAAGTTCAGCTTGCGCTCAGATTCCATTCGTGACTACCTATGCTGAAGACAGTCATTCTATTAACAAAATTGTACTAAAACACTGGCCAATGCTAACACATTGTCTGCCCCATGTCCCTGAGATCAAACACCCTCCCTTATTCTCATACCGGAGATCACCTAATCTGGGTGACCGATTAGTAAAATCAGACATTGGTATGGCTCGTAGACAGAAACAGACCTATCTTACCAAGAAAAATACAGGCGGTTATCCTTGTCTAAATTGCGTGAATTGTCCCCTTATCCAAAAGGGCCCTAAATTCATTCACCCAGTCTCCAATCGAGTATATGACATACGTTTCTATTTGGACTGCTCTTCCGATTTCGTTGTATATATCCTAGAATGCCCTTGCCATCTCCTTTATGTGGGTGAGACCTCTCTAGAGTTCAAGGTGAGACTAAATCAACATCGGTACACGATAAGGAAGAAATGATTAGACCTCCCTGTATCGAAATATTACACAGAGATGGGTCATACCAAAAGAGATATAAGGGTATACTTAATAGACCATGTTCCCGTCCCACGAAGAGGAGGGAATCACATTAAATTGCTAAAATATAAAGAGTTGCAATGGATTGAGAGACTTCAAACCTTAAAGCCCCAAGGGCTAAACGTAGATTTTGTAACTTATGGTGTGATCTAGGATCTAACTTGCCCGAAAGGGGGACACTTTTGGATTGAAGTGATCCATGTATATTTTATAGTGTAAAACATCAAAATAAAATTTGATTTTTCTTGCAGATCTCCTTATACGGAGTCCAACACAAGTTCCATATCTACTTTGGATCCTGCTCTTCGGTGTATCATACAGGTCAAATATTGATATTATCGTTACACACAGACACATACATATATTTCCTATTTTTGCTTCCATCTTGTTGATAATTCATATGGTATGTGTGGCAAGTATAAATTTCTGAAAAAGTAAAGTAAATTTTCAATTAATCTTTAGATATAAAAACATATGTATTTCACACTTCGAACTGGGAACATAGAACAAACTATAAGGCAATCGGTTTATTGTTGTAAGATTTTTATTGATAAAATGAATATAAAATATGAAAAATTTCTAAAAAAAATAAAAAACATTTTTTAGTCGCCATACACATGTATATGTAATTTTGGTACTTTTTTATTATTATGTTTTTCACAATTGATATACTAGATGATGTCAATTTATGACAGACATCTACATATGATATATTTATATATATATTATATATATATTGTATATATTATACAAATACTTACAATTATTTGACTCAAATACTACTCACATATATCCGTACCTTAATTATATGTATCTCATTCTAGAAGCCTTTTTTCTTGCATCCCTCTTGTCCAGTTATGATTACATCATGAGCATTATATACTTATTACTGTTCTTGTTAACCTATATGTGGAATACATATTAATATTTTTTTACAATACTTGACTATAGTGCGCAGGCGTGGACATGCGCTGTACGGCATACGATTTTATAACACAAGATCTTTACAAAAATGGCTGCCGACGACTTCAGAATACATGTGCGCATGCGCGGACATGCGCAATTGATCTTGGCAAAATAGACCGGTATCTCAATGAGGATTTTCTGTAATTCACTATCATGCGAACCAGGAAGTAGAGAACACCGGAAACATGAACACATACGAGCATGGATCCACTGTATGCATATGGTAATGTGACTGTTTTAATTATACACAGGTGTACATAACTAATATTGTTAGTAGTAATCAGAACTTTTTGCACTTTATTAAAGTTCCAGATGTAATGCTGGACTTATCTCTTTAACAGTTTTACTATTGCTTACACTGTTTGCATTCTTTAATGTATGACAATATATGACATTGCATTGATTTTAAATGTATGTATTAATCACTCACTGATTGGGACTACTTTGTTCAGCCCCTATATACAGTGAAGGAAATAAGTATTTGATCCCTTGCTGATTTTGTAAGTTTGCCCACTGTCAAAGACATGAACAGTCTAGAATTTTTAGGCTAGGTTAATTTTACCAGTGAGAGATAGATTATATTTAAAAAAAAAAACAGAAAATAACATTGTCAAAATTATATATATTTATTTGCATTGTGCACAACGAAATAAGTATTTGATCCCTTTGGCAAACAAGGCTTAATACTTGGTCTCAAAACCCTTGTTGGCAAGCACAGCAGTCAGACGTTTTTTGTAGTTGATGATGAGGTTTGCACACATGTTAGATGGAATTTTGGCCCACTCCTCTTTGCAGATCATCTGTAAATCATTAAGATTTCGAGGCTGTCGCTTGGCAACTCGGATCTTCAGCTCCCTCCATAAGTTTTCGATGGGATTAAGGTCTGGAGACTGGCTAGGCCACTCCATGACCTTAATGTGCTTCTTTTTGAGCCACTCCTTTGTTGCCTTGGCTGTATGTTTCGGGTCATTATCGTGCTGGAAGACCCAGCCACGAGCCATTTTTAATGTCCTGGTGGAGGGAAGGAGGTTGTCACTCAGGATTTGACGGTACATGGCTCCATCCATCCATCCATTCTCTCATTGATGCGGTGAAGTAGTCCTGTGCCCTTAGCATAGAAACACCCCCAAAACATAATTTTTCCACCTCCATGCTTGAGAGTGGGGACGGTGTTCTTTGGGTCATAGGCAGTATTTCTCTTCCTCCAAACACGGCGAGTTGAGTTAATGCCAAAGAGCTTAATTTTAGTCTCATCTGACCACAGCACCTTCTCCCAATCACTCTCAGAATCATCCAGATGTTCATTTTCAAACTTCAGACGGGCCTGTACATGTGCCTTCTTGAGCAGGGGGACCTTGCGGGCACTGCAGGATTTTAATCCATTACGGCGTAATGTGTTACCAATGGTTTTCTTGGTGACTGTGGTCCCAGCTGCCTTGAGATCATTAACAAGTTCCCCCCTGTGTAGATTTCGGCTGAGCTCTCACCTTCCTCAGGATCAAGGATACCCCACGAGGTGAGATTTTGCATGGAGCCCCAGATCGATGTCGATTGACAGTCATATTGTATGTCTTCCAGTTTCTTACTATTGCACGAACAGTTGTCTCCTTCTCACCCAGCGTCTTACTTATGGTTTTCTAGCCCATTCCAGCCTTGTGCAGGTCTATGATCTTGTCCCTGACATCCTTAGAAAGCTCTTTGGTCTTGCCCATGTTGTAGAGGTTAGAGTCAGACTGATTAATTGAGTCTGTGGACAGGAGTCTTTTATACAGGTGACCATTAAAGACAGCTGTCTTTAATGCAGGCACCAAGTTGATTTGGAGCTTGTAACTGGTCTGGAGGAGGCTGAACTCTTAATGGTTGGTAGGGGATCAAATACTTATTTCTCTGTGCACAATGCAAATAAATATATATAATTTTGACTATGTGATTTTCTGTTTATTTTTTTATATAATCTATCTCTCACTGGTAAAAGTAACCTAGCCTAAAAATTCTAGACTGTTCATGTCTTTGACAGTGGGCAAACTTACAAAATCAGCAAGGGATCAAATACTTATTTCCTTCACTGTATATCACCATGTTTTGCACTGTTTAACATGCTTGAGAAAGGCTCACTGCACAGAGCCGAAACGTCGCACGAGGGCTATTAAAGCTATTTCTTCACCTTGACATTGGAGTGCTGCCTATCATTGGATGTTTATCTATGTCACTGGCGTAGCTATAGAGGTCGCAGCGGTCGCAATTGCGACCGGGCCCCGAAGCCAGGGGGGCCCACGGCCCCCCGCACCACATCAATAAAAAGTTACTATAGTAACTCGGGCCGCGGGCCCCTGTTACTATAGTAACAGACTGTACTTACCTTCCTGGTTCCGGATCGCAGCGGAGGTCCTGACGTCAAGCGCTGTGCGCAGCGCATGACGTCACAGCGCTGTGCGCCGCGCACAGCATCGAGATGACAGAACTACCGCCGCGGCTGAAGAGGAAGGTAAGATTAGCCCTGACTGGCGGGGTCCGACTCCCGGGACCCACCAATCAGCTGTTTTGAAGGGGCCGCAGCACTCGTACGAGAGCTGCTTCCCTTCATTCCGGTCACTTCATTCCGGCCACACTGTGAATCGGTGTCGGCGATTCACAGTGTGAGCGAGTAGTGAAATGAAGGGGAAGCAGCTCTCGTACGAGTGCTGCGGCCCCTTCAAAACAGCTGATTGGCGAGTCCCGGGAGACGGACCCCGACACATCAGCTATTGATGGCCTATCCTGTGGATAGGCCATCAATGTTTAGGGACTGCACAACCCCTAAGCCTACAATGTAGCAGGCTTAGGGGGCCCATGAGACAGGATCACAGATTGTGTGATCCTGTCTGCTGGGCCCTGTATCTAAGCCAATCACATAGTAGGCTTAGATACATGGCCCATGCGTGATCCTGTCTGCTGGGCCCTGTATCTAAGCCAATCACATGGTAGGCTTAGATACATGGCCCATGCGTGATCCTGTCTGCTGGGCCCTGTATCTAAGCCAATCACATGGTAGGCTTAGATACATGGCCCATGCGTGATCCTGTCTGCTGGGCCCTGTATCTAAGCCAATCACATGGTAGGCTTAGATACATGGCCCATGTGTGATCGTGTCTGATGGGCCCTGTATATAAGCCTACCACACTGTAGGTTTAGATACAGGGTCCAGCAGACAGTAATCTTATACTGTATAAGATTACTGTCTGCTGGACCCTGTATCTAAGCCTACCTTGTGGTAGGCTTAGATACAGGGTCCCACAGGCAGTATCACACAGGGGCCCTGTATCTAAGCCTAACATGTGCTACTAATAATTTTTTTTGTGTGTTTTCTTACAGGTTCGGTCGTTGGACTACGGCGGATTCCAGGACTACTTCGATGACGGCTTTTTTTTTATTATCAATAAAATGGTTAATGAGGGCTGTGTGTTTTTTTTTTATTTCAATAAAATATTTTTTCTATGTCTTTGTTTTTTTTTAAACTATATTACTACCGCCTTAGTAATGGCCGCCGGCTGATTGAAAGCATCCATTGCTAAGGCGGGGCTTAGTGTTAGCCGATGCAGAGGCGAACACTAACCCCCTTTATTACCCTGGTACCCACCTCCACCAGGGGTGCTGGGAAGAGCCGGGTACCATCCAGTACCTGACCATCTGTAGTGATGGTCGGCCACTGGGGCGGCCGCAGGCTGGTAGTATCAGGAGGGGAAATGCCAGATACTGTGGCCCTTCTCACCCTGGTAATGGTAGGCTGCTGCTGCTTTATTGTATCTGGCTGGTTATGAAAAATGGGGGGGACCCCACGTCATTTAAAAAAAAATAATAATAATAATAATTGGAAAGAACGATGTCGGGCCCCCCCCCCCCAATTTTCATAACCAGCCAGATACAACACAGCAGCAGCAGGCAGCATTACCAGGGTGGTAGGTGCCACTGTTTTTGGCCTTCCCCAGCCTAATACTACCAGCCTGCGGCCACCCCGGTACCTGCCCGTCACTACAGATGGTCGGGTACTGGTTCGTACCCGGCTCTTCCCAGTACCCCTGGTGGCGGTGGGTACCGGGGTAATAATGGGGGGTTAGTGTTGGCCTCTGCACCTGCTAACATTAAGCCCCGCCTTAGTAATGGAGGTTGTCAATCAGCCAGCGGCCATTACTAAGTCGGTGATAATAAAGTTTAAAAAGATACAAGCACATAGAAAAAATATTTTATTGAAATAAAAAAACACAACCCCCAATAACCATTTTATTGAGAATAAAAAAAACGCCGTCATTGAAGTCCGCGTATCCGAAGTCCAACAACCGAACCTGTAAAAAAAAACACAAACACACAAAAATAATCAGTGACACATAAAGAAGCAAAATTATTATTCTTACCTTTCCTGGGTCCAACGCTGGAGCCGCAATGTCAGCGAGCTGAGCCCTGTATCTAATCCTATCACGTGTGATACTGTCTGCTGAGCCATGTATCTAATCCTATCATGTGTGATACTGTCTGCTGGGCCCCATATCTAATCCTATCATGTGTGATACTGTCTGCTGAGCCACTGTATCTAATCCTATCATGTGTGACACTGTCTGCTGTGCCCTATATCTAATCCAATCATGTGTGATACTGTCTGCTGAGCCACTGTATCTAATCCTCTCATGTGTGATACTGTCTGCTGGGCCCTATCTCTAATCCTATCATGTGTGATACTGTCTGCTGAGCCACTGTATCTAATCCGATCATGTGTGATACTGTCTGCTGGGCCCTATATCTAATCTGATCATGTGTGATACTGTCTGCTGGGCCCTATATCTAATCCAATCATGTGTGATACTGTCTGCTCAGCCACTGTATCTAATTCTATCATGTGTGATACTGCCTTCTGAGCCACTGTATCTAATTCTATCATGTGTGGTACTCTCTGCTGAGCCACTGTATCTAATCCTATCATGTGTGATACTGTCTGCTCAGCCACTGTATCTAATCCTATCATGTGTGATACTGTCTGCTCAGCCTCTGTATCTAATCTTATCATGTGTGATACTGTCTGCTCAGCCACTGTATCTAATCCTATCATGTGTGAGACTGTCTGCTGAGCCACTGTATCTAATCCTATCTTGTGTGATACTGTCTGCTCAGTGACTGTATCTAATCCTGTCATGTATGATACTGTCTGCTGAGCCAATGTATCTAATCTTATCTATAGTTGATATGGTCGTAGTGCTATAGATATGCTATGCTGTCTCCTATACACACATTTTTTTTTGGGCGGACACATATGTATTGGTGCTATTTCCCCTGACATTTTTTAAGCCCTGAGGGTATGTTCACACGGCAGCGTCCGTTATGGCTGAAATTACGGTGCTGTTTTCAGGAGAAAACAGCACCGGAATTTCAGACGTAATGGCATGTACAGGCGTCTTTCGCTGCGTCCATTACGGACGTAATTGGAGCTGTTTTTCCATGGAGTCCATGGAAAACGGCTCCATTTACGTCTGAAGAAGTGAAAGGGATTTCTTTGACGCGGGCGTCTTTTTTACGCGCCGCCTTTTGAGAGCGGCGCATAAAAAACGACCGTCGGCACAGAACATCGTAAGATCCATTCAAATGAATGGGCAGATGTTTGCCAACGCTTTTGAGCCGCATTTTCGGACGTAATTCAATGCTAAAACGCCCGAATTACGTCCGGAAATAGGATGTGTGAACCCAGCCTTAGTGACGCCCCGGCTGCTAGTGCTGCATTGTTGGGTCACTTAGGAGACCCAGAGATGCAGCTGAAAGCTGCGGACCGTCGGCCATGAGGAGTTTGCGGGGGGGGGGCAATAAGAACTTTTGCATCGGGGCCCATGAGCCTTTAGCTACGCCCCTGATCTATGTATACACACACACACACACACACACACACTCACACACATATATATATATATATATATATATATATATATATATATATATAGATAGATAGATAGATATATAAATATATGCTGGATACATGCTGGATAGGTCTGGTATCGATGCTATGCTATCAACTGTAAGTGTTTTGTCTTATTAATCCTATTGATTGGTTTACCTTAAGTCTTGATCTAAAATGTTTTTTTTGGTCATTAAGACTTAAGGCATATTTTTCTGAACAACCTAAATATCAATATGCAAATTATATACCTGTTGATTTAATTAATGAGATCCTCCATTTGAGGGATTATGGATTATTTAATAAGAGTAGATTTCAGCCTCCTCAGACGATTCATGCTGTTGAAACCTATATTTCATTTGTTAAAAATCAAGTTGATTCCTTGAAAAAAATGCAAAGTAAACTGTATATCCATAGAAATCTAACATGTGCTGAACATTTGGCACTCAAAGAATTGACAGACAATAGCGATCAGACGATCAAACCGGCGGATAAGGGGAGTGCCATAGTTGTAATGGACACCTCCCTTTATCTACAGGAAATGGATAGTCAGCTTAATGACACCAATGTCTATGCATTGTTATCAGGGGATCCTAAGTTCACATATCTTCGTGAGCAATACACCCTGATCACCAATGCATTTAAGAATACATTTATTGATAAAAATCTGTGTGAATTTTTACAGGTTAAATTTCCTGTTACCCCTGTGCTATATTTCCTGTCTAAGATTCATAGGGATCCCATTAGGCCCCCTGGATGCCCTATTGTGTCAGGGAGTGATTCTTTGTTTGTCCCCGGAGCAATGTTTATAGACAAAATCTTAAGGCAGTTTGCCATTGGTGTGGACTCTCACATCAGGGACACATCAGACTTCCCGGTCAGGATCCAAGATCTTATGATCCCTGACCGGTCGGTTCTTGTTACCCTTGATGTGGGAAGCTTCTATACTTCAATTGATTATTGGGAGGGCATCTATGCCTCACTTTTTTATTTAGAGAAGTTAGGGTTCTCTGATGAAAAGATTCATGAGATCACTCTAGGAATTTATCCTTATGAAGAATTATTTTCTGGTAGGATATAGATTCTATTTGCAGAAGAGAGGGACGGCAATGGGGTCTAATATGGACCCTACATATGCAAATATTTTCATGCAGCGGAATGAGGAGGGCCTCGTCTATTTGTCCCACCACTTCAGTCAAGTGCTGCGGAGGTGGCGGTACATAGACGATGTCTTCCTCATCTGGACCGTTTCAATAAGTCAACTTTGTGACATTTCTGAATGGTCTGAATCCTACAATTAAATTCACTATGTCTTATTCTACCTCATATATTGAATTCCTGGATACACGCATTTCAATATCTGGTAACAACTTAAAAAAAAAAAAAAAACAGACAGAAATAATATTTTACACTACACCGTGGACATTAGAAGGACAATGTTGAAATCATTGCCCTTTAGGTCCCATGCACACGACCGTGCCCGCAATCACGGCCCGTGATTGCGGGCATGGCCGGCCGCCGACTGACAGCTTCATTTTCGGGCCGTGCTCCCATACAAAGTATGGGAGCATGGCCCGCAAAATGCAAAAGAATGGACATGTTCCATAATTTCCGGAACATTTCCACAGCACGGACACCCTTCCGTAGTGCTACGGAAAGGTGTCCGCGTTCAATGAAAGCGAATGGGTCCATTTTTGCGGACCGCAATTGTGGTCCGCAAAAACTGAGTTTTTTTTTACAGTTGTGTGCATGGGGCCTTAGCCAGTTGATCAGAGTCAAGAGGGTGGTGAGTCAAGAAGACAAACTATCCTCACGACTTGATCAAATGTGCAAAAAAGTTTTTGATAGGGGATATCCCAATCATATTCTAGAGATGAATAGATGAAAGGTTGAGGTGCTGGACAGACAGGACCTTTTAAGTGGGAATTTAACTAGGGATAAGAAGGTTTGTTTACCCTTTGTTTCTACATTTTTCACAATAAGCTCGCAAATTGGTGACATTCTGAGGAAGGACTGGAATGTATTGAGCAGAGCCTTTCCGAAAATAGTTGAGTTACAGGAGAGAACTATGATGGCCTATAGAAGGGGTAAAGCAATTAAAAATAGTGTAGTCAAGGCTGATATTGGTTCAAATCGAAAGAGCCAAACATTTTTGGCACCTCCGAAACAGGGTTGTTACCCATGTCTAGGTTGTAACATCTGTAATAATATGATAAAGGGTAGCTCCTTCAATCATCCACAAACTGGTAGATCAATGAACATCACGGGTTTCTTCACATGTCAATCATCATTTGTTATCTACCTGTTGAGCTGTCCCTGTGGTCTCGACTATGTGGGTGAGACCACAACAGAGGTGCGTCTCAGGATGAGAAACCATAAATCCAATATTAATACAAAGAGACAGGATTTACCAGTGTTTACCAGGATTTACTTTTTGGAAAAGAAACATGGTGTGTCGCAACTAAAATTTTGGATCATAGATTCAGTACCCCAAATGAAGCGTGGCAGTGATAGAGGGTTGGCCCTTAAAAGAAAGGAGTTGGAATGGATATACAGGTTAGAAAACATGTCTCCCAAGGGGTTAAATATTGATTACCCTTGGGGCCCACATATTTAGAATGGTGGGGGGTAATTTACCCAGATACCTGAAGGGTTGTTATCGGTGGGCTTTCTCAAAGGTATAGTCTGTTCCTTATATATGTATATTTTAGAGGTCTAATTTGGACTTCTATACATATTTTTATTTGATTCTACTGTATTTGTGTTTACAAATACTGTGTATTAACTATTTTCTGTTTTTTTCTATATTATTTAGACACATAGCCAAATGTGACAATATATCAGGGTATTTTCCCCTTTTTTTGATATGTGGTGGTTCTTTAGCTGGGGTCATATAACTGATGGTTGTCTGCCAATTTGTGCTATCTGTGCAGATATTTAAGTTTGCAGACTTCTCTACTTACATAGTCCCCATTCCTCTATCTAAATCCTATGTTTTATGCTATCGCATGCGCAGGACAAGTGGAACGCAAGCTCCGTCTGTGCGTATGCGTAATAGTGATCTTCCTGTCATATGTGTTCCACTGGATTGAATTTCCGGTTTTGATGCCATCTTCGAGCATGCGCTGTAGATGCGCACGGACGGACATGCTGGATAGGTCTTGATGCTATAACTGTAAGTGTTTTGTATATGCATACATTTATTTCTTTAATTGGCCTCTGCACCTCTCTGAATCAGGCTAATTGCTAATTTAACCACTGTTCACAATTTTTATACATTGTTTTCTCATGTATAATGTATCTTATATATGAATCTATCATGAAATGTTTGCACTTCAAAAAACCAGCTTTTGATACTGGTTGGGAATCATATTTATATGTGTTTTATGTAAACTGTACATCAAATAGGTATTTTGTGAATTACTGTATATACTTCCTATTTAAACTTCACACTGTGTGCAGTATGTGATAGCTTGAGAAAGGTCTGTGTTGAACCGAAATGTCGCTCACTTGAGGTGAATAAATCCACCCTGTTTCACTACTTTGAAGTCCTGGTGCCATTACTTCTATGGTTGCTTTATATATATATATATATATATATATATATTTATATATTTTATATATATATATATATATATATATATACATTGTAATGATGGGGGTAGGGAAACGGACAAGTGAGCCCACCCACCCACCCGCTGGCTCTCAGAACCTGAGGTGTGAGGCTTTAAGCGAAAGTAAAGCCTACAACTCTCCCGAAAGGAGAGAAATGTCCTCCGGTCCCCTGAGAACCGGTCAGGCAACTTGTGGTGGGGTTCAAGGGGTGAGGTGAGGGGCACTACCATGGTAGTGTCAGGCTGGTTGACCCTCTGAGCCAGGGCCTGGACCTGTAGGGAGAGACCCTGCATTTGCTGGGCCAGGGTCTCAAGGGGGTCCATAGTAGAGACAGGGACCAGGGTAGACTAGGTAACGGGCTTGTGATTATGTAATGATAGGGGTAGGGAAACGGACAAGTGAGCCCTAATCTACCCGCCACTCTGTCCCTGCCTACTTGCAACGACCCGCCCTAGGTGACGGGGTACAACTGGGCGGCGGTCCCTACGCTCAGTAAGTGCACGAGACAAACAGACAAGGGTACACAAGGGTACACAAAGCTAAGGGAAAAGGGGAAGTTGCCCACAGCAACACCGTGAGCAACAAGAGTGGTGAACGAGCCGAGTCAAACCAGGAGTGTACGAGGTACCAAACGCAGAGCAGGAGAGTAGTCAGTAAGCCAGGGTCAGTATGTAGCAGGATCAAATAGATAGAAGCTGTAGCTAGGCCAGGAAACCACACAAGAAGAATCACAAGCAAAGGAGGAACAGGAAATGCAGGAATAAATAGACAGAGGGCGGGAGCTAGCTCCGTCTGGCCAGGCTGCGATAGGCTCTCCCACTCCTAAGCCTGCCAGCCTGAGTGGTGAAAGCTGGAGTCAGTCTCAGAGACATAGACTCAGGTGCAGACTGATTATCTATGGGCGTATACACAGAAGTTGTGCCTGGCAGATCCTTTACATATATTCTCTCTCTCTCTCTCTCTCATAGGCAGCAAGTAAACAGTCAGTTCTTGAAGTTCATGTGTTGAAAGCAGAAAAAATGCTTAAGATAAGGATCTGAGCGACTTTGACAAGGGCCAAATTGTGATGGATAGATGACTGGGTCAGAACATCTCCAAAACAGTGGATAGTACCAACAAAAAATGTGTTGGGAGTGAAAACTAGCCTGTCTAGTCCAATTCCTCAGAAGAGTTATTGCAGCACAAATTATTTAAAAAGTTAATGCTGGCTATGACAGAAAAGTGTCAGGACACACAGTGCATACCGGCTTGCTGTGTTTGGGCCTGCACCACCAGAAGAAGGCCTGGTTTGATGAATCCCGTTTTCTTTTACATCATGTGGATGGACGAGATTGTTTACGTTGCTTATCTGGGGAAGAAATGACACCAGGATGCACGATGGTAAGAAGACAAGCTGGCAGAGGTTGTTCTGCTGGGAATCCTTGGGTCCTGGCATTTATGTGGATGTTACTTTGATACATACCGCGTACGTAAGCATTTCTTCAGACCAAGTAACACGTAAACATTTCTTCAGACCATGGCAACGGAATTCCCTAATGGCAGTCTGCTCTTTCTGCAGGATAATGTGCCCTGCCACACTGAAAAAATTGTTCAGGAATGGTTTGAGAAACATGGCAAAGTTCAAGGTGTTGATTTAGCCTCCAAAGTCCCCAGATTTTAGTCCGCTTGATCATGCCTCAACATGTCAGAGCTATTTTAGCGGCAAAAGGGGAACCTCCACAATATTAGGCAGGTGGTTTTAATGTTGACTGGTATATAAAAGGCAGTACAGTATGTCATTTTTCTTCTTTGATTTGAGCTTTCTCTTCAATTTATTGAGAACATTTTGCCTATTATTATTTAACTGTTTTGCAGGTAAAGACAATTCTATGAAACTTATATTATTATGTAAGAAATAGTCTAATAAATTATGAAGTGGGTATACATTTTATACAACTTAAATGCTATGGACACCTTTGAGGGGTTTTTTTTTTGTTGTTTTTTTAATAAACAGGTCAGTCAGTGTGCTCAGTGTAACTTTGTAATTTGTCTTTATTAAAAAATAATTTTTGTTTCAGAGATCCAGCTGTTATGTATTCTCTATACAGAGCAGCTGTATCTCTCGTTTTACACTGAATCCATCAGTCCCGCAGACCTGAAGGGTTCAGTGTAGGATCCACCTTTAATCGATCATATCTAACTTATGAAACCGCCAACATTGAACCTTTCAGGTTCACGGGACTGACACATTCAAATTAAAACGAACGATACAGCTGCTGTGTATGGAGAACACAGAGCAGCTGTATCTCCAAAAGTAAAACAATTTTTTAATAAAGACTAATTACAAAGTTACACTAATCACACTGACTAATCTATTTATTAGAAGGAAATAAAATGCCCTCGAAGGTGTCCGTAGCCTTTAAAAAAAAAGTTGCGAATAAGGTCGAAAGTAAGATTTCTTTAGTTGTGGAATCATGTTTTATATGTAAATCAGTTAAATATAAATGCAAGTTGTAATCTAATGGACAATTTAAACTGTAGGAAAGAAGCCGTCTTTCGTTTTTCCAGATGCTGATATCATATACTAGCTTTGCCTATATTACAGTCTGCTTGTTTTCTGATACCACTTAAAAAGCTATTAGACAAGAACGTATGATTCAGAAACTCTTAAGTTAGTGGTAAATAGATAACTCTATATGGTGTCAGGAATTAGTTTGTCTGCTTTCTGACTTGGCTATCGACCAAAACGGTGATTCTCCAGATCCTGTTGACAATAATAACAAATGGAGCAATTTAAGTCACCAGATGAAATATGCAACAGGCACGGTAGGTGAAACCTGGCAAATGTCCAGGCTAAAATTGCTTTTATGCATCACAGCACTGAAGATAAAGCACTGAAAAAGAATCCTAGCAGAAGCTATGTAAGCATGAAAAGATTACAATGAACAGGGAAGTATTGATTCTACAGGCTTTAATCCAGGTTTACTAAGGTGAAGTATGTCCTGGGGAACTTGCATATTTCCTTTAAACAGGAACCAAGACCAATGGTTTTAAAGGAACTATATCATTTATAAGCATTTTAGGATTAATGGCTCATTATGTAACATGATGTTATAATGGACATATTTATTTCCTAGAATATGAAATCACAATTGCCTGCACATGCGCGATCTCCTCCATGATCATAAAACTCAATACCATATAAATGATACTCAGTGTGAAAAACTCCATGCATAGTCTTTTAATCCTAATGCCCACAAGTAGATTTGAGTTTATTTACTCTAGCTGTGGCATAAATATTTTAGGTGTTTCAAGGTTTAAAGGAAAACTCACATTTAAACAGCTTGTCACCGTTTAAGTCTAAAGAAAATGGTGAGTATATTCATAAATGCTTTCCAATACTTATCTTGTACCAACTTAGGCTTTAAAAAGCACTTCACATTCTTGGGAAAACTTATGAAGTAATCGGAGACCAAAATAAAAAGAAACCTTTCTCAAATATATATATATTTTTTTTTTTAAATGTTCTTTATGATTTAATGATAAAAGCTCTGACCCTTTAACCCCTAGAGCAGTAGTCCCCAACCTTTTTTTAACCAAGGACCAGTTTCATGCAAGACAATTTTTCAACAGACTGGCGTGCGTAGGGGTAGGGGGGCTGGAGTTGTTCAGGGTTTAGGGTCAGTCCACATGTTGCATAAATACTGCGGATTTTCTGCAACTGAATTCATTGTGGAAATTCGCAGCCAGGCATTGTGGGCAAAAAACTGCACCATAATTTGGTGCGGTTTTTCGCACGGAATTCCCTGTGGCCACCGGGGTGGATATGAGATACCACGACCCGGTACCAAATGATCCACCTATCGGTATTGGTCCGTGGCCCAGTGGTTGGGGATCATGCATTCCGAGAGCCAGAACTTTTACAATTTTCTGCCAACTTAGCTATATGATGGCTTTTTTTGTGGGATGAATTGCATTTTTTAATGACACCAATTTGGTGCACATATAAAGAATTTAAAAACTTGAATAATTTTTTTGTGGGGTGTAGAAAAAAAAAAGCAATTACGTAATAGTTTTTGGGGTTTCCTTTTTACAGTGTTCACCGTATGATATAACTGACATTAACTTTATTCTGCAGGTCAGTAGAATTACGGCTTTTTTTTTTCGAGAGACGACAAAAAAAGAGCAATTCTGCCATTTTTTTCAACTTTTATATGTCGGTGAGCGGGTTCAAGCACCCAACAGCGACCGTTATACCCATCTTTGATTGTTAAACAATTAAAAATTCAACCAACGGCTGTTTTACATGAGTGAATTTGCAAATGTGTGTAATACAGATCATATTGCATCAGTATGTCAGCAGAATTGCATTACTAAACCACAATACTGATGAACTGCCTTCTAGGCAGGAAATTGAATTGCATAAAACAGCCCCCTTGAAATAAAAATACTTTTGATGTACTGCATATGACACTGATGCAATCCACATTTTGTACACTTTCAATAGCCTTCAATAGAATTTTTTTGTCTGCAAAACAGATGAGAGTATGCCGTGTTTGCTGCATTTTATATGCCCATGTGAATAGCCCTAAAGATTATCATTATCTCCATATTATCGTCCGTAATCTTTTGTGAAAGCTGCCCAAGATACTGGTCACTTTCCATTTGTGGATTAGAATTTTTCTTTCTATTTCTTATTTTCTGATGTCAGGCTTTGTGAAATAACGTTACTAAACAATTAATTATGCCATCGGTGACATCGTGAAGAATTGATTTGTAGAATACAAATAGTATCTTCTGTAAAATTGACAATTACTGCACATCCGTAATAATGTGAACATAATAATGTGAACATAATATTGTTTTGCACTACTGCATATGTTATTCTCTAAAAATAATGGCACATAATGATATATGTTAAAACTATTTTGAATGGAAACATACTGCTATAACCAAAGAATAAATGTAACGTAACCTAATGACAGCATAAAAAGCACTTTAATGTATTTGTACTACATCTCACAAAATGTACTATTCCAGTATAAGAAAGTATAATAAGTATAAATGATTAGGAGATGTACAAAGACCATATGGCGGCCTATATTTAAATAATATTGTTTAAAAGGGTTATTCACAAACTCATAAATTATCACCTATCCACAGAATAGGTGATAATTTTCAGATTGCTGGGGGCACCATCGTGATCCCACAAAATTTGATGCCCTCAATTGGGCCCCCACACAGTATAATGTTTCCGTAGTGTGGGCGCAATGATATCATTGCAATGTGCCTAGTTGCACCAAGTCACTAACGGCAGGAGTCAAAAAGTGAATGGTGGAGCAGGGAGATAGCTTCCAGCTTCACCATTGATTACAACTGTATCTTAGTTAGGAGTTAGGAGCTAATATTTTTTTGTTCTAGGAAATTATCTTAGTCATTTTTAAAGCCATTTACTGTAGCTACTGTGACCAGCTCCTGCGGTAGACTATTCCATAGATTCACAGTTCTCACAGTAAAGAAGGCTTGTCACCTCTGCAGAATGAACCTTTTTTCTCCAGACGGACGGAGTGCCCCCTTGCCTTTTGAGTGGGCTTTACATGGAACAGGATTTCACCATATTTTTTGTATATGCCATTCATACATTTAAATAAGTTAACCATGTCCCCCCTTAATAGTCTCTTTTCAAGGCTAAATAGGTTTAATTCTTTTAATCTTTCCTCATAACTTAGATTCTCCATGCCCCTTATTAGCTTCGTTGCTCTTCTTTGTATTTTTTCTAACTCCAGGGCATCCTTTCTATGAACTGTTGCCCAGAACTGAACTGCATATTCTAGATGAGGCCTCACTAATGCTTTGTAAAGTGGTAATATTACATCCCTGTCACGGGAGTCCATGCCTCTTTTAATACACGACAATATCTTGCTGGCCTTTGAAGCAGCTGATTGACGTTGCATGCTGTTATTTAGTTTATTATCTACAAGTACACCCACATCCTTCTCAACAAGTGACTGTCCCAGTGTAGCTTCTCCTTGGGCATATGATGCATGCAGATTTACATTTATCTACATTAAACTTAATTTGCCAAGTGGATGCCCAAACACTTAGTGTGTTTAAATCAGCTTGCCATTTATGAACATCTTCCATAGACTGAACAATACTACATAGCTTGGTGTCATCTGCAAAAATAGAAATAGTGCTATTAATCCCATCCTCTATATCATTAATAAATAAGTTGAATAATAGTGGTCCCAGCACTCAACCCTGGGGTACACCACTTATAACCGGAGACCATTCAGAGTAGGAATCATTGACCACAACTCTCTGGATACGGTCCTTGAGCCAATTCTAATTACAAACTATAGTTTCTAAACCTATAGTCCTTAATTTACCCATTAGACGTCTATGAGGGACAGTGTCTAATGCCTTTGCAAAGTCCAATAACACTATATCCACAGCCGCCCATCTGTCTAGGATTCTGCTCACCTTTTCATAAAAACAAATCAGGTTGGTTAGACAACTTCTGTCTTTAGTAAAACCGTGCTGGCTGTCACTTGTAATACTATTTTTTGTCACATAATCCTGTATATAGTCCCTCAATAGCCCCACAAACATTTTCCACACGATGGATGTTTAGCTTACTCGTCTATAATTACCCAGGGAAGACCTAGAGCCCTTTTTGAAAATAGGCACCACATTTGCCATGCCCCAGTCCCTTGGCACTATACCAGTCACTAGATAAAGTCTAAATATTATGAAGAGGGGGTCAGAAATAACTTAAGTAAGCTCTTTAAGAACTCTAGGGTTTAACCCATCTGGTCCCGGGGCCTTGTGTACATTTATTTTATTTAACTTAGCTTGGACCATATCTACATTCAGCCAATTTATTATATCAACTGATATATTAACAGCACTGGCACCAGCTACATCAGCTGCTCTTTCTTCTGTTGTATATACAGAGCTAAAGAATCCATTTAGTATCGCTGCCTTCTCTTGATCCCCTGTGACCAACTTCCCATTACCACTATTTAGGGGTCCTACATGTTCAGACCTTGGCTTTTTTGCATTTATATACTTGAAGGATTGTTGGGGATTTGTTTTACTATCATTGGCCACCTGCCTTTCATTTTGTATTTTTGCTGATTTCATTACCTTTTTACAGATTTTATTAAGCTCTTTATAATTTACAAAGGCTACAGCTGTACCCTCAGACTTGTATTTTTCAAATGCCCTTTTTTTTTATTATCATATATTGTACTTTTTACAGAAGGTGTAAGCCATGTGGGGTTTAATTTTAGTCGTTTATACTTGTTACCTATAGGAATAAATTTTGCACTATAATTACCCAAAGTAGAATTTAAAATCTCCCATTTATCATTTGTACCATTATTTGACATTAGTTCTTCCCAGTCTATATCCTGAATTGCAGCCCTCATCCTGGGGAAATTGGCTTTCTTAAAATTAAGTTTTTGCCCTCCCAGCCTGTGTTTGTCTTTTACAGTATAGGTAAAATGTAACTATATTGTGATCACTTTTACCAAGGTTTTCATTGCGCCGCTTCCATGCTTGAAAGGTGCTGATTAACGGGGTAAGTCATTCTGCCCCACCAATCAGCATCATTGGACGACGCTCGTTCAGCTCCAGCAGACCTGCCACAGCATGGGAGCGGGATCATGTGAGTATGTAAAGGTTTTTTTTCTCATAAAACGGTGAGTGGCATTATCTATAGTGGGGGCTCTATCTACAGGGGGGTCATCTATGTGTGGGCCACTATATACAGGGGGGTCTATATGTGGGGATGTGGGGCACTAGCTACAGGGGCAGTCTGTATGTGGAGATGTGGGGCACAATCTACAGGGGGGGTCTATATGTGTGGATGTGGCCACTATATACAGGGGGGTCTATATATGGGCCACTATCTACAGGGAGGGGGGTCTATATGTGTGGTTGTGGGGCACTAGGAGCAGGGGCGGTCTGAGTGTGGGGATGTGGGGCACAATCTACAGGGGGGTCTATATATGGGGATGTGGGCTGCTATATACAGGGCGGTCTATATGTGGGGCACTATCTACAGGGGGTTTATATGTGGGGCACTATATGTGAGACACTATACAGGGATGGGCTATATGTAGAGCACTATCTATAGGGGAGCTATTTTTAGGGTACTTTCTATAGGGCGGGCTATGTGTGGGACACTATATACAGGGTTGAGTTACCTGTGGGCCACTAGCAACAGGGTGGCTATATGTAGGGCACAGTCTACAGGGGTGGGCTATATGTGGGACACTATATACAGGGGGCTATATGTGGGACACTATATACAGGGGGAGCTATATATGATACACTATCTACAGAGGTGGGCTATACGTGGAGCACTATCTATAGGGGAAGCTATATGTAGAGCAGCACAACAGCTCAGTGGTTAGGACTATTGCCTTGCAGCTCTGGAGTCCATATGTGGGCACTATCTACAGAGGGTTGTATGTGGGATACTATCTACAGGGGCTTCTATGTAGGTCACTATCTATAGAGGCTCTATGGGGGTCACTATCTACAGGGGGCTGTGGGGGCACTATCTACAGGGGGCACGGTGTGTGTGTGTGTGTGTGTGTGCGTGCGTGTGTGTGACAGTGTATGGTACTATTATAATCAGGGACACAGTGTATGGCGCTATTATAGTTAGAGGTGCAGTATATAGCGCTTTATTATATTTAGAGGTGTTGAGAATTTTAACTTTGTTTATAGGTGCAGAAATGTTTTTAAAGTGAGAAGCTGAAGACATCTGAGCGGAAAACTTCAGAAATGGGTCATGGCCGGTAGAAATCCATCATAGATGTCTGGACCGGAGGGAGAAGAAAAGAACTAGAATCTGAGAAGTCACAGGTGAGTCACTTAATGTAGATGTTTATTCTGCCTCTAATCAGTATTGTAGTCACTGTATGATCTGCAGCGAGATGATGGTGGTATGATTTTTTGTGTGAAACAGCATCTCCCAGCATATTCTTATCATTGTTCGGGCCATGCTAGGAGCTGTAGTTTTATGCTGTACAAACCTATACGGAAGGGGTTGCACTGAATTGAGCTGTATTTGTTCTGGTGTTGTATATATGTACTGATCTTGGTTCTGATGCTGTATGGAAGTACTGAGCTTTGTTCTGAAGCTGTATATATGTATGAGATTCGTTTTGGTGCTGTGTATATATGTAATGAATTTTGTTCTGGTGCTGTAAAGGATCTGCCAGACACAACTTCTGTGTCGACGCCCATAGGTAATCAGTCTGCACCTGCTTCTATGTCTGTGAGACTGACTCCATCTTCCACCACCCAGGATGGCAGGCTTAGGAGTGGGAAAGCCTATCACAGCCTGGCCAGACGGAGCTAGCTTCCGCCCTCTGTCTATTTATACCTGCCTTTCCTGTTCCTCGTTTGCTTGTGATTCTTATCTGTTTGTTTCCTGGCCCTGCTGCAGCTTCTTGAACTACTGATCCTCTGCTTGTGATTGACCTTGGCTTTTCTGACCACTCTTCTGCTCTGCGTTTTTGTACCTCGCTCATCTCCTGGTTTTACTCGGCTCGTTCACCTCGCTTGTTGCTCACGGTGTTCCCGTGGGCAACTTCCCCATTTCCCTGGCTTCTTTGTACCCTTGTCTGTTTGTCTGTCGTGCACCTATTGAGTGTAGGGAACGTCGCCCAGTTGTACCCCGTCGCCTAGGGCGGGTCGTTGCAAGTAGGCAGGGACTGAGTGGCGGGTAGATTAGGGCTCACTTGTCTGTTTCCCTACCCTGATATTACATAATCACAAGCCCATATACCTAATCTACCCTGGTCCCTGACACTACTATGGACACCCTTGAGACCCTGGCTCAGCAAATGCAGGGTCTCTCCCTACAGGTCCAGGCCCTGGCTCAGAGGGACAACCAGCCTGATGCTACCCTGGTAGTGCCCCTCACCTCACCTCTTGAACCCCACCTCAAGTTGCCAGACCGGTTCTCAGGGGACCGGAAGACTTTTATCTCCTTTCGGGAGAGTTGTAGGCTCTATTTTCACTTAAAGCCCCACTCCTCTGGTTCTGAGAGCCAGCGGGTGTGTATAATTATGTCCCGGCTCCAGGACGGGCCCCAAGAATGGGCCTTCTCCTTGGCTCCTGACGCCCCTGAACTTTCCTCCGTTGATCTTTTCTTTTCTGCTCTCGGGCTCATTTATGACGAGACTGACAAGACTGCCGTTGCCGAGAGTCAGCTGGTGACCTTACGTCAGGGTAAGAGACCTGTTGAGGAGTATTGTTCTGACTTTAGGAAGTGGTGCGTAGCTTCTCGGTGGAATGACCCTGCCTTAAGGTGCCAGTTTAGATTGGGTCTGTCGAACGCCCTGAAAGACCTGCTAGTTAGCTATCCCTCTTCTGACTCCCTAAATCAGGTTATGGCTTTAGCGGTACGACTTGACCGACGTCTCAGGGAATGACGACGTGTTTGTGTTTTCTCTTCTGACTCCCCCATGATGCCTCCCGAGGTTCCGTTGCTTCGTTCTTCCACGGAAGACTCGGAGGTACCTTTGCAACTCGGGGCCTCCGTGTCCCCCCAACAGTGTAGAGAGTTCCGCAGGAAGAATGGTCTCTGCTTCTACTGTGGGGATGACAAGCATCAAGTGAACAACTGTCCTAGGCGTAAGAATAAGCAGCCGGAAGAACTTCCACGCCTAAGTGACCATCGGGGAGGTCACTTGGGCGCACAGGTATTTCCCGTAAATATGAAACGTAATAAAATCTTGCTTCCCTTTCAGGTCTCTTTTGGTGGTAGGTCTGCTACCGGCAGTGCCTTCATGGATTCAAGGTCTTCTGCTAATATTATGTCTGTGGAATTTGCTATGTCTCTAGCTATGCCATTGATTGATTTGCCTAAACCTGTCCCGGTAGTGGGTATCGACTCCACTCCTCTTGCTAATGGTTATTTTACACAGCATACCCCTGTTTTTGAACTCCTTGTGGGCTCCATGCATTTGGAGCAGTGCTCTGTACTGGTGATGCAGGGATTATCGTCCGATTTGGTTTTAGGCCTTCCCTGGTTGCAGTTGCATAATCCCACTTTTGACTGGAATACTGGGGATTTTACCAAATGGGGTAATGAATGCATGACGTCATGTTTTCCTGTTAATTCTATTTCTCTCCCTGAGGAGGTGAACACTCTACCTGAGTTTGTTCAGGACTTCACTGATGTTTTCTCTAAAGAGGCCTCCGAAGTGTTACCACCTCATAGAGAATATGATTGCGCAATTGAATTGGTACCAGGAGCTAAGCTCCCTAAGGGTAGGATATTTAATCTCTCTTGTCCCGAACGTGATGCCATGAGAGAGTATATCCAGGAATGCCTGGCCAAGGGTTACATTCGCCCCTCTACTTCTCCGGTAGGTGCTGGCTTCTTCTTCGTAGGGAAGAAGGATGGTGGTCTTAGGCCATGCATTGACTACCGAAACTTGAATAAGGTCACTGTAAGGAACCAGTATCCCCTTCCTTTGATTCCTGATCTCTTCAATCAGGTTCAGGGGGCCCAATGGTTCTCTAAGTTTGATCTACGGGGGTCTTATAACCTTATCCGCATCAAAGAGGGGGATGAGTGGAAGACTGCGTTTAACACGCCCGAAGGTCATTTCGAATGCCTCGTCATGCCCTTTGGGTTGTGTAATTCTCCGCGGTCTTCCAGAATTTCATAAATGAGGTTTTAAGAGACTACCTGGGGGTATTTCTTGTAGTGTACCTTGATGACATACTTGTGTTTTCCAAGAACTGGTCCTCCCACATTGAGAATGTCAGGAAGGTGCTCCAGGCCCTTCGGGAAAACAAACTGTTTGCTAAGACCGAAAAATGTGTGTTTGGGGTGCAGGAGATACAGTTTTTGGGTCAAATCCTCACTCCTCATGAATTCCGCATGGACCCCGCCAAGGTCCAGGCTGTGGCGGAATGGGTCCAACCTGTCTCCCTGAAGGCGTTACAGTGCTTCCTGGGGTTCGCTAATTATTACAGGAGATTTATTGCTAACTTCTCGGTCATCGCTAAGCCTCTTACGGATCTCACTCGCAAAGGTGCTGATCTCCTCCACTGGCACCCTGAGGCTGTCCAGGCTTTTGAGGTCCTTAAGAAGTGCTTCATCTTGGCCCCAGTGCTGGTTCAGCCCAACCAAATGGAGCCATTTATCATGGAAGTTGACGCGTCCGAGGTGAGAGTGGGGGTTGTCTTGTCCCAGGGTAACAGGTCCCTCACCCATCTCCGCCCCTGTGCCTACTTCTCCAGGAAGTTTTTACCCACTGAGAGTAAATATGATATTGGCAACCGCAAACTCTTAGCACTAAATGGGCATTTGAAGAGTGGCGCCACTTCCTGGAGGGGGCTAGGCACCAGGTTACGGTCATTACCGACCACAAGAATCTGGTTTTCCTAGAATCTGCCCGGAGGCTAAACCCGAGACAAGCTCGATGGGCGTTATTTTTTTACCAGATTCAACTTTTTGGTCACCTATAGGGCTGGGTCTAAAAATATTAAGGCTGATGCACTGTCGCGTAGCTTCATGGTCAGCCCTCCTTCGGAGGAAGATCCTGCTTGTGTTTTGCCTCCAGGTATAATCATTTACTCTATTGATTCTGATTTAGTCTCCGAAATTGCGGCTGATCAAGGTTCGGCTCCCGGGAACCTTCCTGAGAACAAGCTGTTTGTTCCCCTGCAATTCTGGCTAAGGGTACTTAGGGAAAATCATGACTCTGTACTATCTGGCCATCCAGGCATCCTGGGTACCAAGCACCTCATTGCCAGAAACTATTGGTGGCCTGGGTTGCTCAAAGACGTTAAGGCCTACGTCGCCGCTTGTGAAGTTTGTGCTAGGTCCAAGACTCCCAGGTCCCGACCAGCGGGCTTACTATGTTCTTTGCCCGTTCCCCAGAGACCTTGGACCCATATCTCCATGGATTTCATCACCGATTTGCCTCCATCTCAAGGCAAGTCGGTGGTGTGGGTTGTAGTAGACCGCTTCAGTAAGATGTGCCACTTTGTGCCCCTCAAGAAACAACCCAATGCTAAGACGTTAGCTACCTTGTTTGGCAAACACATCCTGCGCCTCCATGGGGTCCCTGTCAATATTATTTCTGACAGAGGGGTACAATTTGTTTCATTGTTTTGGAGAGCCTTCTGTAAAAAGTTGGAGATTGATCTGTCCTTCTCCTCTGCCTTCCATCCTGAAACTAATGGCCAAACTGAGAGGACTAATCAGTCTCTAGAACAATATTTAAGGTGTTTTATCTCTGACTGTCAATATGATTGGGTCTCATTCATTCCCCTCGCCGAATTTTCCCTTAATAACCGGGTCAGTAACTCGTCAGGGGTCTCCCCCTTTTTCTGTAATTTTGGGTTTAATCCACGGTTCTCCTCCGTTTCACCTGGTAGTTCCAACAATCCCGAGGTAGATGTCGTTCATCGGGAACTGTGCACAGTCTGGGCCCAGGTTCAGAAGAACCTAGAGGAGTCCCAGAGCATACAAAAAACTCAGGCAGATAGAAGACGTTCTGCTAACCCCTTGTTTGTGGTCGGGGATCTGGTGTGGCTATCGTCAAAGAATTTGCGCCTTAAAGTCCTTTCCAAGAAGTTTGCTCCCCGGTTTATAGGGCCATACAAGGTCATTGAAGTCCTTAACCCTTTCAACTTCCGACTGGAGTTGCCCCCGTCTTTTCGAGTACACGACGTGTTTCATGCCTCCCTCCTTAAACGCTGCTCCCCGTCCTTGGCTCCCTCGAGACAACCTTCGGTCCCTGTTCTCACCCCTGAGGGGGTAGAATTCGAGGTGGCCAAGATTGTGGACAGCAGGATGGTCCAAGGCTCCCTCTAGTACCTGGTCCATTGGAGGGGATACGGGCCTGAGGAGAGTACTTGGGTACCTGCCCGGGATGTTCACGCTGGGGTATTGCTCAGGAGGTTCCATCTTCGTTTCCCCAATAAACCAGGTCCACCTAGAAAGGGTCCGGTGGCCCCTCATAAAAGGGGGGGTACTGTAAAGGATCTGCCAGACACAACTTCTGTGTCGACGCCCATAGGTAATCAGCCTGCACCTGCTTCTATGTCTGTGAGACTGACTCCATCTTCCACCACTCAGGATGGCAGGCTTGGGAGTGGGAGAGCCTATCACATCCTGGCCAGACGGAGCTAGCTTCTGCCCTCTGTCTATTTATACCTGCCTTTCCTGTTCCTCCTTTGCTTGTGATTCTTCTCTGTTTGTTTCTTGGCCCTGCTGCTGCTTCTTGAACTACTGATCCTCTGCTTGTGATTGACCTTGGCTTTTCTGACCACTCTTCTGCTCTGCGTTTTTGTACCTCGCTCATCTCCTGGTTTTACTCGGCTCGTTCACCTCGCTTGCTGCTCACGGTGTTCCCGTGGGCAACTTCCCCATTTCCCTGGCTTCTTTGTACCCTTGTCTGTTTGTCTGTCGTGCACCTATTGAGTGTAGGGACCGTCGCCCAGTTGTACCCCGTCGCCTAGGGCGGGTCGTTGCAAGTAGGCAGGGACTGAGTGGCGGGTAGATTAGGGCTCACTTGTCTGTTTCCCTACCCTGACATTACAGGTGCTGTATATATGTACTGAGCTTGGTTGTAGTGCTGTATTTATGTACTGAGGTTGGTTCTGGTGCTGTATTTATGTACTGAGGTTTGTTCTGGTGCTGTATTTATGTACTGAGCTTGGTTGTGGTACTGTATATATGTCAGAGCTTGGTTCTAGCGATGTATTTATGTACTGAGGTTAGTTCTGGTGCTGTATATATGTATGGGCTTGGTTCTAGTGCTGTATTTATGTACTGAGCTTGGTTGTGGTACTGTATGTATGTCAGAGCTTTGTTCTGGATCTGTAATTATATAGAATATATTTATAATAACAAAATTGCAGGGCAGATGGAATTGTTCTCAATTCATTGTATATTTGATGGGAATCTGTCAGGTAGTTTTTACCCCTTGAACCGCCACCATGCGGTGGTACATGACCTGACAATATTTCCAAACATTCCCTTGTATGTTTTTTTCAAATGTAGCAAAATCCTTAAAATCCACCTTTAAAACAGTGCACTCTATATGCTAATTACTCATTAGAGGGTCATGGGGCGGTGCCGCTATCCTGAAGAGTCACATAGTCCTGCCTCCAAACCCACCTTTCCATGTATGAGTGACATCTCCCTGACTGATATAACTTTCTCGGATGCGCCATTGCCTTGTGACACTATACACAAGGGGGGCTGTGTGGCACTATACGCAATAGGGGGGCTGTGTGGCACTATACACAAGGGGGAGCTGTGTGGCACTATACACATGGGGAACTGTATGGCACTATTTACAAGGGGGAGGGCTGTGGATCTATCTACAGGGGGCTCAGTGTGGCGCAATCTACAAGGGTCTGTGTGTGGCGCTTTCGACTAAGGGGGGTTGTGCTGCACTTTCTACTAAGGGGGGGCTGTGTGGCACTGTAAACAAGGGAGGGGGGCTTTGTGGCACTATATATAGTGGGAGCTGTATAGCGCTATATGGAGTGGGGGCTTTATGGCGATATCTACAGGGGGCTGTATGGCACTATCTACAAGGTGGAGGTGGGAGCACTATCTACAAATGGGGTGTGACACTGTCTATAGGTGGGCTGTATAGCACATTCTACAGGCGGCCTTATTTATAAGGCGGGCTGCTAGTGGCACCCGGGGGGGGGGGGCCTGGTCAAGAGTTTGCTATGGGCCCTAGTCTTTCCTAGTTACGCCCCTACATGATGCCAATTAATATCCCTGTAATTAAAATCTCCCTTTATCACTTCAGTACCCCCCTGTGCTGCCACTCCATCTGTTTATATAGCTGATCTTCGATCTCCTCAGTTATATTGGGGGGTCTAAAGATTACACCAAAAGTATTTTTCTCAGTGTTTACCTCCGTTTGTAATTCCACCCACAAGGTTTCAACCTCCTCACAATCTTCACCCACAATTGTCTTTTTCACACTCACCTTCATATCACTTCTCACATATTGACATACACCACCACCTTTCCAATTTGTCCTGTCTTTCCGAAACAGTGTAAAACCCTGTAGATATACAGCCCAGTCGTGTGAAGAGTCTAGCCATGTTTCAGCAACACCAACTAGATCTATATTTTCTTCCAGTATCAAGGACTCAAGGACTCAAGCTCCCCCTATTTGCTTGCTAGACTTCTGGCATTTGTGACCATAGACTTTAACTTGCCTTTAACTTTTCCACTTTCAGTATCAGAAATGTGATTATTTGACATTATTTGGGCATTTTTGTTTTTATTGCAATTTTGTATTATCCTGTTGTCTATTCCTCTCCCCACAGTCTATTTCTCCCCCCCCCCCACTGACCCTTCTCTAACCCAACAATCCCTTTATTTTCTACATTGACCTCCCTCCTCAGCCATAGTTTAAATACTCCACAACCCCAGCTAGAATTTTCTCCCCCAGCACAGCGGACCCCATTCCATTTAGGTGCAAATCATCTGCAGAATATAGTTTGTACCCAAAAAGAAAAGTCAGCCCAGTGCTCTAGGAACCCAACTATTCATAAGGCTCCTCCACCTACCATTTATTCTGTCGTTGGTACCTACATGGACCACGACAGCTGGATCATCACCAGCCACTCCAAGTAATTTATCCACCCATTCCACCACATGCTGAACCCTGGCACCAGCAAACCATTCGGTTGAGGCGGTCTTGGAGACAAATTATTCTATTGTTCTTCCTGATTATAGAATCCCCTACAACTAGGGCTGCCATTTCTGAGACCGACACCCTCGCATCATCACCCAACTTGGCAATTTTGCTTGAAATATCAGAAACAGGATTGGCCTTCCTTTTCTTGGAACCCTTTCTACTGCCCCTAACTACATTAACCCAGCTACTTGCCTGATCCTGCTGACCCATGTCTTCACCCTCCAGTTCTACCCTACTAACTGCTTGCTCATTGAGCAGCATGCTCCGCTCAAGATTGTCTATAACCCTCAGTGTTGCATTTTGCTCCTCCAGATCTCTAATGCGAGCTTCAAGGTGAACAACATGCTCACATTTGCCACAGAGGTATTCACACTGGAACTCCGGCTCCAGTCGTACATACATATGGGTCTGTGTCCTGAGGGCTGCATATCAGGTGGTCTGAAAATGAATAAAGGAATGAAGATTGCAGCATGAAACTTTTTTTTTAACTCCAGGTAACTAGGTATTCATGTAGTACTCTGCTGCTGTTGTCTCGGTGTTTCCACCATCTACTAACCCAACCTTAACCTCATATCTTCATCTCAGTGTGTGGTAATACCATAATTGCTGGGCAGCACTCCCGCTGTCTTGGGGTTATGTTGGAGCCAGATATTTTCTTTACGCCTTATATTATATCACTTCCACACTTATATCACCTAAACCTCAAAGCATTTCCAGAAAGTGCCTTTTTCTTACTATGGAAACAGTCAAAACTCGTATTGTCACCCTGATTCACTTGCGTCTTGACTACTGTAACTCATTTTTAATCGGTCTTCCCCTCACTAAATTCTCTTCTCTCCAATCTATCTTGAATGCAGCATCCAGACGAATTTTTCTGACCAACTGCTAAGCAAATGTCTCTACTCTGTGCCAGTCACTGCACTGGTAGTCCATACACTTTAAAAATAAATATAAACTTATTGCTCTCCCACAAAGCTTTACACAGTGCTGCACCTCCTTTTATATCTTCCCTCATCTCTGTCTACCATATTACTCATGCTCTACGTTCTTCCAACAATCTAAGAGTAACATCCTCCATAAATCAAACAGCCCACTGCAAGACTTTTCTCGTGCTGCACCAGTACCCTGGAATGCGCTAACCCAGACAATCAGATTAATTCTCAAAATGTACAGTTTTAAATGTGCCCTGAAAACACATATTTTTAAACAGGCCTTTTCTATGCCCTAAACTGACTCCCTGGTTTGCCCCCCCCCCCCCCGTATTACATTAATCATCAGAACTTGACCCCCTAATTCAGCAGTATCCCCCACACTCCTTGCACCCTAATGCTCTTTATACATGTCATACACGGATACTGGCTTGTGACTGGTTCATGCAGCTTTATATGTACGACCCCATATGTATAAAACATGGCTGGACCATTGTAATAACAAGCACTTTTTACATATTGTGTCATCCCTATTTCCTTATAGGAAAGATCTTGCGAGCAGGGTTCTCCCTCCTCTTGTCTGAATTGTTATTTTTGTCACAATATATTGTCTCATTTTGTCTGCACATATTCACTCTGAATTGTAAAGGGCTGCAGAATATGCTGGTGCTATATAAATAAGTATTATTTATTATTGTTATTAGATATATGTATCCATCTAATGCACAATTCTTACGGTGTAATTCTGTTTATTGCCCCTAAATCAAAGTAATGCTTTGATGATTATTTTATGCTCTATTCAACATAAGTAAATTTGTGACAGAATCCACGTGGCAAAAAAATATCGAGTTTATTAACACAGCCCCAAAAAAACACATGCAATGTTACGACTCTTGCAGGTCTCTTGAATGAGTCGAAACATTGCATGGTTTTTTTGGGGACTATGCTAATAAACCCTTGAATTTTTTGCCACTTGGATGCTGTCGCAAACTTACTTATAATGGATATGATGGTCTGAAATTTGAGTTTTTGTATATTGCGGAATTTTTTGCATCCTTTGTATATTCCCAAGCAAGTGCTGAAACCACTATTTTATCCTCTATATCTTCATATATCGGCCGATAGACAGGTATTACTACAACAGCCATGGTACCATCCCCATATATACTCACCTACAAGAAATCTCTATTTGCATAAATTTCTCCTTGCCTGGCACCCGTAGCTACGGCTTAGCATTCTGTCTGCAAGAGTGGTCCACTTCCCTAGCCCCCAATCCTTCGGGCAGTGAAATGGCTCAGTAATTATTTCTGTACAATGGTAATTTCCTTTAGTTTTACCCCCCTCTCTACCTCCATACTTCCACGGCAATAAAACCAGCTGTGTACTTTGTTCTACTATGACATTATGTGCTGCAGCCTTCTCTTTATTCTAATATATTTATGTATCTTTAGTGTATAATTTATTTTATGTAATTGTTTAATGTTCATGTATTTAAAACATTCATGCATCATTGTATCCTAACGGCACCTGCGATAAAGTTTTCTCTTCTGTGTGACTCAACAACGTTTTGTCCATGCCATGTTTATTTTTTTTGGTGTTTTTTTTTTTAAAGCTTGCTGTATGCCCTGTTGTACGATTTAATCTCATGAAGACGTCTGTCCGGTGTTACCATTAATATTTTAGATTCTACATGTATCTTGTCTTTGATGATCAGTAGTGCTATTGAGCTTACATTTTTTCCAATATTATCCAGTATCATGACTTTGACAGTTGTAATTTTTATCTCTTCTGTAATAAATGCTGTGGTCCAGTTGATTCAAAGAATCTTCCTGTAAGAGCATTGATTAAATGTAAGGAGAACATTGATAAGAAAAAAACAATTTTTTTAAGTTCATTCCTGAAGTCACAGTTCTACAAAACACAACTGTGAGGTCTCCATAAGGGCTACTAGGACTTCAGATTTGATGTTAAACTCCCTCATTAATTATTGTCTTTTGAGAAAAGAAATAATTGACTGCCTAAAGAAGCAGAATTACAAAATTTCTAATGTTTCTTTAATAACAGCGAAAATTGCGGGTTTTGTTACCTTAATTTTTACAATGTTAACGTTTATCTGTGCAGGATTATCATAGTCATCTACATGCTGTAGATAGCTTTTAAAGCAAAAGAAAATAATTCTATGCATGATTTCTTTTATTTCACAGTGTAAATATATAATTTTTTCCACTAATACAAACCCCTACATCAACACAAACCGCTATATCAACACAAAATACTACACCAACACACAGCTCTACATCAACAAAAACAGCCATATCAACACACACCACTGTATCAACACAAACCGCTACATCAACACAAACTACTACATTACCACAAACCACTAAATCAGTACAAACCTCTACATCAACACAAACTACTACATTAACACAAACCACTACATCAGTACAAACCTCTACATCAACACAAACTACTAAATCAACACAAACTACTATATTAACACAAACCACTACATCAGAACAAACCTCTACATCAATAGAAACAAATACATCAACAAAAACTACAACATTAACACAAACCACTACATCAGTACAAACCTCTACATCAACACAAAATGCAACATCAACTCAAACTATTACATCAACAAAAACTACAACATTAACATAAACCACTACATCAGTACAAACGTCTACATCAACACAAACTGCTACATCAACACAAACTACTGCATCAGCACAAACTACAACAATAACATAAACCACTACATCAGTACAACCCTCTACATCAACACAAACTGCTACTTCAACACAAACTACTGCATCAACACAAACTACAACATTAACACAAACCACTACATCAGGACAAACCTCTACATAAACACAAACTGCGACATCAATACAAGCTACTGCATGAACACTGCACTACATCAACACAAACCGCTACATCAGCACAAACTACTACATCAACACTACATCAACAAAAACAGCTACATCAACATAAACCGATACATCAACGCATAACACTGCATCAACACATACCACTGCATCAACACAAAGCATTACAGCAACACAAACTTCTACAGCAACACACACCACTACATCAACACAAACCACTGCATCAACACAAACCACTACATCAACACACTACTACATCAACACACACCACTACATCAGTACAAACATCTATATCAACACAAACTACTACATCAACGAACACCACTATATACACACACATTACTATAACACAAACCGCTACATCAGCACAAACCAATACATCAACACAAACTACTACTACATCAGCACAAACCCCTACATCAACACAAAATGCTACTACATCAGCACAAACCGCTACATCAGCACAAATCACTACATCAACACAAACTACTACATAAAGAAACACCACTACATCAACACACATTACTACAACACAAACCGCTACATCAACACAAACTACTACATCAACACAAACCCTGGTGCAAAGAATTGTCCACTGTTTTTTTTCCTTTGAATTAGTTATCGGACTTGCACAAATTTTTTTATTAATGTGCTGTCCCTGGGTTCTATAAGATATGACACATTTAAACAAAGAGGGAACATTCGGGCTTTCTGCTTGAATGAAGTAAAAGAAAACATAAGACATAAGCTTGGATTACATTTGTCATACAAAAATGAAAGTAAATAAAATTTACTTGGTGTAATTTTATTCTTCGCTTTGTACACTCAGCTTCATTTGCAGATAGAATATTTAACCATAAGTGAATATAAAGGACAAAGACTAAAATAAATGGGATTATGGACGACACACAAGAAATAATTAATCTTTTAAAAAATATCAGAAGTCAGAATGCAAAGCAATTTTTTTTTTTTCTGAAGCATTTTGACAGCAGCGAACAAATATGAAAAGCAATTGAATGAGATTTTTCTGTGCTGCGGCTCATATCTCCATGTACAAATTAAGAAAGATAATTGCATAAATAGTGTATAAACCCTGTAACAAGTGATGGTTAATTGCTTTTCCGAGTTCTTGTCACAATTGGAGACAAATAGAAATGTTTTTCCTTGGTGATCCGATATAGTTAAAATACTGTAGTTCATTGCAATGCGGTGTGATCACATCTGCCAGACAGAAAACAACAGGAATTTTATGTTTGATAACAAACCAGAGTGAGTTTGAATGAGCTAAGGTAACAAGAACACAAATGACAGGCGAAATATCATTTGTTAAAGGTATTTTATGCAGAATACTTGTCCAGGAATATAAATGAGGGTCTGCTTTTGTTCCCTCCCGAAACAGTGCCATTCTTGTTCATGGGCTGTATTTTGTATTGCTACTCAGAACCATTTAATTGAATGGGTTGCAGCCTATGTACAAGAGTGGCACTATTTCTAAAACAAAAGCAGATCCATCTTTGTAATCTAGGACAAGCTCTTTAAGGAAGTTACAGACTATTTTTACTTTCCAATTAAAATAGAATTGATCTGGAAACCAATGGTATAGAAACCTCACTGATCCTCTTGTCAAAACAGGTCCAACCTTTGTTTTAATGGTGTGGAATATGCACCACCCACTCAAGCCCTGCACTAGGCATAACACAAAGAGCAGCAAAGTGGTATGCATATGCCTGTGCCATGCATTTTCCCCCTAGACCCTGTACTAGGTATAACATAGTTCATATGTTTTGTCTGGAGTGTTCATTTAATGCTTAAAGAGAAACTCCTACAGACACATGGAATCAATCCCACCACCAACTAAGCTAGTCCATATTATAATATGGCTTTTTTATTTTTCCTCAAGCCAACATCATCCAGCTTCTGGCCGCTATCTTGATTGTAGAAATCACGTTATGGTACCTACATGTCCCGTGGCCAGATCACATTTTCAAAAGCTATACATCAGGGGTCTCAAGCACTGTGGCCCGCGGGACACAGAGCTGCTAGTATTGCCCCTGACATCTCTGTCCATATATGGACAGTGATGTCAGGAGCAGAGCTGGAATCCCAGGCAGAGTGCTAGAAGCGGCTCTGCTCCGGGACTCCAGCTCTGGGCAAGCCCCTGACATCACTGTGGCAGCATCTGCGGAGGGCACTGTGGCAGCATGTGCGGAGGGCACTGTGGCAGCATGTGCGGAGGGCACTGTGGCAGCATCTGCGGAGGGCACTGTGGCAGCATCTGCGGAGGGCACTGTGGCAGCATCTGCGGAGGGCATTGGGGCAGCATCCACGGAGGACAATGCGGCAGCATCCGCGGAAGACACTGTGGCATTATCCAAAGAGGGCACTTTGGCATTATCCACAGATGGCACTGTGGCAGCATCTACAGAGGGCACTGTGGCACTATCTAAAAAGGGACTGCCCAATCTTGACATATGTGTCTGCCAAACGATGCCAACTGAGCCGCCGGACTGCATTT
The DNA here is from genome assembly GCF_050947455.1 of Rhinoderma darwinii. Taxonomy (NCBI): domain Eukaryota; kingdom Metazoa; phylum Chordata; class Amphibia; order Anura; family Rhinodermatidae; genus Rhinoderma; species Rhinoderma darwinii. Next base: position 106,056,091 of record NC_134689.1, read on the forward strand.
AGCGACACTTAAACTGGATAATTGGATTGTTGAAAAAAGCACGTGGAGAAATATCTCAAATTACTATAGTAATATAGTGTTTATAGTAGTTCAAATAAGTAATTTATTAACAATAATTTTGTATTGTATCAAATTTGAAAGTAATGCGACCCGGCAACTTCCCATTTTTTCTATATGCGGCCCACTTACCCTGCCGAGTTTGAGACCCCTGCTATACATCATTCCAAATTGTGAGCAAGATGCTGGAGAGCAACATATGCAGATGTAAGGCACATGAAAAGTCACAGGAGCTGCTTGTGGGCAAGCTCTATCTCACTGCAGGAAGGGGCAAAGATGACTGGCTGTCAATAGACTTAAGGCCCTTTTACACTGGGCAATTATCGGGCAAACGAGCGTTCACAGATTATCGCCCTGTGTAAACAGGACAATGATCAGCCGATAGATGAGAAAACTCTCGTTCATCGGCTGATTGCATCATTTTAAATGCCCAAACTATTATCGTTGTTGGCAGCACATCTCCCTGTATGCTGTCTCGTTGATAGGCACTCGTTTACACAGTCCACGTTGGGGCTGTACATCATCTACAGGAAATAGTGTACTGTGAGAAGCAGCCTAAAAGAGATACAGTGACAACAGTAGAATACACAGGGCTTAGAAGAGTTGGAGTTGTCACCCAGTGCATTTCTGGATTGTTGCTATTCAACTGCCAAAGCACATTTTATGCTGTGATAGATCAGAGTAAAAATGTATATAGATCTTTATTATGGCCAATTAAAATTGAAGACATTTCAGAACGCAGTAGTGCATTTTTGATGGGCATTTCCTTTTGATTTTACTATTATGCTGCTATCTAAGAAACATAAAAAATACATAAGTTCTAAAAACTTATTTTGTCCTCTTGTTTGAATATGGTTATGGAGGTTTTTACACTATTGTGTAAAGCTATCCACATGCTTAAGATAGCTATCGGCCAACAGTTTTTTACTAGTTTTTTTTAATAGTGAGAGTGAAATAAGCCACTGCCAGACCCCTCTGGCAGTGTCTTATCTCCTGCAGAAAATCCAACATATGTGACCCGGCTTTTCTCCGACATTTACCATCGTGGAAGTCCGCAATACACATTAGATAGTTAGCCAATCCCATTAAAACTGCCAGATTCAGCTAACATTTATCTAATGTGCATCATCGCCTTTAGGCCGGATTTACACGAGCGTGTGCGTTTTGCGCGCGCAAAAAACGTGGCGTTTTGCGCGCGCAAAAGGCACTTAACAGCTCCATCTGTCATCACCATATGATGCGCGGCTGCGTAAGTTTCGTGCAGCCGCCATCATTATGACACTCTGTATGTTTGTAAACAGAAAAGCACGTGGTGCTTTTCTGTTTACATTCATAGTTTTACTGCTGTTGCGCGAATTACGCGCGTCCCACGGAAATGCTTCCGTGTGGTGCGCGTGATTTTCACACACCCATTTACTTCAATGGGAGCGTGATGCGCAAAAAACGCACAAATATAGGACATGTGGTAAGTTTTACGCAGCGGACTCACACTGCGCAAAAATCACTGACTGTCTGCACGGCCCCATAGACTAGCATAGGTCCGTGCGACGCGCGTGAAAATCACGGGCGTTGCACGGATGTATATCACGTTCGTGTAAATAAGCCCTTAAGGTGTTCTTACATTATTAAAAGAATGTCGGGTGAACCATCTAATATTGGCGTGAAACATCTCACTTGTATGTGTATAAGATGTCCCCAGACATCTGCCGAATTGGCATGTTGGATTGTCTGACAATTTTTTTTCTGGCAGAAGCTTATTTCCCTCTCCCCATTGAGTACACATGCACGCTCGGCTGAGCATGCATGTGTATGGGTGGGTCGACACAAACATCTGTTAGCCGAAAGAGCGTTCAGCCGACAGTTATCTATGGTGAATTTCCACCTTTAGTCCCTGAAGCTAGTTATGTTTGTTCTTTAAGCTAATTGATTTCATTATTTGGATATCTGGTTAGCAGATTTATCTACAGCTATATCTGTAGTGCACCTATTTGTTTATCTTTGATAAGGACTTAGCTGAAGAGGGGGTTTCACACTGGGCAATTGTTGGGCAGACAAGCATTCATAGAACGCTCTTGCCGATAATTGCCCTGTGTAAACAGGGCAGCGATCAGCAGATGATCGAGCAAATGCTCGTTCATCTGCTGATCGTATAGTTTTAGAAAAGTTAAATATTATCGTTGTCGGCAGCACATCTCCCTGTGTAAACAGGGAGACTGTGCTGCCGACATGATAATAATGTATGGGGACGAGAGATTGGAGTAACGACCGCTCATCCCCATACATAGCTCCTTGTGACAGGAGCAGACGATCCCTGATCAATGAGCTGTCTCGTTGATCGGCACTCACTGCACTGGCCAAAATCGGCCGGTGTAATAGGGCCTAAAGTGTCAGAGAGCTATAGAGATAAACAATCGATTCCAACATAGCTCAGACAGACATTAATTTTTAACGCACACATTTTTAGAGATCCCCCAAATTTATTAAGATGCGTGTGCCTCTTAAAAAATTTGCCGCATCTTACTCCAGTGCACTTTAGATTGACTGATGTATGAAACGCCAGTCCTAATAAATTTCCCCCAATATGTCAAAGTAGGAGCAACAAATGTAAATTTTGAGTAGAAAAATTGCTGTTGACACCCCTCCCTCACGGAAAGTAACTATATGTTATAATATTTTAAAGTAATACTAATCTTTCTTGTCTAACTTGATATTTTCCAGGCTGAAAACATTGCATTTCCCTTTAACAATGTATATTCTATTAGAAAGGGACAGTTCAGATTTCTATTCAATGATGATTTTGCTCTCTCTTAAGGTTGCAGTGCATTGCTGTCAGCAGCTTCATGAAGAGGTATACAGTCCATGATATATGACCTTTCATACATCTTTATATTGGTAGTAAGTTGTTTTCCTATTCTCCATGTGCTGTCATATGAGAGTTGTGTGTTTCTGGATCTACGAACGTGATATAAAGACAATAGGGCTTGCACATTTAAAGCCATAGCGACATGAAGTCCAGGAACCGTGCCTCTTGAGTCTCGTTCTTCTGGATTATAAAGGTATATTTTATCGCACCCTTTGCGTAGACAAGCTTTAGAGCCATGTGAAATTTGTGCTTCAGAGAAATCATGTTCGTCTTGTTACCCTGTCTGAGTCCCACACCATGGTAATTAATTATAAGACAAATGTTGGCAAGGAGAAAAATCTAGTCAGGTATACAACTCAGGCAGGGACTGTAGGACAAAGTCATTAATCTCTGATATGTTTTCATGCCTCCAGAATGAATTATGTATTTGTGTAATACATTCTCCCCTGTAGAAAATAATAGGAAAAAAGAAACTTAACAGGTGCATCCAAAGCTGATGAATGGAGCCCTTGGAATCTATTTGATAGTACTGCCATAATTGGTCTTCTCTGGGACTATATGACAGATATAATTGGAAAAGTAGAATTTTCAGGGTGTTAGGGAACTTGTGGAAGCAGCGTGGCAAAATAGTTAGCCTTTCCGTCAGGATACTATATAGAAGATAGATTGACAGATGATAGATAGATAGATAGATAGATAGATAGATAGATAGACAGACAGATAGATAGATGGATTAGTTTCTTAGTTATGTACGGTATGTGAATAAAAAATTTGAGTTACGGTATGCTCTTTATTTGAGTTAAAAAAAATTCCCAAGGGAAAAAAAGCATAGCTGTGAAATATGATTTTCACTGGCATCTACACTATGCCACTGTAACGACGGGGGTAGGGAAACGAACAAGTGAGCCCTAATCTACCCGCCACTCTGTCCCTGCCTACTTGCAACGACCCGCCCTAGGCGACGGGGTACAACTGGGCGGCGGTCCCTACGCTCAGTAAGTGCACGAGACAAACATACAAGGGAATACAAAGCAAAGGGAAAGGGGCAGTTGCCCACGGAAACACCGTGAGCAACAGAGTGGTGAACGAGCCAAGTAAAACCAGGAGAGCACGAGGTACCAAACACAGAGCAGAAGAGTAGTCAGTAAGCCAGGGTCAGTATGGAGCAGGATCAAATAGTTAGGAGCTGTAGCTGGGCCAGGAAACCACACGGAAAGAATCACAAGCAAGGGAGAAACAGTAAAGGCAGGTATAAATAGACAGAGGGCGGGAGCTAGCTCCATCTGGCCAGGCTGCGATAGGCTCTCCCACTCCTAAGCCTGCCATCCTGAGTGGTGGAAGAAAGAGTCAGTCTCAGAGACGTAGATTCAGGTGTAGACTGATTACCTATGGGAGTTAACCCCGAAGCTGTGCCTGGCAGATCCTTTACAGTGCCCCCCCTTTTATGAGGGGCCACCGGACCCGTTCTAAGTGGACCTGGTTTACTGGGGAAACGAAGGTGGAACTTCCTGACCAATACCCCAGCGTGAACATCCTGGGCGGGTACCCAAGTCCTCTCCTCAGGCCCGTATCCTCTCCAATGGACCAGGTACTGGAGGGAGCCTTGGACCATCTTGCTGTCCACAATCTTGGCCACCTCGAATTCCACCCCCTCAGGGGTGAGAACGGGAACAGGAGGTTTCCTCGAGGGAGCCAAGGACGGGAAGCAGCATTTATGGAGGGAGGCATGAAACACGTCGTGTATACGAAAAGATGGGGGTAACTCCAGCCGGAAGGAGACAGGATTGAGGACTTTAATGACCTTATACGGCCCAATAAACCGGGGAGCAAACTTCTTGGACGGGACCTTAAGACGCAAGTTCCTAGACGATAACCACACCAGATCCCCGACCATAAACAAGGGGTTAGCAGAACGTTTTCTATCAGCCTGAGTTTTTTGTACGCTCTGAGACGCCTCTAGGTTTTTCTGAACCTGGGCCCAGACTGTGCACAGTTCCCGATGAACGACCTCTACCTCGGGATTGTTGGAACTACCAGGTGAAACGGAGGAGAACCGTGGATTAAACCCAAAATTACAGAAAAAGGGGGAGACCCCTGATGAGTTACTGACCCGGTTATTAAGGGAAAATTCAGCGAGGGGAATGAATGAGACCCAATCATATTGACAGTCAGAGATAAAACACCTTAAATATTGTTCTAGAGATTGATTAGTCCTCTCAGTTTGGCCATTGGTTTCAGGATGGAAGGCAGAGGAGAAGGACAGATCAATCTCCAACTTCTTACAGAAGGCTCTCCAAAACAAAGAAACAAATTGTACCCCTCTGTTCGAAACAATATTGACAGGGACCCCATGGAGACGCAGGATGTGTTTGACAAACAAGGTAGCTAACGTCTTGGCGTTGGGTAGTTTCTTGAGTAGCACAAAGTGGCACATCTTACTGAAGCGGTCTACTACCACCCACACCACCGACTTGCCTTGGGATGGAGGCAAATCGGTGGTAAAATCCATGGAGATATGTGTCCAAGGTCTCTGGGGAATGGGCAACGAACGTAGTAAGCCCGCTGGTCGGGACCTGGGAGTCTTGGACCTAGCACAAACCTCACAAGCGGCGACGTAGGCCTTAACGTCTTTAGGCAACCCAGGCCACCAATACTTTCTGGCAATGAGGTGTTTGGTACCCAGGATGCCTGGATGACCAGATAGTGCGGAGTCATGATTCTCCCTAAGTACCCTTAGCCGGTATTGCAGGGGAACAAACAGCTTGTCCTCAGGAAGGTTCCCGGGAGCTGAACCTTGATCAGCCGCAATTTCAGAGACTAAATCAGAATCAATAGAAGAAATGATTATACCGGGAGGCAAAATACAAGCAGGATCTTCCTCCGAAGGAGGACTGGCCATGAAGCTACGCGACAGTGCATCGGCCTTAATATTTTTCGACCCAGCCCTATAGGTAACCAAAAAGTTGAATCTGGTAAAAAATAGCGCCCATCGAGCTGGTCTCGGGTTTAGCCTCCGGGCAGATTCTAGGAAAACCAGATTCTTGTGGTCGGTAAGGACCGTTACCTGGTGCCTAGCCCCCTCCAGGAAGTGGCGCCACTCTTCAAATGCCCACTTAATGGCTAAGAGTTTGCGGTTGCCATTATCATAGTTACTCTCAGTGGGCGAAAACTTCCTGGAGAAGTAGGCACAGGGGCGGAGATGGGTGAGGGACCTGGTACCCTGGGACAAGACAGCCCCCACTCCCACCTCGGATGCGTCAACTTCCACGATAAATGGCTCCATTTGGTTGGGCTGAACCAGCACTGGGGCCGAGATAAAGCACTTCTTAAGGACCTCAAAAGCCTGGACAGCCTCAGGAGACCAGTGGAGGAGATCAGCACCTTTGCGAGTGAGGTCCGTAAGAGGCTTAGCGATGACCGAGAAGTTAGCAATAAATCTCCTGTAATAATTAGCGAACCCCAAAAAACACTGTAACGCCTTCAGGGAGGCAGGTTGGACCCATTCCGCCACAGCCTGAACCTTGACGGGGTCCATGCGGAATTCATGAGGAGTGAGGATTTGACCCAAAAATTGTATCTCCTGTACCCCAAACACACATTTTTCAGTTTTTGCAAACAGTTTGTTTTCCCGAAGGACCTGGAGCACCTTCCTGACATGCTCAATGTGGGAGGGCCAGTCCTTGGAAAACACCAGTATGTCATCAAGGTACACTACAAGAAATATCCCCAGGTAATCTCTCAAAATCTCATTTATGAAATTCTGGAAGACTGCCGGAGCATTACACAACCCAAAGGGCATGACGAGGTATTCGAAATGACCTTCGGGCGTGTTAAACGCAATCTTCCACTCATCCCCCTCTTTGATGCGGATAAGGTTATACGCCCCCCGTAGATCAAACTTAGAGAACCATTGGGCCCCCTGAACCTGATTAAAGAGATCAGGAATCAAAGGAAGGGGATACTGGTTCCTTACAGTGACCTTATTCAGGTTACGGTAGTCAATGCATGGCCTAAGACCACCATCCTTCTTCCCTACGAAGAAGAAGCCAGCACCTACCGGAGAAGTAGAGGGGCGAATGTAACCCTTGGCCAGGCATTCCTGGATATACTCTCTCATGGCTTCACGTTCGGGACAAGAAAGATTAAATATCCTACCCTTAGGAAGCTTAGCTCCTGGTACCAATTCGATAGCGCAATCGTATTCTCTATGAGGAGGTAACACTTCGGAGGCCTCCTTAGATAAAACATCAGCGAAGTCCCGAACAAACTCAGGTAGCGTGTTCACCTCCTCAGGGGGAGAAATAGAATTAACAGAAAAACATGACGTCAAACATTCATTACCCCATTTGGTAAGCTCCCCAGTATTCCAGTCAAACGTGGGATTATGCAACTGCAACCAGGGAAGGCCTAAAACCAAATCGGACGATAATCCCTGCATCAACAGTACAGAGCACTGCTCCAAATGCATGGAGCCAACAAGGAGTTCAAAAACAGGTGTATGCTGTGTAAAATAACCATTAGCAAGAGGAGTGGAGTCCATACCCACTACTGGGACAGGTTTAGGCAAATCAATCAAAGGCATAGCAAGAGACATAGCAAATTCCACAGACATGATATTAGCAGAGGACCCTGAATCCACGAAGGCACTGCCGGCAGCAGACCTACCACCAATAGAGACCTGAAAGGGAAGCAAGATCTTATTACGTTTCATATTTACGGGAAATACCTGTGCGCCCAAGTGACCTCCCCGATGATCACTTAGGAGCGGAAGTTCTCCGGCTGCATTCTTACGCTTAGGACAGTTGTTCACTTGATGCTTGTCATCCACACAGTAGAAGCAGAGACCATTCTTCCTGCGGAAATCTCTACGTTGTTAGGGGGACACGAAGGCCCCGAGTTGGATAGGTACCTCTGAGTCTTCCGGGGAAGAACGAAGCAACAGAACCTCGGGAGGCATAATGGGGGAGTCGGAGGAGAAAACACATAAACGTTCGCATTGTCGTTCCCTGAGACATCGGTCAAGTCGTACCGCTAAAGCCATAACCTGGTCTAGGGAGTCAGAAGAGGGATAGCTAACTAGCAGGTCTTTCAGGTCATTCGACAGACCCAACCTAAACTGGCACCTTAAGGCAGGGTCATTCCACCGAGAAGCTATGCACCACTTCCTAAAGTCAGAACAATACTCCTCAACAGGTCTCTTACCCTGACGTAAGGTCACCAGCTGACTCTCGGCAAAGGCAGTCTTGTCAGTCTCGTCATAAATGAGTCCGAGAGCAGAAAAGAAAAGATCAACGGAGGAAAGTTCAGGGGCGTCAGGAGCCAAGGAGAAGGCCCATTCTTGGGGCCCGTCCTGGAGCTGGGACATAATTATACCCACTCGCTGGCTCTCAGAACCTGAGGAGTGGGGCTTTAAGCGAAAGTAAAGCCTACAACTCTCCCGAAAGGAGAGAAAAGCCCTCCGGTCCCCTGAGAACCGGTCAGGCAACTTGAGGTGGGGTTCAGGAGGTGAGGTGAGGGGAACTACCAAGGTAGCATCAGGCTGGTTGACCCTCTGAGCCAGGGCCTGGACCTGTAGGGAGAGACCCTGCATTTGCTGAGCCAGGGTCTCAAGGGGGTCCATAGTGGTGTCAGGGACCAGGGTAGACTAGGTATGGGCTTGTGATTATGTAACGACGGGGGTAGGGAAACGAACAAGTGAGCCCTAATCTACCCGACACTCTGTCCCTGCCTACTTGCAACGACCCGCCCTAGGCGACGGGGTACAACTGGGCGGCGGTCCCTACGCTCAGTAAGTGCACGAGACAAACATACAAGGGAATACAAAGCAAAGGGAAAGGGGCAGTTGCCCACGGAAACACCGTGAGCAACAGAGTGGTGAACGAGTCAAGTAAAACCAGGAGAGCACGAGGTACCAAACGCAGAGCAGAAGAGTAGTCAGTAAGCTAGGGTCAGTATGGAGCAGGATCAAATAGTTAGGAGCTGTAGCTGGGCCAGGAAACCACACGGAAAGAATCACAAGCAAGGGAGAAACAGGAAAGGCAGGTATAAATAGACAGAGGGCGGGAGCTAGCTCCGTCTGACCAGGCTGCGATAGGCTCTCCCACTCCTAGGCCTGCCATCCTGAGTGGTGGAAGAAGGAGTCAGTCTCAGAGACGTAGATTCAGGTGTAGACTGATTACCTATGGGAGTTAACCCCGCAGCTGTGCCTGGCAGATCCTTTACAGCCAGAGCCTAAATATATCATCCTGAAAGGCAATTAAATGAATTGTTTTATCCGATCTTTGTAGAGGACCATAGTTTGTATATTTTGGGTTCCCTGGATAATGTGAGGAAGCAACCAGCTGATACATGGATCTGGATCCTCTATATCAGGGGTCTCAAGCATGCGGCCCCTGGGGCTGTCATCTGCGGCCCGCGGGACACAGAGCCGCTAGTACATGCTCTACTCCGAGACTCTGGAATTCCCTGACATCGCTGTCCACATATGAACAGCGATGTCTGGGGCTTCCCCAGAGCCGGAGTCCCCTGCAGAGCGCTAGTATAGGCTCTGCTCCGGGACTCTGTGGAATTCCCTGACATCGGTGTCCATATATGGACAGTTTTGTCAGGGTCATCCCCAGAGCGGAGTGCCGGGCAGAGCGCTAGCATATACTCTAGCATATACTCTGCTCCGGCACTCTGTGGAATTCCCTGACATCGCTGTCCATATATGGACAGTGTGTCAGGGTCTTCACCAGAGCGGAGTCCCGGGCAGAGCGCTAGTATCGGCTCTGCTCCGGGACTCTGTGGAATTCCCTGACATCGGTGTTCATGTTTGGACACACAATGTCTGGGGCTTCCCCAGAGCTGGAGTCCCAGGCAGAGCGCTAGTATAGTCTCTGCTCTGGGACTCTGGGGAAGCCTCTGACATTGCTGTCCATACATCGACATTGATGTCAGGGGCTTCCCCAGAGCAGGAGTCCCAGTGATGTCAGGAGCAAAGCTGGAGTCCCAGGAAGAGCCCACTAGCGCTCTGCCTGGGACTCCAGCTCTGGGGTTGCCCCTGACATCTCTGTCCATATATGGACAGTGATGTCAGGAGCAGAGCTGGAATCCCAGGCAGAGTGCTAGAAGCGGCTCTGCTCCGGGACTCCAGCTCTGGGCAAGCCCCTGACATCAACGGCAGCACTGTGGCAGCACTGTGGCAGCATCTGCGGAGGGCACTGTGGCAGTATTTACAGAGGGCACTGTGGCAGCATCTACAGAGTGCACCGTGGCAGCATCTACAGAGGGCACTGTGGCAGCATCTACAGAGGGCACTGTGTCAGCATCTACAGAGGGAACTGTGGCAGCATCTACAGAGGACACTGTGGCAGCATCTACAGAGGACACTGTGGCAGCATCTACAGAGGACACTGTGGCAGCATCTACAGAGGACACTGTGGCAGAATGAACAGATGACACTGTGGCATTATCTAGGGGTGTGTTTCATTATCTACAGAAGGCATTGTGGCATTATCTACAGAGGGCACTGTGGCAGCATCTACAGAGGACTCTGCGGCAGCATCTACAGAGGGCACTGCGGCAGCATCCACAGAGGGCACTGCGGCAGCATCCACAGAGGGCACTGCGGCAGCATCCACAGAGGGCACTGCGGCAGCATCCACAGAGGGCACTGTGGCACTATCTAAAAAGGGGCTGCCCAATCTTGACATGTGTATCTGGCAAACGCTGCCAACTGAGCCGCCAGACTGCATTTAGCGACACTTAAACTGGAAAACTGGATTGTTGAAATAAGCATGTGGAGAAATATCTAAAATTTTAAACCTAGCGGTATTATTATAAGTAATGTAGTAGTATTATTATTATTATTATTATTATTATTATTATTATTATTATTATAGTAATATAGTGTTAAAGTAGATCAAATAACTAATTGATTAACAATAATTTTGTATTGTATCAAATTTGAAAGTAACCAACTTCCCATTTTTTCTATATGTGGCCCACATACCCGGCCGAGTTTGAGATCCCTGCTCTATATCAATATTTGTAATCATAGGCATTTCTGAAGCAAGATGTTTGAGTAAATGGGTAAGATTCTTCAGGATTCCAACACCAAGAGATGGCTGTGTCCGGAGCCATATTTGGAGATGGTGCTGGCCTAGGCACTTTTAGTGCTGACGCCCCCAATAACACAGCTTTTCCACCGCAAAAATCGCAACATGTGCTAATTGTTGCAGGTTTTAACTCCCCAATGAATTTAATAGGGAATAACCTGCAACAGAAAACCAGCGATCCCGCGGCACAAATTGACATGCTGAGCATTAAGATCAATTCATGAACGTTTTTTCAGTGTTTTTTTTTATGCAGCGTGTGGATGAGATTTGTTCACATCTCATCCACCTTGCTGCTACTCTATTATGCTGCGGACTTTATGCAATGAAATCAGTTTTTGGAAAATCTGCAGTGTTTACGGTACATGTGGACACACCCTAAAATTAATTCTCAGTGCTACCCATTAACATTTCCTCCCCCGCTCCCCACATGAATACTGGGGCCCAATTCCCCTATTATTGTCCTACTTTTAAAAGTAGGCCAATGAACTGAGGTAACTTGGGACCATGTGATGAAAACTAACCAATGACAGCTTAGGCTGGGTTCACACGACCTATTTTCAGGCGTAAACGAGGCGTATTATGCCTCGATTTACGCCTGAAAATACGGCTCCAATACGTCGGCAAACATCTGCCCATTCATTTGAATGAGTTTGCCGACGTACTGTGCCGACGACCTGTCATTTACGCGTCGTCGTTTGACAGCTGTCAAACGACGACGCGTAAAATGACTGCCTCGTCAAAGAAGTGCAGGACACTTCTTTGGAATGTAATTTGAGCCGTTCTTCATTGAATTCAATGAAGAACAGCTCAAATGTTCGGCCGTCAAAAACGCCTCGCATAATGCGAGGAGGAGCTTTTACGTCTGAAACGACGCAGCTGTTTTCTCCTGAAAACAGTCTGTAATTTCAGACGTAAAAGCCAGCTAGCGTGTGCACATACCCTTAGAGTCACTGTCAATGCTTAGGTTACTGTCACAGACCCAGAAAGGTAGGTATGACAATGGTTTTGCTTTTTTTAGTTATTAGCGTTACTAATGTGGTTTTTTTTTGTGTAGTTTTTTTACAGGTTCGGTTGATGGAATATGTCGGATTCAAGGTCTACTTTGATTACGGCATTTTTATTTTCAATAAAATGGTTAACGAGGGTTGTGTGGGGGGTTTTATTTCAATAAAATATTTTTTCTGTCTTGGTGTTTTTTTTAACTTCATTAATACTGCCTTAGTAATGGGGCTGTTTTATAGACAGCGTCCATTACTAAAGTGGGGCTTAGTATTAGCCGGTGAAGAGGCTAACACTAAACCCCCATTATTACCCCGGTACCCACCGCCACCTGGGGTGCTGGGAAGTGCTGGGTACAATCCAGTACCCGACCATCTGAAGTGACAGATGGGCACTGGGGCGGCCGCAGGCTGGTATTATAAGCCTGGGTATAACGTCTATGGCCACGGCCCGTTACTCTTACTTACCACTCGACGGCCGTGGCCATTTACCTGTGTGTTCTCTGCTGCATCCCCCCCAGTGAGGCACCAGCACTCACTTCCTGGTATTGAGACTGTCTGCCAGAGGGCGGGGGCGCCCTCGCGTGCACGGTCTTAGAGGGCCAGTGTGCGCATAATTGCAGGAAGTCTGCAATCAAGCCCAGAATGTTACTGGACTATAAAAGAGGCTCTGCCCTCTTGTTCTTTGCCTGAGCCTTGTTCGATACCCAAAGTTTGTCGTGCTAATTGTCTCCTAGTGTCTTCCAGTTTCCTAGTGTTCCCTGTTCCTGTATCCTGTTTCCCGTGCTATCCAGATCTAGTACCGTGCTGAGCTGTTGTCATGTTGGGCTGCATTCCATGCCTGTTCTGCTACTCCACGCCTGACATTTACCTGCCACCTGGTCCCAGCCTAGCCTGCCTTGCTACTGTAAGAGTTGCCACAGGTACCCTTTCTGGACTATGGACTCTGTACTATACCTGTTTGGTCAGCTGCCGTACCGCTACGCAGTATGGTCCAGTTGGTCCACACCCCGCATCAAGACAGTACGCTCAGGCCATGGACCCCGCTGGTCAATTCAAGGGCATATTACCTTCCCAAGCCATGCAGGTGGACCTGCAGGATCTCCGAGCAAGACAGGATCAACGTCTTGTGGCAGTGGACTCGATGGCACAGCAGCTAGGGACACCAGCTGCTTCCCTTCCTGCCTCTATGCAAGCTCCTCCGATCGACCCTCCTGCTACATCTCCAGGCAGTTCCGGCTCGGATCCTCGGTTCTCGCTGCCATTACCTTCTCGGTTCTATGGAGACGCAAGTTCGTGCCTGGGGTTTCTGAACCAATGCAATATCCATTTTACCCTGCACTAGCATTTCCTTCGGACGTAACCAAGATCGCCTTCATCGTTTCTTTACTTGCCGGGAAGGCCCTGGCATGGGCAAACCCTATCTGGGAGCGTCAGGGACCCGAGACCCAAGACTTCCAGAGGTTCGTGCAGTTATTCCGGTCTATTTTCAAGGAGCTAGGACGAGTCTCATCGGCAGCTACTGCTATGTTTAACCTTCGCCAAGAGAACATCTCCGTGGGCGAATACACCATCTAGTTCCGGACCCTGACAGGAGAACTATCCTGGAACAATAAGGCCTTGGTGGCATCCTTTTGGCATGGTCTATCGCCTGTGATCAAGGACAAACTTGCTGCTCGAGATCTGCCACCTGCCTTGGATGACCTGATTCTGCTTGCTACTCAGTTGAACATAAGGCTGAGGGAGAGATCTCATGACGATCTTCAGGAGAGACGGCTTCCTAGACTGGCGCCTAACTTCCAGCAACCCCTCTTGCCTCCTTCTACTGCTGTGCCCAAGGTTCCGATGGAAGTGGATCGCTAAAATTGTCCTGTCCAAGGCCGTCAACCCCGTGCTACTGGGTTTGCCTTGGCTCCGTTTGCACGCCCCAGTCCTGGATTGGAACTCTGGAGAGGTTCTCCAGTGGGGCCCTAAGTGTCTCGACCGCTGTCTGGGTCATATCCATCCACCGCAACCTCCTCCGCTTCAGTCATTGGCATGGTTGCCTTCCTGTTTCTCTATGTTCTCTGATGTCTTACATAAGAAGGACGCTTAGACTTTGCCGCCACATCGAGCATATGATTGTCCGATCGACTTGTTTCCTGAGTTGTCCCCTCCTCACGGTAGAGTGTACCCTCTCCTTGCCAGAGACCCAGTCGATGTCTGCTTACATTAAAGAAAATCTGGAGAGGGGCTTCATTCGTAAATCCTTATCCCTGGCCGGAGCTGGGTTTTTCTTTGTCAAGAAGTAAGATGGATCCCTCCGACCCTGCTTTTGACTACCGAGGCCTCAACCAGATCACGGTGAAGAACAGGTACCCAATACCTTTGATTTCAGAACTGTTTGATTGCATACGGGGGGGGAACAATTTTTTCTAAACTGGACCTGCGGGGGGCCTACAATCTGATTCTGATTCGTCAAGGTGACGAGTGGAAGACTGCTTTTAATACTCGTGATGGGCACTATAAATACCTAGTTATGCCCTTCGGCCTGTGTAACACCCACGCAGTGTTTCAAGAATTTGTCAATGCCATTTTTCGTGATCTCCTTTATGTTTGAGTTGTGGTGTATCTCGATGACATTTTGATTTTTTTCCCCAGATCCAGTAACTCATCAGAGTCATGTCCGCCAGGTGTTGCTTCGTTTAAGAGAGAATCATCTTTATGATAAGCTAGGGAAGTGTGTGTTTGAAAAAAAGTCTATTCCCTTCCTGGACTATATCATCTCCGATCAGGGTCTCAAGATGGACCCTGAGAAGGTAAAGGCTGTCCTGGAGTGGCCACGCCCAAAAGGCTTAAGGGCCATACAACGCTTCCTGGGATTCACCAACTTCTACCGGCTGTTCATTCCCAACTTCTCATCTTTGACAGCTCCCATCTCTACCCTCACTAAAAAGAGCATGAATGCCAAAGTATGGACTCCGGAGGTAGAAGCCGCATTTGAATCCTTAAAAAAAGCCTTCACGTCAGCCTCTATTCTTCAACACCCTGATGTATCCCTACAGTTTTCTTTAGAGGTGGATGCTGGTGCACTGTTGTTCCAGAGAGGTTCGAAGGGCAAGACTGTGGTATGTGGCTACTATTCCAAGCTGTTTTGTTCCGCAGAGCGCAACTACTCGATTGAGGATCGGGAGTTACCGACCATCAAGCTGGCCCTGCAGGAGTGGAGACACCTACTGGAAGGTGCAATCCATCCTATCCTGGTCTTAACGGATCACAAGAACCTGACCTACCTACAGAAGGCCCAGCAGTTGAATTCTTGTCAAGTCAGGTGGTCGTTGTTCTTGGTTCCGGTTCGAACTCCACTACTGACCCGCCGACAAGAATGTGAAGGCCGATGCCTTATCGAGGTCATTTGAGACAGAGGACACTGTGGAGTCCCCACAGAATATTATTGATCTTTCCTGCATCTTCTCTGTGAACCCTCTGCAGGTTAGAGACATCCCTCCGGGAAGGACTTTTGTGCGTCTGGCAGGCAGAGGAAGAATCCTTCGCTGGGGTTACAGTTCCAAGCTGGCAGGTCACGCGGGTGCTCGTAAGACCCAGGATCTAATCGCTCGCCAGTTCTCGTGGCCCACGCTGCCCAAAGACGTCATGGACTTTGTCTCCTCATGTACGGTATGCGCAGCAAATAAAGTTGCCCACTCCAGACCAGCTGGTCTGCTCCAACCATTGCCTGTGCCCGTTGCTCCCTGGCAGCATGTTGCAATGGACTTTGTCACTGATCTCCCTCCCTCTACGGGTTGCAGTGTGATCTGGAGGGTGGTGGATCGATTTCCTAAGATGGCTCATTTTGTTCCCTTGACTGGTCTACCTTCTGCTGCACGATTGGCCAAACTCTTCATTCAGCTTGCCCCTGCATATTGTCTTGGACCGAAGGGTCCAGTTCACCTCAAAGTTTTGGAGAACACTCTGCGGTCTCCTCGGTGGAAAGTTGGACTTCTCTTTGGACTATCATCCACAGTCCAATGGGCAAGTCGAGAGGGTTAACCAGAATATGGAGAAGTATCTGCGTCACTTTGTTTCCAGACGGCATGATGACTAGGTGCAGCTGCTCCCATGGGCAGAGTTCTCCTATAATAACCACACCAGTGAGTCCACCACCTCCAGTCCATTCTTCATCTTCTATGGCCAACATCCTCGTATACCTCTTCTTGTCTCTACTATGTCCCAGGTGCCTGCAGCTGACTCTACCTTCAGGCACTTTTTGAAAATATGGCAACAGACCCGATCTTCTATCCTGCTGGCGGTGGACCGCATGCATTGAAAGGCAGATGCAAGAAGACAGGCTCCTCCTCAGTTTCTTCCAGGTACGAAGGTCTGGTTGTCTTCAAAGAATGTCCTGCTGATGGTGCCGTCCTGCAAATTTGCCCCTAGATTCCTCGGACCCTTCAAAATCCTGCTACAGATCAACCTGGTGTCTTACAAGCTGTGGCTGTCCTAAACCGCTACTCCAGGACTCCTGGTTCCTAAGTGGTCCCTGGTGGCTCGTCCAGGACTTTCAAAGTAAGGGAGATTCTGGCCACCAAGAAGGTGGGAGGAAGGAACGTTTTATTTAGTGGATTGGAGGGGGTTCGGTCCAGAATAGAGGTCTTGGGAGCCAGAGGAGAAAATCAATGCCCCAGTACTCGTGAGGAAGTTTGTCTCCCGCTCTGGTCCCAAGAAAGGGGGGCGTAAGAGGGGGGATACTGTAATGTCCATGGCCGCGGCCCATCGTTCTTACTTACCCCTCGACAGCCGTGGTCATGGACCTGTGTGTTCTCTGCTGCGTCGTCCCCCGGCACTCACTTCCTGGTATCATTACTGTTTTCCTGAGGGTGTGCACGCCCGCGCATGCATAGTCTTAAAGGGCCAGTGCGCGCATAATTGCAGGAAGTCTGCAATCAAGCCCAGAATGTTACTGGACTATAAAAGGGGCTCTGCCCTCTTGTTCCTTGCCTGAGTGTTGTTTGTTACCCAAAGTTTGTCGTGCTAATGGTCTCATAATGTCAGTTCCCTGTTCCTGTATCCTGTATCCTGTTTCCCGTGCTATTCAGATCTAGTACTGTGCTGAGCTGTTGTCATGTTGTGCTGCATTCCACGCCTGTTCCGCTACTCCACGCCTGACGTCTACCTGCCCGTCTACCTGCCGCCTGGTCCCAGCCTAGAGGGCCTTGCTGCTCTCCGAGTTTCCACAGGTACCCTTTCTGGACTATAGACTCTGTACTATACCTGTTTGGTCGGCTGCCGTCCTGCTATGTGGTACGGTCCAGTGGGTCCACACCCTGCATCGTGACACTGGGAAAGCCGAAAAACAATGGCCCTTCCCAAGCCCATTGTTTTTGGGCTTTCCCAGCCTGATAATACCAGCCTGCCCCAGTGCCTGACCATAACTTCAGATGGTCGGGTACTGGATCGTACCTGGCTCTTACCAGCACACATGGTGGCAGTGGGTAATAATGGCAGGTAAAAGTTAGCCTCTTCATCAGTTAACACTAAGCCCTGCCTTAGTAATGGACGCTGTCTATCAGACAGCCACCATTACTAAGGCAGTAGTAATAAAGTTAAATTAACCACAGACACACAGGAAAATGTTTTTATTGAAATAAAACCTCCCACACAACCCTCGTTGACCAGACCTGTAATAAACACACAAAAAAATAATAACATTAATAAGTAAAGAAGCAAAACCATTATCATACTTACCTTCCTGGGTCTGTGACAGTAAACTAAGCAGTGATAGTGCTAGGCTGTGATTGGTTCATTTACATCACATGGTCCCAGGTTACCTCAGTTCATTGGCCTAGTGACCAGACCTGTAATAAACACACAAAAAAATAATAACATTAATAAGTAAAGAAGCAAAACCATTATCATACTTACCTTCCTGGGTCTGTGACAGTAAACTAAGCAGTGATAGTGCTAGGCTGTGATTGGTTCATTTACATCACATGGTCCCAGGTTACCTCAGTTCATTGGCCTACTTTTAAAAGTAGGGCAACAAACTTAGATAACCAGCCACCACGTGATGTAAACAAGCCAGTGACAGCTTTGAGCTGTTACTGCTTCGTTTACTGAGCCTTGTAAGTGGCGCAGGATCACCCGAGATGCACCAGAATTTTGGCGCATCTCGGGTGCATGTGCCACTATAAACCTAGTGTGGGGACTCCCATCAGATAGAAAGTCACCGCGCTAGGAGTTACTAGTGTTGGCGGGGCTCAGCAATAAAGTTTCTATTGATGCAGGCCTGGTCTTTTCTGATCAGGCCTGCTCCAGCGGAACGACGGCATCGCGCCGTCTGCGCCACAAGAAAGCGCTGAATGATGAGGAATCGATTCTCGATACCAAAACGAAAATTGCTAACAATAATAATAATACAAATTCCTTCTATTTACTGATGTGAGGCACGTGGTGTGATGAATTTTGAACCTCCATGTGCCTCACATTAAAAGTAATTAAACCCATCGTGTTTCTCAGTCATAATGGACAACATTGGGGTAATGTGTGAAGTACATGATGGGGTTAATTACTATTAATCTGAGGCACATGGAGGTTCAAAATTCATAACTCCTCATGCCACACATTAATAAGTGAAAGAAAGCAGTTTTTACTTTACCTTTTTACCGTGTACACATCATAAATTACGCTGTAAATTTGTTGTGCATGTTATTACGGTCACGACGATACCGAATGTGTGAGACTTTTATTCGAAAGTTTATTGTAAAAAAATCGATGTGTATTTTTTTTAAATGTAACATTACTTTTTTTTACTCTTTTATTTTTAAACTTTAATATACTGCCATATATCTATATGCCAGTACATTAGCCTGTGTACTGATAGTAATTATGCCCTAACTACAGGAAATATGGTCAGACAGCCGTGAGGTCCTTCAATGGACCCTGGATTATCTGCCCATATATGGTTTGTCCCTCAATCGCTTTAAGGGATTCTCTGTGGCACTATCTACAGGAGTGTGTGTGTGCGTGTGTGTGGCACTATCTACAGGGGGGGTGTGTGGCACTATCTACAGGGGTGTGTGGCACTATCTACAGTGTGTGTCACTAGCTACAGGGGGTACGTGTGGGGCTATCTACAGGGGGGGTGTGGCACTATCTACAGGGGGTGTGGCACTATATACAGTGGGGTGTGTGTGGCACTATCTACGGGGGTTGGCATTATCTATAGGGGCTGTGTGGCACTATCTACAGGGGGTGTGTGGCACTTTCTACAGGGGTTGTGTGGCACTAACTACAGGGGGTGTGTGGCGCTATCTACAGGAGGTGTGTGGCGCGATCTACAGGGGGTGGGTAGGTGTGTGTGGCGCTATCTACATGGGGTGTGTGGCACTATCTACAGGGGGGATATGGCACTATCTACAGGGGGGTGTTTCACTATCTACAGGAGGTGTGGCACTATCTACAGGGGGGTGTGTGGCTCTTTCTACATGGGGTGTATGGCACTAGCTACAGTGTGTGTGTGTGTGTGTGTGTGTGTGTGTGTGTGTGTGGGGCTATCTACAGTGGTTGTGTGGCACTATCTACAGGGGGCTGTGAGTGTCACTATCTACAGGGGTGTGTGCCACTATCTACAGGGGGTGGCACTATCTACAGGGGGGCATAGCACTGTCTACAGGGGGGTATGGCACTATCTACAGGGGGAGGCACTATCTTTAGGGGCTGTGTGGGACATTTTCTACAGGCGGTGTGTGTGCCAATTTCTACAGGGGGTGTGTGTGGTGCTATCTACAGGGGTTGTGTGTCACTATATACACGGGGTGTGTGTCACTATCTACAGGGTGCGTATGTATCACTGTCTACAGGAGGGGTGTTGCGCTATCTACAGGGGGTGTGCCGCTATCTACAGGGGGTGTGTGTGGCACTATCTACAGGGGTGGCATTATCTACAGGGGCTGTGTGGCACTATCTACAGTGGGTGGGTGTGACACTATCTTCATTGGTGTGTGTGGCACTATCTACAACGTGGTGTGTGTGTGTGTGGCACTATCTGCAGGGTTGTTTGGCACTATCTATAGAGGGGGTGTGGCACTATCTACATGGGGTGTGTTGGTCGCTATCTACAGGGGGTGTTGGGCTATCAACAGGGGGTGTGTTATCTACAGGGGTGCTGCTATCTACAGCGGGGTCTGTGGCACTATCTACATGGTGTGTGTGCCACTGTCTACAGGGGGTGGCACTATCTATAGGGGCTGTGTAACACTATCTACAGCGACTGCGTGTGGCACTATCTACAGGGGTGTGTGTGGCATTATTTACAGGGGGTGTTGCGCTATCTTCAGGGGGGGGTGTGGCGCTATCTACAGGGGGTGGGTGGTGCTATCTACAGGGGGCTGTGCCACTATCTACAGCGGGGTGTGTGTGCCACTAGCTATAGGGGGGTTTGGCACTATCTACAGTGGGGTGTGTGGCACTATCTAGAGGGGTGGCACTATCTAAAGTGGTTGTGTGGCACTATCTACAGTGGGTTTGTGTGGCACTATCTACTGGGGTGTGTGGCACTATCTACAGGGTGAAGTGTGTTGCACTATCTACAGCGAGGTGTGTGGCACTATTTACACGTGGTGTGTGGCATTATGTACAGGGGGTTGTGTGGCACTATGTTTAGGGGTGTTTGGCACTATCTACATGGGGGTGTTTGTGGTTCTATCTACAGGGGTGTGTGGCACGATCTACAGGGGGTGGCACTATCTACAAGGGGTGTGTGGCACTATCTACAGCGGGGTGTGTGGCGCTATCTACAGTGGGGTGTGTTTGCCGCCATCTACATGGGGTGTGTGGCAATATCTACAAGGGCTATGTGTGGCACAATGCACTATCCACAGGGGCTGTGTGTGGCAATATCTACAGGGGGTGGGGCACTATCTACAGGGGGTGGCACTATCTACAGGGGGTGTGGCACTATCTACATGGGGTGTTTGTGGCACTATCTACAGAGGTGTGTGGCACTATCTACATGGGGGTTGAGGCACTATCTACAAGGGCTATGTGTGACACAATGCACTATCCACAGGGGACTGTGTGTGGCACTATCTACAGGGGGTGGGGCACTATCTACAGGGGGAGTGGCACTATCTACAGGAGGGCGTGGCACTCTCTACAGGTGGTGTGTGGCACTATCTACCGGTCGTGACACTATCTATAGGGGCTGTGTGGATCTAACTACAGGGGGTGTGTGTGTGTGTGTTTGTGTGTGTGTGTGTGAGAAACTATCTACAAGGCGTGTGTGGCGCTATCTACATGGGGTGGCACTGTCTACAGGGGGCTGTATGTGGCACTATCTACAGGGATGTGTGGCACTATCTACAGGGGGGTTGGCACTTTCTACATGGGGCTGTGTGGCACTATCTACAAGGCGTGCGTGTGGCGCTATCTACAGGGGGTGTGGCACTGTCTACAGGGGGCTGTATGTGGCACTATCTACAGGGAAGTGTGGCACTATCTACAGGGCGGGTGTGGCACTGTCTACAGGGGGCATGGCACTATCTACAGGGGGGTTGTACTAGCTATAGGGGCTGTGTGGGTCATTTTCTGCAGGGGTTGTGTGTGGTGCTATTTACAGGGGTGTGTGTGGTACTATCTACAGGGGGTGTGTGGCTCTAACTAGAGGGTGTGTGTGTGTGTGTGTGTGTGTGTGTGTGTGTGTGTGTGTGTGTGTGTGTGTGTGTGTGTGTGTGTGTGAAACTATCTACAGGGGGGGGTGGCACTATCTACAGGGGGTGTGGCACTATCTACAGGGGGGTTGGCACTTTCTACATGGGGCTGTGTGGCACTATCTACAAGGCGTGTGTGGCGCTATCTACAGGGGATGGCACTGTCTACAGGGGGCTGTATGTGGCACTATCTACAGGGATGTGTGGCACTATTTACAGGGGCGTAGGCACTTTCTACATGGGGCTGTGTGGCACTATCTACAAGGCGTGCATGTGGCGCTATCTACAGGGGGTTTGGCACTGTCTACAGGGGGCTGTATGTGGCACTATCTACAGGGGTGAGCGTGCCACTATCTACAGGGGGTGTGTGTGGCAGTATCTGCAGGGAAGTGTGGCACTATCTACAGGGGGTGTGTGGTACTTCTGCAGGGGGTGTGTGGCACTATCTACAGGGGGCTGTGTATTGCACTATCTACAGGGGGCTGTGTCTGTCACTATCTACAGTGGTGTGTGGCACTATCTACAGGTGTGGCACTGTCTACAGGGGGTGGCAGTGTCTAGACGGGGCTGTGTATTGCACTATCTACAGGGGGCTGTGTCTGTCACTATCTACATTTATATAGTTACATCATTAGTACGGCTGAAAAAAGACACATGTCCATCAAGTTCAACTAAGGAATGGGAAAAGGAAAGGTAAAAATGTCTACACATAGAAGCTAAAAAATTTTATTCTAGGAAATTATCTAAGCCTTACTTAAAGCCATCTATTGTCCCTGCTGTGACCAGCTCTTGCGGTAGACTATTCCATAGATTCACAGTTCTCACAGTAAAGAAGGCTTGTCACCTCTGCAGGTTAAACATTTTTTTCTCCAGATGGAGGGAGTGCCCCCTTGTTTTTTGAGTGGTGTGTGGCACTATCTACAGGGGGGGGGTGGCACCATCTACGGGGAGGTATGGCACTGTCAACAGGGGGCGTGTGGCACTATCTACAGGGGTGGCACTCTCTATAGGGGCTTTGTGGTACATTTTCTACAGGGGGTCTATGTGGCACTATCTACAGGGGGTATGCTTCAACCATTCTACAGGGGGGGTGTCGCACTGTCTACAGTGGGTGTTGAGCACTATCTACAGGGGTGTGTGGCACTATCTACAGGGGGTTGTGTGGCACTATCTACAGTGGGCTGTCTGGCACTATCTACAGGGTGGTGTGTGACACTTTCTACAGGGGGTGGCACTATCTACACGGGGGGGTGCTATCTACAGGGTGGTGTGTGTGCCGCTATCTACAGCAGGGTGTTTGTGCCGCTATCTACAGTGGGTGTGTGGGGCGTTATCTACATATATGGCCAGTGACGTCAGAGTCTACCTCTAGGAGAGGAATCTCCGGCCAGAGCGTCGGCAACTCTCTAGCTGGGGATTTCGCTCCTGGAGGGGTGAATGGCAGAGCAGGAAGCTCTGCCATAGCATTCAATTGTACTTGCGTCCTGAGGACGCAGATACAATTGAATGTGGCAGTTGCTGGGACACATCCGGGACAGTAATTAACTGGGACTATCTCTGTAGATTCGGGACAGTCCTGGCAAATTCGGGACAGTCCTGGCAAATTCGGGACTGTTTGCAACTATGCCTCAGGTATAAGCTCTCTCCCCCTACTCAGGTATAATCTTCTCCCAGGTATTCTCTATCCTTCCTCTACCACTCCCCATGTATCATGTCTGCCCTCCCTTCAGATATAATCTTTTCCCCTAATTATTATACCCCTGCTGTAATGCCTCCTCGTGTCATCCCCCCTCCATTATTTTCCCCATCCCACTCTAGCATAATTTTTATCCCCACACAATACCATCTCCCTGCCCCTATTATCTAACTCTACCCCCCCATAGAAAGCAAAAATCATACCCACGTCTGTATTAGTTGCTGCAGCATAGGATTGTATCACTAGCAGCAGCTCTAGGGCGACTCTTATCTCCTGTACTGTGTAACCAGAGGGAGAAGACAAGTTTATTGTCACATTTTACACAGCACAGGAGATAAGAGCCTTAGAGCTGCTGTTAGTAATACAATCGAAGGCTTCATTCACATATCCGTTCGGGCTCTAGTCTGACGTTCCGTCAGAGGTTTCCATTAGAATAGAGCCCTGACTGACATAGTTGACCGGACTGTTCACCATTGAGTTCAATGGTGACGGATCCGGTGCCATTGGTTTCCGTTTGTCTCAGCTGTGCAAGGGTTCCGTCGTTTTGACGGAATCAATAGCGTTGTCGACTACGCTATTGATTATGTCAAAATTACGGAACCCTTGTACAACTGAGACAAATGGAAACTATTGGCACCGGATCCATCACCATTGAAATCAATAGTGATGGAAACGGAAACCTTAGGTTTCCGTTTATGTCAGTCAGGGATCTATTCTGACGGAAACCTCAGACGAAACGTCACAATATAGTCCAAACGGATATGTGAACGAACCCTTATGCTGCAGTGTTAAGAGCAACTAATACAAAGGTGGGTAAGATATTTGCTTTCTATGGGGACAGGAGGAGATTATTTGGGGAGACTACGGGCAGCAGCAGCAGCATCCGGACACAAACATCACTCAGTACTCACTGTGTCAGAAGACTGCTGCTGCTTGATGTTTCCTCTGAGGCTGAGCTCAAAACTCCCGCTGCCGTAATGTCTCCACTCCTTGTCTCATCCCAACATTCTGTCACGCCGTTGTGGAGGAGGATCCGCAGGCACATCTCACTCTCCAGCGGACCCTTCTGGTTTTACTTTGGAGCAAAGAACGGGCCCTGGCTTCATGATGGGACTTTTTCCTTTCACCAAAATGAGTATATGAATTCCAGAGACAGAGCGGGCCCCTTTTTATTTACATTTTTGGCCGGGCCTCTGACTGCAGTACCACCAGTACTGCCCTGATGGTGGCCTGCTAGTGACACTCTTGATATGTGTTCACATGATTAGTATTTCTAAAACACATCAGATTCTGCACATTTCAGCTTGTGCTGTGTATCTAGGGGCAGGGGCAGTAGTCTCTTTATCTTTAGGGGGCCAGGCTTACACTGGAAGGTAACACATCTGTTAGGCTGGGTTCACACGACCTATTTTCAGACATAAAAGAGGCGTATTATGCCTCGTTTTGCGTCTGAAAATAGGGCTCCAATACGTCGGCAAACATCTGCCCATTCATTTGAATGGGTTTGCCGACGTACTGTGCAAACGACCTGTCATTTACGCGTCGTCGTTTGACAGCTGTCAAACGACGACCCGTAAGTTGACTGCCTCGGCAAAGAAGCGCGGGACACTTCTTTGCAACGTAATTTGAGCCGTTCTTCATTGAAGTCAATGAAGAGCAGCTCAAGGTTACGAGCTTCAAAGACGCCTATTTTCTCCTGAAAACAGTCTGTCTTTTCAGACGTAAAAGACAGTTCACGTGAGCACATACCCTAATAATGCTGCAGGCAGGTAATCTTTCATACTTGTAGAAATACTGGCCGTGACCAGTCTACAGCTCCACTATATCTGTAACATGGATAAGAATTACAACAACTTCCTGTTAGTGAGTTAAAGGTAACGTATCATTTTATTCTAAGAATATTCTTTAAACTTTTTTTGTTGGTGTTTATTATTTTTATGTGACTATCTATATAAAATAAAAATTCCCACAAATCTTCACTTCACACAATAACCTGACATTGTATGTTTTTTGCAATTCACGTGTTTCTAGTTATCCTAATGCTATGGTCATTGGAGGAATTCTGATGATTTAAGTGGTAATTGTACTGTGGTGATAAGACTTAGGTGTTCAAAAATAAACTAAAGCAGTAAAAACACTATTTACATTTTTGTTAAATGTGAATATTCAATCTTTAAAACCAGCATTAATTCTCTATGTTCATGGATGCCAATAAGATATTCTATCCTCAGGAATTAATTTATTTTCCCTTCACTTTTTAATAAGAAGAGCAAATTACTGTAACATAATTTCGTTTTCGCACTAGCACCAGTTGCTGGGACAATATCCATACGAGAAAGGTAGAATTAGAGAACTCTATTCAAAACTGCCTGTTCATTGACAGATTTGTGGAGTTGTAAGATTGAGCAGAATGCGTGGAATTGGCTTGAGGATACAATCTAAACTTGTGTACAGTTTCTATGTTGTGTGTTAACAAGTACTTGAAAGTTTTAATGGATTTTTGACTATTTCCTTCCACTGAATGCATTTTTGCTAACAGTGTCATGAGGTACAGATGCCTTGCAAAGCAGCGTCAAAATTAGGCATAGATAAGTTTTATACAGTATGTTGTACAGATAAGCAAACAGTAGCTTTAATAATCACATATATTTCTTAAGCTTGGGACCATATTACTGATGTGGCATCCTAAAACATAGTGGGGTTAACATAGCATCATGCTATCAATACATCTACCTACATAATTGATTGAAGTAAACTCTTTATTGGAACTTCAGCTCAGTAGATTTTTTTTTTTTTACCCTCTTCTTTTGTGTTTCAACCATTTGTTTTATCATGAGGGGCCCCAAACAAAGATCAAAATTGGCCCCCATTGCTATCAATGCAGTTCTTCAGGAAAGAGGTGTCCTACTGCTTGCTAACAATGCAGTTCTCCTACACAGTTTTTCACCACCCAGTAGGGAGAGGAATAGGACCAATCAGGGCTGGGGCCCCCTCTCCCCAAGGGACCCATAACAGCCTTATGATCTGCCTCTATGGTACGTACGCCCTTGCATATAGTCTGCTACTCTGTGGGGCTATTCCAGTAGTTTTTACAACAGTGATAAACAGCTTTTATCATTTATGATTTCACATCCCAAAAACAGACATGATAAAATGGGTGTAAAAGAGGTTTTTAAAGCACAATATTTAATCTCGATTGTGTCGACCTGGGGGCTGGAGGCATGTGCTTTTATGGCTTATGTGTACAACTAAAGGCTGTCAGATACAGCATCGGAGCAAGAGAAATAAGTTTAACCCCTTCCCGCTTTAGCCACTTTTGACCTTGCTGATTTCATTTCATGTGGTAATAACTTTGGAATGCTTTTACATATCCAAGCAATTCTGAGACTGTTTTCTCATAACACATTGGATTTTATGTTACTGGCAAACTTTGCTCGATGCATTCAGTATTTAATTGTGAAAAACACCAAAATGTATAAAAAAAGTTGCAAAAGTTAGCATTTTTCTAAATTTAAATGTATCTGCTTGTAAGACAGGCAGTTATACCACACAAAATTGTTGCTAAATAACATCCCCCATATGTCTACATTAGATTGGCATCGTTTTTTGAACATCCTTTTATTTTTCTAGGATGTTACAAGGCTTAGAAATTTAACAGCAATTTCTCACATTTTCAAGGAAATTTCAAAAGGCAATTTTTTCAGGGACCAGTTCATTTGTGAAGTGACTTTTAGGGCATTATATATTAGAAACCCTCAATAAGTCAACCCATTTAAAAAACTTCACCCCCTCAAAGTATTCAAAACAGCATTTAGAAAGTTACTTAACCCTTTAGAGGTTTCAAAGGAATTAAAGCAATGTAGAGGTGAAATTTATAAATTAAATTATTTTTTTTTGCAGAAATTAATATTTAATCCATTATTTTGTAACACAGAAAGTTTTACCAGAGAAACGCAACTCAATATGTATTGCCCAGATTCTGCAGTTTTTAGAATTATCCCACATGTGGTCCTAGTGTGCTTATCGACTGAAGCACAGGCCTCAGAAGCTAAGGAGTATCTAGTGGAATTTGGGCCTCCTTTTTATTAGAATATATTTTAGGCACCATCTCAGGTTTGAAGGGCTCTTGCAGTACCAAAACAGAGGAAATCCCCAAAATATGACCCCATTTGGGAAACTAAACCCCTCAAGGAAATTATCTAGGGGTATAGTGAGCATTTTGACCCCACAGGTTTATTGCAGAAATTATTGTAAGAAGGCCATGAAAATTAAAATCAAAATTTTTTCGAAGAAAAGGTAGGTTTAGCTATTTTTTCCTAATTTCCACAAGGACTAAAAAAGAAAACGCAGTGCAAAATTTGCAAAGCAATTTCTCCCAAGTAAAACATTACCCCATATGTGGTCTAAAGCGGCTGTTTGGACACACAGCAGGGCTAAGAAGGGAAAGAGTGATATTTGGCTTTTGGAGCTCAAATTTAGCAGGAATGGTTTGCGGAGGCCTTGTCGCATTTGCAAAGCCCCCAAGGGGACAAAACAGTGGATATCCTCCACAAGTGATCACATTGCTCAAGGGTGGTCACAAACTCAGCAAGTGCTTTGGTTCTCGTGGGTAAACCCTGCCCAATGCCACCCCCTTGCTATTGATTGATGGCTCCACTTCTCTACTGTCACTTTGCAAACTCTGCTACAGCACATGCAAACTCATTTGCATACGCAATCAAACTTTTTTTTCTCTGCACTGTTAGTCTTTTTGCAGCCACAAAGTTATGTTTGCACATGTGTTTAATTCCTGTAACCGGCGCTGGGATTAGTTTAGTAGTCCTGAGGCATCTGGCAGGCTCCCTTTGCGATCTTTACTGAGAGAAGACAGAGGGAAGGCTTTCACAAGGATGCAGAAATGCTGAGGAATGTCGTGTTTTAAACATGTGCACTGAAATGACAGTCCTGCTGCTAACATTAGATATGTTTTATAATGTACAGGGTGTATAGTGCCAAAAAAAAGCCCTTTAAATATTTTTTTATTTGTTTAGGACAACATCATTTCAGATCCTCCAAGACAAATTTGTTGCAGGAGGATTTTGTTTATCCATAAAAAAAATGCATTATTTTCCATTCAAAATCTGTTTAGTTGAATTGTTTGTACAGTGAAGAACCTTTTTCGGACTTTGTTTCCACAAATAATTACAGGGTCAGCATTTTAATCAATATGTCCGTAAAATTAATTAAAAAAAAATAACATTCCATTATCTCTATTAGCCATAAAAGTAAACACAATAGGGCATAAAGTATAACAGGTGTTGGCTTACCCATTAGGTATATTCCAGCTATGTATATCTACATATGACATACAGATGTAGCCAAGTTTATTTTGACACTGATAACTTGCTGCAGGGTGATATCACACAACAAAAGCCATTAAAAAAGTCACGTTAAAGTTTCCTGACACTGTATTTAATGCATTAAAAGTCAAGATAAAGATGGCTACATCTGTAGTGTGTAGTTTAGGAGCTAGAAGGAACAGCTGCTGTGTGTTAGGCTATGTTTACATGTGCATACGGGGATGAATTCTGAATCTTTATCGGCAGCTCCTCAACTGTAAGAATAGCGCTGCATGCTGTGTTATTGTTGATGTCGAAACTAAGGAGACCTTGAGGGAACCCCAATGGACACCATAATCAGTCAATATGGTCTGTTGGGCACTGTTTGGATCCATCATATTTGGATGTGGGACATCATTGTGAGTTCAGTTATGAATGGGATTCACGACACAGATGTAAACAGAGCCTCATCCAAGTTTTCTTATTGGATGTATGCCTAAAACCTTACCTTCTTTGATGAAGCTAAGTGATTTATCATTTGCCTTACCTATGTTTGCATATGGAAAACACATACAGAGACTTAACTATTATACTCATACTCTCTCACTCATGCTGACCTAGGCCACTCTCTTAGTCTGACATAAATGTTACACAAATGCTGTTCAGTTGTTATCAGGCTCAGACTACACTCATGGACAATACTTTGATGGACTTTGATGGTCTTTTCACCATTTTGATGATGCTCGTTTCTAATCTAATGGCAAATATGGTATGAAATGGACAATATTTACTTGCAGCAAGTCCTAAAAAATGGAGCCCATTAATTTTCTGTGTTACCTGAATTACAATGATACCCATGAGCTACTCTTTTCACTGCACTAAGTCAGCGAACTAAAGAAATGATTCAAGATTATTTGGCGTCAAGTATCAAAACTAAGTACCTTGTCCATTGCAACCAGTTATTTTTCTAAATGGCACTGAGAAATTGAAACTTGAACTATTGGCACAAGGCTATATTTTTTTTCTTACACAATTTATCTTTCTTGAGTCTCTTCAGCTTCTAAATTCTCATAATTTAATGGATGTCAAAATTATCAATATTTACGTCAGTGAACTTTTATGAATTCAGCTTACAAACTACATAAAAAATACACAAATGATTACTGAACACAAATCACAGGCAGCTGTACAGCTATATTATTGTCGACACAGAGATTGCACTGATCTCCTAGCGTACCTAATTAAAAATATTTTTTCAAACTGATAATACTTTAAAAATAATATACAATATGGAAATTAAAATTCTATACTTACTATCATAAGAAAAGTAAGAACTTTTTGGCTTCCTCAAAAGGAAAGCAATAAGTATTTATGTTAAAATGCAAATCATTGACTGTTAGCGCAGATGGTTCTCATATATCCTCGGCTTTGAACTTTAATTGGCGCTAGATGAATAAGACGCTTTTGTTTCCTCTCTTTTACTCCAAGATTTATGTTTAGCCGTTAGAACTCATTTATCTTTATAAGCTGCAAGACAGTATATTTATTTATTTTCTTTAGAATGGATTTACATGCTTCTTGTAACTTCTGGAAAAAGTTGTAGGATGGCTATTTGCATACAATTTTGCATAAATTACTATTGTTTTAGAAAACTGGAAAAATATTAATCTGCCGATTCCATTGAGTTTTTCACGCTTCACTGAAACTGTAAAGACAGACTTCAAAACTGTAGTGGAAACCATGATGGGTACAGTCAACATTTAAATGTTTTCAGTGTTTCAGAACCTATAGAGGAATAGTAGTAATATTTAAAATGCTCTGCATATGATTTATAAATATGACAAAAATATTCAATCCAAAGCCAATAAAAGCAAAAAAAATAATTGTTTGGTTAATGAGAGAAGCTCCAATCTACCTAACTAAAGAAATCCAGGTTTAGCGAACCAATTGATACTATTGTAATTGTGTATTTTCTCAGAGATAATCGTTTTATTTAATGTACTTCAAAATAATTTTTCTTCATTGTGTCACATATTGAGCCAGCACTAGGACAATATGACTCATTATTGGTATACCATAACATTTTCTTACATTGCTCCTTTGTTTCTAAAAGCTGTGAATCCTTTGTTAAATGAAAGCCGGTATTGTATTGTAAAACAAATGGGATGGCACATTAACGTGGCAAAGCATGACAGGTAGGGATTTCCGGTTTTACATATAGAGAAGCAAAATCTGCAAGTAGACATTTACTTATCAAATATTCGAAACCGCCTGAAAGAACATTTAAAATGGTACTTTATCAGTTCACAATGTAAATTCTAGTGCACGACTGACCACTATCAAATATCCCTAAATCAGGCACTAGGTAGTGGAGATGGAGGGTAGTAGGGAGGCAAGCAGAGTGAGGACTATAAATATCAGCCTCCCTCTGTATCGCAAATTATATAAATGCTCACTCTCTAGACAAATTTGTAAGCAACACGGTGGAGTTTATTGTGACAACCAAATAAAAAAATTCACCTGACACGTTTCTGCAGAAAAAATATGAGGCTGGTGCATCATCAGAGGAGTAAATATAATGAAAAGCCGGTATTGGTGCATAAACATTAGTAGCATGCTATTGTAACAGCATGTCCTTTTCCAGCAAGTACGGCATGGTATCTGGACACACCAAAGTGCCTGGTAAAAAAACTATTAAAATGCTAGGGGGCGGAGCATGTGCCAAAGTGCACCAATCAGTTAGGGCACCGTCATAATGACGTATGTGACTGGCCACCAGTAGCTCCTCTCAAGAGAATAGCCAATCAGCTGATGGCATCAGATAGCCATGGGGATCTTCAAGCGGCTGTCAACAGCTTGCCGGAAGAAGTATACTAGCTAAGCAATCGCTGTCAGGATGTAATTGTCACGTTGGGTTCGTGGACCCACTGGGCCTTACCATCTTGGCGGTAAGGCAGCTGGCCAACAGGACGCAGATCAAAGTCTATGTAATGCCGGGGTAGGGAGACAGACAGGTGAGCCCTAATCTACCCGCCACTCAGTCCCTGCCTACATGCAACGGCCCGTCCTAGGCGACGGCGTACAACTGGGCGACGGTCCCTACTCTCACTATGTGCACGACAGACAGACAGGCAAGGGTACAAAGAAGCTAAGGTAAAAGGGGCAGATGCCCACGGCAACACCGTGAGCTACAAGAGTAGTGAACGAGCCAAGTCAAACCAGGAGTGTACGAGGTACCAAACACAGAGCAAGAGAGTAGTCAGTAAAGCCAGGGTCAATATAAAGTAGAGGGCAAATAAAACAAGCAGCAGCAGAGCCAGGAAACAAGCAGAATCACAGGCAAAGGAGAAGCAGGAAACAAAGGCATAAATAGACAGAGGGCGGGAGCTAGCTCCGTCTGGCCAGGCTGTGATAGGCTCTCCCACTCCTCATCCTCCCAGCCTGAGTGGTAGAAGAAGGAGTCACTCTATCAGACTTAGGAGCAGATGCAGACTGACTAACCACGGGCATCGACACAGAAGCTGTGTCTGGCAGATCCTTTACAGTACCCCCCCTTTTATGAGGGGCCACTAAACCCTTTCTAGGTGGACTTGGCTTATTGGGGAACCAAAGATGGAACCTCCTGAGCAATACCCCAGCGTGAACATCCTGGGCGGGTACCCAAGTCCTCTCCTCAGGCCCGTATCCTCTCCAATGGACCAGGTACTGGAGGGAGCCTTGGACCATCCTGCTGTCCACAATCTTGGCCACCTCTAATTCTACCCCTTCAGGGGTGAGAACAGGGACAGGAGGTTGCCTCGAGGGAGCCAAGGACGGGGAGCAGCGTTTCAGGAGGGAGGCATGAAACACGTCGTGTATTCGAAAAGACTTCAATGACCTTGTACGGCCCTATATACCGGGGAGCAAATTTTTGGACGGGACTTTAAGGCGCACATTTTTAGAAGACAGCCACACCAGATCCCCGACCACAAACAAGGGGTTAGCAGAACATCTTCTATCTGCCTGAGTCTTTTGTATGCTCTGGGACGTCTCTAGGTTCTCCTGAACCTGGGCCCAGACTGTGCACAGTTCCCGATGAACGACATCTACCTCGGGATTGTTGGAACCACCAGGTGAAACGGAAGAGAACCGTGGATTAAACCCAAAATTACTGAAAAAGGGGGAGACCCCTGACGAGTTACTGACCCGGTTATTAAGGGAAAATTCAGCGAGGGAAATGAAGGAGACCCAATCATATTGACAGTCAGAGATGAAACACCTTAAATATTGTTCTAGAGACTGATTAGTCCTCTCAGTCTGGCCATTAGTTTCAGGATGAAAGGCCGAGGAGAAGGACAGATCAATCTCCAACTTCTTACAGAAGGCTCTCCAAAACAATGAAACAAATTGTACTCCTCTGTCAGAAACAATATTGACAGGAACCCCAAGGAGATGCAGGATGTGTTTGACAAACAAGGTAGCTAACGTCTTAGCATTGGGTAGTTTCTTGAGGGGCACAAAGTGGCACAGTTTACTGAAGCGGTCTACTACAACCCACACCACCGACTTGCCTTGAGATGGAGGCAGATCGGTGATAAAATCCATGGAGATATGGGTCCAAGGTCTCTGGGGAATGGGCAAAGAACATAGTAAGCCCGCTGGTCGGGACCTGGGAGTCTTGGACCAAGCACAAATATCACAAGCGGCGATGTAGGCCTTAACGTCTTTAAGCAACCCAGGCACCAATAGCTTCTGGCAATGAGGTGCTTGGTACCCAGGATGCCTGGATGGCCAGATAGTGCAGAGTCATGATTCTCCCTTAGCCGGAATTGCAGGGGAAC
Source organism: Rhinoderma darwinii (assembly GCF_050947455.1). Classification (NCBI taxonomy): domain Eukaryota; kingdom Metazoa; phylum Chordata; class Amphibia; order Anura; family Rhinodermatidae; genus Rhinoderma; species Rhinoderma darwinii. The sequence goes on from NC_134689.1 coordinate 106,089,628, forward strand.
AAACAGCTTGTTCTCAGGAAGGCTCCCGGGAGCTGAACCTTGATCAGCCGCAATTTCGGAGACTAGGTCAGAATAAACAGAGGAAATGATTATACCTGGGGGCAAAACACAAGCAGGATCTTCCTCCGAAGGAGGGCTGGCCATGAAGCTACGCGACAGTGCATCAACCTTAATATTTTTAGACCCAGCCCTATAGGTGACCAAAAAGTTGAATCTAGTAAAAAAGAACGCCCATCGAGCTTGTCTCGGGTTTAGCCTCCGGGCAGATTCTAGGAAAACCAGATTCTTGTGGTCGGTAAGGACCGTTACCAGGTGCCTAGCCCCCTCCAGGAAGTGGCGCCACTCTTCAAATGCCCATTTAATGGCTAAGAGTTCGCGGTTGCCAATGTCAAAGTTACTCTCAGTGGGTGAGACCATCCTGGAGAAGTAGGCACAGGGACGGAGATGGGTGAGGGACCTGGTACCCTGGGACAAGACAGCACCCACTCCCACCTCGGAGGCGTCAACCTCCACGATGAACGGCTCCATTTGGTTAGGCTGAATCAGCACTGGGGCCGAGATAAAGCACTTCTTAAGGACCTCAAAAGCCTGGACCGCCTCAGGAGGCCAGTGGAGGAGATCAGCACCTTTGCGAGTGAGATCCGTAAAAGGCTTAGCGATGACCGAGAAGTTAGCAATAAATCTCCTGTAATAATTAGCAAACCCCATGAAGCACTGTAGCGCCTTCAGGGAGGCAGATTGGACCCATTCAGCCACAGCCTGAACCTTGGCAGGGTCCATGCGGAATTCATGAGGAGTGAGGATTTGACCCAAAAATGGTATTTCTTGCACCCCAAACACACATTTTTCGGTTTTAGCAAACAGTCTGTTTTCCCGAAGGGCCTGGAGCACCTTCCTCACATGCTCAATGTGGGAGGACCAGTCCTTGGAAAACACCAGTATGTCATCAAGGTACACTACAATAAATACACCCAGGTAGTTTCTTAAAATCTCATTTATTAAATTCTGGAATACCGGGGGAGCATTACACAACCCAAAGGGCATGATGAGGTATTCGAAATGACCTTCGGGCGTGTTAAACTCAGTCTTCCACTCATCCCCGTCTTTGATGCGGATAAGGTTATAAGCCCCCCATAGATAAAACTTAGAGAACCATTGGGCCCCCTGAACCTGATTGACGAGATCAGGAATTAACGGAAGGGGATACTGGTTCCTTACAGTGACCTTATTGAAGTTTCGGTAATCGATGCATGATCTAAGACCACCATCCTTCTTCCCTACGAAGAAGAAGCCAGCACCTACCGGAGAAGTAGAGCGGCGAATGTAACCCTTGGCCAGGCATTCCTGGATATACTCTCTCATGGCTTCACGTTCGAGACAAGAGAGATTAAATATCCTACCCTTAGGGAACTTAGCCCCTGGTACCAAATCGATTGCACAATCGTACTCTCTATGAGGAGGTAACACTTTGGAGGCCTTTTTAGAAAAAACATCAGCGAAGTCCTGAATAAACCTAGGTAGAGTGTTCACCTCCTCAGGGAGAGAAATAAAATTAACAGAAAAACATGACGTCATGCATTCATTACCCCATTTGGTAAAATCCCTAGTGTTCCAGTTAAACATGGGATTATGCATCTGCAACCAGGGTAGGCCTAAAACCAAATTGGACGATAATCCCTGCATCACCAGTACAGAGCACAGCTCCAAATGCATGGAGCCAACAAGGAGTTCAAAAACAGGGGTATGCTGCGTAAAATAACCATTAGCAAGAGGAGTGGAGTCGATACCCACCACCGGGACAGGTTTAGGCAATTCAATCAATGGCATAGCTAGAGACATAGAAAATTCCACAGACATAATATTAGCAGAAGACCCTGAATCCACGAAGGCATTGCCGGTAGCAGACCTACCACCAAAAGAGACCTGAAAGGGAAGCAAGATCTTATTAGGTTTCATGTATACGGGAAATACCTGTGCGCCCAAGCGACCTCCCCGATGGTCACTTAGGCGCGGAAGTTTTCCGGCTGCTTATTCTTACGCCTAGGACAGTTGTTCACTTGATGCTTGTCATCCCCACAGTAGAAGCAGAGACCATTCTTCATGCGGAACTTTCTACGTTGTTGGGGAGACACGGAGGCCCCGAGTTGCATAGGTTCATCCGAGTTTTCCGTGGAAGAACGAAGCAACGACACCTCGGGAGCCATCATGGGGGAGCCGGAGGAGAAGGCACAAAAACGTTCAAGTCGTCGTTCCCTGAGACGTCGGTCAAGACGTACCGCTAAAGCCATTACCTGATCTGGACAGCCATTACCTGATCTGTGTCATGCCCCATTCCTTGCCCCGTCCCATCGGACAGTTAAATAGAAGGGAAAAAAAATCATGACCTTACCGCTCCTCTTCTCCCTTCAAGGTCTCCTCAAGCTCCCTCATCAGGTTAAGGGTCATACAACGTACTGACGCCAGACAGCAGCAGGAAGTTGTATGCGATGCAGAACTGCTAACATGATGTTTCTTCTCATGTGGCCGCTGTGGCCAATCACAGGATGAAGGGACGCATCGCTATAAAAGAACCAGAGGAGGGGAGTATAGTTTTTTTTTATTTAATTCCCTCTGCTATTCTCCTCAGAAGTAAATCTGGCTGAAAATCTGCACATGATTAAACATGATTTGGTGAATCTGGGTTGGATTTGCTGCATATTGGACCCATGTGAACAGCTTTAGACTGGTCCACCAGACCTCCATCTCTCTCCGGCCACGGAGCAGTGAGCCATTGGCTCCATGCTCCCCTGCTTTCTCTTTTGTAGGCCACAGGGTTTTTAAGGCCTGTGGCCTACCAGAGGTCGGAAGGATGTCAGCGTCCTGGTGCCAGTGATGCGATGACGTAGTGACCTCGGGCCACCGGGCCATGAAAACAGGCAGAGAACATAACGGCTCATCGTGGGAGCGGGGTCAGATTAGTTTTTTTTTTTTTTATCCATTGGTGCAAAAGGGACTTAGTTAATACATGGAGGGCACAAGGGGGCCTAACTACTATATGGAGGACACAAAGAGGCCTAACTACTATTTGAACAGAACAAAGGGGGTCCAACTACCATATGAGAGGACCGGGGGCACAAAAAGGATCTCATCACTATATAGGGGCACAAAGGGTACCTAACTAGACTATGTGATCAATTGATTGTTAATATAATACACTGCAATATCTTTGTAATGTATAATGCTGACAGGCATCTTATTAGGCGTGCTAGGATGGCAAACCTTGGTGTTATCAGCAGCCTGCGATTGCATTGCAGGGGTGGGCGATGAGCTGACAGATAGAGCTCTTTCCCTCTGTGAACCACTAAGATGCCACTGTCAGCATCTAAGGGGTTAAACGGACGGGATTGGAGTTATCTCCCATCCCGGCCAATAGAGCAAGGTGTCGGCCGTGCCTGTGCCATCACTATAAAGTACTATTACGTCAGTTTGCGGGAACTACTTAATTTTCTTGACATAAAAGTACATCATGGGACAGGTAGGTGTTGAAGAGGAGCCGTCACTTCTCCTGACATGTATGTTTTAGTAAATACTTGTATTTCCCAAAAATTAACAATTCTGGAGCACCTTTTCTTAAAACTCTATGTTGTGCCGTTCCTCTGTTATTCCTTCTAGAAATTTATGAATAAATTGACAACTGGGTGATACCAGTTGGGTTGTGTCCTTCCACAGAGAGACAATATCCAGTTATTGATGACTGTGTAGGAACACGCCATTTTAACCCCTTAGTGACCACTAATACGCCTTTTTACGTGATTCACTAATGGGCTTTAGGCTAGGCTGACGCCTTTTCACGTCAGCCTAGTCTAAGTCCTGCACGGGTCTCCCGTGCAGGCAGGAGCCGGGGCTCTGCTGTCTGATGACAGCTGAGCTCCTGCTCCAACGCCCGCGATCGAAGTTTACTTCGATCGCGGCCGTTTAACCCGTTAAATGCCGCCGTCAATAGTGCGCTCCCTCTGTCACCCATCGGCGGCCCGCGAATGCAATCGCGGGTCTCCGATGGGGTGTCATGGCAGCCGGGGGACTGATAAAAGCCCCCAGGTCTTCCCTGGACATATGCCTGTTAGGACGCGCCGGAGGCACGTCCTAACAGATTCCCTTTTAGATTTACACTGACAGGCAATAATGCTCTGGTATACGAAGTATACCAGAGCATTATAGCAGCGATCGGAACATCGCACAGTAAAGTCCCCTAGTGGGACTAATAAAATAAGTCATCAAAGTGAAATAAAGATTATTAATAAAAAGTACAGTAAAAAAATAAATAAAACCATTTTTTTCCATAAAAAGTGGTTTTATTTAGTAAAAGTGTAAAAAAAAAAAAAAAGTACACATCTGTGGTATCGCCGCGACCGTAATGACTCCATTAATAAAGTTAATATGTAATTTAAACCGCAAAGTGAACACCGTAAAAAAAAAACTTTTTTTCCATTGCCCCCCAAAAAAGTCATAATAAAAATGAATCAATAAGTCCCATGTACCCCAAAACAGTACCATTCAAAACTACGTCTTGTCCCGCAGAAAACAAGTCCAAAAAAATCACTACATTGATGGAAAAATAAAAAAATTACGGCTCTTGGAAAGCGACGATGCAAAAACAAATAATTTTAGTTCAAAAGTGTTTTTATTGTGCAAAAGTCGTAAAACATAAAAAAACCTCCACATATGTGGTATCGCCGTAATCGTACCGACCCATAGAATAAAGGTAACATGTTATTTACGTCGCATAGTGAACGGCGTCAATTTAAAAACGCATAGAACAATGGCGGAATTTCAGTTTTTTTTTATAATCCCCCCCAAAAAGGTTAATAAAAGTTAATATAAAAATTATATGTACCCAAAAATGGTGCTATTAAAAAGCACAACTAATCCCGCAAAAAACAAGTCCTCATACAGCTATGTAGACGAAAAAATAAAAACGTTATAGCTCTTTGAATGCGACTATAGAAAAACGAATAAAATAGCTTGGTCATTAAGGCCTAAAATGGGCTGGTCACTAAGGGGTTAACAAGGGAATTGGCAACACCCAGTTATCACTTTATGTTTACATTTCTAGGCGGAATAACACAGGTACTTCACAATGCAAAATTCTAAGAAAATACCTGGGGAATACAAGTATTTACTAAAATAAACATGTCAGGAGAGGTCTGATCATCAAAAAAAAATTCTCTGGCATGATAGAATGAGGTCTTCTTTTTTACTGAACTATTTTAGGGTACACATTTATTAGTGTTTAGGTTTTACGAATTAATAATATGGGATAAATGAAAAAAAAATAATATTTTTTATTCTTCTAGTTCTTTTACTTTTGATGCTAGTTTACCAATCATCATATATAGTTTTATGATCTGTTCACATCTGTGTCACTATTTTTGTTGTTCTGCACCATCAAAGTAGCAGATCAACGAAAATAAGAACAGTGATGGATCTGTTGCATGACAAACACCAATGTCTCCCCGGCACATACCATTGACTTGGGTTCCATCTGGTTTTCTTAAAGTTGGCTGCTCAGGGCATTTCCACAGACTGTATCTTTATCTAACATGTATGTATGTACCATAAGTGATCTTAAACCTAATTGGTTAGACTACCACTGCAATGAAGCTATACTTGTAATCGTGTGTGTCTACAATTGGCTTTTGTATGTTATCTCTCTTTAGCATCTTGTCCTGTATAAATAAATGGAACGGGGCATGGTTCTTCCGAGAATGCCACATGAGATACTGAAGCACTTGTCTGTGTTTGTGTCTTCTCTCTGATGCATCGATATCCTGATTTGGACTCCGAGGCTGCATTCTTTGAGTACCTTTAACTCTCCCAAACCCAGGCTACTCTGACATTTCATTGGTGCCGAAACCCGGGACCTACAACGGGCCAGTTTAACGGGACGCTTGCTGCTAATCAAAGGATCGGTGAAACTACAAAATCGCGGTAAGAACCTTTGATTCTTACAAACTGTTTCACCCATCCCTCGTGCTTGTGGCATTAGCCGGTGGACTGTCCCAAGCTGCGTCCCATAGACTCCAGCCTGTGGAACGGTATGAATGTGATGAACTGTGATCAGAATCTGTCACTTGTAACCCTTGACTGTGTGTGTCTGTATTTGACTTGTTTGGAGGATGTTTCTGTTTGTACTGTTTTTGATGATAAAGATTACTAGAGACCAGAGAAAAAGATATCCTATTGTAAGACTATAAAAAGGACTGGCTAGAAAGTGACATTAATTCCAGGTTCTAGAAAATGGTAGTGAAGAACTCCAAAAGGGTAGTTCTTCAAGTCAAAACCATTCAAGGGATGGTGGTCATCTAGCCGTTATATAGTGGCTAGAGAGATATCCTACCGCATTGATGTTTTGGAGAGACTGAAAAGACTATAAAAAGTACTGGCTAGAACGTGGAATTAATTTCTAGCGGAACTGGTAGTGAAGAACTCCAAAAGGGTAGCTCTTCAAGTCAACACCGTCCAAGGGACAGTGGTCATCTAGCAGTTGATATAGTTGCCAGTGAGAAGGAAAGAAGGCGGTAGAAGGTTGTAACAGTATGTTAAAATGAGCAGGTATGTCAAAGGGAGGTTGTTTATATAGTTCAAGATGGAAAACTTTCATAGAACAAGAGTGAAAAGCAGGCTATGTAAGAGCGTGTCAATGAATGTTGAACAAGGTGGTTACAAGGAAGTTGATATGAAAAGTATGTGAATACAGGCATAGATTGACAAGAAGAGTGACTCTACTAGTGATGATGATGATGAAGACTAATACAGCTAGGCACATTGCAGTGAGTAATGTGGATTATGACGAGAAGTATGATGTAGACATGTATAAAGTGTGTGTGTCAAAGACGAGTCTGACAAGCAGACTGGTGCAAATAAGAATGCACTTGTCTGTGTCTTCTCTCCCATGCATCGATATACTGATTTGGACTTCGAGGCTGGATTATTGGAGAACCTTTAACTCTCCCAAACCCAGGCTACTATGACAAGGAGATAACCAATATTTTTGTATAATTTAGTATTTTCCAATGAATATTTAATAAAATGTATTTATGGAAGAAAAAAATGATTTAATGAGTTTCTTTTTTGACTTTCTTAACCATTAACCCCTTCCCGCCGGATCACGTATATAAACGTCATTAAAATCGGTGTCTTACCGCATTTTGACGTTACTGTACGTCATGGAGATGAAGCTGGCTCAGGAGCTGAGCCAGCGACATCACCACCGGGTGACAGCTGTATGTTACAGCTGGCACCCTAAGGTATTGGCCAGGACCGGAGCTAGCCTCCGATCTGACCGATTAACACCTCACATGCTGCGTTCAATAGAGATCGCAGCATGTGAGGAGTTTATAGCCACCGGCACCCCAGCAACGTGATCGCTGGGTTGCCGGTGGCTGCAAAGGCGATCGGAGGGCTAATGCTTACCTCCCGATCAGCCTGTAATGTAATCCTCCTATGCCCCGTCGTCGGCGGGGCCCAGGAGGCTTCCGGTACCATCGGCAAGATGGTGCCGGCTCAGCTTCCGGCTCAGAAGCTGAGCCGGCGTCATAAGCAGTGGGTGTCCGCTGTATGTTACAGCGGACACCCCGATCTATCGCCAGGAACCGGAGCTAGCTCCGATTCCTGGCATTAACCCCTTCGATGCAGCGATCCATTGTGATCGCTGCATCCTAGAGGTTTGTAGAAAATCGGCAGCCTTGCCATGCGATGGCAAGGCTGGCGACTGCTACCATGGCAACAGGAGCCCTAACAATGGACTCCTGTCTGCCATTACGTAAGCTGATTAGGCCCCGCCCAGAGGCGGAGCCTGATCGGCTTGCTGTCAGTGAACAACTGACAGTTCCAATACATTGCACTACATAGGTAGTGCAATGTATTAGAAAATCAAACAAACAGTTGGACATTCAAGTCCCCTAGTGGGACTAAAGAAAAGTGTAAAAAAAAGTGTAGAAAAAGTAAAAATAAAAGTTGGAAAACATACAATAAAAGTTTCAAATAATAACACAAAACACAATCGCCCTTTTTCCCTTATCAAGTAATTTATTATTGAAAAAAATAATAAAGCCATACATATTTGGTATTGCAGCGACCGTAACGACCTGAACTATAAAATTATTATGTTATTTATCCAGAGCAGTGAACGCCGTAAAAAAAAACCTCAAAAACACTGCCATAATTACTGTTTTTTTGGTCACTGTATTCCAAAAATTGAAATAAAAAGTGATCAAAAAGTCGCATGTATCCAAAAATGGTACCGATAAAATCTATACCTCGTCTCGCAAAAAACAAGCCCTCACACAGCTCCATCGATGAAAAAATGTAAAAGTTATGGCTCTCACAACTTGGCGACAGAAAACATACATTCTCTTTCCAAAAGTAATTTTATTGTGCAAAAAGTTATAAAAAAGTTCTATAAATTTGGTATCGCCGGAATCGTACTGATCCGCAGAATAAAGGTAACATGTAGTTTATAACGTACGGTGAACGGTGTATATAAAAAAAAAAGTGGCACAAGCTGGTCACGACATATTTGACACTGAATTGGCATATCTAGGGAAACATTTTAATTTGTACCTTCCGCAGCGCAATCATTTATGGAAAAGACACGTGGGGTGAAAATGCTCACTACCTAATAAATGCCTTGAGGGGTGCAGTTTCCAAAATGGGGTCACTTCTCAGGGGTTTCTTTTATTATTTCACATCAAAGCCTCTGCAATTGTGAACCAATACTTTATAAGTCGCCAAATTAGGCCTCAATTTTACATGGTACTCTTTCACTCCTGAGCCCTGTCGAATGTCCAGGCAAAAGATTAGGGCCACATGTAGGGTGATTCTAAAACAGGGAAACACCGCATAATAATTGAGAGCTGTCTAGTTATGGTGGCACAAGCCGGGCACCACATATTGGCGTATCTAAGGAAAAATTCCCATTTTCATTCTCCCACATCGTGTGCACACGAATTTCTGCAAAACACCTGTGGGGTTAACATGCTCACTACACCCCTAGATGAATACCTTGAGGGTGTTGTTTCCAAAATGGGGTCACTTCTGGGGGGGATCCACTGTTTTGGTCCCACAGGGACTTTGCAAATGCAACATAGCGACCAGAAACCAAATGCAGCAAAATCTGTACACCAAAAGCAAATGGCGCTCCTTCCCTTCTGAGCCCTGCCGTGTGCCCAAACAGCATTTTACGACCACCTGTGGGGTATTACCGTACTCCAGAGAAGTTGCTTTACAAGCATTGGGGTTCTTTTTTTCCTTTATTTGTTGAGAAAATTAAAAATTTGGAGCTAGAGCTACGTCTTATTGAAGAAAAAGGATTTTTTTTATTTTCACTGCCCAATTCTAATAAAATCTATGAAACACCTGTGGGGGCAAAATGCTCACTACACCCCTAGATGGATTACTCAAGGGGTGTAGTTTTCTCAATGGAGTCACTTTTTTGGCGTTTTCACTGTTTTGGTACCTCAGGGGCTTTGCAAATGCGACATGGCCTGCGCAAACCATTCCTGCTAAATTTGAGCTCCAAAAGCCAAATGTTGCTCTTTCCCTTCTAAGCTCCGCCGTGTGTCCAAACATCCGTTTATAACCACATGTGGGGTACTGTTTTACTCGGGAGAAATTGCTTTACAAATGTTGTGGTGCTTTTTCTCCTTTTGTGCTCGTGGAAATTAGAAAAAATTAGCTAAACCTACATTATCTTTGAAAGAATGACGATTTTTATTTTCACGGCCTACTTCCAATAATTTCTGCAAAAAACCTGCGGGGTCAAAATTCTCACTATACCCCTAGATAATTTCCTCAAGGGGTGTAGTTTCCAAAATGGGGTCACTTTTGGTGGATTTCCACTGTTTTGGCACCGAAAGAGCCCTTGAAACCTGACATGGTGCCTAAAATATTTTCTAATAAAAAGGAGGCCCAAAATCCACTAGGTGCTCCTTTGCTTCGGAGGCCGGTGGTTCAGTCCATTACCACACTAGGGCCACATGTGGGATATTTCTAAAAACTGCAGAATCTGGGCAATAAATATTGAGTTGCGTTTCTCTGGTAAAAACTTTTGTGTTACAAAAAAAATAGAATAAAAATGAATTTCTGCAAAAAAAAATGAAATTTGAAAATTTCACCTCTACGTTGCTTTAATTCCTGTGAAACGTTTAAAGGGTTAAGAAACTTTCTAAATGCTGTTTTGAATACTTTGAGGGGTGAAGATTTTAAAATGGGGTGACTTTTTGGCGGTTTCTAATATATAAGGCCCTAAAAGCCGCTTCACAACTGAACTGGCCCCTGTAAAAATAGCCTTTTGAAATTTTCTTGAAAATGTGAGAAATTGCTGCTAAAGTTCTAAGCCTTGTGACGTCATAGAAAAATAAAAGGATGTTCAAAAAACGATGCCAATCTAAAGTAGACATATGGGGAATGTTAATTAGCAACAATTTTGTGTGGTATAACTGCCTGTCTTACAAGCAGATACATTTACATTTAGAAAAATGCTAATTTTTGCAATTTTTCACCAAATTTTGGTGTTTTTCACTGGTAAATATTGAATTTATCGACCACATTTTTCCACTATCATAAAATCCAATGTGTCACGAGAAAACAATCTCAGAATCGCTTTGATAGGTAAAAGCGTTCCGGAGTTATTACCACATAAAGTGAAATATGTCAGATTTGAAAAAATGGGTCTGGTCCTGAAGGCCAAAATGAGCTTGGTCCTGAAGGGGTTAAGCCCTAATCTCTGTAGTGTCCATGGCCGTGGGCCGTCGGGTTTACTCACCTCCCGATGCCCGCAGCCATGGATCAGTGAGCGCTGCGTTCCTAGGAGACGCCAGCGCTCACTTCCGCTCTGGTCCGCTGTGTCCTGTAGGGTGCGCGCGCACACTCGTGACCAGTCTTAAAGGGCCAGCGAGTGCACATGTGAACAATCATCAACATCAACTACACATGATTTCCTGGACTATAAGAAGGGCCCTGCCCTTCTGATCCTTGCCTGAGCATTGTTAGTGTATCCCAAGTCTGTTTTGCAAATGGTCCCTTAGTGTTTTCCCGTTCCAGTTGTTACCTGTGCCCTGTTACCCGTATCTTGTATCCCGTGCTGTGTTATAGTTTCTGAGACTCTTAGTGTTGGAGTTGTGCCCTACTGTACACTCTGCCGTTTGCCACGTCCAGTGTCGTTTGCCACATCCAGTGTCTTCTGCCACGTCCAGTGTCTTCTGTCACATCCAATGTCGTCTGCCACGTCTAGTACTGTCCGTCACGTTGGCGCAACCTGCTGCACCTACCTCCATCCGTGCTGAAGTCACAGCGACTGTCTGGACTAGTTCAGGTACCCGTGAGTTGCGAACTGCTAAAGACTTTTATTTAGACTGTGACTAGGCCAGATGCCTCTCCGCTACGGCGGAGCAGCCTAGTGGGTCCACATACCCTGTGATCGTGACAATCTCTCCAGCAATCTTCTTAGCCGCTGACTACTACTTACAATATTCTACACTTTCTATTATCTATACAGGGCTAGAACAATTCAGGGGTAGTGAATCATCTCGCTAGGGCAAACTTATTAAAACTGGAATTTCATACGCCAGTCTTATTAAACTATTTGCTGGAGTAAGATGCGACAATTTTATTAAGATGTGAATGCCTGTTAATAAGTGTGTCGCATCTTTCCGCTGACTGTGCGCCACAATTGTCATATAACGACCGGGACCCATCCACCCCATCACAAAAAAAATACATATTCAACTCACCACTCTTTTCTCTGCTCCCCACTTTTTCAGCTCCCTCTTAATGTTGCAGCTCATTCAAGGTACTGACGCCAAGCAGCATCAGTACCTATGTGACACAGCACTGATGACGTTGTCAGATCCTTCAATGAGCTGCAGCATGAATAGAGAGCCGGAAGGAACCTGGTGGGGCGAAGAGAAGAAAAACAGTGAGGTAAGTGTATATACCTTATATATATATATATATATATATATGTAAGTATAAATTTATTTATACCTCCCAACTTTCAAGAATCGCAAAGAGGGAGAACCGATGAAGTGTTTTAAGCCACGCCTCTAACCCCACCAATCACCGCACATAAACACCCAATTCAGCCCACACAGTATCAGTCACCAATAGTGCCTCCTCACAGTATAATGCCCTCAAAGAACACACCTCCACATTATAATGACCCTATAGCTGGCCCCCACACAGTATAATGCCCTATAGCTGCCCCAATAAAGTATAATGCCACCATAGATGCTCCCATACAGTATAATACCCCCACAGCTGCTCCATACAGTATAATGCCCCATACAGCTACCCTATACAGTTTAATGCCCTTAGTTGCCCCATATACACCGTGTTCGAAATTATTATGCACATTGGATTTAAGTGTCATAAACATTTAATTATTAGTTTTTCAATTAAACTCATGGATAGTATTTTGTCTTAGGGCTCTTTGGATCATTGTAATCAATCTCAGACACCTGTGATAATTAGTTTGCCAGGTGTTCCCAATCAAAGGAAAACTACTTAAGAAGGACGTTCCACATTATTAAGCAGGCCACAGGTTTCAAGCAATATGGGAAAGAAAATGGATCTCTCTGCTGCCGAAAAGCTGGACAAGGTATGAAAACATTGGATATTTCAAGAAAACTTAAGCGTGATCATCGTACTGTGAAAAGATTTGTGGCTGATTCAGAGCACAGACAGGTTAATTCAGATAAAGGCATAATGAGGAAGGTTTCTGCCAGACAAATTAATAGGATTAGGAGAGCAGCTGCTAAAATACCATTGCAAAGCAGCAAACAGGTATTTGAAGCCGCTGGTGCCTCTGGAGTCCCGCGAACCTCAAGGTGTAGGATCCTCCAGAGGTTTGCAAGTGTGCATAAAGCTATTATTCGGCCACCCCTAAACAATGCTCACAAGCAGAAACGGTTGCATTGGGCACAGAAATACATGAAGACTAATTTTCAAACCATGTTGTTTACTGATGAGTGCCGTGCAACCCTGGATGGTCCAGATGGATGGAGTAGTGGATGGTTGGTGAATGGCCACCATCACCCAACAAGGCTGCGACGTCAGCAATGAGGTGGCGGAGTCATGTTTTGTGCTGGAATCATGGGGAGAGAGCTGTTAGGCCCCTTTAGGGTTCCTGACGGTGTGAAAATGACCTCTGCAAAGTACGTAGAGTTTGTGACTGACCACTTTCTTCCGTGGTACAAAAAGAAGAAATGTGGCTTCCGTAGCAAAATTATCTTCATGCATGACAATGCACCATCTCATGCTGCAGAGAAAACCTCTGTGTCATTGGCTGCTATGGGCATTGAAAGGAGAGAAACTCATGGTGTGGCCCCCATGTTCCCCTGACCTCAACCCTATTGAGAACCTTTGAAGCATCCTCTTGCAAAATATCTATGACGGTGGGAGGCTGTTCACATCAAAACAGAAGCTCTGGGAGGCTATTCTGACATCCTGCAAAGATATTCAAGCAGAAACTGTCAAAATACTCACAAATTCAATGGATGCAAGAATTGTGAAGGTGTTATCAAAGAAGGGGTCCTATTTTAACATGTAACTTGGTCTGTTAAGTTTTTTTTTGATTGAAAGAGCTTTTGATTTCTGTAAATATGACCTCCTGATGCTGCAAATTCAACAAATTACCATTTTAGTTCTCTTTATAACCTTTAAAATGTTTTGATCTCTGTTGTGCATAATAATTTGAAACAGTGCATTTTTTGTTTTTTACTTCTAAAAAAAAATCTGTTATCATTAGGAGATTTGTTCAATAAAATTTGCATTATACTCCAATGGTTGATGGCTTGAAGATTATATTGACTGTCATTTGCATCAACTATTTAGGAAAATCAGCGAAAAATAAGATTTGCATAATAATTTGGAACGCAGTGTAGTTACAATGCCCTCTGTAGATAATGTCCCCTGTAGATTGTGCCAGTTACAATGCCCTATGTAGTTAACATCTCCTGTAGATAATAATTTGGAATGCGGTGTAGTATAATGTCCTCTTAGCTGCTACAATACAGTATAATATCTCCCTAGCTGCCACAATATAATATAATATCCCCTTAGCTGTACCTGGTGCCAGTGCCCAAATGTAAAGTTCCAGTGGACACTTAGATAGTGCCACACACAGTGCCCATGTAGATAGCGCCACAGTGACCCCTGGTAGATATTGCCCACATAGTGCCAATGTAGATAGTGCCACACCCCCTTTAAGATAGTGCTACCCCCTGTAGATAGCGCTATTGGGGCTCCCTCTAGGAGCGGAATCTCCAGCCAGATCATCCACTCCATATATGGACGGGGTCGCCAGGGGCTCCTCCAGGAGTGGAATTCCTGGTCAGAACGTCGGTAATGCTCTGGCTGGGGTTTTCCACTCCTAGAGAGAGCACCTGACGTCACTATCCATATATGGACTGTGATGCCAGGGGCTTCTCCGGGGAGTCGGTAATGCTCCGGATGGGGTTTTCCGCTCCTGGAGGGAGACCCTGATGTCACTACAGGGATGCAGGGGAATCCCCGGCCTGAGCATTGGCAACGGTCTGTCTAGGGATTCTGTTCCAGGAGTAGACCATGACATCACTGTCCATATATGTCCAAGCGAAAACTAAAAAGCACTCCAAGCAGTTGTAAGAAAAAAAGGTAGATTTATTCTCCCATCAGTGCAAATACCAGTGCAAAGTTTGAGCTGCTCAATGCAGCCTTTGTCAAGCATTGAGCATTGAGCAGCTGAAACGTTGCACTAGTTTTTGCACTGATGGGAAAATAAATCTACCTTTTTTTTATAACATCTGCATGGATCTGGCACCCATTTGGGCCCTGGAGGCTTACGTTGTTCTGCTGTGCTGCCCATACTCTCTACCTTTGACTGTCCATATATGAATAGTGACACTAAGGGCTTCTACAGGAACAGAATCCCCGGCCAGAGCATCGGCAACGCTCTTGCCGGGGATTCCGCTCATGAAGTAGCCCCTAACATCACTGTCCATATATCGACAGGGACATCAAGGGCTCCCTCTTGGAGCAGAATGCAACGCTCTGGCCGGGGTATCTGTTCCAGTAGTTTGCCCCTGGAGCAGATGTTAGGGGCTTTGATATGCCGGAATCCCCAGCTAGAGCATCGGCAACGTTCTGGCCGGGGATTCCGCTCCTGGAGGAGCCACTGACATCACTGTCCATACATAGACAGTGACGTCAAGGGCTCTCCTGGGCTCAGTGCTTAAAGTATCTTTTTGCCCGGGGAGTCATAAACAAGTGGACAGTGACTGCTGAAGAAGGGAGCTGAGGATTCCTTGATTCAGCATTGGATTCAGCATTATCTGAGTCCTGAGGACGCAGATACAATTGACACCCGGACACACCACCAGCCTCCCGGGACAGCGGGACACCGCCCGGAATCCATTCAATAGGTATTCGGATGGGGAAGGGATAATCAGATCTAGGGGGGCAAGTTACAGAGCCTGGCATGGGCATGTACCTTGCTACACCCTACAGATTAGATTCTACGCTAGCTAGCAGCTGGCGAAGATTTCTGCTATTAATTACTGTTTTCTGGTGTAAATTATAATAAATTTGTCAGGACGGTGTGGCCATGCCCCCTTTGTGAAGCCATGCCTCGTTATGTCAAGGGTGGTGTAAAAAAGGCTATTTTGCGAAACTTTTCTAAGCCAGAAAGATCGATAAACCCACTTCCCCCATGCTATAACAGTCCATTAATACTAAAGCAGTAGAAAACATGGATTTTTTTTATATACACAATATATATATATATATATATATGTATTTATATTTTTTATATATATATATATATATATATATATATATATATACACCAGTAGAAAAACGGCAGCACTCTGTTTCCAAATACGAAATCAAGTAATAAAGGGTGCCAGCTGATAGTCCCGATCCAAAGACCTTACGCATATCCAAGAAGAAAATTCAGCAGCACTCCGATGATGATGAAAAAAGTGAAGTTTATTGTGCCAACATGGCAAATGCAACGTTTCCGTCCCACCTTGGGACCTTTCTCACGCATAGTGATACAAACACATTTAGTGGTTTATATAGTGTGTATCCAATATGAATCATCAATATCATTAGAATAATGAGATTGACATATATATCTCAAAACAACGTGATAAGAACAATGAAAGAGTATCGGAATGACATAAATCGATACATATTGTGAAAACAGTGAGTGCATATTAAAAACAACATAAAACATACATGGTTTATGCATGAAAAAGCATAATTACATAAATCGCAATTTTCAACAGCTGGGTGAAAATGGGTGACTGCACGACCACTTAGCCAATCAGAGAGCGGATATTTGATTGTTGTATGACGTATGTAGTATGTCAATCTCCGCCCGTGTCAACCCGGCTCCAGTGCGTCTGCGTCTGATCAGTCCGGACCGGAAATGACGTATCGCCTTAGTAACTAGGATACCGATCGTTTAGTAAACAGAATCCCCTCAGCACTCAATGGTAGGTCATAGATCAGTATATCCTGGAGATGACGTATCGCTCCGAGAGTTGAGATATCGATCGCTGAAGCGTTTATATGAAACATAAATTAAAAGAACACACTTACTGTCTGTAATCAGCATCTATAGGGTAAACATACCCAAAAATAGTTAATAAATGGAACGGGCAATATAACAGCACATCAGAATTTGTTAACCAAGAAAATCAATTTATGATAATGTATAAATATATATAGAGAGCCCACACGAGGAAGGAGGGACCCCGATCACATTACGTGTTCAGCGGTACCCACCATTCAGGTTCGTGGAAAGAAACGCACACACCAGTCGTGCACACGGTCCAAACCGCATCCCCTATAACTCGTGTAACAGGCCCAAATAATCTTGAAATAATAAAAACAAAAAAATAAAAAAAGGGGGAACGATGTGCTATTGATATAACCCACCCATAAAAAAGAAAGAAAATATACAAAATATCATATATTCTGATTACCAGACACAGTGAGTAAGATAACAAATCATCCATATTTAAATCATAAGTGTCATGATATACTGATACTGGTGTGTGCGTTTCTTTCCACGAACCTGAATGGTGGGTACCGCTGAACACGTAATGTGATCGGGGTCCCTCCTTCGTGTGGGCTCTCTATATATACTTATACATTATCATAAATTGATTTTCTTGGTTAACAAATTCTGATGTGCTGTTATATTGCCCGTTCCATTTATTAACTATTTTTGGGTATGTTTACCCTATAGATGCTGATTACAGACAGTAAGTGTGTTCTTTTAATTTATGTTTCATATAAACGCTTCAGCGATCGATATCTCAACTCTCGGAGCGATACGTCCTCTCCGGGATATACTGATCTATGACCTACCATTGAGTGCTGAGGGGATTCTGTTTACTAAACGATCGGTATCCTAGTTACTAAGGCGATACGTCATTTCCGGTCCGGACTGATCAGACGCAGACGCACTGGAGCCGGGTTGACACGGGCGGAGATTGACATACTACATACGTCATGCAACAATCAAATATCCGCTCTCTGATTGGCTAAGTGGTCGTGCAGTCACCCATTTTCACCCAGCTGTTGAAAATTGCGATTTATGTAATAATGCTTTTTCATGCATAAACCATGTATGTTTTATGTTGTTTTTAATATGCACTCACTGTTTTCACAATATGTATCGATTTATGTCATTCCGATACTCTTTCATTGTTCTTATCACGTTGTTTTGAGATATATATGTCAATCTCATTATTCTAATGATATTGATGATTCATATTGGATACACACTATATAAACCACTAAATGTGTTTGTATCACTATGCGTGAGAAAGGTCCCAAGGTGGGACGGAAACGTTGCATTTGCCATGTTGGCACAATAAACTTCACTTTTTTCACTTTTTTCATCATCATCGGAGTGCTGCTGAATTTTCTTCTTGTATATATATATATATATATATATATATATATATATATATATATATATATATATACACTAACGTTCAAAATGTTGTGTTTTCCATGAGAACTCAAACTTATATTTATCAAATGAGTTGCAAAATGACTAGGAAATATAGTCTAGACATTGACAAGGTTAGAAATAATGATTTTTATTTAAAATAATAATTTTCTCCTTCAAACTTTGCTTTCGTCAAAGAATGCTCCAATTGCAAAAATTACAGCATTGCAGACCTTTGGCATTCCAGCTGTTAATTTGCTGAGGTAATCGGGAGAAATTTCACCCCATGCTTCCAGAAGGTCCTCCCACAAGTTGGATTGGCTTGATAGGCACTTCTTGCGTACCATACGGTCAAGCTGCTCCCACAACAGCTCTATGGGGTTGAGATCTGGTGACTGTGCTGGCCACTCCATTACAGATAGAATACCAGCTGCCTGCTTCTTCCCTAAATAGTTCTTGCATAATTTGGAGGTGTGCTTTGGGTCATTGTCCTGTTGTAGGATGAAATTGGCTCCAATCAAGCGCTGTCCACAGAGTATGGCATGGCGTTGCAAAACGGAGTGAGAGCCTTCCTTATTCAAAATCCCTTTTACCTTGTACAAATCTCCCACTTTACCAGCACCAAAGCAACCCAACACCATCACATTACCTCCACCTTGCTTGACAGATGGCGTCAGGCACTCTTCCAGCATCTTTTCAGTTGTTTTGCGTCTCACAAATGTTCTTCTGTGTGATCCAAACACCTCAAACTTCGAATCGTCTGTCCATAACACTTTTTTCCAATCTTCCTCTGTCCAATGTCTGTGTGCTTTTGCCCCTATTAATCTTTTCCTTTTATTAGTCAGTCTCAGATATGGCTTTTTCTTTGCCACTCTGCCCTGAAGGCCAGCATCCCGGAGTCGCCTCTTCACTGTAGACGTTGACACTGGCGTTTTGCGGGTACTATTTAATGAAGCTGCCAGTTGAGGACCTGTGAGGCGTCTATTTCTTAAACTAGAGACTCTAATGTACTTGTCTTGTTGCTCAGTTGTGCAGCGGGGCCTCCAACTTCTCTTTCTACTCTGGTTAGAGCCTGTTTGTGCTGTCCTCTGAAGGGAGTAGTACACACCGTTGTAGGAAATCTTCAGTTTCTTGGCAATTTCTCACATGGAATAGCCTTCATTTCTAAGAACAAGAATAGACTGTCGAGTTTCACATGAAAGCTCTCTTTTTCCAGCCATTTTGAGAGTTTAATCGAACCCACAAATGTAATGCTCCAGATTCTCAACTAGCTCAAAGGAAGGTCAGTTTTATAGCTCCTCTAAACAGCAAAACTGTTTACAGCGGTGC
This sequence comes from Rhinoderma darwinii, assembly GCF_050947455.1. Lineage (NCBI taxonomy): Eukaryota > Metazoa > Chordata > Amphibia > Anura > Rhinodermatidae > Rhinoderma > Rhinoderma darwinii. Next base: position 106,108,943 of record NC_134689.1, read on the forward strand.
TAACATAATTGCACAAGGGTTTTCAAGTGTTTTCTAATCATCCATTAGCCTTCTAACACAGTTAGCAAACACAATGTACCATTAGAACACTGGTGTGATGGTTTCTCGAAATGGGCCTCTATACACCTATGTAGATATTGCATTAAAATCCAGATGTTTGCAGCTAGAATAGTCATTTAGCACATTAAAAATGTATAGAGTGTATTTCTGATTAATTTAATGTTATCTTTATTGAAAAAAACTGTGCTTTTCTTTCAAAAATAAGGAAATTTCTAAGTGACCCTAAACTTTTGAACGGTAGTGTGTGTATATATATATATATATATATATATATATATATATATATATATATATAAATGATTTTTATCTAACATTAGTTAGTAAAACATAAAATTTAAAGTTTTGCTACAGTATATCAGTCATTAAATCCATACATACGCGTACCATGGTATGGTTAAATACACAGGAAATTGCTAGGGTATCCATAATTATACTATAGCAACTAGCAATGCTAAAAGACAGCCCTGGGGTCCTTCAAAGGATCATGGATTGTCTGCTCATATAAGGTGTTGGCAGGGATCGAGTCACAGGGCATACCTGTGAAACATACGAAGGGGCACCTCTTTGTTTCCCCACCTCTATGCCATGGTCACTATTGACCATTAAATAGAAGGGGTAGGGCACAGCTTCTGTGCACATGCAATGTCAGCATCATAACAGTATGGCACTGTGCGGGACTCCTGACCTGGCACTGGGTAGGATTTGAAACACATTATCATTCATTTGAATAGGGCAGTGAGCAAGACCAGACATAGTGCATGTTTGGGAGAAGTGATGGGTCTGATAAAAGTCAAAGGGGATCATCAGACAATAGTGGCATATTGTAGCGATATTCCATAATTGTCTACTATGATAAGAAAACCACTATAATAAGCTTTGGTTTTATAGTGCTAGAAGTTTTTAACTCCATTGTTGATAGTGGGTACTGGGCAGATTTCTGCTGGCACAATCAAATGAAAACACTAAGGAACTTGATTTTCCATCCCCTGCTCTGCCCAACTATAAGATTATCCTTAAAGAGAGTGATTCCAATAATATAAGTAAATTAGACAATTGTTAAATATACACCAAATCTCTGAAAATGGAGAAAAAGGGAAAATGCCTCATAGTGCAACATTATAAAATGGGTAGTTCTCCCCTGCCTTCCTCACCATAGCCGCTGTTGTATCTGCTTTTATACACGGCAACCATTACTCAATGGTGAGGGGGTCCGGAGGAGGCAGGAAAGCCCTCCTCTGATGAATAAAGCGAACTCATAACCGTCTTAACCAAATGGCACAATATTATTTTTTGGTCTGATTTGGTCTAATAGACCATGGAACCTATCACTATAACATGCTGCAGAATTTTATAGTGACAGATCCCATTTATAGGTAACATCCTAAGTTGACCTTGTTTTTATAGCACAAGCAATTATGATTTAATAATGGGATGTGATTATCTGTGTCTTCTGCCTACAGTAATTTGTTTGTAATAATTGATGTGTATTTTCTTCCCAGAAGCACATTTTGATGTCCCTGTTTGCAAACATTTACCCTGAAACGCAATAAACAGTTACCCTATAGGACAATGTAGAAGTACTTTAAACAAACTGCTTTTACAGTCTTGCTTTAGCACAGATACATCAGTGCTATTTTTACAGTGCAGAAATTCTCCGAACAGTAACGTCCTCTTGCTCCAGGGCATATCTTCTCGATTAAAACCCAGGCAACAGACAGACAGCAAGGAATAGGGCACGGTGCAGGGAAACCAGCGAGGAAAAAATAAACTTATGTCAGCCTACTGGAAATAACTGGAAGCCCTCCAATTAGAAATAAATTGCTGCCCGAAGCATAGTGCACATGATATTCTCTAATGACGCAAGCTGTGCTGAAAATGCATCGCTTCACAGATAGCTAAAAGCAGAACATTGAATTTTGTGTTAATACCATTTTTAGGAGCATTTAAGAAGAAAAATTAAAACTTTGTTCATATAGAAGTTGTTGCAACATAAATGATAAAGGATACTATTTACATACTGTTTACATAAATTCCTTCCCTGAGTAAAATGGCGCACATTGCGCCTATTCGAACCGCCAAAATTATTAATAAAGGCATGTGATCAGCATTCTGCATTACATAGTAATATAGAAAATTGGAAGTAAGTAAAAAAATGCTTCTAAGGCATCATTTAGACGAGCGTAATATACGAGCGTGCGACACGGGTGCTTTTCACGCGTGTCGTACGCACATATATTACTCTATGGGGCAGTGCAGACAGTCCGTGAGTTTTGCGCAGCGTGAGTGCGCTGCGTAAAACTCACGACATGTTCTATATTTCCCCGTTTTTCGGGCATCACGCACCCATTGAAGTCAATGAGTGCGTCAAAACCACGCAGGTCGCACGGAAGCACTTCCGTGCGAACTGCGTGGTTTGCGCAACAGCTGTCAAACTCTGAATGTAAACAGAAAAGCACCACGAGTGTGAAAATGATGGCGGCTGCGAGAAAATCTCGCAGCCGCGCATCATACACTGATGACACACGCAGCTAAGTGCATTTTGCGCACGCAAAACGCCGCATTTTTTGTGTGCGCAAAACGCACACGCTCGTGTAAATCAGGCCTAAATGTTTTTTAACAGGTCAAATTCATAAAGATCCTAGACTAGGTGGGGCGTGCACTGAAATACCATTTTCTACCATGTCTGAGCAGCAATTAAATAGCACTTTAAACAATGCGAGTCCAAAAGAGATGATTAGGAATTAGTTGTATGTGAAATATTATATACAGTAAACTGCACTGTTAATAAGTGAACAAAAAATGGACATTACAACAACGCTGTTATAAACCCTAGGGGGGCAGGATCTATTAAGGCTGGCGTTTCATACGCTATGAGCAGAAATAGATTTGCAATACAATTTGATGCAAAATTCAACATAAATACTGTACAACACTCTTGTTTGTGATTATATAATGATGAATATTTTTCTAAATTTTTTAATAATTATTATTATTTTTATTATTATTATTAATAAATCACAGAAAATGTGATCAAATCTAATTAGAATCACAGAATAATGCACCATTAGTGCAAGGGCAGATTAAAAAACAATTCCCAGCAGGATGCAGACAAGCCACAATGTTATATGGGTGTCACGATTCCGGGGTATGTAGACCCACTAGGCCGCTTCGCCATTGTGGATTGGCAGTTAGCCAAACAACAGTCAAATGGAAAGTCTTAGCACATGAGTACCTGTATGGGAGTCCAGATGGACACGAGATGTAGCAGACGCTTTGGCACAGATGATTCGTGGCACAGGTGACTCTTGGCATGGCAGATGACACTGAACGTGGCAGATGACACTTAGCGTGGCAGATAACACTGGACATGGCAGATGGAACAAATACAACTCCAACACTAGACTTTAGCTCAGGAACAAATACAGTTACAGGATACGGGAAGCAGGATATAACTAAAGGACCATTTGCATAACTAACATGGGAAGATAACAACAACGCTCAGGCAAAGAGGGAGATCGCAGAGTATATTTTATAGTCCAGGGGGATCACGGGATTGGGTAGGGAACAATTCACTGGTGCACACACTGGCCATTTAAGGCCAGGGATGAGCGCGCGCACCCTAGAAGCCACAGAAGGACAGTGCAGCCACTAATGCTTGCGTTTCCTGTGATGGAGGCGCCGGCAAGCTTTCTGCTTCCTGCGGCAGCGGCTGCCAGTGAGTACAGTGTTGCGGTGGTCAGCAACTGTGGGCACAGCAGTATCCCCCTTACACCCCCACTTATTAGGTCTGGAGCGTAGGAGGAACTTTTTGATGAGAGTTGGGGCATTGATGTTCTCCTCTGGCTCTCAGGACCTCTCCTCAGAACCAAACCCTTTCCAGTCCACCAGATAGAAAGTCATTCCTCCTACCCTCTTTTGGTCCAGAATTTCCTTCACCTCAAAGTAAGACATCAGAGGAACCCCTGGGAGCAACTGCAGAACTAGGGGATTTATTGTAGCAGTTCAGAACCACAGGCTTTAGAATCCACAGAAGGACGGCGCAGCCCCGTTTGCTGGTTTCTCCTTGGAGTGAGGCGCCGGCAATCTTTCTGTATTCTGCAGTTGCGGCTGCCGGTGAGTACAATGTGCCGTTAGTAAGCGAGTGCGGGCACAACAATGGGGAAGATAGCATAGGTGCAAAATACTGATGTTGCTTCCCTTATTCCCTTGTTCTGCTCCTCTGATGGAGCAGATCAACGGAATGTTACAAGGCAGGTGTGAACGAAGCCTAACATTAGAATAGACATGCCCGGCTTGCTTACAACCACCCCTGTTTAATCTAAACAACACTTTAATAACAAAAGAAACACTTTTTGTAAGAAACACTATTCTTTGGCAGTTCATGCTTAAAAGCCTTCAATGTGGCCGAATTAAATAAATTGTGCAAAGTACGCCGCAGCAATGTGAATGACTGATCTCTAGTTATTGGAAGCATTTTGGTGCAGGTGTTGCTGCTAAATATGGTATAACTAAGTATTACTTTTTTTTTGGGGCTGTGACTTTTCACATGGTTGATCTACTGTAGGTGTTGAATTAAATTTTTCTTTCAATAAATAAGGTAATTGTGTTTACTGGGAATGTATGTGGCATGTATTAAATTTTGTCTCAAACAATTAACTGTTTTCTTATGTGCAGAAAATATAAAAAAATTCTGTAAGGCCTCGTTCACATCTGCATCGGACTTCTCTTCATGGGTTCCATTAGACCTTTCCGTCAGGGGAACACATGAACGGACAGTTAAATGAAAACCATAGCTTACATTTACATTACCATTGATTTCAATGGTAATGCTTCTGTTGCAAATGGTTTCCGTTTGTCTCCGTTCCGTAAGGTTTCCGTTTTTTGCGGAAGCTATAGCGTAGTCGACTTTCTTTCCGTTCATGGGTTCTCCTGAAGGAAAGTTCTAAAGTAACTCATGAACGGAAGCCCGACACAGATCTGAGAGAGGCCTAAGGGCAAATACTAATTACAGTACAAATTGTTGTCTGCTCATTTTTATTATTGTATTATTATTTTTAACATTAATGGCCAGCTTACAGGAGTTGTCCCATAAGAACAAACCCACTCCCTATGCTCTACTAAGTAACCCCTCTCCTATATGCCACATATCCAAATAAATCTCCACTCCACGCCACACTGTACATTAGCACACATTTCAAACCAGTTTCCAGTAAAACAAAGGGGTTTATTCCTTTTTCAATTCCCTTAATTCACTGTCGACAGACTATCATCAAGATTAGAAAAGCAGAGAAATTAGTTCAATTAATTTATGGAACAAAGTAGCAGAGTTATTGAAATATAGATTTTTCTGTACTAATAAATTTAGGACACGCATCAATATCAAGATTTCACTTGCTCGGCTGTCAGTGACCCCCATTGATATATGTGCAGGTCCCACATCTATCAGAAATGTATGGAATATCCTGAGAAAATGCCATAAACGTCTAAGTTGGGAATACCCTTTTAACTAGAGTGGATAGTGTCTGTCCCTCTGGGGGACCCTGACACATTCATGCATTACATAGGCAACCTATTGATCACAGAGGGAACTGTGTAAAGCTTCATTTAACTTATGGTTGTGCTGCAGGGTGAATAAATCCTTGCTGCTGGTTCCCCCACAGATCACAACTGATCACTGGGGGTTTAAGCAGTGGGACAACTGATGCTAAGCTTATTATCAAAGAACTCTTCGGGTATGTTCACAAGCAGCATAAACACTGCAGATTTATCGCAGCGGAAAATCCTCAATGTATTACAGTAGCAGCAGAGTGGATGAGATTTGAACAAATCTAAACCACACACTGCAGAAAAAATCAGCTGCAAAATTGTTCATAAATTGACATGCGGCGCTGCTCTTCTGTTGTGTTTTTTTCCCCATTGAATTCAATGGGGAGATAAAAACCACAACAGATTGCAGGTGTTAAGATTTTTGCAGCGGAAAAGCTGCAATTCCACCACAAGAATTACATATCAGAAAAGAAAAAGATATTTAGTACTTACCGCGTTCTCCGTTGTCATAGCGACACTAATTTCTGTTTTCTGTCTAGGCCGGCCTCCTCGCATGACATTTCATCCCATGTGACTGCTGCAGCCAACCACAGCCACTGTTTTCTGCAGCGGAGATTCCGCCCGAAAAACTGCACCACAATTTGGTGCGATTTTTCAGGCGGAGTTTCCTGCGGGTTCCAGTACAAATACATTGTGTACTTTCAGGCAGCGTACCTGCTCTTTGTGAACATAGCGTTCTAGAAGTTATGGCAAAAAAGATTGATCATAGCAGACATCAATGTAAGATCTACTTCTGGTTTAAGCCAAAAAGACATTAAAAACTGTAACAAACTAGAGTGTATGAATACAACCTAATAGAAATATTATATTATAATATGCACTGCCCTAAACTACAGCATTTTTAAATGTCACAAGATCATTACCTAGTGATTAAGAGACACTGCCTTTAAAATAATGGCCACTAACTATATTAACCACTTTATAATTTTGAAACAGCACTTTAGTTCTTTCATTCAATTACTGTTTTCTGACTATTGGATCATAAATTCATTTTCTTAAACATGTCATAAGCCTTGTTAATAAAATGTTGCTACTAAGGGTGCATATAATTAAAATGGTTAATTTTTTTTAATTTTTAAATACACATATTTAATGATACTAATCACTATGTGCTAAATCTAGTACCGGGGCTGTAAATATTAATGCTTTTACTTTACTGAAATACCCTATAATTTAAAGGGGTTGTCCGGGCACAGGACAATGTTTCATGCTGATGAAACACAGGGTAGATCATCAGTATCACTTGAATAGGAGCAGAGCTGCAGTACTGCAGCACGGCCACTATACTGTGACAGGAGCCATCTGCTTCTGGTATGGACATACGTTGCCCAGAGGCAGCCGTACAGCTGATCGGTGTGGGATCTGTGTGTCATATACTGTGTGTCATATACTGATGACCTGCCCTGTGGATAGGTCATCAGTATGACATGCCCAGACAGCCCCTTTAAAAGCTGTACAAATTGATACAATGGTTTATAATAGAGTGTTTCCATTAAAAACAAAGGACTACTAAAATGTCCCTAGATGCATTAAAGGCTTTAGTAAGATCCCATCATAAAACTATAACCTATCAATGGAAGTTACAAAAGCTGCCAAATTAAAATGGTTGCAGCAGGGCAGTTGGAGTCATGGAGTCGGGGTCAGTTTTGGGTGGAGTGGGCGTTGAACTCGGTAGAAATATTCTGACTCCAACTTCGGCTTAAAAAATAAATAAAAATAAAATATTATTAATATTGTATTCATTTATTAAATGCATAGCTTGTAGCATGTTTACTTTCATATGAATTTAGGAAAGTTTATATATTTTTATGATATAAATATATTTTAGATTCCGGTGCGAGGTAAGCAAAATTAGTTTTGTGTTTGTGGGGCTGTGTGGTACTATATACAGGGAGAGGCTGTGTAGAACTATGTAGAAGGGTGCTGTGTGGCTCTATATACAGTGTGGGGCTGTGTAGCACTATGTACAAGGGGGGCTGTGTGGCACTGTCTACAGGGGAGGGCTGTGTGGCACTATATACAGTGGGAGGCTGTGTAGCACTATGTACAAGGGGGCTGTGTGGCACTATGCACAAGCAGGGCTGTGTGGCACTGTCTACAGGGGAGGGCTGTGTGGCACTATATACAGTGGGGGCTGTGTAGCACTATGTACAAGGGGGCTGTGTAGCATGATGTACAAGGGGGGACTGTGTGGCACTGTCTACAGTGAATGGGCTTTGTGGCACTATATACAGTGGGGGGGCTGTGTGGCACTGTCTACAGTGGGGGACTGTGTGGCAATATATACAATGGGGGGCTGTGTTGTTCTATGTACAAGGGGGACTGAGTGGCACTGTCTACGAGGGGGATGTGTGGCACTGTCTACAATGAGGGGCTGTGTGACACTAAATATAGTGGGATCTGTGTGGCACTATCTACAGTGGGGTCTGTGTAGCACTATCTACAGTGGGGACTGTGTGGCACTCTCCACAGTGGGGGGCTGTGTGGCACTATCTACAGGGGGGGACTGTGTGTCACTGTCTTCAGTGCTACAGTGTGGGGCTGCACGGCATTATATACAGTGGGGGGCTGTGTAGCACTATGTACAAGGAGGGCGGTGTGGTACTATGTACAAGGGGGGCTGTGTGGCACTGTCTACAGTGGGGGGCTGTGTGGCACTATCTACAGTGAGGGCTGTTTGGCACTATCTACACTGGGGGGCTGTGTGGCACTATCTACAGCGGGGGCTGTGTCAAGCAAATTTAACGACTTTTTAAATGGCTTTTGTTGTGTGATATCACGCTGACCAAGTTATCAGAGTAAAGATAAAGATGACTACAAGCTTATATTGCTGTTACATAGTTACATAGTTGATAAGACTGAAAAAAGACACAGGTCCATCAAGTCCAACCTATAATCCTACCGTGTTAATCTGCGAGTCAATTGCCATATTATGGGAACAATTCCACCCCGTCTCCAAATATAGCAATCAGAATAAATCCCTGGATCAACATCCCATCTCCAGAATCTAGTACTCTTACCTGTGATATTATATTTTTCAAGAAAGGCATCAAGGCCTTTTTTGAACTTGCTCAACTAATCAAACATCACAACATCCTGTGAGTTCCATAGTCTCACTGCTCTCACAGTAAAGAATTCCCGTCTGTGATGGTTGTGAAAACTTTTTGCCCCCCTGTCCTTGTTTCTGGCCTAGGTGTAAAAAGATAATTAGAATGATATTTGTACTGTCCGGTTATGTATTTGTACATTGTAATTAGTATTATTATTGTACTGTCTTTTTTCTAAACTGAATAGTACCAAGTTTGATAACCTTTCTTGGTGCTGAAATCCAACCATTCCCTTAATTACCTTGGTTGTCCTTCTTTGCACCCGTTCTAGTTCAGCTATTGCCTTCTTACACACAGCTGCCCAAAATTTTACAAGATATTCCATGTGTGGTCTGACTAGTGATTTGTTAAGAGGCAAAACCATGTTCTTGTCATGAGCATCTATGCCTCTTTTGATGCATCCCATGATTTTATTTGCCTTGGCAGCAGCTGCCTGGCACTGGTTGCTAAAGGTAAATGTACTGTCCACCAATATCCCAAAGCTTTTTTCAGTAGCAGTTTTACTCAGTGTTTTACCATTTAATGCCGTTTTTGGAGCTGTTTTTCTATAAAGTCAATGAAAAACGGCTCCAAAAACGTCCCAAGAAGTGATGTGCACTTCATTTTGGTCGGGCGTCTTTTTACGTGCCGTTTTTGGAAAACTACCGTAAAAAACGCCCTGTCGGAACAGAACGCCGTATTTCCCATTGAAACCAATGGGCAGATGCTTGTAGGCGTTCTGCTTCCGATTTTTCAGCTGAAAACATTTCAGACGTAATTGCTCGTACTCGCGTTTTGCGAGGCGTCAATTACGGCCGTAATTTGGAGCTGTTCTTCATTGAATTCAATGAAAAACGGCTCAAATTACGTCCCAAGTAGTGTCCTGCACTTCTTTGCCGAGGCTGTTATTTTACGCGCCGTCTTTTGACAGCGACGCGTAAAATTACAGCTCGTCGGCACAGTACGTCGGCAAACCCATTCAAATGAATGGGCAGATATTTGCCGACGTATTGAAGCCGTCTTTTCAGGTGTAAATCGAGGCGTAAAACGCCTCGTTTACGCCTGAAAATAGGTCGTGTGAACCCAGCCTTAGGCCTGATTTACACGAGCGTGTGCGTTTTGCGCGCGCAAAAAACGCTGCGTTTTGCGCGCGCAAAAGGCATTTGACAGCTCCGTGTGTCATCCGTGTATGATGCGCGGCTGCGTGATTTTCACGCAGCCGCCATCATAGAGATGAGGTAGTCGACGCCCGTCACTGTCCAAGGTGCTGAAAGAGCTAACTGATCGGCAGTAACTCTTTCAGCACCCTCGACAGTGAATGCCGATCACAATATACACTAACCTGTGAATAAAAAAAGACGTTCAAACTTACCATGAACTGCCTGCTTCCTCCAGTCCGGTCTCCCGGCCGTTGCCTTGGTGACGCGTCCCTCTCTTGTCATCCGGCCCCACCTCCCAGGATGACGCGGCAGGCCATGAGACCGCTGCAGCCTGTGATTGGCTGCAGCCTGTGCTTGGCCTGTGATTGGCTGCAGCTGTCACTTGGCCTGAATTGTCATCCCGGGAGGTCGGACTGGAGGAAGGAACCGGGACTTATCGGTAAGTCCGAACTTCTGTTTTTTTTTTCACGTATATGTATATTGTGATCGAAAGTCACTGTCCATGGTGCTGAAACAGTTTAAGTCTTTGAGCACCGTGGGCAGTGACTGTCTCCTGACGTCGCGTACCCGAACATTTTTTGCCGGGTTCGGTCAAAACGAGTTCGGCCGAACCCGGTGAAGTTCGGTGCGCTCATCTCTAATTTGACACTCCGTTTGGATGTTTGTAAACAGAAAAGCACGTGGTGCTTTTCTGTTTACATTCATCCTTTTGACAGCTCTTGCGTGATTTTCGCGCATGCAACGCAGCAGCGTCCGTGTGGCATGCATTGTTTTCACGCACCCATTGACTTCAATGGGTGCGTGTTGCGTGAAAAACGCACGATTATAGAACATGTCGTGAGTTTTACGCAACGCACTCACGCTGCGCAAAATTCACGCATCGTATAAACTGCCCCATAGAGTAATATAGGTGTGTACGACACGCGTGAAAAGCACGCGCGTCGCACGCGCGTATATTACGCTCGTGTAAATGAGGCCTTAGAATGATGAAAGTGAAGTGAATGACTTTTCAGTTGACCGGTTCACACGTCGTGTATTTGACATGTTTTTTTTTTGCACATTTTACGTGCAAAAAAAACACATAAAAAACGCTTGATTACACTTGATTTTGCGTGTTTGGGGGATGTGTGTGTGTGTGTGTGTGTGTGGGGAGGGGGTGCTCGCCGCTGATTCTTCAAAACAGCTGATAAGCGGCTATGAAGTATTAGCGGCGCCCGTGCACACTCCGCTCTGCCACACACACACACACGGGAAAAGTCTTAAAGGGGTCGTCCAGGAAAACATGGCGCCGCACATGTCCTCAGGTCATGTGTGGTATTACAGCTCTGTCCTATTCACTTCAATGGAGGTGAACTGCAATATCAGACAAATCCTGAGGACAGGTGCGGCGCTGTGTCTCCAATCCGGACACCCCTTCTGTCCTGAGAAGACCCGACGGGGGAGGCGGGTGTCAGAGCCACCCACCGCCATCACCGCAGACAGAACCACAACTACGGCATGAGGGCAGGGCTTGTCCTGAGTGCACTGTCTCTTGTTATGGACAGAGTTATAGTCACATGAACCCCGTCTGATGAACCGGTAACCTAGGTCCGATCACATGACAGAGGGGGTCACCAAAAACCCTGTGCACCCTCAGCCCGTCCATCCAGCCCTTTCCTGGTTATATCTGCGTCTGGGAAAGCTGGGTGACCACCATTATCCCTCCTACTGGAGTATTTAGGGCTGTGACTAATGAACCTCTCACACTCCAGTGGGAGGGGTATTGGTGGTCACCCAGCTTTCCCAGACCCCTGAACGGTAAATCTCTCTAATTGTGCTGAGACTGTTTGGGAATGTGACTAATGAACCTCTCAGTCTCAGCACAACTAGAGAGATTTATTATTCAGGGGTCTGGGAAAGCTGGGTGACCACCATTACCCCTCTTAGTGGAGTGTGTTTGGGGATGTGACTAATTAATCTCACACTCCAGTAGGAGGGACCCTTGAACGGTAAATATCTCTAATTGTGCTGAGACTGTTTGGGAATGTGACTAATGAACCTCTCAGTCTCAGCACAACTAGAGAGATTTATCGTTCAGGGGTCTGGGAAAGCTGGGTGACCACCATTACTCCTACTGGAGTGTGTTTGGGGATGTGACTAATGAATCTCACACTCCAGTAGGAGGGGTAATGGTGGTCACCCAGCTTTCCCAGACCCCTGAACGGTAAATCTCTCTAATTGTGCTGAGACTGAGAGGTTCATTAGTCACATCCCCAAACAGTCTCAGCACAACTAGAGAGATTTACCGTTCAGGGCTTTCCCAGTACAGCTTCATCGTGTGTCCTTCACACAAGGGAGGGAGGGGGGGCGTCGGAGGGGGGGGGCGTTTCGGCGGGGCGGCCGTTTCGGGGGGGGGGGGAGCGGCGGGGGGCCGTTTCGGGGGGGGCGTCGGGTGGGGGGCCCGTCGGGGGTCACGAGAGCGGGGGTCTGTGAGGTAGAGAGTGGGACATGCAGAGACACACATCTTACCTGCAGTGCAGCTGGTCTTCAAGATGGCGCCTGCTCTCTCCCTGCAAACAGCTGCTCTGCTCTGTGTGACTCTGACCTGCGTCTGCGCAGGACAGAGCCATAGAGCAAAGTCAATGGAACGGCTCCTGTTCATTGACTCCTATGCACTGAAGCTGCCTTATTCCATCTCTGTATGTGTCGTTAATCGACACATACAGAGATGAAAAACAAAATGGCAGCCCCCATAGTGAAGTAAAAGTTAGAAAAAAGAAAAAAGTAAAAAACAAACACACACATAAATAAAAGATTTTATAATAAAACACTAAATGCAAATTGACATCAAAAATAATTTTTTCGTGACACCTTTCCTTTAAGGACCTCAATAGTCTGAAACGCGTAAGCCTGGTCCCGGAATTTTTGTTTTAATTTCTTTGTTTTAACATGACCAAATAAACTATTTAACTTTTACATCGAGTGCTGGATACATCTTCATCATTCACCTCCATTACCTTGTTTACCTGCTGATGACACAGGACCTTATTTGGAGTATCTACAAGCCCCTGCAGTAATTGGATTAATTTACACCGACTTGCACCAACTAACGCATCGGAAACGCAGTGGAAATGTGGTGAGCGAACTTTTTGTAACATATCCACCTTTTTGTAAATTAAAAATCAAGGCATGAATGATAAATTTTAAAACACTTTCATACAGAGCCCTGGTTTTTCGGGACACGTGTCACATTGATATATTGTGTCCTTCCTTATCCCCCTTTTATAGCAGACATTGCACCCCTTTTGACTTTTTCCCTACTTGCCAGTTTGGGGAACTTCTCCTGGAAAGTGTTTCCCTGGTACGATGCGAGTGGCCTCGCTTCCAGAAGTACTGGGTGTCCACCTTCTTGGTCCCTAAAGATTAGGTTCCTGATAACCACATCTTGAAATTCCAGGAAGGTTGCCGTCTGGCCTGCACATCGACGTAGCATGTACGCATTGTACAATGCCATCTGTATGATATGCATGGCCAGCTTCTTATACCACACCACATGGCGCTGTAGGGCTTCAGGACTTGATCTGACAAGTCCACCCCTCCCATGTACCTATTGTAGTCCAGGAGGCAGTCTGGTTTGGGGGTCTCTATACTGGTACCTCGTCCTGGCACATTGGTACTGGTGTGGCCATGTATTGTTGTCAATACAAGGACATCTCTCTTGTCCTTGTACTTGACACACAATATGTTGCTGCTAGAATGTGCCATGCTCTCACCCCTTCTGAGTGTTTGCCCAAGCAGAGTCTTAGGGAGGCCTCTCAGATTTCTTCTAGCAGTGTCGCATGCCACAATACTTCTGGAAGCGTGGGACGCTGGTATAAAAATTATCCAGGTAGAGGTGGTAACCCTGGTCCAGCAGTGGGTGCACGAAATCCCACACAATTTTTGCATTAACTCCCAGTATGTGGGGGCATTCTGGGGACTGAATACTGGTGTCCTTCCCTTCATATATCCTAAATTTGTAGGTATACCCTGAAGCACTCTCGCACAGCTTATACATCTTCACGCCATACCTTGCCCTCTTACTCGGCAGGTACTGGCGGAATTGAAGCCTCCCTTTAAAATGTACCAAGGACTCATCAATAGAAATACACTTCTCGGGGGTGTATGCTTGGGAAAACCAGGCACTGAAATGGTCCAATAGGGGTCTCCGTTTATGCAAACTGTCAAAACTGGTGTCATTTCGGGGTGGGCACTGCTCATTATCAGTATAATGTAAGAAGCAATGTATTGCCTCACTTTTTATTTTTATTTTAGGTTCCAGTTCAGATCTGAAGTTGCTTTGAGGAGCCTATATATTAGGAACCCCTTTCAAACACCCCATGTTAGAAACTAGACCCCTAAAAGTATTCACAACATCATTTAGAAAGTTTATTAACCCTTTAGGTTTTTCACAGAAATTTAGAGCAAAGTAGAGGTGAAATTTACATCTTTATTTGTTTGCCAGAAAATCCTTTTATTCAATTTTTTTCTGTCAAATAGAAGGTTTTACCATAGAAACACAACTCAATACTTATTGCCCAGATTCTGCAGTTTTCAGAAATACCCCACATGTGGCCCTAGTGCGGTAATGGACTGAAGCACCGGCCTTCGAAACAATGGAGCACCTAGTGGATTTTGAAGCCTCTTTTTTTATTAGGCACCATGTCCGGTTTGAAGAGGTCTTGTGGTGCCAAAACGGTGGAAACCACACAAAAGTGACCCTATTTTGGAACCTAGACCCCTTGAGGATTTCATTGTACTTTTCATGGGGTGCATGCGACTTTTTGATCAGTTTTTATTCTATTTTTAAGAGGCGTGGTGAATAAAAAAACAGCAATTCTACTATGGTTTTTCATTCTATTTTTATTACAGCGTTCATCGTGCGCTATAAATTACATATTCACTTTATTTTGCGGATCGTTACGATTACACCGATACCATATGTTTATAGTTTGTTTATGTCTTATGGCATTTGCACAATAAAATACTTTTTGTAAAAAATCATTTACTTTTTGTGTTGCCATATTCTAAGAGCCATAACTTTTTTATTTTTCCATCAAGAAAGCCATTTGAGGACTTGTTTTTTGCATAATGAACTGTAGTTTCGATCGGTACCATTTTTAGGTACATGCGACTTTTTGATCTCTTTTTATTCCATTTTTTGGGAGGTGAAGTGACCAAACAATTGTGATTCTGGTATGGTTTATTATTATTTTATTTTTTGGCGTTCACCGTGCGGGATAAATAACAACATAATTTTGTAGTTCAGGCCGCTACGGATGTGGCGATACCAATTATGTATAGTTTATTTGTTTATTTATTTATTTTTATTAATAATAAACGACTGATAAGGGAAAAGGGGGATTTTTACATTTATTACTTTTAAAACTTTTATTTTCTTATTTTTACATAACTTTCTTTTCGTTTTTTACACTTTTTTTTACTGTGCTCCACTAGGTAACTTGAGAGCAGGAGGCCCTGATCGATATTGTAATACACTGCACTTCATGCGTAGTGCGGTGTATTAGAGCTGTCAGCTACTCGCTGAAAGCAAGCATAGTGGGTCCTGACTTTGTCACCAACCACTAGGCTTCCGTCGATGGCCTAGCCGGAGTCCATTGTTAGGACTCTGGTTTCCATAGTAGCCATCGTCGCCCGCTATCATGTAGCGGGCCGTCGATGGTGGTTTAACAACGTATAACAAACCCTTATCAGTATTTTATTATTCTTTCTCCTGCCCCTTATTTCCATCCAGAGGAACTCCACATGATCATTTCCCTCATAGATATCACACAGGAGGGGTGTTAGGCAGGATATTACATATAAGCAATTGACATCTTTTTTTGAACATATATAAAGTACAGTGAAGTTTACCGCTCAGACGGCACTGGTAACAGTCCAATATCATTCAGTATGGGCTCTCTCCCAGAAAAATGCAGTGGACAGTCCGCAATCCAATGAGGGTGTGGATGGTAATTCTTATCCTTGTAGTTCCACCAAGCTCCTTATCGTCTCTCTCCACATTCAAAGAACTCCTGGTAGAAAAAGGATCTTATGTCTCTAATAGATGGAAAAAGGAAGACACATAGTGCAACACCCTCTGCAAAAGGATTGCTCCACGCCAAGTTTAATCCATACTCACAGAAGTAACAAGAAATAAAAGCATCAAGGTAAGTAAAAATCTTTAAAATATCTAGGCGGCACGCCAAACACTCTCGCCCGACCCTGGGTTTCGCCCTTCCGGCTTCCTCTGGGGCATCATTGACCAATACTTCCTGACCAATACCCCAGCGTGAACATCCCGGGCGGGTACCCAAGTCCTCTCCTCAGGCCCGTATCCTCTCCAATGGACCAGGTACTGGAGGGAGCCTTGGACCATCTTGCTGTCCACAATCTTGGCCACCTCGAATTCCACCCCCTCAGGGGTGAGAACGGGAACAGAAGGTCTCCTCGAGGGAGCCAAGGACGGGGAGCAGCGTTAAAGGAGGGAGGCATGAAACACGTCGTGTATTCGAAAAGATGGGGGCAACTCCAGTCGGAAGGAGACAGGATTGAGGACTTGCAAATTTCTTGGACGGGACCTTAAGGCACAAGTTCCTAGACGATAACCACACCAGATCCCCGACCATAAACAAGGGGTTAGCAGAACGTCTTCTATCAGCCTGAGTTTTTTGTATGCTCTGGGACGCCTCTAGGTTCTTCTGAACCTGGGCCCAGACTGTGCACAGTTCCCGATGAACGACCTCTACCTCGGGATTGTTAAAACTACCAGGTGAAACGGAGGAGAACCGTGGATTAAACCCAAAATTACAGAAAAAGGGGGAGACCCCTGACGAGTTACTGACCCGGTTATTGAGGGAAAATTCGGCGAGGGGAATGAATGAGACCCAATCATATTGACGAGGGGGTGGAGTCGATACCCACTACCGGAACAGGTTTAGGCAAATCAATCAAAGGCATAGCTAGAGACATAGAAAATTCCACAGACATGATATTAGTAGAAGACCCTGAATCCACGAAGGCACTGCCGGTAGCAGACCTACCACCAAAAGAGACCTGAAAGGGAAGCAAGATCTTATTACGTTTCATATTTACGGGAAATACCTGTGCGCCCAAGTGACCTCCCCGATGATCACTTAGGCGCGGAAGTTTTCCTGCTGCTTATTCTTACGCCTAGGACAGGTGTTCACTTGATGCTTGTCATCCCCACAATAGAAGCAGAGACCATTCTTCCTGCGGAACTCTCTACGTTGTCGGGGGGACACGGAGGCCCCGAGTTGCATAGGTACCTCCGAGTCTTCCGTGGAAGAGCGAAGCAACGGGACCTCGGGAGGCATCATGGGGGAGTCACAAAAACGTTCAAGTTGTCATTCCCTGAGACGTCGGTCAAGTCGTACCGCTAAAGCCATAACCTGGTCTAGGGAGTCAGAAGAGGGATAGCTAAATAGCAGGTCTTTCAGGGCGTTCGACAGACCCAACCTAAACTGGCACCTTAAGGCAGGGTCATTCCACCGAGAAGCTACGCACCACTTCCTAAAGTCAGAACAATACTCCTCAACAGGTCTCTTACCCTGACGTAAGGTCACCAGCTGACTCTCGGCAAAGGCAGTCCTGTCAGTCTCGTCATAAATGAGTCCGAGAGCAGAAAAGAAACGATCAACGGAGGAAAGTTCAGGGGCGTCAGGAGCCAAGGAGAAGGCCCATTCTTGGGGCCCTTCCTGGAGCCGGGACATAATTATACCCACCAGCTGCCTCTCAGAACCTGAGGAGTGAGGCTTTAAGCGAAAGTAAAGCCTACAACTCTCCCGAAAGGAGAGAAAAGTCCTCCGGTCCCCTGAGAACCGGTCAGGCAACTTGAGGTAGGGTTCAAGGGGTGAGGTGAGGGGCACTACCATGGTAGTGTCAGGCTGGTTGACCCTCTGAGCCAGGGCCTGGACCTGTAGGGAGAGACCCTGCATTTTCTGGGCCAGGGTCTCAAGGGGGTCCATAGTAGAGACAGGAACCAGGGTAGACTAGGTAACGGGCTTGTGATTATGTAATGATAGGGGTAGGGAAACGGACAAGTGAGCCCTAATCTACCCGCCACTCTGTCCCTGCCTACTTGCAACGACCCGCCCTAGGCGAAAGGGTACAACTGGGCGGCGGTCCCTACGCTCAGTAAGTGCACGAGACAAACAGACAAGGGTACATAAAGCTAAGGGAAATGGGGCAGTTGCCCACAGCAACACCGTGAACAACAAGAGAGGTGAACGAGCCGAGTCAAACCAGGAGTGTACGAGGTACCAAACGCAGAGCAGGAGAGGAGTCAGTAAGCCAGGGTCAGTATGGAGCAGGATCAAATAGTCAGGAGCTGTAGCTGGGCCAGGAAACCACACGAGAAGAATCACAAGCACTGGAGGAACAGGAAAGGCAGGTATAAATAGACAGAGGGCGGGAGCTAGCTGAGTCTGGCCAGACTGCGATAGGCTCTCCCACTCCTAAGCCTGCCAGCCTGAGTGGTGGAAGCTGGAGTCAGTCTCAGAGACATACTCTCAGGTGCCGACTGATTACCTATGGGCGTTAACCCCGCTGTGCCTGGCAGATCCTTTACATGAAAAGTCTAGAATTTTTAGGCTAGGTTAATTTTACCAGTGAGAGATAGATTATATTTTAAAAAAAACAGAAAATCACAAAGTCAAAATTATATATATTTATTTGCATTGTGCACAGAGAAATAAGTATTTGATCCCCTACCAACCATTAAGAGTTCAGCCTCCTCCAGACCAGTTACACGCTCCAAATCAACTTGGTGCCTGCATCAAAGACAGCTGTCTTACATGGTCACCTGTATAAGAGACTCCTGTCCACAGACTCAATGAATCAGTCTGACTCTAACCTCTACAACATGGGCAAGACCAAAGAGCTTTCTAAGGATGTCAGGGACAAGATCATAGACCTGCACAAGGCTGGAATGGGCTACAAAACCATAAGTAAGACGCTGGGTGAGAAGGAGACAACTGTTGGTGCAATAGTAAGAAAATGGAAGACATACAAAATGACTGTAAATCGACATCGATCTGGGGCTCCATGCAAAACTCACCTCGTGGGGTATCCTTTATCCTGAGGAAGGTGAGAGCTCAGCCGAAAACTACACAGGGGGAACTTGTTAATGATCTCAAGGCAGCTGGGACCACAGTCACCAACAAAACCATTGGTAACACATTACGCCGTAATGGATTAAAATCCTGCAGTGCCCGCAAGGTCCCCCTGCTCAAGAAGGCACATGTACAGGCCCGTCTGAAGTTTGCAAATGAACATCTGGATGGTTCTGAGAGTGATTGGGAGAAGGTGCTGTGGTCAGATGAGACTAAAATTGAGCTCTTTGGCATTAATTCAACTCGCCGTGTTTGGAGGAAGAGAAATGCTGCCTATGACCCAAAGAACACTGTCCCCACTGTCAAGCATGGAGGTGGAAACATTATGTTTTGGGAGTGTTTCTCTGCTAAGGGCATAGGACTACTTCACCGCATTAATGGGAGAATGGATGGAGCCATGTACCGTCAAATCCTGAGTGACAACCTCCTTCCCTCCACCAGGACATTAAAAATAGCTTGTGGCTGGGTCTTCCAGCACGACAGTGATCCGAAACATACAGCCAAGGCAACAAAGGAGTGGCTCAAAAAAGCACATTAAGGTCATGGAGTGGCCTAGCCAGTCTCCAGACCTTAATCCCATCGAAAACTTATGGAGGGAGCTGAAGATCCGAGTTGCTAAGCGACAGCCTTGAAATCTTAATGATTTACAGATGATCTGCAAAGAGGAGTGGGCCAAAATTCCATCTAACATGTGTGTAAACCTCATCATCAACTACAAAAAAGATGTCTGACTGCTGTGCTTGCCAACAAGGGTTTTGCCACCAAGTATTAAGTCTTGTTTGCCAAAGGGATAAAATACTGATTTCTCTGTGCACAATGCAAATAAATATATATAATTTTGACAATGTGATTTTCTTTTTTTTTTTTTTTATATAATCTATCTCTCACCGGTAAAATTAACCTAGCCTAAAAATTCTAGACTGTTCATCTCTTTGACAGTGGGCAAACTTACAAAATCAGCAAGGGATCTAATACTTGTTTCCTTCACTGTATATATATATATATATATATATATATATATATATATATATATATATATATATATATATATATATATTATAGATATATATAAGTCCTTTTTCAAAAACGCCAAAAAAGTGACCCCGTTTAGGAAACTACACCCCTTGAAGAATTAATCTACGGGTGTAGTGATCATTTTGACCCCACAGGTGTTTCATAGAATTTATTAGAATTGGGCAGTGAAAATAAAAACAATCCTTTTTCTTCAATAAGATGTAGCTTTAGTTCAAAATTTTTCATTTTCTCAGCAAATAAAGGGAAAAAAGCACCCCAACATTTGTAAAGCAACTTCTACCGAGTACGGCAATACCCAATATGTTGTCATAAACGGCTGTTTGGGCACATGGCAAGGAACAGAATAGAAGGAGCGGCTTTTGGCTTTTGGAGCACAGATTTTGCTGGATTGGTTTCTTGACACCATGTCGCTTTTGCAAAGCCCCTAAGGTTCCAGTACAGTGGAAACTACCCAAAAGTGACTCCATTTGTGATACTATACCCCTTCAGGAATTAATCTAGGGGTGTATTGAGCATTTTGGCCCCACAGCTGTTTCATAGATTTTATTTGAATTGGGCAGTGAAAATAAAAATGACATTTTTTTTCCAATAAGACGTAGCTTTAGTGCAAAATTTTTCATTTTCTCAAAAAATAAAGCAGAGAAAAAAAACCCAACATTTGTTAAGCAATTTCTCCCGAGTACGGCAATACTCCATATGTGGTTATGAACTCAATTTAGCTTTCAAAGTACAGATTTTGTTGGATTGGTTTCTGGTCACTATGTCACATTTGTAAAACCCCTGTCGGACCAAAACAGTGGAAACCCCCCAAAAGTGACCCCCATTTTTGAAACTAGACCTCTCAAGGTATTCACCTAGGGGTGTAATGAGCATGTTAACCCTGCAGGTGTTTTGCATAAATTAGTATGCACTCGATATTGCAGAGTAAAAATGGGATTTTTCAATAGATATGCCAATATGTGGTGCCCAGCTTGTGCCACCATAACAAGACAGCTCTCTAATTATTATGCTGTTTCCCGGTTTTTGAATCACCCTACATGGGGCCCTAATCTTTTGCCTGGACATTTGACAGGGTTCAGGATTGAGAGAGTACCATGCGAAACTGAGGCCTAATTTGGCGATTTACACAAAATTCGTTCACAATTGCAGAGGCTCAGATGGGAAATAATAAAAGAAACACCTGAGAAGTGACCCCATCTTAGAAACTACACCCATCAAGGCATTTATTAAGGGGTGTAGTGGGCATTTTCACCACACAGGTCTTTTCCATAAATAAATGCGCTGCGTATGGTACAAAGTAAAAATTAACATTTTTCCCCAGAATTGCCAATTCAGTGGCAAGTATGTCATGCCCAGCTTATGCCACTGTAGACACCCACACCAAAAATTGTTGAAAGGGTTCTCCCGGGTATGGCGGTGCCATATATGTGGAAGTAAACTGCTGTTTGGGCACACTGTAGGGCTCAAATTGGTGGGAGCGCCATTTGGCTTTTGAAGCATAGATTTTGCTTTGTAGTAGTTTTGTTTGAGTATTACTGGTGTTTCCGTTTATAATGTGGGGGCACATGTAAGCCGGGCAGAGTACATCAGGGGCAGAGTCAGGGGGTATAATAATGGGGTAAGCAATAAAATAATCCATAGATGTGTGTTACGCTGTGAAGCAATCAATTCTGCACAGGCAGGTGTCGCACTGATAAACGGTGTCTTTACTTATCCCCCTTTTGGTCCACACTCGGCACCTTTGCAGTTTGGGGAATTTTGCTAGGAAATGTTGTCCTGGTATAATACGGGCGCCCTCGCTTCTAGCAGATATGTTTGAGTTCTCCCCTTCCTGGTTCCCTAATTTTAGGGCCCCGATAAATCGCCTATTGAAACAGACAAAATGTTCCCCTCTGATCTGCACAACTGCATATTTTTATTTCCTGACTTATTGGAGCCTTAACTAATTTTATTTTTTCATAGACGTAATGGTATGAGGGCTGGTTTGTTGTGGCACGAGCTGTAGTTATTATTGGTACCATTTTGGGATACATGCGACTTTTTGATCACATTTTATCCTATTTTTTGCAATGTTAAATACCTTTGTGTCAAAAAAGACAAAAGTATAGAAGGTATGATACCTTTATTGGCTAACCATAAAAGTTCTATATGCAAGCTTTCAGAGCACAGAGGCTCCTTCTTCAGGCGGTTTACAAATGAATGACTTAGAAAAAAGCACAACATTTAGATGTTATACAAAGACAATTAGTACATGAGGTGATACATCATTAAGATAAGCCGGGGCAATAAAACAGAGGTTATAGGGGTGATGACTTAGGAGTTAAGGCATCTGGAGTCAGTCTGATGGGGGCAGGGCCGCCATCAGGAATTTCAGGGCCCCCTACAGCTAAATTTTCTGGGCCCCCCTACCGTGGCACCGCCTGTTAACGGTACTCCGTCCAGCACTATATCAAGGTACCCAGGGCCGCCATCAGGGGGGGTATTATGGGTACTGATGTGAGAGGCCCGGCCAAACCTAATTGAAAGGGGGGCCCGGCAAACTGCCGCGACTTGCCTTTAGTAGAAAAAAAACAGGCCCCTGCAATGGGGCCCGTTTTTTTCACCAAAAGAATGTCATGAGCTGCGGGCCCCCCTTTCAATTAGGTTTGGCCGGGCCTCTCACATCAGTACCCCTAATACCCCCCCTGATGGTGGCCCTGGGTAGCATGGGGGTCGTCATGGGGGCCGTCAAACACCGCCGCCCGTGCGACCGATCGCGCGCACCCACAAACTCCCGCGCATGCGCACCGGTGACCGCCTGGAACCGCGCACCGAATTTTGAGGCAGATTTTGACCTGCCCACACTATCTTGCCGCTTTTTTTGCCCACGGCGATTGAGGACAGCAGACAGAAAACGCAGCGAAAAATGCATTTTCTGCCCCCCATTGATTTCGATGGCAGGTCAGAGGCGGAACCGCGGCAAGAAAGGACGTGCTGCTTTTTCTTTTTTCCGCGACTGGCTCCCATTGATTTCAGATTAAATCAATGGGAGGCAGTTTTGGAAGTTGTTTGGTGCTGATTCTGACGCAGTTTCCGAGTCAATATCAAGGCCCAAAAACTCTGTGAACTGGGCCTTATTGTTAGGGCTTATTCAGACGAACGTGTAATACATCCGTGCAACGTGCGTGATTTTCGCACGGACCTATGTTACTCTATGGGGCCGTGCAGACTGTCAGTGATTTTCATGCAGCGTGTGTCCGTGTGTCCGCTGCGTAAAACTCACGACATGTCCGATATTTGTGCATTGTTCGAGCATCACGCACCCATTGAAGTCAATGGGTGCGTGAAAATCCCGCCCAGCACTTCCGCAGCCGTATAAACTATGAATGAAAACAGAAAAGCACCGCGTGCTACAAACATACAAACAGAGTGTCATAATGATGGCGGCTGCGCGAAAATCACGCAGCTGCGCATCATACGCTGCTGACACACGGAGCGGTTATGGACCTTTTGCAAGCGCAAAATGCCACGTTTTTTGCGCGTGCAAAAAGCACACGCTTGTGTAAATCCGGCCTTAGGGTAGGAACACACTAGGCATGAACGCTGCGGATTTTATGCAACACATTTTATTATGGAGAATCCGCAGCGTATGCGTATTACAGTCGCAGCAGAGGGGGTCAGATATGAACAAATCTCATCCACACGCTGCAAAAATAATGGACCTGCAGTGTGGCTTTTTGGCTTTTTAAGCCGCAGCGTGTCAATGTATTCTGTGGAATCGCCGCTCGTCTGTTGCGGAAATGCTGCGGTTCTGCCGCAAAAATCACACATGAGAAGAAAAAAAAAGGCACTTTTTTAAATTTATAAAAAAGTTTAGACTTACCCCGGCCGTAGTCCTGGTGACGCGATCCTCTATTCTTAGCGCAGCCCCGCCTCCTGTCATGACGTTTCATCCCATGTGACTGCTGCAGCGGTCACATGGTCTACAGCGTCATCCCAGGAGGCGGGGCTACGTTCAGAAGAGAGAGATGCGTCACCTAAACTACGGCCGGGGCAAGTCTAAACGTTTTTTTCCCTGCAGGATTCCCGCAGCGGACATGCCTCACGAAACCTGCGCCACTATTTGGTGCGGTTTTGCTGGCAGAATTCCCTGCGGCTACCGGGGCGGATAAGCTGTGTAGTTTTACTCCGCATATCCGCCTAGTGTGTCCCTTATGATGTCGCTCCTGGAGTTGCTGCCGGTCTCTAAATAGCCAGTTGGTTCAGTAGAATTTGGAATTATTTTTTTTTTTGTGAACCAGCTTAAAAAAATACAAAACTTTTGTGTTAGGGCCTGTTCACATCACCGTTCGCTTCCGCTCCGGGGTTCCGTCTGAGGTTTCTGTCGGGTGAACCCCGCAACGGAAAGTGAAAGTGATAGCACAGCTTCCGTTTCCGTCACCATTAGCGCAGTCGACTGCGCTATTGATTCCGTCCGAAAACCAGCCGGAATGGTGACGAACGGAAACCATTAGCGATGTTTCCGTCACCATTGAGATCAATAGTGACTGAAACGGAAGCTGTGCTGTCACTTTCACTTTCCGTTGCGGGGTTCACCCGACAGAAACCTCAGACTGAACCCCGGAGCGGAAGCGAACGGTGATGTGAACAGGCCCTAACACAAAAGTTTTGTGTTTTTTTAAGCTGGTTCACAAAAAAAAAATAATTCCAAATTCTACTGAACCAACTGCCTATTTAGAGACCGGCATCAGCTCCAGGAGCGACATCATAAGGGACACACTAGGCGGATATGCTGAGTAAGACTACACAGCTTATCCGCCCCGGTAGCCGCAGGGAATTCTGCCAGCAAAACCGCACCAAATAGTGGCGCAGGTTTCGTGAGGCGTGTCCGCTGCGGGAATCCTGCAGGGAAAAAAAGTTTAGACTTGCCCCGGCCGTAGTCCTGGTGACGCATCTCTCTCTTCTGAACGTAGCCCCGCCTCCTGGGATGACGCTGTAGACCATGTGACCGCTGCAGCAGTCACATGGGATGAAACGTCATGACAGGAGGCCGGGCTGCGCTAAGAATAGAGGATCGCGTCACCAGGACTACGGCCGGGGCAAGTCTAGACTTTTTTATAAATTTAAAAAAGTACCTTTTTTTTTCCTCATGTGTGATTTTTGCGGCAGAACCGCAGCATTTCCGCAACAGAGGAGCAGCGATCCCACAGAATAAATTGACATGCTGCGGCTTAAAAAGCCAAAAAGCCACACTGCAGGTCCATTATTTTTGCAGCATGTGGATGAGATTTGTTCAAACCTCATCCACTCTGCTGCGACTGTAATACGCTGCGGATTTTCCACAATAAAATGTGTTGCATAAAATCCGCAGCGTTCATGCCTAGTGTGTTCCTACCCTAAGGCCGGATTTACACAAGCGTGTGCTTTTTGCACGCGCAAAAAACGTGGCGTTTTGCGCATGCAAAAGGTCCATAACAGCTCCGTGTGTCAGCAGCGTATGATGCGCGGCTGCGTGATTTTCGCGCAGCCGCCATCATTATGACACTCTGTTTGTATGTTTGTAGCACGTGGTGCTTTTCTGTTTTCATTCATAGTTTATACGGCTGCGGAAGTGCTGGCCGTGATTTTCACGCACCCATTGACTTCAATGGGTGCGTGATGCGCGAACAATGCACAAATATAGGACATGTCATGAGTTTTACGCAGCGGACACACGGACACACGCTGCATGAAAATCACTGACAGTCTGAACGACCCCATAGAGTAACACAGGTCCGTGCGAGGCGTGTGAAAATCACGCACGTTGCACGGATGTATTACACGATCGTCTGAATAAGCCCTAACAATAAGGCCCAGTTCAGAGTTTTTGGCCCTTGATATTGACTCGGACACTGCGTCAGAATCAGCACCAAACAACTTCCAAAACCGCCTCCCATTGATTTAATCTGAAATCAATGGGAGCCAGTCGCGGAAAAAAGAAAAAGCAGCACGTCCTTTCTTGCCGCGGTTCTGCCTCTGACCTGCCATCGAAATCAATGGGAGGCAGAAAATGCATTTTTCGCTGCGTTTTTTGTCAGCTGTCCTCAATCGCCGCGGGCAAAAAACGCAGCAAAAAAACGCGGCAAGATAGTGTGGGCAGATCAAAATCTGCCTCAAAATTCTTTAAGGAATTTTGAGGCAGATTTTTTTTTGCCTGCAAAATACTGTGTGAACAGGGCCATACATGATCAGCACTTTGAGATAATTTACTCACTGTGTCAGAAGAGATGCTCCCACTCCAGTCCTCTTCCGGCGATGTCTTCCAGGCGAGGTCTTCGGTCCAGACGTCCAGGTAAGTTTTGTCCATGTGTGTCCGCGGCTGCGCGCGCTTCGTTCGCGGGTGCGCGCGCGGCCGAGCGCGGGCGGTCTCCAGTGCGGGCGTTCGTGGGTGCGCGCTCGCGAGTGCGCATGCGCGGGAGTTTCCTTGTGCGCGCGATCGGGTGCGCGCGCGCGGGCGGACGGTTTGACAGCCCCCCATGACGAGGGGAGGGGGCCCGCAGCAGCTCACGACATTCTTTTGGTGAAAAAAACGGACCCCATTGCAGGGGCCCGTTTTTTCCTACCAAAAGAATGTCGCGGCAGTTGCCGGGCCCCCCTTTCAATTAGGTTTGGCCGGGCCCCTCACACCACTACCCCTAATACCCCCCTGATGGCGGCCCTGGATGGGGGATGTGACGTGTGTCCATGTAGTGGCTCATAAATCCTGGTGTTAGATTGAGGCCTGATGTCAATGACTGGAATTTTATCATCATCTTGAATTCCCAAATTTTTCTTTCTCTGTTGTTTTTAAAATGACCCTTTAGTATTAGGACTTTTAAATTTGCCAAACTGTGATCAGGTCCAGAGAAGTGTTTTCCCACGGGTGTATCCACCTCCTGTTTTATTGTATGTCTGTGTAGATTCATCCTGGTTTGTAGTTTTTGTATTGTTTCTCCAATGTAGATTCCTTTATTGATGCACCTTGTACACAGGATCATGTACACTACATTGGAGGATGTTAAAGAAAAATTTGGGAATTCAAGATGATGATAAAATTCCAGTCATTGACACAAGGCCTCAATCTAACAGCTGGATTTATGAGCCACTACATGGACACACGTCACATCCCCCATCAGACTGACTCCAGATGCCTTAACTCCTAAGTCATCACCCCTATAACCTCCGTTTTATTGCCCCGGCTTATCTTAATGATGTATCACCTCATGTACTAATTGTCTTTGTGTAACATCTAAATGTTGAGCTTTTTTCGAAGTCATTCATTTGTAAATGCCTGAAGAAGGAGCCTCTGTGCTCTGAAAGCTTGCATATAGAACTTTTATGGTTAGCAAATAAAGGTATCATACCTTCTATACTTTTGTCTTTTTTGACACAAAGGTATTTAACATTGCATATTGTTTCTGGCTAACACGGTACTACACTATTTTTTACTATCCTATTTTTTGAGAGGCAAGGTGACCAAAAAACAGCAATTCTGCCATAGTTTTTTTAGGGGTTTTTTTATACAGCATACACCACGCATTATAAATTACATGTTAACTTTATTCTGCGGGTCAATAAGATTCCGGCGATACCTAATTTATAGCACTTTATTATGTTTTACAACTTTTTACACGATAAAATTACTTTTGTAAAAAGAATGTATTTTTTCTGTCGCCAAGTTGTGAGAACCATAACTTTTTAATTTTTTCGTCGATGGAGCTGTATGAGGGCTTGTTTTTTGCGAGACGTGCTATAGTTTTTATAGGCACCATTTTTGGATACATGCGACTTTTTGATCTCTTTTTATTTCAATTTTTGTAGGGCAAAGTAACCAAAAAACAGAAATTCTGGCATTATTTCTTAAGGTTTTTTTTCGCCGTTCACCGTGTGGAATAAATAACATAATATTTTTATAGTTTAGGCCGCTACAGTCGCGGCGATACCAAATATGTATGGTTTATAAGGTTTTTTTCAATAATAAAGGACTTGATAAGGGAAAAAGCTTGATTCGGTTTTATTTTATTACTTAAAAGTTTTATTATATTTTTTACAACTTTTTTTTCACTTTTTTTCACTTTTTTTTATACTTTACTTTAGTCCCACTAGGGGACTTAAAGGTCCAACTATCAGATTTTTTTTTCCAATACATTGCACTACCTACGTAGTGCAATGTATTAGATCTGTTAGTCATTCACTGACAGCAAGCCGATTAGGGTTCGCCTCTGAGCGGGGCCTAATCAGCTTCCGTAATGGCAAACAGGAGGCCATTGTTAGGTCTCCTCGTGTCATAATAGCAGTCGGCAGTAGTGCGATTGCAGGGCACAGCTGCCGATCTGCTGGAAACCACAAATATGCAGCGATCACATCCGATCGCTGCATCTGAGGGGTTAATGGCAGGGATCGGAGCTTGCTCCGGTCCCTGCCATTACAGGTGGATGTCAGCTGTAACATACCGCTGATGACGCCGGCTCATCTCCTGAGCCGGCGCCATCTTGCCGGTGGCTACGGAAGCCTTTTAGGCCCCGCCTCCGGGCGGGGGCTGGAAGTTTTCTGTGCTAGGTACACCGGAAGGCCAGTATTAGGCCTCTGGTTGCAATTGCAGCCACCAACACCCGGCGATGTCATTGCTGGGGTGTCGATGAGCTGCAAACACCTTAAATGTAGCCATCGCTTTTGACGGCTGCATTTAAGGGGTTAATGGCGGGGATGGCCATTAACAATAGCAGTGAGCTCTTTTATTTCAAGAATGTAGCAAACTGTTGGTTTGGCCACTCCTAAAATTTGTGCAATCTCTCTGATGGATTACTTAATGTTTTTCAGCCTAACGATGGTCTGTTTCGCTTGCTTTGAGAGCTCCTTTCACCTCATGTTGTGGGTTCACAGCAGCAGCTTCCAAATGCAAATGCCACACCTGGAATCCACTCCAGACATTTTACCTGCTTAATTAATGATGGATTAATTGGGGAATAGCCCATGCAGCCCATTAAATAGCTTTTGAGATAATTGTCCAATTACTTATGGTCCCTTGTGAAAGAGGCAGCTACATATTAAAGAGATGTAATTCCTAAACCCTTCCTATAATTAGGATGGGAATACCCTCAAAATAAAGCACTTTAACCCATATTGATTATATAACTGTATATTTAATATGTTTTGGCAAACAGCTAAAATTCCCAAACTTGTGTCACTGTCCAAATAATTCTGGACCTAACTGTATATTTTATTAGGTGTTGGAGCTCTATTTTCTTTTATGGCGGTGCAAATGCACATCTTCCCATCCGGCTTTCTGCTCCTGTCACTAGGGAGAGATTCCTGCCTCAGTTATACAACTTCTATTGAATTTAATGGGAGCTTTATAAATTCATATGTAGTAAGCTTACCTGGTGGTGTCTGTAGTGACTTCATGTCAGGTGGCTGCATTATCCAATGACTGTAGGCCGTTGTGACATTCACTGCAGTTAAATTTCGTCTATAGGAATATAACATTGTAAGGATGATGTCATCATGTTAAGTGACCTTACTATGGAGGCAATATCACTGTGGTCTAGTACAGAAGACTGCAGGGTTGCTAGTGAAGAATTTTGACAATTCAGATATTTTAAACTTTTTTCCTCCTATTTTTTGCAGGTTGGGGGAAGGTATAAAAACAGACAAGTCTCAGAATACCCATGACCCATTTTGCCTAGGGTCCTAGATGATTCTTAGTCCACTTCTGCCACACGGAGAAAGAAGATCACACGGTTTTTTTTTGTTTTTTTTTAAACAACCATCCTATTGCAAAGCCCTTTTGTTCGTCTTTTTAAATAAAAAAATGATAAATCCCAGAAAACCCCTTTAGGATTCGTTATATAAATGTTTTCATGGCTTAATTCCTGAATTCAATGCAGATAAACAATTTTAGTTGTACTTGCACAGCCAAGCTTCCATAAAAATGAAATTTCACTGCACATTGCTCAAAATTATTTGCAGTCCAAACCCTAGATAGGGGAATTGTTTACAATGATATCACATATCAACTGGTACATTAGTTTTTATTTGCAACAGACAATAATTTGCACAATTGATTTTCCTATGGTATAATAGACACATTTTAGCAATCACTAAAGTCCTTCTAGCAATTAGTCATCATATTGCTTTTGTTTAACTATATTTTATGAACATTTTGGCTTGGCAGAAAATTCAATAGAGCTTAAAAAGACATTAATTATACTCTAAACACACAAGTACTGCATATCAGTGAAGTTCCTTAAAAACAAACTAATTCACTGTACAATGTTTGCTTTTTTGTTTGCGGTCTCTACATGTCATATGTATATGTTATACATCCCGCTGGCTGATTTATCAAGTACACATAAAAAAACGGGAAATAAGAAAACGTGAAAAATATACTATAACGCTAACATAAAGTGTGTTATTTACTGTAGCACTATAATAGGGTTGAGGTCAAGGGAACATGGGGGCCACAGCATGAGTTTCTCTCATTTTATGCCCATAGCAGCCAATGACACAGAGGTATTCTTTGCAGCATGAGATGGTGCTTTGTCATGCATGAAGATAATTTTGCTACGGAAGGCACTGTTCTTCTTTTTGTACCACGGAAGAAAGTGGTCAGTCATAAAATCTACATACTTTGCAGAGGTCATTTTCACACTGTCAGGGACCCTAAAGGGGCCTACCAGCTCTCTCCCCATGATTCCAGCCCAAAACATGACTCCGCCACCTCCTTGCTGACGTCGCAGCCTTGTTGGGTCATGTTGGCCATTCACCAACCATCCACTACTACATCCATCTGGACCATCCAGGGTTGCACGGCACTCATCAGAAAACAACACGGTTTGAAAATTAGTCTTCATGTATTTCTGAGCCCACTGCAACCGTTTCTGCTTGTGAGCATTGTTTAGGGGTGGCCGAATAATAGCTTTATGCACACTTGCAAACCTCTGGAGGATCCTACACCTTGAGCTATGAGGTAAAACTCATTCTGCAAAGACAAGCTATGTCCCTTAAGAGGTTAATAACCATTTTAGATCACATAGACTCACACATAAAGTTCTGTACAGCAGACTATGGTAGAGTCGTGGTCAATATTACTGGCACCCCTGAATTTAAGATCACTATATAAAATATCTCCTGAAATAAAGTCTATTTAAACAGCTTGGGTCTATATAAACTGATATGTTTGATACAGAAAAGCACAAGTTACAAAACTAACAAATAAAAAAATGGGAGTAAAAAAATTATGCAAAAATTAAGACAATGCCAAGACACAATTATTTCTTCAGGTTGAAAGGTTGAAACAAAGGACAAAATCTGACTATCCTGAGTAGAGATGAGCGAACTTTTCAAAAGTTCGGTTCGGCTAGTTCGCCGAATTTCACAAAAAAGTTCGATTCGGACCGAACTAGTTCGGACCGAACCTGTCACTTACGTGCGCCGAGCATGCTACTGTCTCGGGTGCTGATAGAGTTAATGGGCTGCACTAACTCTTTCAGCAACCTTGACAGTACATGCTCGGCGCGCGGAAAATACAATTTAAATGTAATAAAAAAATAAAAATTATACGTTCGTACTTACTTTCCTCCTGTCCGGCCTCCAGCGATGACGTTTCATCCCTTTCGCCGCTGCAGCCAATCACAGGCTGTAGTGGCGGTCACGCACGGCAGGATGACGCTTCATCCCACGTGACCGCCTCTGCAGCCAATCACAGGCTGCAGCGGCGACATGGATGAAACGTCATCGCTGGAGCCCGGACAGGAGGAAAGTAAGTATGAACGTATTATTATTTTTTTTGGCATGTATGTATGTTGTCATGTATGTATGTATGTATGTATGTGCATGTATGTTGGCATGTATGTATGTTTGCATGAATGTATGTTTGCATGTATGTATGTATGTTTGCATGAATGTATGTTTGCATGAATGTATGTTGTCATGTATGTATGTATGCATGTATGTTGTCATGTATGTATGTATATATGTACATGTATGTTTGTATGTATATTTGCATGTATGTATGTTTGCATGTGTGTATGTTTGCATGTATGTATGTATGTTGGCATGTATGTGTATATTTGCATGTGTATATTTGCATGTGTATATTTGCATGTGTATATTTGCATGTATATATTTGCATGTATGTTTGCATTTTATGTATGTATGTATGTATGTATGTATGTCGTCATGTATGTATGTTGTCATGTATGTATATATGTGCATGTTTGTATGTATATTTGCATGTATATATTTGCATGTATGTATGTTTGCATTTATGTATGTTTGCATGAATGTATATTTGCATGTATGTATGTTGTCATGTATGTATGTTGTCATGTATGTATGTTGTCATGTATGTATGTATGTTTGCATGTATGTATGTATGTTGTCATGTATGTTTGCATGTTTTTATTTTTGCATGTATGTTTATATATATGTGCATGTATGTAATTATGTTTGCATGTATTTATGTTTGCATGTATATTTGTGCATGCTTGTATATATGTATGTATCTTTGCATGTTTGTATGTATGGTTTCATGTGTGTGTGTGTGTATGCATGTATGTATGATAGTTTGCATGTATGTATGTTTGTTTGTATACATGTCTGTATGGCCATGTATGATACTGTCTGCTGGCGCCCTGTATCTAAGTCAACTTCACGGCAGGCTTCTATACATGGTATAACAGTCAGTATCACACATTAAACTGAATCTAAGCCTACGACATGTTTTATTTCATTTTTTATTTTTTTTACAGGTTTGGTGTTTGGACTACGTCGGTTTCGAGGACTACTTCGATGACGGTTTTTTTTTCTACAATAAAATGGTTAATGAGGGTTGTGTTGGGGGTGCTTTATTTCAATAAAATATTTTATCTATATCTTTGTCTTTTTCTTTTCAAATTTTATTACTACCACTTTAGTAATGGCCGCTGTCTGAGTGACAACATCCATTACTAAGGCGAGGCTTAGTGTTAGCCGGTACAGAGGCTAACACTAACCACCATTATTACCCCGGTACCCACCACCACCAGGGGTGCCGGGAAGAGCCAGGTACGATCCAGTACCCGACCATCTGTTGTGATGGTCGGGCTCTGGGGCGGCCGCAGGCTGGTATTATGAGGCTGGGAAGGGCCAAAAACAGTGGACCTTCCCACCCTTGTAATGCTAGGCTGCTGCTGCTGTGTTGTATCTGGCTGGTTATAAAAGTGGGGGGGACCCCACGTCATTTTTTTTTTATTATTTATTTATTTTTTATTTTTTTTTAAAAAGACATGGGGTTCCACCCAATTTATCATAACCAGCCACATACAACACAGTGTTATTAGCCTGGGAATGGACAAAACCAGTGGCCCTTCCCACCAATGTAATGCCAGACTGCTGCGTATATGGCTGGTTATTAAAAATGTGGGGGACCCAACGTCTAGTGTTAAATTTGTTAAATTCCCAAAAAAAAATGACGTGGGGTCCCCCCCATTTTTATAACCAGCCCGCTACAACACAGCAGCAGCAGCCTAGCATTACAAGGGTGGGAAGGTCCACTGTTTTTGGCCCTTCCCAGCCTCATAATACCAGCCTACGGCCGCCCCAGTACCCGACCATCACAACAGATGGTCGGGTACTGGATCGTACCAAGCTCTTCCCGGCACCCCTGGTGGTGGTGGGTACCGGGGTAATAATGGGTGGTTAGTGCTAGCCTCTGCACCGGCTAACACTAAGTACCGCCTTAATAATGGACGCTGTCAATCAGCCAACTGCCATTATCTAGGCACTAATAAAGTTAAAAAAAAAACACAAAGACAATTCTTTTTTATTGAAATAAGAAATCCCCAACAAAACCCTCGTTAACCATTTTATTAAATTTTAAAAAAACGTAGATCTACGCAGTAGTCCAACGAATCGAAGATGTAGTCCAATCGGTACATCAAAATCTGCAACAACATAAAAAAACAGTTATCAATGTGAACAATAACAATACTTCTACTCACCTACACACATATATACACGCACACACAAACAAACAACCATACACAGACACACACATATATACACGCACGCACACACAAACAACCATACACAAACACACACATATACACAAACACACACATATACACACACCCATATACACAAACACACACATATATAAACACACACACACACAAACATCTACACACAAACATATACAAATACACCCATATATATACACAAACACACATAAACACCCATATACACACATATACACAAACACACACATATACAAAAACACACACACACAAACATCTACACACAAACATATACACATACACCCATTTATATACACAAACACACCCATATATACACAAACACACATAAACACAAACACACATATAAAAACAAAAACAGACAAAGACACATACCCAAACACACACACTGTTTCTTTTAAATGCTGCTTGGGAACCCGCTCGATCCACTATATAAGGCTGCGCTATAGTGCAGCATTTAAAAGAAACAGGATCCTGACCTGTCCATAGAGTTTAAGGCAGCACAGAGTATTTCAGGAGATGAGCGTGCAGATTCAGTGCTGCTGTGAACTCTGCTCTTACCATTACGTAGCTCTCAGTCTGTTACCTCTCCTCCACTCCTGTCCTCAAGAACACCTTCACATGATTGGCAAGTCACCACGTAATGGTAAGAGTAGAGTTCACAGCAGCACAGAGTATTTCAGGAGATGAGCGTGCGGATCTTGTGCGGGGTGGTGACTTGCCAATCATGTGAAGGTGTTATTGAGGACAGGAGTGGAGGAGAGGTAACAGACTGAGAGCTACGTAATGGTAAGAGCAGAGTTCACAGCAGCACTGAATCTGCACGCTCATCTCCTGAAATACTCTGTGCTGCCTTAAACTCTGTGGACAGGTCAGGATCCTGTTTCTTTTAAATGCTGCACTGTAGCGCAGCCTTATATAGTGGATCGAGCGGGTTCCCTAGCAGCATTTAAAAGAAACAGGATCCTGACCTGTCCACAGAGTTTAAGGCAGCACAGAGTATTTCAGGAGAGGAGCACGGCCGGCCACAGGCAGCCGGTCGTTTTTCCAAGCCGTGCTCCCATTATGCACACGACCGTAAAAACACCCGTTATTGTGGGTCGTAATTACGACCCGCAATAACGGGCTCATAGACTTCTGTTACCCATGGGTACCTTCCCGTTTTCTCACGGGAAGGTGCCCGTGCCGTTAAAAAAATAGAACATGTTCTATTTTTCTATTTTACGGGCCGTGCTGCTATAAAATTTAGGGTATGTTCACACGACAGCGTCCGTAACGGCTGAAATTACGGGGATGTTTCCGTCTGAAAACATCCCCGTAATTTCAGCCGTAACGGCATGTGCAGGCGCTTGAACGCGGCGTCCATTACGGACGTAATTGGCGCTGCTATTCATTGGAGTCAATGAATAACGGCTCCAATTACGGCCAAAGAAGTGACAGGTCACTTCTTTGACGCGGGCGTCTATTTACGCGCCGTCATTTGACAGCGGCGCGTAAATATACGCCTCGTGTGAACAGACAAACGTCTGCCCATTGCTTTCAATGGGCAGATGTTTGTCAGCGCTATCGAGGCGCTATTTTCGGGCGTAATTGGGGGCAAAAAATCCCGAATTACATCCGTAATTAGTGCGTGTGAACACAGGGTATGTTCACACTCACTAATTACGGACGTAATTCGGGCGTTTTTGCCCCGCATTACGTCCAAAAATAGCGCCTCGATAGCGCGGACAAACATCTGCCCATTGAAAGCAATGGGCAGACGTTTGTCTGTTCACACGAGGCGTAATTTACGCGCCGCTGTCAAATGACGGCGCGTAAATAGACGCCCGCGTCAAAGAAGTGACCTGTCACTTCTTTGGCCGTAATTGGAGCCGTTATTCATTGACTCCAATGAATAGCAGCGCCAATTACGTCCGTAATGGACGCGGCGTTCAAGCGCCTGCATATGCCATAACGGCTGAAATTACGGGGATGTTTTCAGGCGGAAACATCCCCGTAATTTCAGCCGTAACGGACGCTGTCGTGTGAACATACCCTTATAATGACAGCACGGCTCGTAAAAGCGGCCGGCCGTGCTCGTAATTACGAGTCGTAATTACGAGCACGACCCGTAAAATAAAAAAATAGAACATGTTCTATCTTTTTAACGGCACGGGCACCTTCCCGTGAGAAAACGGGAAGGTACCCGTGGCTAACAGAAGTCTATGGGCCCGCTATTTCGGGTCGTAATTACGACCCTTAATAACGGGTGTTTTTACGGTCGTGTGCATGAGGCCCCGTAATGACGGGTGGCTACATGTGTGCACCCGTCATTACGGCAGCGTTGCTAGGCGACGTCAGTAAATAGTCACTCTTCAGGGTGCTGAAAGAGTTAACTGATCGGCAGTAACTGTTTCAGCACCCTGGACAGTGACTACCGATCACAATATAGAGTACCTGTAAAAAAAAAAAGACGTTCACACTTACCGGGAACTCCCTGCTTCCTCCAGTCCGGTCTCCTGGCCGTTGCCTTGGTGACGCGTCCCTCGCGACATCCGGCCCGACATTCCTTGATGACGATGCAGCCCATGTGAGCGCTGCAGCCAATCACGGGCTGCAGAGGCCTCTGCAGCCAATCACGGGCTGCAGAGACCTCTGCAGCCAATCACGGGCTGCAGAGACCTCTGCAGCCAATCACGGGCTGCAGAGGCCTCTGCAGCCAATCACAGGCTGCCGCGTCAGAAAAGAAGGTCGGACTGGAGGAAGAAGAGAGACTCGTCCGCAAGACAACGACCAGGTACGTATGAAATGCTTTTTATTTTATTTTTAATCAGCAGCCTCTTTTCTCTATCAGTGATTGATAGAGACAAGTGGCTGCCGATTTGTATAATATTTTTGACCGGGTTCGGTCAAAACGGGTTCGGCCGAACCCGGTGAAGTTCGGATTCGCTGCGAACCGAACTTTTCCGGAAGTTCGGACCGAAACCGGGTTCGGTTGTCCCGGTTCGCTCATCTCTAATCCTGAGATTAATTAGAAATTAGATTAATTTTCCCCAACTTGACAGTGCTTACCTGACTTTAACCCTTAAGGACGTGACCTCTTTTAGACTCCACGTTCCGAAAGCCATAACCGCTTTATTTTTTTCTGTCAAAGTAGTCATATAAGGGCTTGTTTTTTGCTAGACAAAGTGTATGTTTTAATGGTACAGTTTTGGGGTACCTATATATATAGTATAACTTTATTAACTTTTTTTGTTTTGTTTTTACGTAGTTTTACTTGCGGTATAAATGACATGACAACTTTATTCTTTGGGTTGTTACCATTATGGGGATACCAAATGTTTATAGTTTTTTTGTTTTTGCCCAATAAAAAGATTTTTTAGAAAATAATTTTTGTTAGAGTAGCTGCATAAAAACTCCTAACATTTTAACTTTTCCCTCTAAAGAGCTCTATGAGAGCTTGTTTTTTTTTTGCAGTCATTTTCATTGGTAACATTTTGAGATACTGTACATACCATTTTTTATTACTTTTTATTCCATTTTTTTTTGTGAGGTGCAATGTTTCAATAAAACAGCAATTTTCGCACCTTGCTTTATGTCGTTCACCGCGTGATAAATATTGAGTTTATTTTATCGAACGTGTCCTTTCAAATGCGGTAAAACCAAATATGTATAGTTCTTTTTACTTTTTACAAATTGTTCCAAAATAAAGTTCTTTGTACAGGAAAAAAGTGGCAAAGTTTTTTATTCTGTGCTGCTTATTGCATACTGATCTACATTAAATCTAATAATAACACAGTAAGCAGCAAGCGCCTTTCTCTCGTAGTGTCTGCGGGCAGCCAGAGTGTTGTTTTTTTAATCTATGTCGATGCTAGGGATTTAGAGCTCTGTAAAAACAAAAAACAAAAAAAGGAGCTCCGATCCCTATGATGATATCTTAAAAAATTTCATAGCACAGAAATTTTCATAAAAAAAACGGCATAATATTAAAAGGTAGAGATTCACTTTGAGATAAGTTGCAGGAATTACATAATTTGTATTTTTCCCAATATTTATTTTCACAGGTAAGAACGTTCTAGTTGCACGTATCCTTGACATAGGGAACTCTATAACCTAATAATGGAACAGAATGTTATCCAAATGCTTGCTAAAGAACACAGATCTCCAACACAACTTCAAATGTAACAGTGAAATTAGTGTTCCAGTATTCTCTAAAAACCCAGCTTATATGACAGCAGCTTTCAGGGGAACACAATCTGCTATCAAAACCTGGGCATTTGGAAATGACCTTCCAAAATAAGGAACATCCTGGGTAGATATCAATTAAGTTTTGGCAACATCTGCAGATTTTCTCAAAACATCTCATGCAAATAAGAAAACATCAGGGAAAAGAGTTAAAGTGTACAAAGATAAGAAATAAAATATAATGATATGAAATATCAACCCCAATGTCAATAATTATGAAGAGTGTCTGCTGCACAAACAGCAGAAGTTATTTATGTACCAGAAAGAGGAAAAGGCAAAGCTGAAGAAAACAATTTAACTTTAAATGATTATTATAAAATAGATTAGGTTTTGTTAGTAAACACTTTAAAGTGCATTTTTTTGTATTTTGACCTTTTGTTTTTTGACCTTTCCATTAATTATTGGAGAGAAATATATGGAATATATGCTAGGTTTTTCAGTGGTATTGATTAGGCTGTCAATCACTCTCTATTCAGCTCCACTCCTTTCACTGTAAGGGTATGTGCACACGACCTATTTTCAGATGTAATTCAGGCGCTCTAAGCCTCGAATTACGCCTGAAAAGACGGCTCCATTACGTCTGCAAACATCTGCCCATTGCTTGCAATGGTTTTTACGATGTTCTGTTCAGACGAGGTGTAATTTTACCCGTCGCTGTCAAAAGACGGCGCGTAAAAATATGCCCGCGTCAAAGAAGTGCATGTCACTTCTTGGGATGTTTTTGGAGCCGTTTTTCAGCTGTTGATTCCAATGAAAAACAGCTCCAATTACGTCCGTAAAAGATGCCGTGAAAAAAGCGAATACTTGCAAAAACTTCTGAAATTCAGGAGCTGAAACAGCTCTGTAATTTCAGACGTATTTTGTGTTTGCGTGTGAACCCCTAAGGGTTTTTCATTGACTCTATCCAAAATACCTCCAAAAACGGCCGTAAAAACGCTGCGAAAATCGCGAGTGGCTTAAAAACCGTCTGTGAACATACCCTTAGCTGTATATGGCGCATTCAAATGTTTAGCAACAGAGATTAGGGTGTATATATATATATATGTAGTGATAACCACTGTAACAAAACGGCGCCAATCGCTTACTTACCGTGTCCAACATTTCCAGCTCTTACTCCTCTCCCCAACATCATCTTTTAGCTATTTCCAGCGCCATAGCTCCCTCCAGTAGTAGGTGTGCTGTATTACACATCGGTGCTCCAAATTAGAAGACTTCCTTTTGCTGTCACATGATCCAATTGGAATGCCTTATGAGCCTATCTCTAGAGCACCAACATATCCCATAGTATTTGGTCCCTTCCTCACATCAACACACTTGTTCCAGTACATATAACATATAAGGACAGTAATGACAGGAGCTTTGCGAACAGGGGCGTAACTAGAAAACACTGGGCCCCATAGCGAACGTTTGACTGGACCCCCCTCCCTTGGGTGCCATACACAGCTCTCCCTTGTAGATAGTGCCCCCTGTAGACAGTACTATATAGCCCCCCTGTAGACAGTGCTATACAGTGCCCCCTGTAGACAGGGCTATACAGTCTCCCCATACAGTGCTATAGAGCCACCCCTGTAGACAGTGCAATACATCCCCCCTCTGTAGACATGGCTATACAGCCCCCCCCCTGTAGACAGTGCTCTACTTTCAAGAGGGATAACCAATGTAGCGCGTTGCGGCAACATTTTTTCTTTTAATCCACGCCTCTAATCCCACCCAATCCCCGCCCATACACACCTGGTTCAGCCCACACAGTATCATGCTCCCATAGTGCCTCCCACACAGAATAATACCAAATAGCTGCCCCCATACAGTATAATGCCCTCTAGTTGCCACCATACAGTATAATGCCCCATAGCTGCCACGATACAGTATACTGACCCAAAGATGCCCCCATACAGTATAAAGCCAACACAGATGCTCCCATACAGTATAATTCCCACACAGATGCCCGAAACAGTATAATGCCCATACAGATGCCCCCATACAGTATAATGCCCACACAGATGCCCCATGCAGTATAATGCCCAAACAAATTCCCCCATATAGCATAATGCCTCATAGCTGCCCCATGCAGCATAATGCCCCATAGCTGCCCCATACAGTATAATGCCCCCATAACTACCCCATACAGTATAATGCCCCATAGCTGCCCCATACAGCTTAATGCACCCAAAGCTGCCCCATACAGCATAATGCCCCCATAACTGCCCCATAGGGTATAATGCCCCCTAACTGCCCTTACACCGTATAATGCCCCCTTAGCTGCCCCTAGTGCCAGTGCCCTTGTAGATAGTGACACAGTGCCCATATAGACAGTGCCCCTATATAGTGCCACAGTGTCTATGTAGATAGTGTCACACCCCCTTGAATATAGCTCCTCCCCTATAGATCGCACCATTGGGACTCCCTCTAGGAGTGGAATATCCAGCTAGAGCATAGGCCGGGGATTCCACTCCTAGAGGGAAGCCATGATGTCACTGTCCATATATGGACACTGACGTCAGTGGCTACTACTTGAGCATAATCCCTTTGCCTACTCTGGCCGGGGATTCAGATTATCCCTCATGTGATGCACTGTTACAAGTGTGTTTGCCTGTAGACGTCTAACAATCCTCCACTCAGCTTCAGCATCCAATCACGCAAGTTGAAGTAGCAGTCAATTAAATTGGACATACTAATGCTTGATTGTATCCACACATCACCTTTCGCCACAGGATATGCCGTACATGTCTAAAGTGGGAAACTCCTATGACTAGAACATTTTCAGCAATGTGAGCAGGCTAAAAGGGATCAACAAGCAGCACTT
Organism: Rhinoderma darwinii; assembly: GCF_050947455.1. Taxonomy (NCBI): domain Eukaryota; kingdom Metazoa; phylum Chordata; class Amphibia; order Anura; family Rhinodermatidae; genus Rhinoderma; species Rhinoderma darwinii. Next base: position 106,150,082 of record NC_134689.1, read on the forward strand.
TGGGCCGTGATGAAAATAAATGAATGAAGAGATTAGAAGGAAAATTATGGAATGCCTCAGATAAGGAGCATTTATGATTCCACCATTAGAGAGAGATTTGGCAGAATGAGAGATTTGCAAGATGAAAACCTTTGTCTGACATTTGTAAAATAAAAAAAAAATTTGATGACCCCCCACTTTTTGCAATAATGTCCTGTAAAATAGTGAGTCAAAAGAGGAACATTTTGAAGTCATGGTTCCTAGTGTAAAGCTAACAGAGAAATCTACACTAAGAAGACCATACCAAAAGTCGAAGATGATGGTACTAGTATGATGTTGTGGGGATTCCTTGCTGCCTGAGGGCCTGGACAACTTGCCATAATTGATAGAACCTCAATTCTGCCCTATGGAAAATACGGAATTTTCAATCACCAGTCTGTAGTCTCAAGCTCAAGCACTATTGGGTTATGCAGCAACATAATGATCCAAACCATAAGTGCAAGTCCACCTCTGAATGGCTAAAAAACAAAATCAATATTAACCCCTTCCCGCCGCAGCCCTTTTTCAGATTTTCATTTTCGTTTTTTCCTCCCCACCTTCCAAAAGCCATAACTTTTTTATTTTTCTGTCGATATAGTCCTACGACGGCTTTATTTTGCGAGACGAGTTGTAGTTTTTTGTAGCACCATTTATTGTGCCATATAATGTACTAGCAATGGAAAAAAATGTATTTGGTGGGTAGAAAATGAAAAAAACAGTGATTCCTCCATGTTTTTTTGCGCGTTGTTTTTACGGAATTCAAGGTGAAATTAAAACAACATGTTAACTTTATTCTGTGGATCAATACGATTACGGCGATACCAAATATATATAGTTTTTTTCTATATTTTACTACTTTTACAAGTAAAAACCTATGTATAAAAAATAAAACTTATTTTGTGTTGCCATTAAGATGCTAAGGCAGGGCCTTAAAAAGGAGCCCATAAAGTCCAGGAGACTAATTGGGACTAGGATTCTACAGGTGATCAGGTAGGTAAAGAAGAAATAGGAATTCAGCAGGCATAATAAATGTTTGCAACTTACAAACAACAAAGCTTCAGACATAAGGCAGGACCACTTAAATACAGTCTGAACAATAGTTAAGAAAGTAGCAGGGAAACAAAGTTCAGATCAGCAGGGTTCAGACCTAGCTCCAGCAAGAGAGGAGAAGTCTTATATAATCCAGGACTTAAATGTAAACCTTTGGGGTCATTTTTTCTTTTAATGAAATCAATTTATTTCGTGATTAAAATTATTTTTGTAATTGGCTTTTATTTAAAGAGGCTCTGTCACCAGATTCTCAAACCCTATCTCCTATTGCATGTGATCGGCGCTGCAATGTAGATAACAGCAACATTTTTTTTTTTTAAAAAACGTTCATTTTTGGCCAAGTTATGAGCTATTTTATATATATATATATATATATATATATATATATATATATGCAAATGAGCTTTGAAATGGACAACTGGGCGTTTTTTTTTCGTTATGTCCAACTGGCCGTGTATTGTGTTTTTAACTGGGCGTGTTTATGTGTATGACGCTGACCAATCAGTGACCAGTCAGCGTCATACACTCCTCAACATCTGCACGCTCCTCTCCTGAAATATTCTGTGCTGCTGTGAACTCTGCTCTTACCATTACGTAGCTCTCAGTCTGTTACCTCTCCTCCACTCCTGTCCTCAATAACACATTCACATGATTGGCAAGTCACCACCCCGCACAAGATCCGCACGCTCATTTCCTGAAATACTCTGTGCTGCCTTAAACTCTGTGGACAGGTCAGGATCCTGTTTTTTTTAAATGCTGCTGGGGAACCCGCTCGATCCACTATATAAGGCTGCGCTTCCATCCTCTTCTGCCCCAGTCACTTATTCCCAAGCACTGTAAACTTTCAGATTGGTTGCGCTGTGAATATTCGGAGAACATGATTGGTTTATGTGCAGGGTAATGAACATACAGACAAGCAGTAGAAGACTGAATTCAATGAAATGCTCAGCCCTAAGTCAGTCTTCTACTGCTTGTCTGTATGTTCATTACTAGAGATGAGCGAACCGGGACAACCGAACCCGGTTTCGGTCCGAACATCGTGAAAAGTTCGGTTCGCAGCGAATCCGAACTTCACCGGGTTCGGCCGAACACGTTTTGACCGAACCCGGCTTATGAGTCACTGATTTTCCGGTACGCGACATCAGGAGATAGTCACTGTCCAGGGTGCTGAATTAGTTAAGCGATCGTCAGTAACTGTTTCAGCACCCTGGACAGTGACTTCCGATCACAATATACATCAACGTGTAAAAAAAATAGAAGTTCCTACTTACCAATAACTCCCTGCTTCTTCCTCCAGTCCGGCCTCCCGGGATGACGATTCAGTCCAAGTGAAATTCCGATAACAATATAGAGCCAACTTAAAAAAAAAAAGAAAAAGACGTTCGCACTTACCGAGAACTTCCTGCTTCTTCCTCCAGTCCGGCCTCCCGGCCGTTGCCTTGGTGGCGCGTCCCTCTCGACATCCGGCCCGACATCCCTGGATGACATTTCAGCTAATGTGACTGCTGCAGCCAATCACAGGCCAATCACATTCTGCAGCGGTCACATGGACTGCCGCGTCATCCAGGGAGGTCGGGCTGGATGCCGAAAGAGGGACGCGTCACCAAGGCAACGGTGACGCGTCTCTCTCTTGACTTCCAGCCCAACATCCCTGGATGACACGACAGTCCATGTGACCGCTGCAGCATGTGATTGGCCTGTGATTGGCTGCAGCAGTCACATTAGCTGAGACGTCATCCAGGGATGTCGGGCCGGATGTCGAGAGGGACGCGTCACCAAGGCAACGGCCGGGAGGCCGGACTGGAGGAAGAAGCAGGAAGTTCTCGGTAAGTACGAACGTCTTTTTCTTTTTTTTTTTAAGTTGGCTCTATATTGTTATCGGAATTCACTGTCCAGGGTGCTGAAAGAGTTACTGCCGATCAGTTAACTCTTTCAGCACCCTGGACAGTGACTATTTACTGATGTCGCCTAGCAACGCTGCCGTAATGCCGGGTGCACACATGTAGCCACCCGTCATTACGGGAGTTCCATACATGATTTTTATGGGCTTTCTTGAATTACAGGTTCGGTCCGAATCGAACTTTTTCAAGAAATTCGGCGAACCAGCCAAACCGAACTTACCATAAGTTCGCTCATCTCTATTCATTACCCCGCACATAAACCAATCACGTTCTCCGAATATTCACAGCGCAACCAATCTGAAAGTTTACAGTGCTTGGGAATAAGTGACTGGGGCAGAAGAGGATGGAGGCTCAGCCTTATATATTGGATCGAGCGGGTTCCCCAGCAGCATTTAAAAAAAACAGGATCCTGACCTGTCCACAGAGTTTAAGGCAGCACAGAGTATTTCAGGAGATGAGCGTGCGGATCTTGTGCGGGGTGGTGACTTGCCAATCATGTGAATGTGTTATTGAGGACAGGAGTGGAGGAAAGGTAACAGACTAAGAGCTACGTAATGGTAAGAGCAGAGTTCACAGCAGCACAGAATATTTCAGGAGAGGAGCGTGCAGATGTTGAGGAGTGTATGACGCTGACTGGTCACTGATTGGTCACCGTCATACACATAAACACGCCCAGTTAAAAACACAATAAACGCCCAGTTGGACATAACGAAAAAAAAACGCCCAGTTGTCCATTCCAAAGCTCATTTGCATATATATAAAATAGCTTATAACTTGGCCAAAAATTAACGTTGCTGTTATCTATATTGCAATAGGAGATAGGGGTTTGAGAATCTGGTGATAGAGCCTCTTTAAACAAAATTTGTAGTTTTACTTCTGCAGCTTCTATGTATCACAGTATATAAAAGCTGTAGAAAGCCGTTCTGAGCCAAACCTGTCAGTGAGTTGGTCTAACGGCTCAGCTGACACTTGGATACATGTTGATTAATCAGAGCTGATTTTAGAAAATTGCTCAAGAGCATACAGGAACCGCTGTTAGCCGAGCTGACGGATTCAGCTTAGAACGGCTTTCTGCATCTCCTATGTACTGTGATACATAGAAGATGCGGAAGTGAAACTAAGATTTTCTTTAAATAGAAGTCAATTCCAAAAGTGATTTTAACCCCTTACTGCCACAGCCAGTTTTGACCTTCCTGCAGAGCCTCATTTTCAAATCTGTCATGTGTCATAATAAGTTTGTAATGCTTTTACTAATCAAAATTCAAGTGTCTCTGCTTGTAAGACAAATAGTAACACCACACAAAATACTTACCCATTAACATTTACTGTATGTCTACTTAATGTTGGAATGATTTTTTAAATGCCCTTTTATTTATTTTTTTAGGCTGTTAGAAGGCGTACAAGTTTGGCAGCAATGTTTCATATTTTTAAGACAATTTTACAAAACCTATTTTTTTAAAGACCAATTCAGTTCTGAAGTCTCTTTGAGGGGCTTATATTTTAGAAACCCCCATAAATCACCCAATTTTAAAAACTGCACTCATAAAAGTATTCAAAACAGCATGTAAGTTTGTTAACCCTTTAGATCTTTCACAGGAATTAAAGCAAACAAGAGGGGAAATTTAATAATTGAATTGATTTTGAAGATATTTAATTTTTATCCATATTTTTTCTGAAACACAGCAAGTGTTAACATAAATATGCAACTCTTTATTACCCAGATTCCACAGTTTTTAGAAAAATTTCATTTTTTTCCAAAATAACTCATAATTTTTCATTTTCACAATGGGTAATAGGAGAAAAAACACCCCACAAATTGTTATGCAATATCTCTCGAGTACAGTAATACCCCATATATGGTCGTAAACAGCTATTTTGACACACAGCAGGGCTCAGAAGCGAAGGAGCGCCATTTGGATTTCAGAGCGCAGATTTTGCTGTGCTGGTTTTCAAGCACCATGTCGCATTTGCAAAGCCCCTGAGTTAACTGTACAGTCAAAACCCCTAAGAAATGACTAAATTTTGGAAACGATCCTTTTTGCACATCCCAGTGTTTGCACCTTTTTTTTGGATCTTCCCTTCTTTGCAGTTTGGAGAACTTCCCTGGCAAAGTGTTGCACTGGTACAATACGTGCACCCTCACTTAATGCAGATGTGTTTGGGCCCTCTCCTTCCTTGTTCCCAGATATTAGGGCCTTGATAATCTCCTCTTGAAACTGAATAAATGTGCCTGCACATCAGGATGCATTTTCACCCCCACTTTACAAGAGCCATACAGGTCCAACTGCCTGATCGCTGTTAAAATACATTGGACTATGTACTTATGTATTATAACTGTCTTGTAGGGGCTAATATGCTTCCATAGAAGGCAGACCTGGAGGACATTGTTAGGCTTCTGCTTGCCATAACAATGGGCTACAAACCACTTAGATGCTGAAGTCACTATAGACCACGGCATCCAGGGGGTTAAACGGCCAAGATTGGTGCCTGCTTCAATCCCTGCCATTAAAGCAGAGTGTCAGCTATAATGCTTACCAACAGCAATGTCTGGAAGAGGTTAATCACTAAACAAATTAAATTCCATCTTTTTTTAAAAATTACCCCAAAGTTTGACATAGCCTAGCATTATTTCTTCTAAAACATTTATGGAATATCCACAGGTTATTTGGGGCCCAGCTCTGTTAATAATAACAACGGGGGCCTTCCGACCCCATCTCGTCTTGTTAAGCAGCCACCACATCCAGTCAGAGAATGAATGTGGAGGTGGCCGTGCATGTGCATGGCTCTCTGCATTACATTTTATGGCAGTTATGGAAACAGCCAAACAACCCCTCTTCTCGACAGGTGCAGGTTCCGTGAAAATGGCATAAATGTCTTAGATAGGAATATCCTTTTAATGATAGGTGACACCTGAGTGAAATTACACAGAAAGGGAAACAGAGAAAAACACACTAAAAGTGTTAAGGATCTGCCAGGCACAGCTTCTGTATCTACGCCCATAGGTAATCAGTCTGCACCTGCTTCTATGTCTGTGAGACTGACTCCATCTTCCACCACTCAGGATGGCAGGCTTAGGAGTGGGAGAGCCTATCACAGCCTGGCCAGACGGAGCTAGCTCCCGCCCTCTGTCTATTTATACCTGCCTTTCCTGTTCCTCCTTGCTTGTGATTCTTCTCGTTTGGTTTCCTGGCCCTGCTGCAGCTTCTTGAACTATTTGACCCTGCTTCATATTGACCCTGGCTTACTGACTACTCTCCTGCTCTGCGTTTGGTACCTCGTACACTCCTGGTTTGACTCAGCTTGTTCACTACTCTCCTGCTCTGCGTTTGGTACCTCGTACACTCCTGGTTTGACTCGGCTTGTTCACCACTCTTGTTGCTCACGGTGTTGCCGTGGGCAACTGCCCCTTTTCCCTTGCTTCTGTGTACCCTTGTCTGTTTGTCTGTAGTGCACTTATTGAGCGTAGAGACTGTCGCCCAGTTGTGCCCCGTCGCCTAGGGCGGGTCGTTGCAAGTAGGCAGGGACTGAGTGGCGGGTAGATTAGGGCTCACTTGTCTGTTTCCTTACCCCCATCTTTACAAAAAGTAAGTAAAAGGAGAGTTCAAGAAACAAAGCAGCAGCTCGAGGGTCACACTTTCATATTCTGATAAAACCTGACAGAAATCCAAATGCACACAGCCATATTATGAATCCGTGTTATACAGAGCCGTAACAGGCCCCCTTAAAGTTTCATGTGGCACTACTGAGCCTCCGATGTCATAAATACATTTTTCTAAACCAATCTGACAGAAAAAAGATTGCTCACTCCCGCCTTAAAGGAAAGGTGTCATGAATTTTTTTTTTTTTTTTTTTTTAAATAAATTTATGTGTTTTTATTTAATAAAATATTATATTGACTTTATTTATTTTTTCACACGCAATGTTTTTTTTATGAACACTTTCTTACTTTACTGGGGGCTGCCATGTTTTATTTAATCTGCGTATGTGTCTCGTAACAACACATACACAGATAGAATACAATGCATCGGACATAATGAACGGCTCCCGGGGGAAGCGGGCGCCATTTTGAAGACCGGCCGCACTGCAGGTAAGGTGTGTGTCTGTCTCTCTCTCGCGGCCCCCCTTCTCGTGGCCCCCACCCTCACAACTCCACCCTCGTGACCCCACCAGCAAAGTTGTTTGTATGTGTGTATACAGAGCGCTGTGTGTGTGTAGCAGAGCTGTGTGTGTGTGTAGCAGAGCTCTGTGTGTGCGTGTGGCAGAACTGTGTGTGTGTGGCAGAGCTGTGTGTGTGCATGTGGCCGAGATGTGTGTGTGTGGCAGAGCTGTGTGTGGGCGCGCGTGGCAGAGCTGTGAGTCGGCGCGCGTAGAAAAGCTGTGTGTGCGCATGCGTGGCAAAGCTGTGTGTGCGTGTGCGTAGCAGAGCTGTGTGTGCACGCGTAGCAGAGCTGTGTGTGTGCACGCGTCGTAGAGCTGTGTGTGCGTGCGCGCGTAGCAGAGCTGCGTCTGCGCTCGCATAGCAGACCTGTGTTTGCACTTGCGTAGCAAAGCTGTTTGTATGTGTGTATACAGAGCGCTGTGTGCGTGTGGCAGAGATGTGTGTGTGTGTGGTAGGGCTGTGTGTGCGTGCCTGTGGCAGAGCCGTGTGTGTGTACGTGTGGCAGAGCTGTGTGTGCGCACATGCAGCAGAGCTTTGGGGGGTTGTGTGCAGGGTGCTTGTGAGGGGGTTGTGTGATGGTGGGCGTGTGTGTGCATGGGGGGGGTGTGCAGGGTCCTCTTTTATTTATTATGGGGAGAAGACAGATCTCGCTGTAGGTGAGTGTGAGTATTTATATTTTTCAAATTACTATTTTGTTTTGCAGGTTTCGCTGGACATTGGACTACACTGTAGATTCGTTGGACTACTGCGATGATCTACGTTGTTTTTTTGTTTTGTTTTTTAATAAAAGGGTTAGCGAGGGTTGTGTAGGGGAGTTTTTATTTCAATAAAAATATTTTCTTATGTCTCTTTTTTTTTTTTTTAATACTTTATTAGCGCCTTAGTAATGGTAGTTGTCTGTTTGACAACGTTCATTACTAAGGTGGGGCTTAGTGTTAGCCAGTAAAAAACTAGCACTAACCCCTAATTATTACCCCGGTACCCACCGCCACCAGGGGTATCGGGAAGAGCCAGGTACGATCCAGTACCTGACCATCTGTTGTGATAGCCGGGCACTGGGGTAGCTGCCGGCTTGTTTTATTAGGCTGAGAAAGGGCCAGAAACTGTAGGCCTTCCCACCCTGGTAATGCTAGGCTGCTGCTGCTATGTTGTATCTGGCTGGTTATGAAAACCCTGCGTCGTTTTAAAAATATATAAAAAATTATTCGAAATAAAAAGTTTTGGGTGCGTGGTTAGCACTCCCACTGACTCTAGGAACATTTGGCACATATTATGCACCAAAGAATTGATCCAACGTGTCTTTTTACGCAACACGTTTTTTTAAAACCGCTTAATGAAGCGTTTGACGATTTTTTTGCGTTTTTTTTATGCATTTTGTGTGTGCTTTTTGGCACATAATTAGGACTCCCATTGACTATGGGAACATTTGGCACGTTTTACGTGCAAAGGAATTGACTTGACACGTCTTTATTTACACAACGCGTTTTTTACAAACGCGTGTGTAAAAAAGCGCGTTGTATGTACTAACCATTTATGTATATGAAAAGTATAATCAAGCTTTTTTGATGCGTTTTTTGACACGTAAAATAGGCAAAAAAAAAATACGTCAAATACACGCCGTGTGAACCTGTCATCTGAAAAATCATTCACCACAGGGGCTTCCCTCTTGACTTTCATCATTCTTAGCCATTTGGTGTTTTCTATAGCTTCTGTCAGCTGTCATTTGTACAATCACTCCCAAAATTTGAGCCGGACACTGCTTAGCAATTTGAAGACATCTTTTCCTGACTTGTAGCTAAAAATAGGGAGGGGGTGAGATTCCCTCCCACATTTACAGCAGCTGTGAGTCAGCTTGCTTTCCCTTATTCACCTTGCTGTAATTCTGGGAAGTGCTCCCTCTGGTGGCCAACATAGGAAAACATGTCAAATTAATATTTAATTTTAATACTTCCCACCATGTGGAAGAAATAAAAAATGCAGAAAAAAACTTAAAAAATCTAATAAAAATAAGTAACTTACTTAAAAAAAAAAAAAAATTAAGTGCTCGCTTCGGCAGCACATATACTAAAATTGGAACGATACAGAGAACATTAGCATGGCCCCTGTGCAAGGATGACACGCAAATTCGTGAAGCGTTACATATTTTTGATTTGTTTCCTGCTGATCGCAGCTCACACTGTTATCCCGCGTCTTTGGAAGACCAGTAGCGTGCCTACGATTACTGACTGGTTTCAGGAGGTACAACATCTACAGAGAATGGAGGAGGCAACACAAGCCCATCATAGGTCCTCTGGAAATGTGAGGTTGGTTTGGCAGGAGCGGAGAGTGTTCTGTGAGTCTGACGATCATTTGTTGTATGCATAGGCTTCATAGTAATATCTCAGATCCGTTAGAGTTCTCTGGGTTTTCTTGTTCTACTTCCATTTCTAATCCCCTCTCTGACAAAGGCGGTGTATATTGGTGATCTGCACTGCTGAGTGGTTTTGGTTCTGGTCGCTGTGGTGCCTACAGTCCTGTTAGTAATGCTCATTTGTATTGACATGTATATGCTTTCTAATATCCATGCTTTCTGTTTCTATAATAACTTTTTCCTCTGCTGGTTCGGAGCACTGCTGTACATTGTGTTTTGGAACTTTGTATGCATAATAAAATTTTATTATTTTGTATTACTTTCTATGTATGCTTTGTGCGAATATTTTATGTTTTGCTGTATACTTATCCAGAGGAAAATATAAATAAAGAATGTTAAAAATAATAATAAGGGCATGTTCACACACACTAATTACGTCCGTAATTGACGGACGTATTTCGGCCGCAAGTCCCGAACCGAACACAGTGCAGGAAGCCGGGCTCCTAGCATCATACTTATGTACGATGCTAGGAGTCCCTGCCTCGCTGCAGGACCACTGTCCCGTACTGAAAACATGATTACAGTACGGGACAGATGTCCTGCAGCGAGGCAGAGACTCCTAGCATCGTACATAAGTATGATGCTAGGAGCCCGGCTCCCTGCACTGTGTTCGGTCCGGTACTTGCGGCCGAAATACGTCCGTCAATTACGGACGTAATTAGTGTGTGTGCACATACCCTAATAATAATTTGCGACACATTCCCTTTAAAGCCTTTTGCACACAGCTTTGCTATGTGCACGAGGTCAAAGACCAAGTATCAATTATCAGGAGCATTTGGTTGCAGTTGTTTCTGGTTAAAGTGTAACTAAACTTTTAAAAACTTTTGACATGTCATAGTCACGAGCACTGAGACACCCAGCAATCACTACAACAAAGCAGCCGCAGCACTCAGGTGAGCGCTGTGTCACTTAGTTTCTGATCGGCTTTTGGGGTCTTAATGCTTGGACACTGATCAAAACTTCTGACATGTCACTATGACATGTCAAAAGATTAGTTACACTTTAAGGTGGCATAGATAATTACTTTTCATCCATGGCCAGTGGTGTTAGATAACCTTTTTTTAGTTAAAACAAGAAAAAGTAATAGTTGTTTAAAAACTGTATTTTTCATTGATTCATTAATACATTCATTCATCTTTTATGTATATTAAACTTTGTTTGACGATCTGAAACAATTAAGTGTGACAAATATACAAAAATAGAAGAAATCAGGAAGGAGGCAAAAACTTTGCCGGGCTCCTAGCATCATACTTATGTACGATGCTAGGAGTCTCTGCCTCGCTGCAGGACATCTGTCCCGTACTGTAATCATGTTTTCAGTACGGGACAGTGGTCCTGCAGCGAGGCAGGGACTCCTAGCATCGTACATAAGTATGATGCTAGGAGCCCGGCTTCCTGCACTGTGTTCGGTTCGGGACTTGCGGCCGAAATACGTCCGTCAATTACGGACGTAATTAGTGTGTGTGAACATGCCCTTATTATTATTTTTAACATTCTTTATTTATATTTTCCTCTGGATAAGTATACAGCAAAACATAAAATATTCGCACAAAGCATACATAGAAAGTAATACAAAATAATAAAATTGTATTATGCATACAAAGTTCCAAAACACAATGTACAGCAGTGCTCCGAACCAGCAGAGGAAAAAGTTTAACAGGGTTTAACTTAAAATATATGTTTAAATCAACGTAACCCTCTTGACAAATATAATGCCATAGCTATGGATCTTTAATATAAAGAACAAATAAGATCGGACTGACCTACCAGAGGTCCAGAAGAACTTTCAGTAGGCCCACACTTTCATAGTATAATGAGATCTAGCTAGAACAAAGGCCTAGCAACTGACAACCTCATCTAAAGCTAAAAGTACCTGCTCTCCATAGCTGAAGGGTAAGCCCTCAGGAAATCACTGCCTCTGGTGATCCCAATATACCCGAGTCTGACACTGCAAATGAAAATGTGATATTGTTCCATTTATATTTGTATTAATGCAGAATAATCCTCTTCATTGTGTTAAAAATACACTGTGTATCTACAGCGGGAGGATACAGTACCAGCATTAGTACGCAGCTGTCCTGAAGTCATCAGTACGAAGCTAAGTACAGTACTTGGAGAAAAAAAGTACATTACCTGCACCTGTCATCTTCTACAGAACAAAATAGAACGTGTACAGCAGAAAAGCCTGTCCTTGGGCACACCACTTAGAATAACAGCATGAATTCCAAGAAGCATTTACTATACGCCGCTTCTTAATTTAGCTTTCAGTGTAGCAGAAATTGAGTTAATATTTACAAAGAAAATCCAGCGAGGATTGACAAAGATAGTTATTTTCTTCACTTCAACATAATTGAATTCAGTAAAAAACAATAAAAAAAAAATTGTTGTTACATTCACAATGAAAGAAGTTTGATAACTTGGTTAAGTAATTTTAGTTTCTTATTAGCAAATATATTCCCAAGTGGCAAATTCAGATATGAAGAAAAGATTCTCACTAATTATATGAAGCCTGGGCTAGAAAGATTCATCTTGTTATCGGCAGTGACAGTAAAAAGACTAAATAGATGTTATTCATTAAAAGTCAGTTTATTTTAAAGCTGGCCTTTAGAGATGAGCGGACCTAAACAAATTTGCTTCAGTGAGTCCAGCCATTTGATTGGCAGTGAATTATTTGTTCAACATTTCTGGTGTTTTTTTTAATGACTATACACATAAAACTTAAAATATACCAGTTTTCACACTGGCAACTAAAGCAGTCACAGTAGACTGACACTTCTTGTTTTCTGAAGTTCACGTTTCCTCCAGTGACTTTTCATGACTGCATTAAATACTTTTTTTTTTTTAACTGAACCCGTTTATAAGTGCTGGATTATGCTGCATTTTGTGCTGTGGATTTTACATGGATTACACCCTATGCAAATCCTTTGCTTTTCCACAATATAATGCTAAAAAAATCTGCAGCATGCTAATATTTTGGTGTGGATTTGTTCCAATATTGTGTTTTGAAAACCACATCCACATGTATTGTACTGTGCACTGCCATTTATCTGCAGTGCGTCCACATTGCAAATCCGCAACATCTGATATCCATCCAATACTTGTCATATAGTAAATCATGATTTAGAGCACTAACCAACATTTTGTAATTGTGTTTGTTTTACTTAGAGAGATATTGTTATTTTTCAATTTTATTGTGGCTTCCATTTTTTTAAAGTGACAACAGGAAATACAGTCAAACTTGTTGACACTTTAAATTAGATTCTCCGAAGTTGATGACCAATTATTATTTTGTCTGCATGTTTTATCAATAACAGTGACAATTTACAGAGAATCTGGTACACCGGTGGCAACCAATATGGCTGCACTTCCTGTCCTGTTTTTGGAGTCAAAACCTTCCAAAACCTCTCTCACTGTTTCTTCTCCTTTCCCATGTCACTTTTCTCTTGCATCCCCTGCTGCTCTTGTTACCACGTGATATTTCATCCATAGTGATGACATATTCCATGTTCGCAGTGAAAAATGCACACACTGGAGTAGTAATGGACCAAGGTGTCCTAGCCAGATGAGTCCAATTATATTCTGCCAAATGATATTTTTTATTAATAGTAATAGATATACTCATCTTCAGGGTCATAGGTATGAAAATCTCTATATATAAAGTAATAACATGGAGGTGGTGATTGTTTTTTTTCATCTGGTGTGAAATCTCCAAAGCTCAAACCATCAAAATGAATACCAAAAATGAGATGGATATATAAAATGGATAATACCTTCTGGCTGAGATAATGGTTCTAGTTCTGACTGGTGGCTACACAGTTAATAGACAATCCGCTAGCCTATTACAATTGAATATGTTTATGATGAACTCGGGAGTCACATTGGAAATTTCAATAACAAGAGTGATGCACTTCTGTGGTATTGGGCTGAAATGTAAATACCATTTCCATTTGATGATACTTTTATTGATAAAAACGTAAACACATAATACTTTTCAAAACTGTTGCTCTCTATTTTTTGTGGGATTAAATTTTACAGCATCTCTATTTGGACTTGCCACTATTATTGGCCCAATGAACATTTACACTTCATGTAGAACAATATCGTCTTATATTATGCATGAAATGAAAATCGAATGCAATGGGGAAATGAATAAGTGCAGAAGGGTTTTTCAGGCTTTGGCTCAGCTGAGAATTTCTTAAGAACTCAAAAAATAGAAAATTATCCTATCATTTCAATTTCTTATTTCACTGAACTGCTATGTGAAATATAAATTTTTGGCTGTCAGTGAACCCTCAATGATTTTTCATATTAGTAAAAAATCGAAAGAGCTACATTGAGTTATCTAGTAAAATGTAAATCAGTTGGGTTAATATCATACTGACTCCCTGTGGATTTCGGTTCTTTGATATTGAATTATCACAGCATGATCCATCCAGCGATCCTAAGACACATAGCATCAGCCCAGCCATACATATACTGTATATATATTATTGCAAGGATTGTCTCAGATAAATATTTGCATTTCCTGCTTGAAAAACAAGACTTTTTAAAATTGTAAAATTAATCAATCCATTTTACATGTATATTGAAACATTCTATGTCAATAGTGTACACTAGACTGTAGATGAAAACAATACATTTACCTTCACGCTGACCTAAAACATTACTACAGAATATTAACATTCATGAAGGCAAATAATTTACTTGATCAGCAATTTATTCTAGCTACATAGTTGTATGCACTACGTAATGCCAAAAATTACCTTACACAATGGACAGAAATTATTTAACAAGACTTTTTGCCACCATTAGGCTTGAATAATTCAATTGATTTTCCGTGATTTAACATTGATGGCCTATTCTTTTGTACTCCATGAATGTGTCATTTGTGGGGTTCCGAGTCATGGGACTCCACCAATCAGAATGCAGTATATAGAAGCAATGATAATGGGATGCCCTGATGTGGGAGCACCTTGGCCCCTAAACTGCGGGTGACTGTGTCTAGCTCTGTATCTCAGCCACATCCAAGTGAATAGGCTTGAGATGCAGTACTAGATGCAGGCGCATGGACAAGAACAGTGTTCAGTAATTTACTGCACTAAAGAGACCCAGCAGGTGAAGTTACCTTTTCTTTCTGCTGATCTTAAAGTTTTTAGGGATCAGATCCTCGCTAATCAAAAATTGATGATAATACTGATAATGCTATGAATAGGTCATCAATGTATCCCGGAAAAACTCGTATCAAAACGTATATAATAATATCATAATACCAATCTGCAGCAGTCACATGGGACAAAAGGTTAAGAGGCCTGCTCAGCAGACACCAGCCAATGAGACCAGGAACGCATCGTTACGGGAGGCCAGGGGAGGTGAGTATGGTATTTCTTTTTTATCTCCTCTTATCCCCTCTTCTTCGCCACAGCAACAAATACGGCTCAAAAGCTGCACCGAATCCAATACGATTTGGTGCAGAGTTTCAGCTGGAATTTCCTGCAAAATCTTGGTAAGATTTGCTGCAAAGTTCTCCTACAGGAAATTTGAGCTGTGTCTATCCAACCCCTAGAATAAAAAAAATATCATACTCACCACTCCTGGTCTTCCGTAGCGACGTGTCCCAAGATAGGACAAGATCTCCTCTCAGGAGACTGGCTCAACAAACACCAGACAATGGGAGTAGGGATGCATTGCTATGGGAGACCAGGGGAGGAAAGTATGCTCTCTTTTAATTTTAGTGATTGGAATATCGGGGCACTTGTGATTCATGGTGTATTTATTCAGATCGAATCCAATAGCCAATTCGATCGAACCTGAACCAAAACAAACTTTGAGCTTATCTCTAATTATGATGTTTCTGTCCCAGAATGATGGCATATTAAACTATGTGACATCACAGCTATATCTGGCTACAAGCAACCCAATGACAGGAATAAACCAGCAGGGACCTTTTTTAAAACTTTTACTGCAATTTTGTAGGGTTTTTGTGCATGAAAAAAAGAAGAATTTAATTGTCTAATTATCTTTGACCTAATGATTTGAAAATTGAAATAGACTCAATAAGCTTAAATTTAATAAGAAACATTTTCTATATACAACTATACACAATATCAAATCCTGTATGAATAGGTCAGAGAAGAAGACACTGATATCATATACAGTAAAAATAGTTTTTTTTAGATTTCTTAGGACAGCTCTTATGTTATCTTAAGGTTATAAATATGTTCTGTGGATTACAAATATTTACAAGCTCGCAAGCATTTATGCGTTTCATGCTTCACTGAATCTTTCTGATGTGTTTCATGCTTCACTAAATCTTTCTAAAGTGCGGATGTGTATTTATTTTAGCGATAAAATAATAGCCTGTCATATTTGAGTAAAGCAAACTAAGAAATCCAGTAAAAGGTCATTTTCTCTATCTAAATACAGGTAGACAAACATGAGAACATATGCAAATATTGGTCTTTTATATCATAGGAAAAATGTACTTAAAAAGTAGATTTTGAAATTTGAACCATATAGTGCCCATAAAATAGTATCAACCATATGGATGCATATAATAATGGTCCCATAAAGTACCAGCCATATAAGTGACCATCTAATGATATAAACTACAGAGGTAGCCATCTTTAACTTGATTCTGATAACTTGCTGCAGCATGATATCACACAAAAAATGCCATTGAAAAGTCATTAAAAAAGTCAAGATAAAAGATCTAGCCATTGTTTATTTAAAGAGAACCTTTCACCTGTCCATACATGTGTAACTGAGTGCAGCATGTAATGGGCAGGGCTGTACAAACACTATCCCACTTGAAATTATTTTTTCTAACTCCCTCTGTTATTTACATATCGGCTATGGCGGATTATCATAGGGCATTTTGGGCAGCAGCCCGTGGCAAAAACCGTGACAAAACTGCATTGTGTACGTCCTGCAAAAGGACCTTTAGACATAAGATCACATGACCTCATCTCTGAAGTTCTTACTACGCTTAGAGACCTTCTGGTCACATGAGCGGCAGCAAGACTCCACAGAGAAGACTAAGGAGAGCTGCTATGTAAGTATAAGGGGATTGATTTGTTTAAGGGGTCTGTTTTTAGGGGGACCGTATTTAGGGGGTCTGGTGTGGGGTCTGTATTTAGGGGGGCTGGTGTGGGGTTTGTATTTAGGGGGACTGTATTTAGGGGGTCTGGTGTGGGGGGCTGTATTTAAGGGGTCTGGTTTGGGGACTGTATTTAGGAGGTTTGGTGTCTGTATTAGTTTAAGGGGTCTGTATTTAGGGGGTCTGGTCTGGGGTCTGTATCAGTTTAACGGGTTTAGGGACTGTATATTTAGGGATCTGTGTTAGTTTAAGGGGTCTGGGGTCAGTATTTAGGAGGTCTGTATTAGTTTGAGGTCTCAGGTCTGTATTTAGGGTGTCTGGTCTGGGGTCTGTATTAGTTAATAGGGTCTATTTAGGGGGCCTGTTCTAGGGTCTGTATTAGTTTAGGGGTCTTTTTTTAGGCGTCTGTATTTAGGAGGTCTGGTCTGGGGTCTGTATTATTTTATAGGTTCTATTTAGGGGGCCCTGTTCTAGGGTCTGTATTAGTTAATAGGGTCTATTTAGGGGGCCTGTTCTAGGGTCTGTATTAGTTTAGGGGTCTTTATTTAGGCATCTGTATTTAGGGGGTCTGGTCTGGGGTCTGTATTATTTTATAGGTTCTATTTAGGGGGCCCTGTTCTAGGGTCTGTATTAGTTTGGGGTCTTTATTTAGGGGTCTGTATTTAGGGGTCTGATCTAGGGTCTGTATTACTTAAGGGAGTCAGGTCTTTTGGTCATTATTAGTGTAGGGGTCAGGTCTGGGGTCTGTATTTAGGGGGTCTGTATTAGTTTTAGGTCTGGTGTCTGTATTTAGGGGGTCTGGTCTGGGGTCTGTATTTAGGGGGTCCTGTCTGGGGTCTGTATTTAAGGGTCTGGTCTCTGGGTCTGTATTAGATTATGTTGTCTGTATTAGGGGTCTGTATTAGTTTAGGGGTCTTTATTTAGGGGTCTGTATTAGTTTAGGGGGTCTGGTCTTGGGTCTGCATTAAGGGAGTCAGGTTTGGGTCATTATTAGTGTAGGAGGTCTGGGATCTGTATTTAGGGGTCCAGTCTGAGGTCTGTATTTATTCAGGGTGCTTGTTCTGGGGTCTGTATATGTTTAGGGGGGTCTGGTCTGGGGACTGCAATAGTTTTGAAGGTCTGGGGTCTGTATGTATTCTATGATCTAGTCTGGGTCCAAATTTATTAGTCTGAGTAAAAGGGGTTGTCCAGGCACATCGATAGGTCATCAGTATAAAAAACGGTCCATGCCCGGACAACCCCTTTAATGTATGGGCCTTGGCCTTGGTGTCTAAATTTGTGTGTTTCTATAGAGGCTGGAAATGGCTGCAGAAGTGATGGCCAAAGATGTCTCATCAGAAGTTGCCATAATGGTCTGCGTCAGATGGAGAAGAGAAAACGGCTCCCATTAGAGAAAGGGTCACTTGTGAGTCACTGGATCTATAGGGGATCTGTCACCTCTCCTGACATGTCTGTTTCAGGTAATCCTTGTATTCTACATATCTCTGTGTACCCAGGACTAATAGACAAATGCATGTTACCAGTCCCATTGTCAAGAGGATGTGTCCCTACCCAGTGTGATACTGTCAGAGATGGTTGGAGACTGTCAGTATGTAGGGACACAGCCCTCTGACAAGGGGAATCGTAACAACCATTTGTCAATGCTCACACAAAAAGGTGGTGTTCACTATAGACACGGCAGAGCGGCGGTGGGGAAGGGGGCCCACGTTTGTGGAACAGCCCAGGGCCTATAGTCTACTTAATCCGCCACTGCATATCGGTGCCGTTATACGGACAGTGTCAGGGCGGCTTGCACTGAGTTCCCTCCCGCGAGAACACACACAGACTGAGAGAGCGCTCTCTGCAGAACTACCAGTCTGTGTGTGTTCTCGCGGGTGGGAACACAGCGCAAGCCGCCCTGACACTGTCCGTAGCTGATTGGACAGTGTCAGAGCGAAGAGATCACGCCCCCTTGCCAGTTAGTTAGATAGAAACGCCCCATTGACAGTTCAGGGGCTTATTTACATATCGGGCACCAAATATAACGGCACCGATATGTAAATAACGGAGGAAGTTAGAAAAATAATTTCAAGTGAGACAGTGTTTGTGAAGCTCTGCCTATTACATGCTGCACTCAGCTGCACATGTATGGGCAGGTGAAAGGTTTTCTTTAATGCGTTAAAAGTCAAGGTAAAGATGGCTACATCTGTATTACCGTATAATAATATTACACTAGTCCTAGAGGGTATCTATAAGTTACCTGCTGTCACTGAACCCCTCAGTGCCGCTAACCCTACGGATACAGCTTTCAGCGCTAGTTACAGCTCCTCTGTAATCAAGATACAAAGCAGCTGTATCTAAAAAAAAGTAAAACAAATTTTTAAGAAAAAATATGCAAGTTGCACCAAACTTAATTTTTTTTCTTACATATTTTACATTTTTATTCATTTTTTCTGTAACACAGCAAGGGTTAAAAGAAACAAACAGCAATATTTATTACCCTGATTCTGCGGTTTCTAGAAATACCCCATACGTGGCCCTAGTGCGCCACTCGACTCAAACACAGTCCTCTGAATTGAAGGAGCACCTAATGGATTTTAGGGCCTTGATTTTATTGGGATGTTTTTCAGGCAACATGTCACATTTGCTGAGCCCCTAAACTACCAGTAATTGAAGTCACCCAAAAAGTGACCCATTTTGGAAACCACACAACTTAATAAATTTATCTAGGGGTGTTGTAAGCATTAGGACTTCACAAATGTTTCATAAACACTGGGCCGTAAAAATAAAGAATTGCATTTTTTCCAATAAAACTTTGCTTTAGCCCAAAATGTTTCATTTATACAAAAGGAAATAGGAGAAAATGCACCTCACAATTTGTTAAGCAATTTCTCCTGACTATGGCAATACCCCGTATGTGGTCATAAACTGCTGTTTGGGCACACGACTGAGCTCAGAAGGGAAGGAACAACAATTGGCTTTTGAACACAGATTTCGCTGGAATTATTTTCGTGTTCCATGTTGTGTTTGCGGAGCCCCAGAGGTATCAGTACAGTGGAAAGCCCCAATAATTGACCCCATTTAGGAAACTACACCCCTTAAGACATTTATCTAGGGGGGTAGTGAGCATTTGGACCCCACAGGAGTTTTCCAGAATTAGAGGCAAAGCATAAAGAATTGCACATTTTTTACAATTATGCCATTTTAGTGCCCAATATGGTCTGCCCAGCTTTTGTTATTGGAGACACTCCACCCATAATTTTTTATGCAGGTTCTCCTGGGTATGGCAATACCCCACATGTGGCCATTATCTGCTGCCTGGGCACACGGCAGGGCTCAGAAGGGAAAGGAGCGCCATTTGGTTTTTGGAAAAAAGATTTTGCTGGAATGGTTTTCAGGTGCCATGTCGCGTTTGCAGTGCAACTATGGTACTAGTACAATGGAAACCCCAAAAAAGTTACCCCATTTTAGAAACTACACCCCTCAAGTAATTTATCTAGGGGTGTAATGAGAATTTGAACTCCACAGGTGTTTCATGGAAGTTATTAACTATCACGGTGCGGGGTGTGGGCCCACTGGGCCATACCGCATAGCGGGATAGCAGCTGGCCAAAAAGGTACAATGCAAAGTCTATAGTTCAGAAAGGGTACCTGAGGCAATGTAGACAGTAGCGATGGATTCAGGCTAAGATGAGGCTCCAATAGTAGACAGACACCCAGCGGGGTGCTATACACTAGATGCAGTGGAGGATACAACACGACTCCAACTTTTGACAGCACAGAGGCACGGTAGCACGGGATACAGGGTACAGGCAGCAGGAACGGGTAACACAGGGAACTGGAAAACACTAGAAGACCATCTGCAAGGACAAACTTTAGGTAACACAACAACGCTCAGGCAATGATCAAGAGGGCAGAGCCCCTTTTATAGTCCAGCAGCATTCTGGGCTAAATGCAAATATTCTGCAACTGTGCGCGCACTGGGCCTTTAAGGCCGTGCACGCGTGCGCCCTGCGGGAGACAGTCTCTGAACCAGGAAGTGAGTGCCGGCATCTCTCAGGAGGGAGATGCCGCCGAGAACTCACACGTCCATGGGCGCGGCCGTCAGAGGGTAAGTCAGAACGACGGTCTGCGGCCATAGACGTGACATTAACACCGGGCAGTGAAAATAAAAAAAATCATTTTTTTCAAATAACGTTGTTTTGGCCCGACATTTTTCAGTTATACAAGGTATAATAGGAGAAAATCACCCCATAATTGGCTATGAAATATCTCCTGAATATGGCAATACCCCATATGTGGTCGTGAACTGCTGAATGGGCATATGGCGGGGCTCAGGAGGAAAGGATCACCATTTGGCTTTTGAGCACAGATTTTGCTGAAATATTTTTGAGCTAGCAGAACAATGTAAGAACCCCAGAAGTGACCCCCAAACTGCACCTTGAAAGTATTCATTTAGGGGTATAGTTATTATGTTGACCATGTAGGTTTTTTTTAGCCGGAATTACGGGAGAGAATAAAACTGAAAAGCGCCTTGTGGCTTTTTGTGCCGAGTTGGATGAATTCCAGACATAATTTGTTTGCAGTGAAGGAGAAGAAAAAAACTGTCCTTCAGTATTCATCTATGGGTATATCGATTTTTTTATTTCTTTTTTTAGCTATAATTCCAAATGGGCAATAATGGGCAATAATGTAGTGGAAATAGGGGTGAAATTGTCTGTATGGCTTAATGGAAATGTCAAAAAGGGTTAAAACCTTAGAGAATAAGACATAAAACTAACAATTTAGGAAAGGTAAGAGTGAAAACATTTCTTGATACACAACCCTGGCTTATAAGGACAAGTGTCACACTGTGACTTTTCACATTCCGTTTTTATAACAGACACAACATTTTTTTGTAGGGTCTTCTCTTTTTCTTAGTGGGGGCAGGGGCGTAGCTAGGGGGGGCAGGCGGGGCACGTGCCCCGGGCGCAGTTCAGAGGGGGGCGCCAGTGCCCCCTCCTCCTGCACTATAATTGTACCTGTGTCGCAAGGACACAGGTACAATTAGAAGCAATGAATGACCGGGCACGTTCCATGCCCGGCCATTCAGCGCCTCTCCACGAATGAAGCGACTGGTACCTTTTGTACCAGTGACGCTTCCGTCGATGAAAGGCGCTGACTGACTGGCAGGGAAAGTCATCCTGCCCAGCCAATCAGCGCCTTTCATAGACGCTGTGTTCAACCCCCTGGAGACCTGCGCAGAAGAGAGCAGGTCTCCATGGCTGCCGGACGGCGTGGGAGCGGGATTAAGGTGAGTTTTAATTTATTTATTTTTTTAATTGTAATAGACGTGTGTGTCTGTATCTGCGCGGGGGACTTTGTCTATGGGGGGGGGGTGTCTATCTACAGGGGGACTATATCTACAGGGCTGGGCTATATACAGGGGGACTATATCTACAGGGGGGCTATATACAGGGGGACTATATCTACGTGGGGGGGTGTCTATCTACAGGGGGACTATATCTACAGGGCTGGGCTATATACAGGGGGACTATATCTACAGGGGTGGGCTATATACAGGGGGACTATATCTACAGGGCTGGGCTATATACAGGGGGACTATATCTACAGGGGGGCTATATACAGGGGGACTATATCTACAGGGGGCTATATACAGGGGGACTATATCTACAGGGGGGCTATATACAGGGGGACTATATCTACAGGGCAGGGCTATATACAGGGGGACTATATCTACAGGGGGGCTATATACAGGGGGACTATATATACAGGGCTGGGCTATATACAGGGGGACTATATCTACAGGGGGGCTATATACAGGGGGACTATATATAAAGGCCATTCAGCGCCTCTCCACGAATGAAGCGACTGGTACCTTTTGTACCAGTGACGCTTCCGTCGATGAAAGGCGCTGACTGACTGGCAGGGAAAGTCATCCTGCCCAGCCAATCAGCGCCTTTCATAGACGCTGTGTTCAACCCCCTGGAGACCTGCGCAGAAGAGAGCAGGTCTCCATGGCTGCCGGACGGCGTGGGAGCGGGATTAAGGTGAGTTTTAATTTATTTATTTTTTTAATTGTAATAGACGTGTGTGTCTGTATCTGCGCGGGGGACTTTGTCTATGGGGGGGGGGGTGTCTATCTACAGGGGGACTATATCTACAGGGCTGGGCTATATACAGGGGGACTATATCTACAGGGGGGCTATATACAGGGGGACTATATCTACGTGGGGGGGGTGTCTATCTACAGGGGGACTATATCTACAGGGCTGGGCTATATACAGGGGGACTATATCTACAGGGGTGGGCTATATACAGGGGGACTATATCTACAGGGCTGGGCTATATACAGGGGGACTATATCTACAGGGGGGCTATATACAGGGGGACTATATCTACAGGGGGCTATATACAGGGGGACTATATCTACAGGGGGGGCTATATACAGGGGGACTATATCTACAGGGCAGGGCTATATACAGGGGGACTATATCTACAGGGGGGCTATATACAGGGGGACTATATATACAGGGCTGGGCTATATACAGGGGGACTATATCTACAGGGGGGCTATATACAGGGGGACTATATATAAAGGGGGCTATATACTGGAGTGGGCTGTCTATAGAGCACCATATACAGGGGTGGGCTACATAGTATATAGCCCCCTGTAGATATAGCCCACCCCTGTATATGGTGCTCCATAGATAGCCCACCCCAGTATATAGCCCCCCTGTAGATATAGCCCCCTGTAGATATAGCCCCCCTGTAGATATATTCCCCGTGTATAGCCCACCCCTGTATATAGCCCCCCTGTGTATAGCCCACCCCTGTAGATAGCCCCCGTGTGTATAGCCCACCCCTGTAGATATAGCCCCCTGTGTATAGCCCAGCCCTGTAGATATGGACCCCTGTAGATATGGTCCCCCTGTAGATATGGTCCCCCTGTAGATAGGGCACCCCTGTATATATAGTCCCCCTGTAGATATAGCCCACCCCTGTATATAGCCCACCCCTGTATATAGTCCCCCTGTAGATATAGCCCACCCCTGTATATAGTCCCCCTGTAGATATAGCCCACCCCTGTATGTAGTGCTCCACAGATAGCCCACCCTTGTATATAGTATATACAGGGGTGGGCTATCTGTGGAGCACTATATACAGTGGTGGACTATATGTACAAGGGGGGCTATATACAGGGGTGGGCTATCTGTGAAACACTATATACAGGGGTGGGCTATATCTACAGGGGGTCTACATACATGATTTGGCTATCTGTAGAGCTCTATATACAGGGGTGGGCTATATCTACAGGGGGCTATAAACAGGGGTGGGCTATATCTACAGGGGGGCTATATACAGGGGTGGGCTATCTGTAGAGCACTATAGGGGGAGTTATTTGTGGGACACTATATACAGGGGTGGGCTATATGGGGGCACTATCTACAGGGGTCACGGTGTGTGTGGGACACGGTGTATGGTGCTATTATAATTAGAGGTGCAGTGTATGGCGCTATTATATTTAGGGGCGTAGTGTGTGGTATAATGATAACTTTATATTTATTTATAGGTGCAGAAATGTTGGAAAAGTGAGAAGCTGAAGACATGTGAGCGGCAAACTGCAGAAATGGGCTGTGACCGGGAGAAGTCACCATAGAGGTCTGGACCGGATGGAGAGAAAGAACTAGAATCTGAGACGTCACCGGTGAGTCACTTAATGTAAATGTTTATTCTGCCTCTAATCAGTACTGTAGTCACTGTATGATCTGCAGCGAGATGATGGGTGGAATGATTATGATAGGATTTATTTTTTGTGATACGGCATCTTCCAGCATATCCTTACCATTGTTCGGACCATGCTGGGAGCTGTAGTTTTACGCCGTACACACCTATACAGCAGGGGTTGCACTAAATTGAGCTGTATTTGTGCTGGTGTTGTATATATGTAGTGAGCTTGCTTCTGGGGCTGTATATAGAACCATATTGCTTGTGAAATGTACAAATAATTTTATGCTCGCGTTACATAAAAATAAATGACACGTCGATTGGTAGAGAAAACAAACACGGTGAGGTGGAAGGAGATGTCGGGAAAGAGGTTGGGGGGGGGGGCGCCAAACTGAATCTTTGCCCCGGGTGCTGGAGAACCTAGCTACGCCTCTGAGTGGGTGTACTTCACTTGGGAAGTGCTGCCCTGATACAATACTGCTGGCCTCACTGTTATGGGATTTACTTGCAGACTCTTCTGCCTGGTCTTTAACCAGTTCAAGACCGAGCTATTTTGAGCCTTCAGGACCAGACACCGTTTAGCCCTTTTTAGCATGTGTTAGTTAAATGGCTATGACTTTTTTATTTATTGGGCTAACGACGTGATTTTTGCGATGTTTTTCCCGTAGACAATGCAGGTTTCTTTTTTTTATCATTTTTATACACATCCTTTTTGCTATTTTAGAATTTTTATTCTTAAAGTTTGAAAATAATAGTAAAAAAATAAGGTTTTTTACGTTTCAGCTATTTTTTTTTTTGGTAATAACATAGTTTTACCCTAAAATAGACCTTTTATTTGTGATCGTCATTGTCTAACGTAAATTTTAATATATTACATGTCTATATTAGGGTAATTAGCGACAATGATTGGCGGGGGGAACAGGTTTTTTGGGATGGGTATTTTATGGGTATGTACGATTGTCACTAATAGGGCTGTGCTGGGTCTAGTAAGACCCAGCAGCAGTCTGTCACTAACGGCACCTGGCAATCATGTGACCAGTCACATGAACACCGGGAGCAATAGAGACAGCGGCGCGGCCACTGCCTCTATTCCTATACACAGTGTTCATTGAGCGCTGTGTAAAAGAGATCGGAGAAGACAGAAGCAGCGAAAGCTGCTTCTAGCCTCTCCTCAGGGTCCCTGGCTGTCACTGACAGTCAGAGACCCGACATTCAGCTGCCCGATCGCTCGGGCAGCAAGTTAAAACCCGAGCCGTAAAAAGTCTATGGCTCGGGTTTTAAGGACCCTGACCGCTGGCCGTAAAAACAAAAAATTATTGTTTAATTAATTACTTTCTTCTGGTAGTCAAAATTCCGTGCTTAATTTCTGATAAATGATAAAGGAATTGTACAGCCCTGTTTGTATAGGGTGCACTGCAGTCTTCTGGTACCATACGTGGGACTTCCTCATTGCACTGTATGGCTGTAGCATTTGTTCAGCGCCTCCCACGTGTTGATGAATGGATGAGATGAACCCCATGAATGAATGTAGGAACACAAACATCTATTGTATCTCTAAATTTGGTCACCATCACAGTCCCATTACACAATGACCTGCTTTCACCAGGTCTCAATTTTTGGTCAACCAGATTTTTTTGGGAGGCCATTTTGATTCCTCCGTATTGTGTCACAGGCAACTGTATTTTTTTCAAATAGACTGTGGACAAGTGGAATGCTAGTATAGAAATTGTCTAGATAAAGGTTATAACATTTATCTAGCAGGGGGTATAAAAAGTCCCACACAATTTTGACGCCTATATTGAGGACAGGGCAGATTTGGGAGTCTTTCCCTCTTAAAATCGAAATCTGTGAGTGTACCCACTTTCACTCTCACAGATCTTATACATTTTTATTCTATATTTTGCCCTTTTACTTGGCAAATATTGCCTAAATATTAGCCTTCCTTTGAAGTGACTCTTCTATGGCAATGTTTTTATTTGGGGTGTATGCCTCTGAAAATGTTTCACTCACAAGGGTAATTAATGGCATAGTTTTAAATAACCTGTCCTGGTTGAGGTCACCAGGCGGAGAGCACTGGCTGTTAACATTGCAATGGAGGAACTTTAATATTGCCTCAAAACGAATTTGCACCATTTTAGCCCTGTACATTGGGGTATCGTATAAAATGTTGGTCGACCAGTAGGACTGTATGTTTGCATTAATCCCACAGTTTCGTGCAGTTTTTCGCCCGGAATTCCCTGCGACCACCAGGGCGGATACGCTGTGTAACTTTACACAGCGTATCCGTCCCATGTGAACTCAGCCTACTAATCAAACTTTGATGGGCAATAGTAATTATAAGAAATCAATGTTTTTTTCTAAACCGAGAAGAGAGTTATTGGATATTCACTCATCTATTTAATACTTTGAAAACCGTCCAAAACAACATTCCCATTTGCATGGATTTACGCTTTATTTAATGACATAATAAACTGTATCTGCTGCTCACAATAAAGACACAATCATATTTATTCAAAAGGAACGAGGGACCCTCAGCTTGTCCAGCGCACACTGATTTATACAGGTTTATTTTATCTGGGCTTGGTAAATTAAATCCATCTGTTCTAATTATAAGAATTACAATATGGCCACTTACTAATTATTCCTGATTGAAGAGATAAATGTGTTAAATATTTGACAACACACAGGATGTGTCGGAAATAATAGATTCTTGTACTAATAGTAATGGAAATAATTGGAGGCAAATACAGGAAAATATGACAAATGGATTGTAGAGTTTAATTAAATTTTTGATGACTGTTAAACTTTTACTGTGTTTCATTACAGGCTAATACTAGCTGGACAGAATTGCATACATATTTCAGTTTGACAAATGAATTTTGGTTGTTAATATGCTTCTTCAAGTTCCGGGTTTAAGGACTTATCCATTAAAATAAGTAAATTATGTATATTATTTGGATTAAGAGGTTGTTGATGAAATTGACACTTTGGGTTAATTGAAATGTCTTCAATCAGTTTGGAATGCAGTACACACAATTTCTTGCCAAACCCAAATTTTAATATTTCTGACCACAAGGTCATTACCATTTTTGGACAACATTGAAAGTTGAGGCAAAACATGGACTTTGTAGTGTGACCCTTGCAGTCCAAAGGAATACATTGTGACGCATGTACATGTAACACAATATCATGGAGAAAGAGTTGGCTAAAAGAGCTGCACTTACTGTAACATTACTAAAGAAACTATTGCAGATTAGTCACTTGACTGTTGGCAAGTTAGGGTGCAAGGCCGATAGGAGATGAATTATTCTCTTCTAAAAATCAAGTTAGAGGAGGCATGGGGAAAATGGAAGAATACGATTATAATGTAAACTAGGTAAGCGGGTTATAGGTATAATTATTGTATGTATTGGAGTCCTACTTAGATGTCATTATGTTTCCATAGTGGCAATAGCAAGATGCACAAGTGATTGTGGTTGCCCATAGCAAAATTTATTGCAGCGGTTGTAAGCATACCAGACAAAAGGTATAAAAGTCTGCTGTCCAGGTCTACCCCCCTCCTCTTGAGCATTTGTAGAGGGTAAACCCTGTAGTTTCTGATGTGACCCAAAAACGGTAGTTCTGTCACTGTTTTTCTACTGTTTAGTTGATTTATTTTAAAGGGCGCCTACCAATCAGTAAGTTTATGCTGCCCTAATTAGCAGTCAAAATATTTATATGTCATGTCCACCTGCCACGACAAGGATATCTCATTCAAGTGGGTCTCTACACTTGGAGACTCACATCTCTCTCTCGGACTAAGGCCTTAAAAATGTAGTTAGGATAAAGCTAGTTCCTAGCTAGCATGAATACATTTTGTAGTCCTACACCCAAGAGAGAGAGAGAGAGAGAGAGAGAAGTACATCTTCTATTGATAGAGTCAGAGAGACCCACCAGGTAGCCGGTGAATCCCTTGGTCTGCCCCTGAACCAAGAACCAGGGCTCCCTCCATCATCAAAGCCTCCTTCCCCCAGCCACTTGGTTACTGATGCGCCCATATAGTAAACTGTGTTCTTTATTTAATAAACTACCCAGTTTACTGTAAAGAAGAATTGCTGGCAAGATAACATCTTGTCAGCAGGGCTTACCTTATTCCTCCATGGTCCCCTCTTCCTCAATATTGCCCCCTCAGCTCACAGGAACACCAACGAGGTGTTAGCAAGCCCCACTGTCCTCAGTACGCAGATGCAGTTGATTACTATGGTGGAGCAGGGAGCCATCAGGTCTCTGTTCTACCATTCACTCTGCCATAGACAGCTCAGTACACGCACCTATGCTGAGCCGCTGACTACACCAGCTGAAAGAGGCCTGAAGACTGCTCTGCTCCGATCACTGTGGAAATAGGGGTAGGTGAGTATGCATTTTATTATTTTAAGGGGCACTAAAGGGTCACAAATACTGTGTGGGGGCTTTAAGGGGCACTATTACTTTGTGGGGATGTACTAAGGGGGCACCAATAATGTGAAGGGGCACAAAGGGGGTATTAATACGGTAGGGAATAATAAGGGACATCATCACTGTGCAAGGCACCAAGGGCATTACTAATTATTACTGTCTAGAGAGCACTAATGGGACCCTATTACTTTGTGAGGCTATAGGGGAGCACTATAATAGTGGAGGCCACTATTACTATGTAGGTGGCATTAGGGGCACTATTACTGTGTTGGGCTAAAGAGGGAGGTATTACAGTGTGGGCAGCACTATTACATTGTGCAGGCACTATTACTGTGTGGCATACTATTACAGTATGTGAGGAACTAAGGGAGCACTATTACTGCGTGGGGATTAATGGGGGCACTTTTACAGCTTGGGGAGAATTACGCAGGGGGGACATTTTTACATTGTAGGATCACTATTATGTGTGGGACACAAAGAGGGCACTATTACTGTGTGTGGGAGACTAAGGAGGCACTAGTACTATGTGTAGCACAAAGAGAGCTACTCTTACCGCGTGGATGGCCTTATAACTTCGAAGAGAACTCAGAGATGCACTAAGTGGGACACTATTACCATTTCAGCACTATCTATTTGCCATTGCTATTTTTGGTGGCACAATGTTTCTGACAATATTTTTGCAGAAGGAGGGCAATGTTAAAGGGGCAGCAAGATGCAAATAATGTGCTGTAAAAATAAAGAGCCAAAAACGTTTGGGAAGCAAACTCTGCAGAGATAAGTTATGTGTAATGTCAGGATAGGGAGACAGACAGGTGAGCCCTAATCTACCCGCCACTCTGTCCCTGCCTACTTGCAAAGCCCGTCCTAGGCGACGGCGTACAACTGGGCGACGGTCCCTATGCTCAATATGTGTACGACAGACACAACAAAACAAGGGTACACAGAAGCAAAGGAAAGTGGGGCAGTTGCCCACGGCAACATCGTGAGCAACAGAGTAGTGGACGAGCCGAGTCAAACCAGGAGTGTACGTGGTAACAAATGCAGAGCAGGAGAATAGTCAGTCAAGCCAGGGTCAATATGAAGCAGAGGTTAATGGTAACAACAGGAACAGCAGAGCCAGGAGATAAGAGAATCACAGGCAAAGGACAAGCAGCAAAAGAAGGTATAAGTAGACCAAGGGCGGGATCTAGAACCGTCTGGCCAGGCTGCGATAGGCTCTCCCACTCCTAGCCTAGCAGCCTGAGTGGTAGCAGATCGAGTCACTCTAGCAGACCTAGGAACAGATGCAGGCTTATTAACCACGTGCGTCGACACAGAAGCTGTGTCAGGAAAATCCTTTACTGTACCCCCCCCCTTTTATGAGGGGCCACTGGACCCGTCCTAGGTGGACCTGGCTTGTTGGGGAACCAAGATGGAACTTCCTGAGCAATAACCCGGCGTGAACATCCCGGGCGGGTACCCAAGTCTTCTCCTCAGGCCCGTATCCTCTCCAATGGACCAGGTACTGGAGGGAGCCTTGGACCATCCTGCTGTCCACAATCTTGGCCACCTCGAATTCTACCCCTTCAGGTGTAAGAACAGGGACCGGAGGTTTCCTCGAGGTAGCCAAGGACGGGGAGCAGCGTTTCAGGAGGGAGGCATGTTGTGTATTTGAAAAGACGGGGCTAACTCCAGCCGGAAGGAGACAGGGTTAAGGACCTCAATGACCTTGTACGGCCCTATATACCGGGGGAGCAAATTTTTTGGACGGAACTTTAAGGTGCAAATTTTTTGAAGACAGCCACACCAGATCCCCGACCACAAACAAGGGGTTAGCAGAACGTCTTTTATCTGCCTGGGTCTTTTGTATGCTCTGGGACGCCTCAATGTTCTTCTGAACCTGGGCCCAGACTGAGCACAGTTCCCGATGAATGACATCTACCTCGGGATTGTTGGAACCACCAGGTGAAACGGAGGAGAACCGTGGATTAAATTCAAAATTACAGAAAAAGGGGGAGACCCCTGACGAGTTACTGACCCGGTTATTGAGGGAAAATTCGGCGAGGGGAATGAAGGAGACCCAATCATCTTAGCAGTCAGAGATAAAACACCTTAAATATTGTTCTAGAGACTGATTAGTCCTCTCAGTTTGGCCATTAGTTTGAGGATGGAAGGCAGAGGAGAAGGACAGATCAATCTCCAACTTCTTACAGAAAGCTCTCCAAAACAATTAAACAAATTGCACCCCTCGGTCAGAAACAATATTGACAGGAACCCCATGGAGACGCAGGATGTGTTTGACAAACAAGGTAGCTAACATCTTGGCATTGGGTAGTTTCTTAAGGGGCACAAAGTGGCATATCTCACTGAAGCGGTTTACAACAACCCACACCACCGACTTGCCTTGGGAAGGGGGCAGATCGGTGATAAAAATCCACGGAGATATGGGTCCAAGGTCTCTGGGGAATGGGCAAAGAACATAGTAAGCCCGCTGGTTGGGACCTGAGAGTCTTGGACATAGCAGAAATTTCACAAGCGGCGACGTAGGCCTTAATGTCTTTAAGCAATCCAGGCCACCAATAGGTTCTAGAAATGAGGTGCTTGGTACCCAGGATGCCTGGATGGCCAGATAGTGCAGAGTCATGATTCTCCCTGAGTACCCTTAGCCGGAATTGCAGGGGAACAAACAGCTTGTTCTCAGGAAGGTTCTCGGGAGCTGAACCTTGATCAGCCGCAATTTCAGAGACTAAGTCAGAATCAACAGAGGATATGATTATACCTGGGGGCAAAACACAAGCAGGATCCTCCTCTGGAGGAGGGCTGGCCATGAAGCTACGCGACAGCGCATCAGCTTTAATATTTTTAGACCCAGCCCTATAGGTGACCACAAAGTTGAATCTAGTAAAAAAACAACGCCCATCGAGCTTGTCTCGGGTTTAGCCTCCGGGCAGATTCTAGGAAAACCAGATTCTTGTGGTCGGTAAGGACCGTTACCTGGTGCCTAGCCCCCACCAGGAAGTGGCGCCACTCTTCAAATGCCCATTTAATGGCTAAGAGTTTGCGGTTGCCAACGTCGTAGTTACTCTCAGTGGGGGAGAACTTCCTGGAGAAGTAGACCAAGGGCAGGAACTAGAACCGTCTGGCCAGGCTGCGATACGCTCTCCCACTCCTCAGCCTACAAGCCTGAATGGTAGCAGATCAAGTCAATCTAGCAGACCTAGGAACAGATGCAGGCTGATTAACCACGGGTGTCAACACAGAAGCTGTGTCGGGCAAATCCTTTACAGTACCCCCCTTTTATGAGGGGCCACTGGACCCTTCCTAGGTGGACGTGGCTTGTTGGGGAACCGAAGATGGAACTTCCTGAGCAATAACCCGGCGTGAACATCCCGGGCGGATACCCAAGTCCTCTCCTCAGGCCCGTATCCTCTCCAATGGACCAGGTACTGGAGGGAGCCTTAGACCATCCTGTTGTCCACAATCTTGGCCACCTCGAATTCTACCCCTTCAGGGGTGAGAACAGGGACCGGAGGTTTCCTCGAGGTAGCCAAGGACGGGGAGCAGCGTTTCAGGAGGGGGCCTGTGATTATGTAATGTCAGGATAGGGAGACAGACAGGTGAGCCCTAATCTACCCTCCTCTCAGTCCCTGCCTACTTGCACAGCCCATCCTAGGCGATGGCGTACAACTGGGCGACGGTCCCTAAGCTCAATATGTGCACGACAGACAAAACAAGACAAGGGTACACAGAAGCAAAGGGAAGTGGGGCAGTTGCCCACGGCAACACCGTGAGCAACAGGGTAGTGGACGAGCCGAGTCAAACCAGGAGTGTACGTTGTAACAAATGCAGAGCAGGAGAATAGTCAGTCAAGCCAGGGTCAATATGAAGCAGAGGTCAATGGTAACAGCAGGAACAGCAGAGCCAGGAAACAAGAGAATCACAGGCAAAGGACAAGCAGCAAAAGAAGGTATAAGTAGACCAAGGGCGGAGCTAGAACCATCTGGCCAGGCTGCGATAGGCTCCCCCACTCCTCAGTCTACCAGCCTGAGTGGTAGCAGATCGAGTCAATCTAGCAGACCTAGAAACAGATGCAGGCTGATTAACCACAGGTGTCGACACAGAAGCTGTGTCAGGCAAATCCTTTACATTATGGCTGAAAGAAGTTGTCATGGGCCAGATTGAGAAGAAAAGGGAAGGTGAATGACTGGAATCAGAGAAAACATCACCTGTGAGTCACTCAATTTAATTGTGATGTAATCACTTATATTGTCTGCAGAGATCCTGTGTATAACTGGCATCTACCACTATATGGTCACTGTATGGTGGCAATATTTGCCTTAATGGTAGTTACATATATGTCATTGTGTGGAGTAGAGATGAGTGAATCAATTCTATACGAATTGCGTTTGATACAAATTTCCCAAAAGTTTCAGACTCATTAAAATCCCAAACTTTTGGGATTTCACGGTGCATGAGTTGTGGTGAAATTATGTTCAATTTGGTGCTGATTTGCATGCAGATTTGCTGCTGCAGAGAAGAAGAAGGGAGAAGAGAAGATTTGAGAAAAAAAACCTCACTCACCTCCCCTGGTCTCCCAAAGCGTCGCATCCTGCTTCCATTGGCAGGTGTCTACTGAGTCAGCCACCTGCTGCGATCACATGCTGCAGGTTTTTTTTAAAATAAAAACATATTGTTTTCAAGCTTTATCCAAAGAAATACCACTATAAGAAACTTTAAACACATAACTGGAATTACACTTTAAGACATAAATGTTACAATGATTGAAATATCCTTCTAACCTGATCTTTTGTCTCATAATGGAAGCAAAAATGATTGTGCTGGTCATCTGATAACAAAAATTCACATTCCTTAAACTACTGTAATTTAAACAAATACTAAGCAAGAAAATTATTTCAAATAGATCATTTTATCCAACTTAATGAATTCAGCATTTATTTTTTTTATGAAAGAACATCAAAGCCAGGCATAAATTGGCAGGTTGGTATAATACTGGACTCCTATATGCCATTTTCGTGTTCCGTGTCACATTGTCTTCCCTGTACAGCCTTTCTAGTCATCTCAGTTTTAATATATACTGATTATTTGTCTCTGAAGATTAAAGGGTGGCAACTACTTGATTACTATCATTAGACAGAGGAAATATCCTTCAAAGTCAGTCATAACAGCCAGATGCACAGAAGCAATTTTGAAATGACAGTACAGTAATATATTATACGAAATCACGTTTATGCTTTGTAGTTGTTATTTATCCAAACTACCAATGTCTTTGATAGTAAAAGAAATGTATTGTTTTGACATATGAATATTGGACAAGTTCATTTTGAGAAAAAAAAAACAACAATATTTCTTTGCTTTGTTACCAAATACTATAACGTTTCCCAAAAAGCAGCAGTTATAGTAGTTACATTATTCTACCTGCAAATAAAATGATGACAGATTGTTAGGATATACTATTAATGTCCAAACAGCGGGGGTACGACCAATAGGTACCTTGCTCATTGCTGGAACGAAGTAGCACTGGCATTAGGAAAGCACTGATCTTTTTCTGCTGCATGGCCGGTCTATTATAGTTATTCGTCGACCATATCGCGTCCCAAAAAAAATCATGTAGAGCCAATGCGGCAGAGTGGTTTCCTAGCCCTGCCTCTACTTTGTTCTAGCAACGGGGTGGGGATCACATTGGTTGGACCCCCTATGTTATCACGCATCGATGGCATATCCTAACCTATGCTCGCTAGCGTCGTTCCCTGAATCTTGCTGCCCTAGGTACCATACCATAGGTGAAATTTAGTAAATATGGCTCTAACTGCATCTACACACATATATGCAAATACTAACACCATATATACACTTCAAATTACATACATACATAAATATAAACACCTCCTGAATGTTCGCTATAGACACACATATACAGAAAATAAATATAAAATGCCCTTGGGAATAACACAGTAGGGGGCGCAGGGTTCAGGATTTG
The DNA here is from genome assembly GCF_050947455.1 of Rhinoderma darwinii. Classification (NCBI taxonomy): domain Eukaryota; kingdom Metazoa; phylum Chordata; class Amphibia; order Anura; family Rhinodermatidae; genus Rhinoderma; species Rhinoderma darwinii. The sequence continues at coordinate 106,184,833 of NC_134689.1, forward strand.
GTAGCTCAGAGGATTAGCTTATACATTAGATGTCAGTCGCTGATGGAATATGGCTGATGATACAGTGCGGTAGCCAGTCTATATGGATAACTGTCGCAACCATCTCCAGCCTTCACTGCAGTTGCGAGAGAGAGAGAGAGAGAGTGGAGGGACACAGGGCACACTTGGATTGGGAGAAGCAGGCCAGATCAGCTGAATTCACTCCCTGCAGGTTAATGGCAGAATTATGGTGGTAAATAATTACTTTGTTGTGCTTTATCATAGTTTTTTATATGTATAAATTATATTATATACATTTTCTTATATTACATTTCACCAAAAGACATTTTTAAATACTAAACAATTTATGTAAGAATATTTTGTGTCAAAAATAATCAAGGTGGCTACACAGAGCATCAGAAATGGAGCTGTCCATCACTGCTATGGGCTACATACAAATTTTATGTCAATTGGAAGTACTTCAATGTTCTGCCAGCCAAATTGTTTCTGCAAAGTGCTGATTTATCGGTAATTGTGCTACCATATAATAAACCAACAAGAATGTTCTTCCAAGGGAAAATAACAGCGAAATAACAGTGTGGAGAGCTATTTGGAATAGCTATTCCATGTCAGTCACAGATAAATTCTTCCGAAATCTGAAATTTAATTTTCCAGATTTAAGGCACATCAGATTATTAACAAGAAGTCTAGGTTAGAAAGACAAATGGTGTTACTGGCTATGAAGTTTGTTTTCAATTTTATTTTAATAGCTTCCCATATGTTTTAGCATACTGAATGTTCATTTAAATATAAAGAAGGTTATATCTGTAATATATAACAGTTTATATAACTAAACATTGTGGGGCAGAATTTCTAATGTGATTGTGCCTAGACCTTGTCGTAAATTTCGCCAAAATGTAGTGCATTACTGGTGCATAATGTTGTATCAAATTTTAGACCTATTTATGAAGCAAATGCGCCAAAGAGAATAGATGTTTGTGCCTCACTAGCCAATTTTCAAATCTATCTATCTATCTATCTATCTATCTATCTATCTATCTATCTATCTATCTATCTATCTATCTATCTATCTATCTATCTATCTATCTATCTATCTATCTATCGATCGCGATCTGTCTGTCTGTCTGTCTGTCTGTCTATCTATCATCTATCCATATATACACACACACACACACACGCGCTCTCACACACACACACACACACAAACACATATGTAAAACTGACAGGAAAACTATTAGGCCATTCGTCTGGCAGACCTGGGTGTCTTTGTCAGATTAGTTTTATGTGTGTAAAATGTCTTAACCATTAACATAGGTAACATATAAAACAAAATAAAAGAGTTATAAAACTCAAAATCTTTTGAAAACCATATGTTCTACTAATTGCGTTACAAAATAATGTAACAACCATTTAATGACTTTGCAAATGAATACCCTGAAACCTTGTTTTCAATATACCATAGAATATAAAACAAGATTTACAAATGAAATACTTTCCTTTGTTAAAATATTATGTTTACAAATTGTCTTTTGTACTGGAACGGAAGGTGAAAGTTGAAATCTGTATGAAAACCAGTTAGATATTAAGTGGTAATTAAAAAAAAAAAGAAGTATTCGCCTCTTCTTAAGAAGAATCTCATCTGATGAAATATCATGCAACAAATACCATGAGTCCTATTTGCCTTACTTTTTTCCTTCTATTCTAGACAGAGAATATTTGAAATGTCATCTGCCTCTTGATAGCGATTGCAAGATTTCCACTGACCAGCAGAGACTTGGCCAATGGTTGCTTTAATGAAACCAGGTAGCAGCACTATACCAGGATCCCCCGACACTGAACATACCACTGACTACTTTCTTGGTTACATCTGCTATTATACGTATATAAAGAGGACACCATACTAGTCCACCAAACCCTGAGGAAGCCGGGTCTGGCGATATGCTGGGTTTTCTCTTGGTGTGTGCCCATCTGCCGGGCTCATACCGACTTCTGATTTTTATGCTGGTTTTGGTTATGTTTCTTGATGGATTGAATGTCAAATTGTGATGTCTATATTACATTATATGATTTAATATGTGGATTGAGGTGGAGTTACTTTTGGTGCTTCACATATAATCCGGTAGGTCAGATTGTGTTTGGGGCTTTTACACACTTTACGGTGTATTATATTGTGGATCATGCATTTCTGTATACAATGTTTTTAATTTTTTTGTCCTTCTTGGTATCAATAAAATAGCTACTTTTGATATTATCTGGACGTGCATGTAATTGTTTTGCCCTACTCTTATGGTAATCACAGTTGTTTTATATAAGGCAAAGACTGTGCACTCACTATACACTTAGTGTGGCCACCCATCTCTTGTTGTTTCCTGAACCTACTACAGATTACTTCTAAAAGGTTGCTGAATGTATCACTGACCAATAGGTAATGGACCGTAAAATAACTACAAACCTGTTACAGCACACAATCCATATTATCGACCCCCATGTATAGTGACTAGCCTGTGCCACAGACCCCAATTTAAAGAAATCTGATCACAGGTCACAAACTTACCACTGACTTTCCGGGCCCACTTTGTAAATGCTGCCCTAAGCATGACACTACCTCATGGTGAACAGGGATGTTGGTGAGAATGCATAGGTTTTATGGCCATAGAAATGGGACTACATAAATATTAATCATAGATATATATTTACCTTATTAGAAAGAGATAATATGGACAGCACAATAAAATATCACAAAATAAAAACAATAGTAATAGAACAATGTTCCAAAAATTGCCCACAATAGAGTATCCTATGGCACAGTCTAAACCAAATAATGTTTAATCTACAGATAAAGGCACCAATCTATCTAGAATATTGTAGAATGTATATAATAACTATCAATAGTTGAAGACTAGATTGCAGGGTATGAGATTAAGGCTGGGTTCACACGACCTATTTTCAGACATAAACGAGGCGTATTATGCCTCGTTTTACGTCTGAAAATAGGGCTACAATACGTCGGCAAACATCTGCCCATTCATTTGAATGGGTTTGCCGACGTACTGTGCAGACAACCTGTCATTTACGCGTCGTCGTTTAACAGCTGTCAAACGACGACGCGTAAAAATACAGCCTCGGCAAAAGAAGTGCAGGGCACTTCTTTCAGACGTAATTTGAGCCGTTCTTCATTGAACTCAATGAAGAGCAGCTCAATATTTACGGCTGTCAGAGAAGCCTCGCAAAATGCGAGTAGGAGCATTTACGTCTGAAACAAGGCAGCTGTTTTCTCCTGAATGCCTGCTATCGTGTGCACATACCCTAAAAGCCAAACTGCGGGGCCGTCGTTGTATGCTAATAAATGTATCAAAAATTGTATAGCTGCACCACCTCTTGGATATGAATAAAATTATTGTAAGAATTGTTGTTATAACTGTGCATTGGTGTAATAATTGGTAATAATTAAGTCAACTTATTCTAACATTGTACTGTCTTAATGACTTGTTAATATGGAAAATTACTCACCAGTCCCTGGTCATGCAGCTCTTCTTATCTGTTTGTCAGTAAATCAAGAGCACTCATCAGCTGACATTACCATCGGACCTGGCTGGCAGCTTGTTGATGCATGTCCTATAGATGCATAGGTTCTCAATGATCGCTATCAAGCTGGACTTAAGGTCTATAGTTGTTGGATCACAAATAGATGGATATCGTATTCAACTGAGGTGGAATGCTATCACAGGTGGCTAAATGCATTTCGGAGCCTTAATCCGCTCCTTCTTCTTCTCTAATAAAATTTCCGCTTACATCTCTGTCATTTTATATCTTTAGATAATGTATACAACTCAAACTGGACTTCAAACAAAATGTCAGTGATTGAACAATTAAAAATTGTCGCCTTCTTTTAAGTTCTTCTCACCCTTTGCCCACTTATATCCGTTTGCGGGAAACCCCATAGAGGTTGTCACAAAATTTTCCCAGACCCTAGTGATAAAGTGAGACATCACCTGCCCATATACAACCGGATAATCAGGGAGAGATACTGGTCACCATAGTAGTTGTCAGTCAAACTAGTGCAGACATTTTTGTAAAAGTACCATACAATGACAAATGTTGGCCAAATAACATTTCCATACAGTTGCCTTAATAGCAATGCTACAATAGAGTGATGCAAATAATACACTGAACAGTGCCTATAAAACTATGCCACACCATGCCTAATACCACCTTACAGTGTTCAAATAATACCAACATACAGTCTACAAATAACAGCTCCATGTGTAATTTAATAACAGTGCAATGCTATTATTAATATAGTTTCTCTGATTTATTACATATGATGAGGGTTTGCCTAATTTCACAGACATCTTTTTCTTTTCTTTCTTTCTTTAATTTTCTTTAATTTTCATTCACTTATACAAAACAAACTAAAAACACTTCCAATAGGGAGAGCAGAAACAAAAGAGGGAGAAAACTAAGAAAAATACAAACAAAAACAAAAAGAAACAAGAAGAAACTAATTATTTCTTCCTTCTCCTTTCCCTTCCATACTCCTAAGGGGAAGCTTAACATTTGAAGTCCCTTGTAATGTAACTATACAAGTTATAACTAGCTACGTTAGTCTAAATCTACCATACTCCAACTTCTAACGATTATTTTATCCTATCCCCTCTCTACCCTTTATTTTACCCCATATTTTTAAATTAGGATTTTTTTTCCCCTTCTATCCTCTACCCTCCTTGGCTTTCGCCCCCCTCTTTTGTCCTCCAGTTCCCATTACATAATCTCCAACGTATCCATCACTGCTCTTACATGCTGACTTTTATTCCACGGAGTTCAAACTTTTTTAAAAATTTTCATAATTTACCCAATTTTGTAATGTGGGAGGGCTCAAATTTTTCCAATTTAGTAGAATGCATTTCCTAGCAAAGTATAGAAGTTTTGCCACTGCCATATTGGTCCTGGAATTTTCTACAGCTAAGTCTACGGCACCCAATATACAGATTCACAACTTTGACGAGGCCACTTTTTGAAACATATTATATATTACCTTACATATTCTCTCCCAGAAAATACTGACCCTAGGACATGCTCACAGCATATGTATATTGTCAGCATTTGTTTTCTTACATCTAGGAAACCTAGAATCTGAGTTACTATAAAACCTAGATATTTTATCTGGACAGAAATGGGAGTTATGTAGGACATAAAACTGCAACATCCTAGGTGCCAGACTATTAGTAAGGCACCTCAGAGCCAAAGACCAGCCACCAGGGTTTTCCATCTCCAAAAGCCTCTCCCAATGTTGTTTTGCCTTCTAGGGATTTACTGCCAAATCTTGCTTTATATAAAGCATATATAATTTATGCGTCAGTCCCTTAAAGGGAACCTGTCACTAGCATTACACCTATTAAACCAGCAATACCAGGTGGTAGTGGGTGAAAAATCATTTCCATATAACCTATAATTGTCTTCTTAGTCGGCTCTGTAGCTTTAGCATTCCGTTTTTTAGTGTTCCCACACCATATGCAAATGAGCATAAAAAAAGTCATATCTTCGTTTGATAAGAGTCAAATCTTCCTTTGAAAAGAGTCATATCTTCATTCCTCAAGTCTTTCCGAGTTTACCACGCCTCCTTACCTTTGATTGACAGCTCCTTGCCTTCCCCCAGTACACAAAATCCCACGCTTGTGCATTAATGTCCTGTTCTGGTGTGTGCGCACAAAGAGACACCAAATTATTACGATAAAAAGCGCAAAATGTTTGCAAACCATTATTTACAGTTGGAGGAGGAGTTTAGGAGAGGGGATAACGGCAATGAGCTTTTGATAGCAGCGGCCAGTGAGGGATAATTAAAGTTCAATAGGTGAAAGGCTGGTGACAGGTTCCCTTTAAGTGAGCTAGTATTCATTGCCAACTCAACAACATCAGAGATATCCCCAATTTTGGCTGATCTCTGGTCCTCGACTTTGCATGCATGTAATAATTGTAGGTAGTGATATCTAACTTGTATTTAATATTGAATCTATCATACCCTATAATATTTTCCCTTTCCACTATTTGATCTAGATAGACAACCCCCAGTTATACCCAGCATTTTGGATTAGTTATCTTATTTATCTCCTTAAGGTCTGTATTTCCCCATATTGGTGTAAAACCGTAGCATCCCTGTACCTTTCATTTATTTTTGATGTTCCCAAATAATTTTTGCATAAAATGTATTATTTGAGGTAGAAGAACCATCTTAAGCAGGACGATACGCCCAGGCATTGAAACAGTGAGATTTTTCCAAACTCTAATCTTACCCCTAATTTTACCCAGTAGCAGGACTAAATTCAATTTTACAAAATCCTGTGGTTCTTTTAATATATTAATACCCAAATATTTTATTGTTCGTGAAGGCGAAACTTCACGAATAGATCTTGGAAAATATTCATTTAAATCATCTACTGGCAAACATACTGATTTATGCCAATTTATTTTCAGACCCGAGTATGATCCGTATACTTTAAAACTTTCCAATATCCTTACTTTTGAGGGATGCGTCCCCAAACATAGAAGGACATCATCCGTATAGAGTGATATCTTTCCTGTGACCTCCCCAAACTCGAAACCCACAACATCTTTATCCCTTCTGATGTCTATGGCCAATGGTTCTATCATTATGGCAAAGAGCAGGGGTGAAAGAGGATACCCCTGTCTTGTGCCACGCTGCATTTGAAAGTCTATTGACTCTTGTTCATTAACCATTACCCTAGCCTTGGGCTTAGTGCATAAAAGCCTTACCCATTTAAAGAAATTGGGCCCAAAGCCCATCTTTAAAAGCATGCCCCATAAAAATTCCATTCTATCGTATCAAATGACTTAAAGGCATGCAATATGAGTATGGTTCTTTCCCCTGGGTTGGACAGCTCACTCTGTAGGTTCATATACAACCTCCTTAAATTGTCCACAGTGGCCATACCTGGCATAAAGCCACTTTGGTCGAAATGTATTATTAAGGGGACCACCTTGCACATACTGTCTGCCAGAATTTTGGCCAACAGTTTAACATCCGTATTAATGAAATTGGTCTAGAAGAGTCCATCTTATAGGGTCTTTCTCTTGTTCAAGAATAAGAACAATTAGAGCCTCCCTAATGGACTCCGTTACTTCCCCTATGTTCTTTAATCTATTACATATCCAGACTAGTGTAAGACCTAGGATTTCTTCATATTGAACATAAACCTCGAAAGGAAAGCCGTCCAAACTAGGGGATTTATTCTTAAGGATTCTACTTAAAACTAGATCTTGTGGGGGCCCCTTACAACTGGGCTTGCTCCTGTGTAAGTCTTGGTAGACTAAGTTTATCCAGGTAGTCCTTAATGTCATACTATATGAGAAAGCATGTATCCAGCACTCGTAGAAATAAAACTTCTGGTTTATTTGATCACGTTAAAACAGATTTAAAATGCCGGGAAGACGCTAACGTGTTGCGAACCACTAGGTTTCTTAATCATAGCTGGCTTCCTGCAGAGTCAAATTCAATCTTTATAACCAGGTACATCCTATGTCATATGACTCACTATGGGGGGAGTTAATACTAACCTCATATAAACTTCACTAGACACAAAAGTAAGATTACTTCAGTATTAGTTTTCAAAACATATATTTGTTAATTCCGAAGTGACCACCATTTCACATAATGTAGCAGTTTGAATAAACATAATTATTTCTGGTCCATATTCATTCAGATGTTTTATTTGCACACTTTATGTAAAACTCAGTGAGAAAGGATTCAGGTGTGTGGTAATGATAATTATCAGGTCCGTGGTGCAGAAGAACAGCAAATTTAAGACCTGTCGGTAAAGCTAATGCAGAGTTTCACAAAAGGTGCTGAAAACAGCTCCTATGTTATTATGTGAGTAGTCTTATAAGATTAATATATTTCAATATAAATTTGTGTGATTATCAAGGGTAAACTATACATTAACATAGAATAAACTCTCATCTGAAAATGGACATCTTAATTGTAGTAAGAATAGAGCTATATTTATGGTAGTATCCTGCATTATATTCTAATTTGAGAAGTTATTTTAACTCTGAAAATACCTTGCTTAATAATAGTTCTTGCTCAAATAATAGGACTTGTTAAATATAATACAATCTGTTAGTTCAATATGAATTTGGTCTAATTAGTATAAATACGTTAGATCATTCCTGAAATTCATCCCTTTAGGGAAGCGTCTATCGAGTTTTAAGATCCACAATGCTTCTCTATTAAGGAGTAACTTTCTCCAATCCCCTCATCTTTTAGGTTTAAAGACTCTTTCTAACCCACAGACCTGAAAAGACCCCATATTGCGGTGATGAGCCTCTATGAAATGTTTTGCTGCTCCTGATACATTACGTTTATTGGGATTTTTTATGTCTGCTATATGTTCTGCAATGCATTTTTTGGGTGTTCTAATAGTGCAGCCTACATATTGTAGATTGCATTCTTTGCAATAAATTATGTACACTACATGAGTAGTATTGCAATTAATAAGCGATTTCATAATTTGCAGAATTTCTAGCTATAAAATTGCATCCAGTTTTCATGATATCTTTTAACATCGGGTCTTTGTACAATATAGGAAGATATTGTTTCACTTTAGTCACTATTTCATTGTAATCAGTACTATAAGGGGTAGAACATACCATTGTTTGCCTACACTGTTTATCCATATACTTATTTACTTTAGTAGAATATAAATATTCTTGGGGGGTGGAGCTAGCGCTGGACTTGTATGGACGTGTCTACAATAGCTCACTTTTAGCTTACGTTAGCTTGTTTCATCTCACTATGGTCAAGATCGGTGGCAGTAAGGCTAGAGACGATCCGGATACCTCTAAACCTGTCGTGGCACAGGGAGATATGGAGAAATTTGTGAAAAGGAAGCCGGTGGGTGCAGGAGGACATAATGCCAAGATGGCGCCGACTTCATCCCGCTCACATGAGGAAGGGAAGTCTGAGGCCTCGGATGGAGAGAGTGATGCAGGGGGAACCTCCACTGAACTGCCGCTTACAAGAGCATTCTTCAAAAAGGTACTTAATAGGGCTCTGGAACCTCTTGTTATAGACCTGGCTGAAATGAAACAGGATATGCGCATAGGTCAGCGTGTTGAAACATTTGAATCGACTCAAGCCTCCATGTTATATTTCAATACTGCTGTCACGCAGTGTTTTTCCTCCTGCCAATTGCACCTGAATTCAGCATTTCGAGCTCTGGAGGATCAAGAAAACCGAAACTGCAGGAACAACCTGCGTTTCAGAGGTATACCTGAATCCGTTTCTGCCGATGCATTGATGGAAACAATTAAGGAGCTCTGTCGCACTCTTTTAGGCCCTAATGCACATGGTGACTTTATTATTGAGAGGGCCCATAGGGCTTTGCGCTCTAAACCTAAAGCTTCCGATCCACCGAGGGATGTGATTTGCCGCTTTTTGAATTACACTGTTAACCAGTTCAGGACCGGGCTATTTTGAGCCTTCAGGACCAGACACCGTTTAGCCATTTTTAGCACGCGTTCTTTAAATGGCTATAACTTTTTATTTGTTGGGGTAACTACGTGATTTTTGCGATGTTTTTTCCGTAGACAATGCAGGTTTCTTTTTTTATCATTTTCTTATACACAACCTTTTTTCTATTTTAGAATTTTTATTCTTAAAGTTTGAATATAATAGTAAAAAAATAAGCCTTTTTTTCCGTTTCAACTATTTTTTTTGGTAATAACATAGTTTTACCCTAAAATAGACCTTTTATTTGTGATCGTCATTGTCTACCGTAAATTTTAATATATTACATGTCTATATTAGGGTAATTGGGTCAGCGCTAGCGTTTCAACAATGATTGGCGGGGGGAAATGTTTTTTTTTTGGGGTGGGTATTTTATGTGTATTTATTAATAAAACATTTTTCCACTTTACTTTACTTTTATTTTTTTATTACTATTGTCTGTCCCTCAAAGGTCAAAAAAGACCTTTGGGGAACTTTATATATTTTTTTCTTTCTTTTACACCATGTTTCTGCACAGCAGCCCCAGTTACAGGGGAAATCAGCCCTCTCATAGTGACGATTGTCACTAATAGGGCTGTGCTAGGTCAAGTAAGACCCAGTAGCAGTCTGTCACTAACGGCACCCGGCGATCATGTGACCAGTCACATGAACACCGGGAGCAATAGAGACAGCGGCGCGGCCTCTGCCTCTATTCCTATACACAGCGTTCATTGAGCGCTGTGTAAGGCCTCATTTACACGAGCGTGTGCGTTTTGCGCGCGCAAAAAACGCTGCGTTTTGCGCGCGTTTGTATGGCGTATGCACTGCGTATACGCAGCCTTGTTGCGTTTTAAACGCGCAAAAGGCATTTGACAGCTCCGTGTGTCATCCGTGTATGATGCGCGGCTGCGTGATTTTCACGCAGCCGCCATCATAGAGATGAGGTAGTCGAGGCCCGTCACTGTCCAAGGTGCTGAAAGAGCTAACTGATCGGCAGTAACTCTTTCAGCACCCTCGACAGTGAATGCCGATCACAATATACACCAACCTGTGAATAAAAAAAGACGTTCAAACTTACCATGAACTGCCTGCTTCCTCCAGTCCGGTCTCCCGGCCGTTGCCTTGGTGACGCGTCCCTCTCTTGTCATCCGGCCCCACCTCCCAGGATGACGCGGCAGGCCATGAGACCGCTGCAGCCTGTGATTGGCTGCAGCCTGTGCTTGGCCTGTGATTGGCTGCAGCTGTCACTTGGCCTGAATTGTCATCCCGGGAGGTCGGACTGGAGGAAGGAGCCGGGACTTATCGGTAAGTCCGAACTTCTTTTTTTTTTTACACGTATATGTATATTGTGATCGAAAGTCACTGTCCATGGTGCTGAAACAGTTTAAGTCTTTGAGCACCGTAGGCAGTGACTGTCTCCTGACGTCGCGTACCCGAACATTTTTTGCCGGGTTCGGTCAAAACGAGTTCGGCCGAACCCGGTGAAGTTCGGTGCGCTCATCTCTAATTTGACACTCCGTTTGGATGTTTGTAACCAGAAAAGCACGTGGTGCTTTTCTGTTTACATTCATCCTTTTGACAGCTCTTGCGTGATTTTCGCGCATGCAACGCAGGACCGTCCGTGTGGCATGCGTTGTTTTCACGCACCCATTGAAGTCAATGGGTGCGTGTTGCGTGAAAAACGCAAGAATATAGAACATGTCGTGAGTTTTACGCAACGCACTCACGCAGCGCAAAATACACGCATCGTCTAAACAGCCCCATAGACTATTATAGGTGCGTACGACACGCGTGAAAAGCACGCGCGTCGCACCCGCGTATAATACGCTCGTGTAAACGAGGCCTAAAAGAGATCAGAGAAGACAGAAGCAGCAAAAGCTGCTTCTATCTTCTCCTCAGGGTCCCCGGCAGTCATTGACAGCCGGACACCCAACATTCAGCTGCCCGATCGCTCGGGCAGCAAGTTAAAACCCGAGCCGTAAAAAGTCTATGGCTCGGGTTTTAAGAACACTGACCGCTGACCGTAAAAACACAGCGGGAGCCAGTTAAGGATGCTATTTTGACCAAAGCAAGATATTCTGTTGCTCTCTCCTTACACAGCTCTATTATTGTAATTTACCAGGATTTGGCGACTTGTACCCTTCAAAAACTGCATCTTATTAAACCACTTACCGATTATTTGAGGAATAAAAACATCTTGTATCGTTGAACTTTTCCTTTTGGTTTATCCTTTTTCCATGATGGTCGCTGCTTGTTCATCTCGTCAGTTACTGATTTAGATTCTGTTTATGCTTATCTGGACATCGAACCTTTGGACATAGAGGACTGGTATCCAGTTTCGGATTTGACCTTCCTCACACGGCTCATCTGACACCTTGGGAAAATATTCAGACTCCAAAAAAACAACGAAGCAGGAAAAAAATTGGGACGCTTGACTCCGCGCAGATTTTTGGGAGAAAGATCTAACCATCCCTAAATTGATAAGACTGTCGTGGCTCTGATATTGTTCTATATCCTTTTTTGACACGGGGTGGGATGTTATGGCCTTGTCTCCTATGGTTAACTTACCAAATTCCCCCTTTTGGAAGGTTCTGTATGAACCGATATTGTTCATGTTTCCTGCTTTGGGTGCTCCCCATCTATATTACCCGTTTGTTCTCTCCCTTCCCCTTTGTTGTTGGTACTCTATGTTGTGTCCCTGTACTTTGTCTTTTCCTTTTTTACATTGTGGAGGTATGACTCTCTTTCAAATACTTTTATTTTGAACACTACAGGTGAGCGATAATTAGTCGTGGCTATCTGGGATCTAAGTTGTAGAAATATATTGTACTGCTGTCATTATGTTGCTTGTTTTTCTCTGTTTTATGATTTCTCTTTCACTTATACTACTATATTATTCCTTCATTGAATATAGTGTCATATAGGGGGGTGTGGCCGCTAGCGCATTGAGTAGTACACGTTTGATTCTAGCTCCTTAGCTCCTAGGCTGTTCTCGGCTCAAACCGGCTTTTTGACAAGTCTTCAGTGACTCTATCTGTCATATACATATACCGGAACATTGCCTGACACTTACCTATCATGGGAAGGATTCGGAAGAAACCTGCCACATCTAAACTCACAGAGTTCTTTCCGACGGCAAGATCTCAAAATTGCCCCGGCTCGTCTTTATCAGAGTGTCAAGGAGACTCTGCTGCAAGTCGGAGGTCTTCAGAGGTTGCTAGAGGTACGATCCTTGCTGCCTCACCACCTTACCTTCATCAGCCCTCCGATGTCTCGCTGCTGCACTCTGCTTCTCCTCCATCTGGGCTGTTACCCTCCAGACCTCCATCTTCCCCTTCAGTGAGTAACATTAGCTCTCCTGCAGAGCATGCTTTAAACATGGTGCATGTGTCAATGCAAACTGCTGGGTCTGAGAAGCCAGTAACTGAGGCTGCACTTAAGCATCTATTGCATGATCTTCATGCATCAATTCAACAGTCTATTAAAAGTGCATTTCATGATCTGCAAAAAGACTTTATTGCTTTGGGGGAGAGGACCTCACTCACTGAGAATAAGATGGCTGAATTTTCCAAGTGCCCATAATGCCCTGGTGGATACTAATACTTGTTTGGAAGAACAGGTGGAAGCGCTTACATGCAAAATTGCAGACATGGTAGACCTCTCACACGGTAATGTTCGATTTCGGGGCATACCCGAGGATATAAAAAATATTCACTTGGTGGAATACTTGACAGATCTTTTTGTGGCTCTCTTGCCGGACACGCCGCAATTGGAATTGCTGATCGACAGAGCACATCGTATCCCTAAACCAAGATCCCTGCCTACTTCGACGCCTAGGGATGTGATTGCTCGTATCCATTTCTACCACTTCAAGGATAAACTCCTATTTGCAACTAGGAATGTGACCTTCTTTCCTGACCGTTTCTGTAATGTACAATTATTTGCCAATCTTTCTGCAGCTACTTTACTTCGCAAGAGAGAATTTGTGTCTACAACACGGATTCTTCATGACTACCAAATTCCCTATGAATGGGGTTTCCCAGTTAAATTAATTATTTCGCACAAAGATTCGAAACATGTGGTGGATACTCCGGCTAAGGCCTCTACTCTTATTAAAGGATGGAACTTAGATGCTGGTCTTTCCAAGTCTGCCACTTCCTCGCTGACGCGTGATATCTCTCCACCTAAGAAGCCTCTCTGCCTGTATACAGAATGGCGGCAAGTTAAACCTCATCATTCTTCTATATCTTAAATGTATCTTGATAATTTTACTCATACTGGTGAAGTGTAGTTTTGCTGTGTATGAGTTGCCTTCATAGAGGTAGATGTTTGATGTGACTGTTTTATGTCTATTTCTCCTTATTTTTAGGTCTGTCAAGCTGTCTCATTAACATGGCCTAGGGTGGGATCATGTCTATTGCTTGTTAATGCAGATTTCCCTCCCTTCTGGGATTGTGCAAGCTAGATTGTATTACTTTGTTTGTTATTTTTTTGCTCAACTGTTAGCTCGGTTTGTTCTGTTTGCTAAGCTCACGGGTTCTACCTTATTATGTCATCCTATTATACTGCGAATCTTTGCTATAATGCTATTTTTCATGGAATGTTTCTTTGAGGTATATATTTTTTGTATTTTACCATGGTGCTTCGATTTTCCTCTTTGAACACTAAAGGGCTAAATAGCCCATTTAAACGGTCAATGCTATGGGTTGAAGCCAAAAGGTTGCAGGCTTCTGTGCTTTGTTTGCAAGAGAAAAAAATTTGAATTTTTAGGCTTAAACATAAACACTTTCCTCATGTCTACACGGCTCTGGCTGTCTCTACAAGGGGAGTCTCCATAGTAATTAACCATTCGGTTTCATTTGTTCAAGATCTTGTTCATATTGACTCAGAGGGGCGTTAAATTATTCTTGTCTGTCATTTGAATAATGTGCAATATACCATTGTTAATGTGTATATGCCAAACACTCATCTGATTCAATTTATCATCAAATTGTTTAAATTGATTCATAACTTCTAAAGTGGGCATCTTGTGTTGGTAGGAGATTATAATAAAGTCATGTGGCCTTCTCTGGATTCTACAGCTCCTGGAGCCATGCATTCTCCCTCTGATTTGTTTCAGGTCATGTCTAAAGAAGGTTTGATGGATGTTTGGCGCTTGCAACATTTAAATGAGAAAGATTTTACATTCTTTTCACATCCTCACGATACTTATTCGCGAATTGATATATTTTTTTGTGGATAAACCTTTGTTTGATAGGATTTCCTCGTCTCAAATAGGACTTATTACTTGGTCAGACCATGCCCCCATTTCAATGTCGGTGTCTAAAAACTTTAATAACAAATATGGTTTGGACCCTTGGTAGCTGGCAGGCCAGATACAACAATTGAAAAACAGATGCCAGAGGCAAAAAGCCCTATTTCCCAACTACCATTAGAGTTGTTACATTTTAAAATATAATCTTTAATGTGCTGATTCAGCAAACAGACAAAACCAACATAAATGGTTAAAATTCTCAGTGCATGGATCGGGTCAGCAACCATTAATGGTTGTATCGGTATGCACGTGTATGTGCCGTCTATACTTGCAGACCGGCAAGGTCTGGAGACCGTTAGTAGCAACAGTGGACTCCTAACCCCTGGGGGGCTCTTCTTTCAATTTTAATACATGCTGGAATTTAGGGTTTAACAATTTAATAATCTAACTGGTTAGGAGTCCACTGTTGCTATTAACGGTCTCCAGACCTTGCCGGTCTGCAAGTATAGACGGCACATACACGTGCATACCGATACAACCATTAATGGTTGCTGACCCGATCCATGCACTGAGAATTTTAATTATTTATGTTGGTTTTGTCTGTTTGCTGAATCCGCACAATAAAGATTGTATTTTAAAATTTAACAACTCTAATGGTAGTTGGGAAATAGGGCTTTTTGCCTCTGGCATCTGTTTTCCAATTGAAAACTTTAATAAACCCCCCTCATTTCCTTGGAGGATCAACCATTTTATATTGAACTCACCTAAATACCAGGGTTCTAATATTTCTACTATGGAAGAGTTCCTTAAATTTAATGTAACTCCTGACGTGACACCCACAACGGTATGGTGTGCACGTAAGGCCTCTATGAGGGGTCATTTCCTTAGCTTAGCGGCTAAAGATAAAAAAGTTAGGGACGCTAAACGTCTTCAATTATTAGATTAAATTCTTCATCTTACACAGCTAAATAAGGGCACGGCATGTGCAGATCAGTCTCGATTGCTTAGTCACCTTCATACGCAATTACACCAAATTGATTTATACAAGTATGATAGAGCTTTACATAGATTAAACGTTAAATTCTACAGGCATAGTAATAGAGTGGGTGCCCTTTTAGCGCAACAATTGAAACACCAAGCTTTTAAAGCTAGAATTCCCTTTCTTTATAACCAGCAAAATGATATTATATTTAACCCTCAGGATATTGCGAATTCCATTGCATAGTACTACTCTTCCCTTTACAACTTAAACCAAGATCCTGATGTCCCTCAACCTTCCTCCACAGATATTGCTGACATTTTGGCTTCTATCTCTCTCCCAAAAATTACGCCATTGACTGCTTTGTTTCAGCCCTTTCAACTTATAGAAATACTGGACGCTATAGCTACTTTGAAATCTCAGAAATCTCCGGGTCCTGATGGTCTTACTAATGATTATTTTAAAACATTTCGATCCATTCTCACCGCACAACTTCTCCAATTGTTTACGCATATATATTCAACTGGTCAATTTCCCCCGAAAATGCTTTGGGCCACAGTCATCACATTGCCTAAACCGGGTAAATCTGCAGATAGAAGACAAAATTTTAGGCCCATCAGCTTACTTAATACTGATTTAAAATTGTATTCCAAAATTCTGGCCCTACGTTTGTCTTCCGTACTTCCACATTTGATTCCTCAGGATCAGGTTGCGTTTTGTAGATCTCATAGATTGGGTGGGGCGCCGTCAGACGCCTTCATTGCTCTTATCTTTGGATGCGGAGAAGGCATTTGACTGCGTGCATTGGGGTGATTTGGATGCTGTGCTTGCCAAATTTGGTATTACAGGGAAAGCCCGGGACATCATTGTGGCATTGTATACTCATCCTTCAGCTACTGTGCAAGCTTCAGGGTAACAGTCCACTCCGTTCTCCATATCTAATGGCACTCGCCAAGGGTGTCCGCTCTCCCAGTTGATCTTTACTATTGTGATGGAATCATTGGCGGAGGTTATAAGATCGACTCCAGAAATACAGGGAATTACTATTGGTAGAACTGAGCACAAAATTGTTGTTTTTTTGCTGACGATGTACTTATGGTTTTGTCGGATCCTTGTGTCTCCCTCCCTCATATTATGTCCATTCTGAAGAAGTTTAGTGCTGTCTCTTATTACAAATTGAATGAAAGTAAGTCACAGATTATGAGTATGGGTTTATCTTCTAATGATGTACATATTTTGCAGAACTTATATACCTTTAATTGGACGTCTCAAGGGCTTCCCTATTTAGGGATTCAGTTGGCATATCCTGTTTCAAGGATATATACTCTTAACTATCCCCCTTTACTTACTCAGTTGGAGAGGGAGCTTGATGACCACCTTCGGTTTGAAATTTCGTGGGTAGGACGCATTGCAGCTCTCAAAATGTTGATTTTACCTCAAATTCTTTACTTGTTTAGGAACTTGCCTATCTGGGTTCCTGTTTTGTACTTAAACAAACTTCAGAATCTTTTAGCTAAATATGTATGGAAAAAACAAAAACTAGGGTTGCTATTCAGGTTTTATACCTTCCTATAGCTAAAGGGGGGTTGGGCTTTCCCCATATTGCAGCTTATTATCATTCTTGTATTTTAGATCAATTAAGACAGTGGTTGAACCCCACACATCCAAAACATTTGGTAATTATTGAAGTGGGCACTTTGATTCTATTAGTACATATTTATGGGCTGCAGCTCTTAAATTGCCAATCCCTACTCCATCTTTGTTCACTATTAAGGCTGCTCTATGTTCGTGGAAATCGATGGTGGTCAAAAAGGCACTCTTTCCACTGAGAGTGTCTGAAATTAATATTCAGACCCTTTCGCAATTAATACCTGATTTGAACTTATCCATTTGGGAAACAAATGGCATTAAAACCATTAATGACGTTTGGAGTGGGGTTGTTCTTTTTACTTTTGCAGAGCTGGTTGCTAGGTTTAACTTACCAACAACTGACTTTTATAAATATGTCCGGATTCGTCATTTCTTGCTGGGCATTAGCAGGAGTTCTCCTCCTTCTAAATCACTTTATGAATTTAATTTTTTCAATATTCAATAACTGCAAAAGGGGGTCTAATGCATATTTGGCTGTATTGGGTATTTTACAACAGACAGCTTTCCAGTCTGTTGCGCGGTGGGAGTTAGATTTATCCTTACCTCAGAAGAGTGTGGATTGGGAATCCACATTTTCACTGGCCCCTCAACTGTCCAAATCTACTCACCATTTGGAAGCTACTAGAAAGATGTTATATAGATGGTACCTGACACCTCACCGCCTATCTTTGATATATCCTAATTCTTTCAATGTCTTTTGGAGATGCTGTTAGGAGGTGGGGACTCTTAAGCATATTTTTTGGTATTGTCCTGTCATACAGCCTTTTTGGGGTAAAATAGAGAAATTATTATCGACCGTCTTACAATACCCGCTAGAATGTACTCCTGAACTTGCCCTGCTTAATGTAGGGTTAGTTGATTTATACTCTCACGACAAGACGATTCTTTTTCATGTGTTATGCTCTGCAAGAATTCTTATAGCTAAGTATTGGAAGAAAACCTCCACTCCTACGTTAAATGAGGTGATTCAGTATGTTAACTTTAATTGTATTATGGAAAGAACACTTTTCCTGCAAGGAACCCATGTGTCACAATATCTTCTTTGGGATAAATGGATTTCCTCTCGCTATTATGTAGATTCTCTATACCTAATTTCTATGGTCCAGTGAGCTTTGCTTAGTTCTGTTTTGTTTATTTGTTTTTCTTTGTTTGATTTTATTCTTCATTACTGAGTTACAGTCTTACTATTCAGGGTACACATATGTTTTGGATTTACTACAACTTCATGCCTGATCTTTGAGCATTATTTTGAGCATTTGTTAAACGGGTGCTTTGTGTGATGTGAATGTATTCTGATAATGCATTGTTCTCTATAATTATTGTCAGTGAGGAATGCCCCGCAATCAGTTTGTATGTAAAAATGTATGCGATATCTATATTTTTCTCTCAATAAAAATTGTATGTTTTAAAAAAGAAAATAGTGTCATATAACGTGAAGGGCCTCAATTCCCCTTCAAAGAAATGTCAAATTTTCTCCTCTCTGAAAAGGTTAAAATGTGATGTTCTGATGCTACAAGAGACACATTTAAAAAAAGATCACTATCCGAACCTTTCTTTCCAGTACGGTTTCATTGTGGGTGCAATAGTTCTGCCTCCCCTCTGAGTGTAGGTTTTCAGAAATCTGTCCCGTTTGTATGCCTCTCTCTCACTCCAGATCCAGATGGCCGATATACTATTCTGAAAGGTAAAATAATCACTCAAATTCTTACCCTTGTCAATTTGTATGCTCCAAATGTTGGTCAGGTTGCATGGTTGTGTAATGTCTTGGATTTGGTTGACTCTGTGGCTGTTGGTCTGCTTATTGTAGGTGTTGACATAAACCTGGTCATGGATCCTTTAACGGACTCTTCCGTTAAAAATCAGCTTTATCTTATAGAACTTTGAGGAAAGTTAAAACGTCTCTGCAGGATCGGGGCCTGGTTGATGTTTGGAGGTGCTTTCACCCGACAGAGGTGGATTACACCTTTTACACTCCTGTGCATGCTTCTTATCAACCTTTAACTACTTTTTTTTTGCATAAAGCCTGCCTCCAGCTCTGTGTGCATACTGTCATAGGTACACATTTACACTCTGATCATGCACCTATTTTCCTTACTTTGCAATTTGCCAATCAAATGGGCAGAACGCCTAGGAGGAGACTTAACAACTCTATTTTGAGACTACAGGAAACTAGAGATTCTATTCGGGATAAACTTGAAGAATATTTCGAGCTAAATGCCCTTCCAGACACTTCTCTTCACGTAGGCATATGGCTTATGTTAGAGGACAGTTGATTAGCATTTGTTCCCATAAGAAAAAAGAACGAGATAAACTTTCTAATACTCTTTTGTCTCAGATTCAGAAACTAGAGAGGCTTCATAAAAAATCTCTGGCTAGCCAATACCTGACGGAACTTAACGACCTTCGAGCCCAGCTTAAAAATTTACTTAATGAATTTACGTTCCCAACATAACTTTTATGTCCATGGCAATCCAAGAGAATCAAACAAAGGCAGATTAACAATTATGTTCACATGTTAAAAACACCTGATGGCAGATTTACCTATTCGGCCCCGCATATTGCTGGTCTGTTTCGGAACTTATACCACAATCTATATAACCTGGAATCCTCACTTCCCTCGACAAATCTGGAGGATAGACCTGGGCTCATATCTTCCTTCTTAGACTCTCTCTCTCTCCCAGTCATTTCTGAGGCGCAAAGTGAGCATTTTGCTAAATCTTTTTCCATCACAGAGCTGGAGAGTGCTGTTAAACACTCTCCATCTGGCAAATGTCCGGGTCCTAATGGCCTATCTATAGATTATTATTCTACTTTTGGAGACATTCTCCTCCCCCGATTATTGCATACCGCAAATCTTGCTACTCAGGGTTCATCCTTATCTGTGGATATGTCACGTGCCCATATCTCCCTTATTCCAAAAGAGGGGAAGGACCATACTGTGTGTGCCAACTTCAGACCCATTTCGCTCCTGAACATGGACCTGAAGCTGATAGCAAAGATGTTATCGTCTCGCCTAAAATTGATTCTCCCGGATGTTATTTCCCCTGACCAAGTCGGTTTTGAATTGCAGAGAGAGGGTAGGGATAACTCTAGTAGGGTATTACATATACTTCATCATTCCAAAAAAGACAAAATACCCACAGTAATTCTCAGCACGGATGCTGAGAAGGCCTTTGACAGGGTTAGTTGGAATTTTATGAAGCAGACTATGTTATCCTTTCATCTCCCTGCCCCCTTCATTAACACTGTTTTTTTCCATGTATGCGTCTCCTTCTGCCGTTACTGCGGTGAATGGAGCCTTATCTTCCCCTTTTGAAATTAGTAATGGCACCCGACAGGGATGTCTTCTTTCCCCCCTGTTGTTTGTAATGGTTATGGAGAAACATATGCAGTCTATACGATTGAATCCCGATATAGTAGGTTTTCGTTTGGGTAATGTAGAACATAAATTAGCGGCCTATGCAGACAACCTTCTTTTAATTGTCACAAACCCTGATATCGCACTTCCCAAGGTGCATGATTTATTAGACTCCTTCAGTTATATTTCAAATTTTTGGATTAATGCAAGCAAATCTAAGGCCCTCAGAATAGCCCTACCATCAGATTGTAGATCACATTTAATAGCCGATTCGGCCTTTGACTGGTCGTCGTCGCATATTACATACTTGGGGATTGAATTATGTGCAGACTGCAATGAGTTGTTCTCTATTAACTTCTCTCTGCTTCTGTCTTCTTTCCCGTTGCTGCACCGCTTAGATTTGCTTTATCTGTCGTGGTTTGGTCGGAAGAACCTCGTCATCTCTTATGTTACACCTAAGATTACCTACTTGATGCAGACCTTACCTCTACCTATTCCCAGGTCATACTTTTTACACATGAATAGACTACTTGCCAGGTTTATTTGGCGAGGGAAGAGAGCTCGTATTGCGAGATCTGATCTTTCTCGTCAGAAACTTTTTGGAGGCATAGAATTACCTGACCCAGAACTATATTATAGGGCGATACATCTTGCCAGAGTATTAGATTGGTTGCATGCCCCACTACATAAATTGTGGGTTGCTTTAGAAAACTACAAGTCCCCGGCCCCGCTTCGTACCCTCATTTTGTTAGATACTTCCCTTATTTCTGGTAGTACTCCCCCTAATCCTTTAACACAAGCAACACTCTCTGTATGGAAGACTTTTTTGGATAGATCTGATTCACATTTATTACCTTCACCCTTAGTTCAGCTCAGGGATATTATTGGAGGTGCCCCTAAGGCTTTGCGTGACAGCGCTCCGATGAGCGTAAGATATTCTCGGACTCCTCTTACACAACTGTTCGATGACGATGGTAGTTTGATCTCCCATTCTGCTCTCATGTCTGCTTTATCTATTGCCGATAGTCACTTTCTGCTACTTGCATATGTGAAATCTGCCGCTTTGTCGTGTTGCCGGTCTCCCTCTTTCCATAGGGATGTTAACTGGTTTGAAATTCTAGTCTCTCAAAACCGTACTCCACTTAAGTCTATTTCTCTGATTTATAAGAAACTCTCTATACCCGTTCCATCTCGACCTCCTTATTTTATTGGTTTATGGGAAAGGGATTTGGGTAGAAAATTGTCTGATGCTGACATTTCTAAGATCCTGATTTCCCCTTATAAAATGTCTATATGCATTAAAATACAGGAAAATAGTTACAAATTCGTATCCCGATGGTACAGGACGCCAGATAAGACGTGTCTGTTTTCCTCGACACATTCTGATACCTGCTGGAGCTGTAAGACAGAAAGGGGTAGTTTTTTTATCATGTTTGGTGGGAATGTGGCTTGTTGGGAACATGGTGGGAGGAGATCTTTAAACTTTGTAATGACATCTGCAAATGCTCCATACCTATGTCTCCAGAAATTGCCCTAATTTCTATACCTCTCTCCTCGGTACAGGTTGCCCCTTCTGCTTTATTTAAGTTATTAATAGTTGTGGCCCGTTTGTTAGTCCCACTTCATTGGCTCTCAGATTCTATTCCTACTATCGACCATTGGATTGCGAAGGTTGATCAGATTTATAGATTCGAGGAGTTGTCTCATTGGGATTCTCAAACTAGGAAAATTTTCCTTACAGTTTGGCACTATTGGAAGATCTTTCCCTAAATTTGTTTGAGGATGTATTTTGTGAAATTTTGCTTAACAACGTGATTAACTACGTGTACAAACCATGTTTATATTGTACCAATGTCCCTCCCTCCTTTTTTACTTTCCTTCCCTTTTCTTTTTTGGCAAGGTATCTTGATATGATGTATAATATTTAGTATGCTTGCCCGTTTGGAGTTTTGTCTTTTTCTCTGTTGATAATTTCAATAAAATGTCAATAATAATTAAAAAAAAGAATATAAATACACTTTTCTGGCTTTTGCATCTGCAATCCTCTTTGCGATTGAGATAAGAAATAGTATAGCCCCTAGCTCTCAATCTAGTCTCTATTGTTTTGCATTCATTCAGAAAATCCTGATGCTGAGTGCAGGTTCTTTTCGTTCGTACATGTTCCCCTATCGGTAGATTATTAATCACTTGCTTGGGATGAGCACTGTGTGCATGTAAAACAGAGTTTCCTGATATAGGCTTTCGATACATACTACTCTGTATGCATCAATGTAACTGGTCTCCTGTGAATAGAAGGTCTAGAAAAGGAATTGTAGTAGACTCAATATTAAATTTGAAAACTAAGTTGTTGTTATTATTATAATTATTATTATTATTATTATTATTATTAATAATAATAATATATTCTAAAAAATCTTGTATAAGTGGAACCGATCCAGACCATATTATTAAAATATCGTCTTTTGTAACCACTGTAAGGGTATGTTCACACGGCTTAGCAAAATACATCTGAAAATACCGAACTGTATTCAGGCGAAAACAGCTCCTGATTTTCAGTCGTTTTTGTAGCAACTCGCGTTTTTCGCTGCGTATTTTACGGACATTATTGGAGCTGTTTTTCAATGGAGTCAATGAAAAACGTCTCCAAAAACGTCCCAAGAAGTGACATGCACCTCTTTTTCACGGGTGTCTTTTTACGCGCCGTATTTTGACAGTGACGCGTACAATTACACCTCGTGGGAACAGAACACCGTAAAACTCATGGCAAGCAATGGGCAGATATTTGTAGGCATATTAGGGACGTTTATCAGGCGTAATTCGAGGCATAAAACACCAGAATTACGTCTGAAAACACTGCGTGTGAACATACCCTCATAATGGATATTTTTAATTTATGGGTTACAGTATGTATCGATTACATTTTTTTCCCACCAGGAAACGTAAATATTCGCTAAAGAATGTGAAAATCTTGCACCCTTTGAACCACCCAAGCGTTGAAGGAATTTTTTTTTCGTTAAATAGAAAATAATTATGTTTTAATAGATATTCTGTGACTACAATAATGTATTCTTTAAATTCATCTCTATAGCTGGTGTATTTTCTTAAATGATCTCTAAGTGCTATAATCGTTTTGTCATGTAGAATTAAAGAATAAAGGGCTGTGATATCACACGTCACCCAATTTCAGAAAACGCTGTGCAAACGCGTTGAGTGAACCTATGCAAACTTATACTTTTGTATATATATTTTTTTATTACAAGTCGACACCGCAAAGAAACAGAGACGATGCTTCCACTTTCCACTTTGTATACTAACAAACTTATTTTCTATATTTTTCCACATTTTGTATATATATATCACGTTGGGTGCGTGGACCCACTGGGCCGTACTGCCTTGACGGTATAGCAGCTGGCCAACAGGGTACAACTCAAAGTCAATAGTTCGGATAGGTGTATCTGTGGTAACCTCTGACAGTAGCGAAGACAGGCTCAGATGGGACCTTGGCAGCAGGCGGACACCAGGCGTGGTGTAACCAGAAAGGCGTAGTACACAGCACGACTCGACTCCAACTCTAAACGACACTTGATCCAGGATAGCACGGGACACAGGATACAGGTAGCAGGAACGGGAACACTGGGAACTAGGAAACACTTAAGGGACCATTTGCAGAGAGGAACATAGGTAAATGACAACAACGCTTAGACAATGCAGGAAGTGGCAGGGCCCTTATGATAGTCCAGGGTGCTCATGGGCTAATTTGGTTCTTTAATTCAGGTGCGGGCGCTGGCCCTTTAAGAGTACCCTATGGGACACAGCAGAGTGAAGCAGAAGTGAAGCTGTTGTCTCCTATGGAGGAAATGCGAGCCAGCGCTCACTGATCCATGGCTGCGGCCGTCAGAAGGTGAGTAAACCTGACGGCCCGCGGCCATGGGTATTACAATATATATACTTATTAAAATTTACGGTCATTGAATATTTACTGAAAGAGAATCACACCAATATTGGTTTACAATGAGAAATTTATTTTATAATGCAAAAAAGTTCATCATGAAACCAGGACACTATAGAGATTAATAGTCTTGAAAGACTTAATAGAGCAGCAGCTCAGTTTTCTGATCAACATGTGCCGGGTAATGACACTAATCAGAGTTTGATCAAACTAATGCATGATCTGAAAAAAGATCTAAACCAACAGATACGAATATGGTGGGATAGCACTCTTATATAGATAAAAATATGATCCCAAGGGGTTTACGGATACGCAAAGTACCAACCATAATTTATAATGACAACTTTATTATTGAATGGAACCAGATTATGAGTGATGCTTCTATTTGACTGATGTGACTCATCACTTCTTATGAAAATCTAAAATTAAAAGAAGTGGAAATTTCAATAAGGAAAACCCATGCTTCACTTCAAACTTTAAATCAATTGCCAAAATATGAAGAATTAAACAACAAATTGAAACAATATATCACGCAATTAGAGGACATTATAACAAAAATTAAACACACTAAATTTGAAAGGGACGTTAAGGATTATAAAGAAGACATTGTTTATACTTGGTGAAACAACCGCAGTCGTACCACAGCACTACATACTATTTTGAAAAAACAAAATTGTGGAAAAGATACAAACGCAATATGAACAAAGTGAATTTCTGATCGTCTGAATATGACTCTATGGATGCTATGAAATGTCTGATTCAGATGGATATTTTGAACAGATGGGGAAAACAAGACAAAACCATAATACACACCATAGACCATCAAGAAAATCAACCCACTCTGCAAGATCCAGAAAGAGATCCAGAAAGGAGCAGATATCCGAGATGCAAAAGGCAGTAATACTGATGGATGATCATATCCTGCAACAAAATGAATGCGAGAAAGAACACCATCACCCAGTGGACCAAAAAGCACTATATAATACATCTAACCAAAATGAAAACTCTAAAAAGTTTTTTCCTCTTTCTTCAATGATGCGCAATTAAAATTGACAAATAAGTTTGCAGAAGAAAAGCAGGACAATGAACATCAAAGTCCCTGCCAAGAGAATATATCTAATTTTCTGGACAGAACTGTTATTCATAGTGAGAAAGATAATTGTCCTTTGGTTAAAAAGAGTGGTGAAATAAGTGACAAATCAATTAATACGTCATATAACATTAAAGAAGAACCTAATCTCAGAAATGAATGTTCAGTACTAAACCTGTCAGCTTTCATACTTAATACGAATCAAATAAAAGTTCTAAAAAAAGGTTTCAACTTTTTTCCAGCAAGAAATTTTGACCCTTATCAAACCTTATTAGATATAAATAAGTTTGTACGGCTACTAACGATCAAGAAACACTTTTCATCTAAAGAAGAAAATTAAAACCAGAAATAAATGTTGTGTCCTATTACAGAACTTTATTTACAGAATAATTTTGAGGGTTTTAATTTTGAGGAACAACTTGCGATTATTACTCTCCAGTCTCTATATAATGAAATTCAGAATCAGATGTCCTGATATGTCCCTCCAAAGACATTAAACATTTGTCTAACCCTTTTTTTTTTTTACCACATTTCTTCTAGGCCGCCAACAATGGATGATTTCCAATTATTAGTAGAGGAAGCTTTGAAAAATTTATATAAAGATAAATCTACAAACACTTTCAAACTTACTAAGGCCTTATTCACACGAACGTGTTTAACATCCGTGATACGCGCGTGAAAATCACGCGCATCGCACGGACCTATGTTAGTCAATGGGGCCGTTCAGACAGTCCGTGATTTTCACGCAGCGTATGTCCGCTGCGTAAAACTCACGACATGTCCTATACTTAGCCGTTTTTCGCGCATCACATCATTGAAGTCAATGGGTGCGTGAAAATCGTGCACGGCACACGGAAGCACTTCCGTGTGTCGCGCGTGATTCGCGCAACAGTAGATAAAGAAATGAAGGAAAAAATAAAAGCACTCCCTTCATTTCTTTTTCTAAACAGCAAAACCGCGTGTCATAAGGATGGCATATGCGTGAAAATCATGCAGCCACGCACCTTTCACTGATGACACACGGAACTGCAACACGTGCAAAACGCAGCATTTTTTGCTCACGCAAAACGCACACGCTCGTGTGAATCCGGCCTAAGGGAGAGAATTTAGCATTAAGGGATTTGAAGGAGACTACAAACATCATAATACGAAGCTCAGATAAAGGAGGGTCAGTAGTAGTCTTAGATGCAGGCCCCTATGAAAAAGAGATCATGGTTATGTTAAATGATACAAATACGTATAGGAAATGAACGTTAGATCCCACAGACATTTTTAAGAAACAGTTATTGAATCTTCTTATAGAAGGACTAATTATAACAGTTCTAACGTTAAAAATAAATTAAATATATGAATAGAGATTATCCCATTATCCCTATATTCCATGCGTTGCCAAAGGATCACAAAAATATATTTTCCCCTCCCCTCAGGCCTATCGTATCTAGTATTGGCTCTATCAATGAGAGATTAGGAGAATGGCTTGATACACAACTTCAACCGTTGATGAAGAGATCACTGAGCTATATCAAGGACAGCAAGGAAGTTCTGAAAATAATGGACAACCTGAAATGGGAGAAAAATTTCAGTTGGGTGACGTGTGATATTACAGCCCTGTAGTCTTCAATCTCACATGACAAAGCCATTATTGCCCTTAGAGACCATTTAAGCAAATACACCAGTTATAGAGACGAATTGAAAGAATACATCATTGAAATCACAGAATATCTATTAAAACACAATTATTTTCCGTTTATCAAAAAAAGTTTCCTACAATGCTTGGGATGGGTGCAAGATTTTCACCTTTTTTTTAGCTAATATTTACGTTTCCTGGTAAAAAGTACATTTGATCTATACAAATTGTAATCCATATATCAAAAATATCCATTATTACGGTCGTTACATAGACAATATTTTGATAATATGGTCTGGATCGGTTCCACTTATACAAGATTTTTTAGAACATACTACTAATAATAATAATAATACACAGTGCTCATCCCAATATTGTCATTAATAATCTACCGATAGGGAAATATGTACGAGCAAAAAGAACCTGCACTCAGCATCAGGATTTTCTGAGTGAATGCAAAACAATAGACACTAGATTGAGAGCTAGGGGCTACACTATTTCCACTTTCAATCGAATGAAGAGGATTGCAGATGCAAAAAAAACCAAAAGTGTATTTTTATTCTAATAAAGTAAATAAGGATATGAATAAACAGTATAGGCAAACAATGGTCTTTTCAACCCCTTATAGTACTGATTATAATGTTATAGTGACTATAGTGAAACAATATCTTCCTATATTGGACAAACACCAGATATTAAAAGATATCATCAAAATAATCAAAAATCCACGTGGCTTAGTAGCACAGGTTCATACAAATGCAGCTGCACGAGGTGTGGAGTATGTGCCTTTATGCAAACCAATACAAGTATAGTTTCCATCTCCACTAATGCTCAATTTATAATCAAATCGCTTATTAATTGCAATACTACTCATGTAGTGTACATAATTTATTTCAAAGAATGCAATCTACAATATGTAGGCTGCACTATTAGAACACTCAAAAAATTAATTGCAGAACATATAGCAGACATAAAAAATCCCAATAAACATAATGTATCAGGAGCAGCAAAACATTTCATAGAGGCTCATCACTGCAATATGGGGTCTTTTCAGGTCTGTGGGTTAGAAAGAGTCTTTAAACCTAAAAGATGAGGGGATTGGAGAAAGTTACTCCTTAATAGAGAAGCATTGTGGATCTTAAAACTCGATAGACGCTTCCCTAAAGGGATGAATTTCAGGAATGATCTAACGTATTTATACTAATTAGACCAAATTCATATTGAACTAACAGATTGTTTTATATTTAACAAGTCCTATTATTTGAGCAAGAACTATTATTAAGCAAGGTATTTTCAGAGTTAAAATAACTTCTCAAATTAGAATATAATGCATGATACTACCATAAATATATCTCTCTTCTTATACAATTAAGACGTCCATTTTCAGATGAGAGTTTATTCTATGTTAATGTATAGTTTACCCTTGATAATCACACAAATTTATATTGAAATATATTAATCTTATAAGACTACACTCACATAATAACATAGGACATGTTTTCAGCACCTTTTGTGAAATTCTGCATTAGCTTTACCGACAGGTCTTAGATTTGCTGTTCTTCAGCACCACGGACCTGATAGTGATCATTACCACACACCTAAATCCTTTCTCACTGAGTTTTACATAAAGTGTGCAAATAAAACAAAACATCTGAATGAATATGGACCAGAAATAATTATGTTTATTCAAACTGCTACATTATGTGAAATGGTGGTCACTTCGGAATTAACAAATATATGTTTTGAAAACTAATACTGAAGTAATCTTACTTTTGTGTCTAGTGAAGTTTATATGAGGTTAATATTAACTCCACCTATAGTGAGTCATATGACATAGGATGTCATTACACTTTAGGATGTTATTACATATCCTTTGGGCCCTTTTCCATTTATTCTTATTCTTCATAGTAGGATTGCCACAATAGCACCTCTCTTCAGCTTCCACCCTTTCAGCAGCATCCCTCTCCATACCAGAGAGTCTCCTCCTAACAGTAGACGTTTCCTTAATAATTATACCCCGTCTATAGGCTTTTGCTACATCCCCAAAAATGTGGGGGTTCGCCGACAGATATTATCCTCAAAAAAGTGCCTTATTTCCTCAATAATTATTTTGTGCTCCATCATAAGAGACCATACAATGCTATCTCTAAATATATTTCTCATAATATCATCCCCTACCTGTACCTGTACTGTTAATGGTGCATGGTCCGATATTTTGCTTGTCTCATATTTAACCTTAGTGATTTTCTTTGCAGCTATTCTATTACTTACTGACAAATGAATACGTTGAAAAGAAATGTGTCTTAGAGTAGCACGAGTACTCGCTTCCTTTCAAATATTTGCTACGCCAAATATCTACACCCTACTTCCTCTATGAATTGTTTCAATCCACTTCTACCTTGTGTATTCTGTGCAAGTACCAAACGAACCTTATCTTTTAAAGTGTGTACCACTCCTATTAAAATTATATTGTTGATATTTTGTCAAATTAGTAGTTTGAACACATACTATAGCTGGGAGATAATTTTTAATAAAATTGAAGACTGCCATTCTCTTTATTTTCGAGCCCAACCCCCTAGTGTTCCAAGAAAGAATCTTTACATTTTTACCAGGAGCCATATCTAGACCATTCCATTTCTCCCCTGGAATCCATAGCCATATACACCACCAAAAAGAAAAAGGCAAAGTAAAGAATGGGGGCGAAACCCCAAAAACCTCTCCTTCTAAATAGCCCATCTAGTTGGGGATACTCCACCCCTAGATAGACTTCAAAAACCTCTGCCTAACTCCCCCCCTGCTTCTTCCTACCTGCCCCTGACCTCCTAGGAACCTATATTTGATTTATTATATTCAATATTAAAAACATAACTACTAGGGGCTTTAATTTAATATAAGTTAACCCTTTCTAGGACCCTCTTATGCTACAAAAAATTTCATGGACCGTCTACTGTGTCATGTTATTTCTTCCCACAGTCCCACACAGATTGATTAGTGCTACATTCACATCACCAGCAATTTATCCCCAATGTTTTCCCTTTTAGATTCATGTCAGCCCACTCTTTGGCTTCCAGTGAATCCTGGAAGAACACATTCGTCTCCTTCCAGATAACTTTAAGTTTAACAGGAAATATCATTGAGTATTTAACTCCATGTGCCCGCAGTTGCTTTTTAACATCTTGAACGTTCAGCACTTTCCAATTTCCTTTTGTGCTTATACATATAACTAGTATAGAAAACCCGTTACAAAAGGAATGATGATAAGTATTTGTAAAAACTACTATAAACTATTATAAAAAAAATAAGTGTATCTTAAAACCTAATTATCAAAATTTTAATATTGGTAATTAGGATCCTACATGTTCAGACCTTGGCTTTTTTGCACTTACAAAGTTGAAGAATTTGTGGGGATTTGTTTTACTATCCTTGGCCACCTACCTTTCGTTTTGTATTTTTGCTGATTTTATAACTTTTTTGCAGATTTTATTAAGCTCTTTGTAATTTACAAAGGCTACAGCTGTACCCTCAGATTTGTATTTTTCAAATGCCCTTTTTTTGTCATGTATTGAAGGTGTAAGCCATGTAGGATTTAACTTTAGTCGTTTATACTTTTTACCTATAGGAATACATTTTGCACTTTAATTATACAAAGTAGATTTTAAGATTTCCTACTTATCATTTGTACCATTATTTGAAATTAGTGCTTCCCAGTCTATATCCTGAATTGAAGCCCTCATCCTGGGGAAATTTGCCTTCTTAAAATTAAGTGTTTTTGCCCTCCCAGCCTGTGTTTGTTTTCTTACAGTATAGGTAAAAATATAACTATAATGTGATCACTGTTATCGAAGTTTTCACGAACATTGACATTCCCAACAAGCTCTGAATTATTAGAAATGACCAGATCCAACAGAGCTTCACCTCTAGTCGGGTCTTCCACAAACTGGCCCATAACATTTTCCTGCAACAGGTTGAGGAAATTTCTCCCCTTTGCAGTTGATGCCGAACCATGACACCAACTCATATCCCGGCAATTAAAATCTCCCATTAGCGAGTATAATTATTGTTTCTTGCTTCCTTTTACATGTGTATATAGGCCTTGACTTGAGCTATTTACTCAGCCATTTTTTTAATTTGTGTTCATGTTTTTTAAAATGTCAATAAAAAAAACACCAACAAAAGAATTGCTTTTTTTATGCATACCGCCATTATACAAAAAAATTATATAAATTAAATGCTACATATATATATATATATATATATATATATATATATATATATATATATATATAAAAATAGAAATCTTGCAGCACTCCAAAAGTGTGAGAAAAAAGTGGTTTTATTCAGCCAACAAACAGCGACGTTTCTGTCCTACAATAGGACCTTTATCATGCTTGATAAAGGTCCTATTGTAGGACAGAAACGTCGCTGTTTGTTGGCTGAATAAAACCACTTTTTTTCACACTTTTGGAGTGCTGCAAGATTTCTATTTTTATATACTGCCTTGTCCTTGGATCTGGACGACTTGCTTGGCACCTACACATGTGTTTTTTAGTGAGTGCTGCTGCTTTCTATTGCTATATATATATATATATATATATATATATATATATATATATATATAAAAATATATACACTTATACTACCGTTCAAAAGTTTGGGGTCACCTAGACAATTTTGTGTTTTCCATGAAAACTCACACTTATATTTATCAATGAGTTGCAAAATGACTAGAAAATATAGTCAAGACATTGACAAGGTTAGAAATAATGATTTTTATTTCAAATAGTAATTTTCTCCTTCAAACTTTGCTTTCGTCAAAGAATGCTCCATTTGCAGCAATTACAGCATTGCAGACCTTTGGCATTCTAGCTGTTAATTTGCTGAGGTAATCGGGAGAAATTTCACCCCATGCTTCCAGAAGGCCCTCCCACAAGTTGGATTGGCTTGATGGGCACTTCTTGCGTACCATACGGTCAAGCTGCTCCCACAACAGCTCTATGGGGTTGATATCTGGTGACTGCGCTGGCAACTCCATTACAGATAGAATACCAGCTGCCTGCTTCTTCCCTAAATCATTCTTGCATCATTTGGAGGTGTGATTTGGGTCATTGTCCTGTTGTAGGATGAAATTGGCTCCAATCAAGCGCTGTCCACAGGGTATGGCATGGCGTTGCAAAATGGAGTGATAGCCTTCTTCAAAATCCCTTTTACCTTGTACAAATCTCCCACTTTACCAGCACCAAAGCAACCCCAGACCATCACATTACCTCCACCATGCTTGACAGATGGCGTTAGGCACTCTTCCAGCATCTTTTCAGTTGTTCTGCGTCTCACAAATGTTCTTCTGTGTGATCCAAACACCTCAAACTTCGATTCGTCTGTCCATAACACTTTTTTCCAATCTTCCTCTGTCCAATGTCTGTGTGCTTTAGCCCATATTAATCTTTTCCTTTTTTTATCCAGTCTCAGATATGGCTTTTTCTTTGCCACTCTGCCCTGAAAGCCAGCATCCTGGAGTCGCCTCTTCACTGTAGACGTTGACACTGGCGTTTTGCGGGTACTATTTAATGAAGCTGCCAGTTGAGGACCTGTGAGGCGTCTATTTCTCAAACTAGAGACTCTAATGTACTTGTCTTGTTGCTCAGTTGTGCAGCGGGGCCTCCCACTTCTCTTTCTACTCTGGTTAGAGCCTGTTTGTGCTGTCCTCTGAAGGGAGTAGTACACACCGTTGTAGGAAATCTTCAGTTTCTTGGCAATTTCTCGCATGGAATAGCCTTCATTTCTAAGTATAAGAATAGACTGTCGAGTTTCACATGAAAGCTCTCTCTTTCTATCCATTTTGAGAGTTTAATCGAACCCACAAATGTAATGCTCCATCTTCTCAACTAGCTCAAAGGAAGGTCAATTTTATAGCACCTCTAAACAGCAAAACTGTTTACAGCGGTGCTAACATAATTGTACAAGGGTTTTCAAGTGTTTTCTAATCATCCATTAGCCTTCTACCACAGTTAGCAAACACAACGTACCATTAGAACACTGGAGTGATGGTTGCTGGAAATTAACCTCTATACACCTATGTAGATATTGCATTAAAAACCAGACGTTTAGCACATTAACAATGTATAGAGTGTATTTCTGATTAATTTAATGTTATCTTCATTGAAAAAAACTGTGCTTTTCTTGCAAAAATAAGGAAATTTCTAAGTGACCCTAAACTTTTGAACGGTAGTGTATATATATATATATATATATATATATATATATATATATACACACAAAATTGATGCCTAAAAAATTTATAACTTTTCCCACCAAAAAAGGCCTCAAGTTGCTATGTTATATTATTATTGTTATGTTTAGTAATGAATTATGCCCTGTCCAGCCCTGCCGAGTGATTGAACTCCGTCAAAACCCTCACCCTTGACATGCCCCGGAATCCGAGCCACCAGCTGACGCCTGTCTGTCCGAACGTCTGCCCGAACCGCCCCCTAATGGACATACGAGTGCCCAAAGATCCATACCAGGCACGGGGACTGGTCTGAAGGAGAATGAAGACAACCGTTAGGCATGAGCAATAACAAGAGCCTCAGACACGACCCCCCCACCCGGAAACCGCTCCCTCACCTTCCCTCACCCTCATGCAAGCAAGTGCGGATGCACATATGTTTTATATCGACGAGATTCCCACCTCCCTATGCGACGCACCACTTCCGGGAACCAACCACCAGCTGGCCGCCTCCGTGGCTCCCCCAATCCAAAATGAATGTGGCGCGTAAGATGTATCCTCTAGGCCCATGTACCAGAGACACCTTCGAAAAACAGCCGTAAACTGGAAACAAGATATAAACCCCCCCCCGTCCGCATGACGCAGCAATGGACCCGCCCCAACTCATTAGTCCCCAAATAAGACACTAAGGTACGCACTGGACACATGATTGCCCCTGACACTGTATGCAATACCACTTGCTTTCCCCTTCCTGACTGATCCATTTTAGACCGGCGAATCCTGAACTCCACCCTCCCATGCAGCAGCGTTAGCTCCTCCCTTAACTAACACCCCTCGCGCGATCTACTTGGCGACACCAGCTCCCCCACCCTAAGTGCCCCGAAAAATTACAAGGAGAAAGTCAATCTAAACAAAACCACCTCATACCCAGAGGTGCACACCACGTCCACTGCCGAACCCAGTTGTTCGAGCAACGCAAATAACACCGGTCGCCGCCTATCAGACACCACCCATCCCCTTCTAAACCCCATCAGGGCCTGGCCGACTAGAAAATCCTTTGTGACGTCCCTCCGTCCCCGCCATTTGCATTCAAAAGCCAGGGCCGCCACAAAGCGATTCACGGAAAGCTGATTCTATATCCGTCTTTGCCATAAGCGCCCCCTTCCCATACCACCTAAACCAATCAACTGCCGTATCAAATGAAGTGTAAACCACTGAACACTGAACATATAGATGGATCTATGCCATCATTCACAGAAGCCCCCTTTGGATGTGACAGGTGATGAATAAGCCTAAACTTGTTTGGTTCCTTCTGGGGAAACCACCAAGTTTGGAAAGGGTGGCGAAACAAAAGATCCCGCCATTCTACCCAGCCACACCTCCTTGCTCAACTTTTCTAACTACTTCCAGGTTAGACTGGCGCTCAGTACACTGTCTAACCCACCCTCGTGTCCCTCGGCTCCTCCCCTTCCTCTTCCCCTCATCATGGGGCCTCCCCCTAGCCTGCAGTTTGGTCCGGCCGTTCTTGTCCTGTGTGACTGTCCCGCCAACTACAGGATTGATGCTGCAATGCCTTTGCAATGCAATAACTGAAATCTCTGGCAAGTCTGCTGTGATATCTGCAACATCTGAATTACCTGTCAAATATGCAAATGTTGGTGCAGATTCGTTGCTTAATTCCCCCGAATCTGTAGCAACATTTGCAGCGGAAAAATTCTGCCATGTCTGAACGTGGCCTAAAAAGGAATGGCTTTGTGAAATAGTAGAGATAGAAATTCCAATCTCTGCCACAAAACAGAGGGTGAAATTAGGAGAAATTTTCACATGCCAGAAAGTTGGTGCAAGTTGTGATTTCACTACTAGAAAACGGTGGGAGGCTAGCTGGAAACTTGATCATTTAAAAAAGAGACATTTAAAGCAAAAAATACACATTGAGGCAGTTGCCAAACTTAAATGACAGACTTCAGGAGGTTTATTACAGATGCTGTCACAAACTGCAGATGAAAGGAAAGAAAACACAGAAATGGCAATTCGCAAAGCTGTCAATCCTGAATAAGTAAAGTTGTTGATTGACAATGTTTTATTGGCTATCAATATGAATGCATCAATGCTTTGTGTCCAAGATATACATGATCACATGGCAAAGTATACAACAATTCCACAGTCCTGACATAGTAAAAACTATGCATTTTAATTTGTGGAATGCATCAATGAAACAGTTAAACGAAGTCTGTCACCAGATGTCCATATTGAACTACCAACAGGATATTATAGATTAGGGTAACCTGATTCTGATGTGTATTATATTTTTCCATAGAGTGCCTCATTTGAAGAGAAAAAGCTTTTATTACATTTATGCGAATGAGCATTTGGGAGCAACGAGGCCATCACCGTTGCTCCAAAAAGATCTCTCGTCATTCCCCAGTTCAACCTCCATCCCTCCCTCCCTGCTTCCTTTAATTGACAGGGGCCAGGCAGCGTACTAGGCAAGTTCACACATGGCCCTGTAGTGTAGTAAACGCACGCACGTCTCTACATCCTAATTGGTGCATGCGCAGTAGTGCCGATTAGATTGGTGACATAAAGGTTGTACTGCGCATTCTCGCTATCCTAAAGCAGTATATCTTGGACTGGCAAATAGCGTGACGATTTTCACT
Source organism: Rhinoderma darwinii (assembly GCF_050947455.1). Taxonomy (NCBI): domain Eukaryota; kingdom Metazoa; phylum Chordata; class Amphibia; order Anura; family Rhinodermatidae; genus Rhinoderma; species Rhinoderma darwinii. Next base: position 106,221,122 of record NC_134689.1, read on the forward strand.
TTGCTTTTTGTTATTACTTATTAATGTGTTCTATACAATTGTTCCTCTTTTATTCCACTCGGTTGTTTTGCTTTCCCCAGCATAAAGGGACTTGATGTTAAAGATGTTACTCCTGTTACTGGCCTTTTGGTGTTGCCTACACGTGTATGATCTGGGAGGGATAATCAGTGCCGCATCTGCCATGAGGCGAGGTGAGCCGACAGCCTCAGGCGGCGCCACCTACCCGAAAATGGCGAGCGACATTTTCAGCCAGGGACGGACTGGACCAGAGAGGAGGCATGCAGACTTAGCAAACGTGCTGCATGATGGGCACGTCTGTAACACTCCTCCTCCTTGCTGTACGCAGCACGTGCCGCCAGAGAGGAGCAGGTCTGCAGGACGAGCGGTCGAACGAAGAGGAGAAGTGACCAAACGCACGAGGTACGTTCTTGCCTTAACTCGGTCGGCCGAAGCTGCTGGGACCGGGTCCTGGGAGTATATTGCAAGGGGGGTCTGGGCATTTTACTGACAGCAAAGGGCTCTATGGGGCTGCAATAATCCACCCCATAGAGCCCTCACATCACTATAATGGAAGGATAGGGAGGGTCTGACTTACTGCAGAGGGCTCTATAGGGGGGATTCTGCCCCCCCATTAGAGCAGACAGTGAGATGCTCAGACCCCCCTAACCTTGCAGTATAGTAACTAGTGAGGGCTCTATGGGGGGATAATTCCCCCCTATAGAGCCCTCTGCTGTCAGTAAAATGCCCAGACCCCCCTTGCAGTATACTCCCGGCCCCCCAGCGTTGGCGGGACCCCTTTTAAATTAGTGGGGGCAAGAAGCTGAGCGCAGTATAACTCCCACACAGCAGTCAGAGACAGTACCCTCCTTGCAGTATAATCCCCCCATAGTACCCTCAGTAGTTATAAGGGTATGTTCACACGGCAACGCAAAATACATCTGAAATTACGGAGCTGTTTTCAGGAGAAAACAGCTCCTGAATTTCAGACGTTTTTCCATGTACTCGCGCTTTTCGCTGCGTCTTTTACGGACGTAATTGGAGCTGTTCTTCATTGGAGTCAATGAAAAATGGCTCCAAAAAACGTCCCAAGAAGTGTCCTGCACTTCTTTGACGCAGGCGTAATTTTACGCACCGTCTTTTGACAGCAAAGCGTAAAATTACACCTCGTTTGAACAGAACATCGTAAGACCCATTGCAAGCAATGGGCAGATGTTTGCCGCGTATTGGAGCCGTCTTTTCAGGTGTAATTCGAGGCTTAAAATGCCTCCATTACGTCTGAAAATAGGTCGTGTGCATATACCCTTACACTGCAAGAGGGGGTTCGGTGTGATTTGGTGCTACTTTCTAATTACTTTTTATTAAAAATCATTTTTACTTTTTGAGATACAGCTGCTTTGTATCCTGTATACAGAGCAGCTGTGTATAGGGCTGAATCTTGTATCCGTCAGGTCAATGGGACTGACTGATTCAGTGTCAGCAGGTCGATAATAGGCGACCTAATGGATTCAGGTCTCAGCGCTATGTACAGCTGCTCTGTATACAGGATACAAAGCAGCCGTATCTCAAAAAGTAACAATAATTTTCAATAAAAAAATAATTAAAACTTTGACCAATCACACTGATAGATATCATACATATATATATATATATATATATATATATATATATATAAATATATATATATATATATATATATATATATATATATAAATGCGTTTTTAAAGGTGTACATAGCCTTTAAACTGTAACCAGTGATTTGCTCGATCGGGTTGAGATCAGGTGATTGACTTGGCCATTGCAGAATATTCCATTTCATTGCCTTAAAAACACCTGGGTTGCTTTCGCAGTATGTTTTGGGTCATTGTCCATCTGTACTGTGACGTCCAATCAACCTTGCTGCATTTGGTTGAATCTGAGCAGAAAGTATATCCCTGAACACTTCAGAATTCATCCGGCTGCTTCTGTCTTCAGTCACATCATGAATAAACACTAGTGACCCAGTGCCTTTGGCAGCCATGCATGCCCATGCCATCACACTGCCCCCACCATGTTTTACAGAGGATGTGGTGTGCTTTGGATCATGAGTCGTTCCAAGCCTTCTCCATACATTCTTCCTCCCATCATTCTGGTACAGTTTGATCATAGTTTCATCTGTCCAAAGAATGCTGTTCCAGAACTGGGCTGGCTTCTTTACATGTTGTTTGGCAAAGTCTAATCTGGCATTTCTATTTTTGAGGTTGATTAATGGTTTTCACCCTGTGGTGAACCCTCTGTATTTGCTTTCATGAAGTCTTCTCTTTATGGTAGACTTAGATACTGATACACCTACTTCCAGGAGAGTGTTCTTCACTTATGTAGATGTTGTGAAGGGGTTTTTCTTCACCAAGGAAAGGATTCTGCGATCATACACTACTGTTCTCTTCCGTGGACATCCTGGCCTTTTGGACTTCATGAGATCACGAGAGCGCTCTTTTTTTTTCAAGAATGTAGCAAACTGTTGATTTGGCCACTTCTAACATTTGTGCTATCTCTCTGATGCATTTCTTCATTTTTTTCATCCTAACGATCGCCTGTTTCACTTGCATTGAGAGCTCCTTTGACCTCATGTTGTGGGTTCACAGCAGCAGCTTCCAAATGCAAATTCCACAACTGGAATCAACTCCGGACCTTTTACCTGCTTAATTGATTATGGATAAACGAGAGCATAGCCAATAAAATAGCTTTTGAGATAATTGTCCAATTACCTTTTGTCCCTTGAAAAAGAGGCAGCTACGTATTAAAGAGCTATAATTCCTAAACCCTTCCGCAAATTAGGATGTGAATACCCTCAAAATAAAGCTGAGAGACTGCACTTTAAGCCTATATTGATTATATAACTGTATATTCAATATATTTTGGTAAACAGCTAAAATTACAAAACTTGTGTAACTGTCCAAATAATTCTGGACCTAACTGTATATCCATGTAGTCCCAGATTATTTACACCGGTGAAATGGATTTTATATTTCCTTGCATAATGATACTAGTTTTTTGCATGCGGGCCCAGGAGGTTCAAGCTTTCCCTTTGCTTACACATCATGCTGGTTTGGTAAGTTTTTTTGTCATGATTTTGTATGCATTTGTTTTTTTTAAGTACAGTTAAATATTTTATTGTAATTAAAAAAAAAACCTTTTAGAACAATTGCAGGAAGTGCTGTGGTAAAAAAAAAAACACACAAAAAAACAGCACGTGTGAGTACAACATAATAATTTTACACTTTTCAAGACCTTGGTTCGAAATTACAGGCATGTGTTTGTTATGCTGCTTTTACAGATGACAAAAATAAGAAAAATTATTATCTTTTCTGAGCAAACGTCTTAAAAACAAATAAACTGAACAAATGTAGTTCAGTCATGGTTCCCAACAATTTCCGACTGGGATGATATAAGTGCTGCATTAGCTCTCTAAACATTAAGCTGTTTTATGCCCCAGATTATGAATTATCCTCGTCACAAGGCTGCTCTGAAATTGCACTTCTCAAAGTCTATATTGATTTTTTTCTTGCTTAAGGCTAAGGACAGATGGCTTTACTAATTTTTGCCATACTCAATCTTCTATGTGATGTTAACATAATCAATTATCTGTGTCTAGACATTCTTTGGGTAGATTTAGTTTTAGTAACATTATTCAGTATTTTGAAATGAAATGTTTATTAAGATATATCAAGCAAATTTTCATTAGACCCCACCACAAGAATCCTGCTAGAGCAGTTTTGCCTTCACAAAAATAAAGCAATTTAAGGAAAAAATAAAAATCATTAAATGTAGCACAAAAGTCAATTTAGGTCCCATGCACACCACCGTCGTTTTCATCCATGATTACGGATCCGTAAGCATGGAAGAAATTGCGGACCCATTCATTTCTATTGGTCACGGACACCTTTCCATATATTTATGTATGTGTGTCCGTGTCGTAGAAATGATCCGCAAATTATAGAACATGTCCCATTCTTGTCCGTAATCATGGCACGGACTCCCCATAGAAGTCTATGGGAGTTTCTGTAATTGCGGACAGCTACAGACGTGCATCCGTAGCCGTCCGTAATTGCGGAATCAATGCTATGCGACACCAGGGGATTACCCAAGGTTCATCCCTGTTTTATTTGCGGATACGTAAATACGATCGAACTACGGATGCACTACAGACCGTGGAAAGCGTGCCGTATATGCGGATAAGTTGCGGATGACTACGGATACGTATTTGTGTACAGTAAAAAAAATTATGGTCGTGTGCATGAGGCCTTCCTCTGATGTATTTAATTGCAAGGGTAAGTTCACTGTGGATTTTCCGCAACGGAATTCACTGCGGAACATCCGCAGCATAATACAGTAGCAGCAGAGTGGATGAGATTTGAACAAATCTCATCCACACGCTGTGTAAAAAACGTAATAACGTTCATAAATTGACCTGTGGTGCGGATTTTTAATCCGCAGCATATCAATTTATTATGCGGAATTGCTGGTTTTCTGTCAGAGGCTTCAGTGGACACATGGGATGAAACGTCTTCCCAGGAGGCCGGGCTGCAAGACGTCAGGGGACGCATAGCCATGACTATGGGTAAGTATGGGCCTATTTTTTTACCTGCTATTTTCCGCAGAAAAACTGGCTGAAAATCTGCACCACAATTTGGTTAGGTTTATAAGCTGGAATTCCCTGCCGGCTCCAGGGCGCATACGCTGTGTACCTTTACGCAGCGTATCCGCTCATTGTGAACATACCTTAATTGTTAATAATCTTTAACACATGGGTGAGATGTATTAAAGCTGGAGCACAGGAAAAGTGAAGCACATGCCCATTTTTGTCGGGTTTCTACTATAGTTTTCGAAAGATCCACTTAAAAATGAGAGGTAGAATCTGGTTGGTTGTCATTGGCAATATCTCCATCTTTTTTTGTACCAGTTTTAATTAATTTCCCTATGAGGTTTCCAAAAATGGTTAGGAGAGGTTTCCCTCTTAATAATCATCTAAGCACATTGGCACTTCTTAATTTTTATCTCTTCCCGACATTTGACGTAGACCAGTCATAGCCGGGTAGGGGATGCATGGAACAGGCTCAGGGCCGAGCTCACTCCAAACAATGTGGGTGTCGGCTGTATGTTGCAGCGGACACTTCACAGTAATGAGCGAGACCGCGCCCGAGCACAATCCCGCTCGTTTAACCCATGAAATGCCAAGGTCAATAGCAACCACGGCATTTAAATCATTAGAAAAAGGGAGCGTGACCCCCTCTAAAAGCTCATTGGCCCCATCCCGCGATGCGAACGCGGGGTGCCCATTGTTGCTACGGCAGATATCCAACGATCGATGGTTCATGTCCCCTAGGGTGACTAATAAAAAAAAAAAAAAATCATTTAAATAAAGTTTTTATGTAGAAAAGAATATTAAAAGTAAAAAAAATTTGCCCCTAAAGCATTGTAAAAAAAGTAAATATACAAACATAATTGGTATCGCCGCATCCGTAAAAGTCTGAGGTATTATAATATATCATTATATAACCTGTATCGTGTACGCCGTAAAACAAAAAAATACAAACGCCAAATCGCTGTTTTTTGGTCTACTTATCTCCCACAAAAATTTAATAAAAAGTTATCAAAACCTTGCATGTACCCCGAATTGGTAGCATTAAAAACTACAGCTGATCCTGCAAAAAAAATATGCCCTCATGCCGCTTAATCAACAGAAAGATAAAAAAATTATGGCTCTCATTTGGCAAAACAAAATAAATTGTATTTTTCACAGTTAGTTTTTTGAATGTAGAAGTAGTAAAATATAGAAAAAAAACATAATCGTATAGATTCGTAATTGTATTGACCCACAAAATAAACTTAACATGTTGTTTTAATTGCACAGTGAATTCCGTAAAAACAAAGTTGCTGTTTTTTTCATTTTCTACCCCACAAATAGTTTTTTCCCATTTCCTGGTACATTATATAGTACAATAAATGGTGTAATGAAAAACTACATCCCGCAAAAATCATGTCCTCATAGGACTAAATCGAATGAAAAATAAAGAAGTTATCGCTTTTTGAAGGGGGGGAGAAAAAAAATGAAATTGAAAATCTGAAAAATGGCTGCGGCGGGAAGGAGTTAAAGTACAGACTACAGAAAGTATTTTCATTCAGGTCGATTCCTCTTCCCACTGGAATCTTAGGCTCTGTTTACATCTGCGCTATGGATTCCATTTATAATGGAATAGATGATGCTCTGCAGGATCCCAATGGACCCCACTGATTTATAATGGAGTCCATTGAGGTTTATTTTTGTTTTGATAGCAAGCATAGCCTCACATGCTTTGCCATCAAAAGTGATAAAAAAATAACTCAGCTAGGATGGGATTATTAGCATTATTTCTATTTTTGCAGATGACACCAAGCTATGTAGTATGGTTCAGTCTATGGAAGATGTTCGTAAATTGCAAGCTGATTTGGACTCACTAAGTGTTTGGGCATTCACTTGGCAAATGAAGTTTAATGTAGATAAATGTAAAGTTATGCATCTGGGTACCAACAACCTGCATGCATCATGTGTCCTAGGGGGAGCTACACTGGGGGAGTCACTTGTTGAGAAGGATCTGGGTGTACTTGTAAATCATAAACGAAATAACAGCATGCAATGCCAATTAGCTGCTTCAGAGGCCAGCAAGATATTGTCGTGTATTAAAAGAGGCATGGACTATCGGGACAGGGATATAATATTACCACTTTACAAAGCATTAGTGAGGCGTCATCTAGAATATGCAGTTCAGTTCTGGCCTCCAATTCATAGAAAGGATGCCCTGGAGTTGGAAAAAATACAAAGAAGAGCAACGAAGCTAATAAGGGACATGGAGAATTTAAGTTATGATTAAAGATTAAAAGAATTAAACCTATTTAGCCTTGAAAAGAGACAACTAAGGGGGGGCATGATTAAGCTATATAAATATATGAATGGCCCATACAAAAAATATGGTGAAATCCTGTTCCATGTAAAACCCCCTTAAAAGACAAGGGTGCACTCCCTCCGTCTGGAGAAAAAAAGGTTCAATCTGCAGAGGCGACAAGCCTTCTTTACTGTGAGAACGGTGAATCTATGGAATAGCCTACCACAGGACCTGGTTACAGTAGCTTCAGTATTTGGCTTAAAAAAGGTTTAGATAATTTCCTAGAACGAAAAAATATCAGCTCCTATGTCAATGTGTAGAATTTTTGTTTCATCCCTTTTGCTTTTCCCACTCCTTGGTTGAAATTGATCGACATACAGTATGTCTTTTTTCAACCGTACTAACTATGTAACTATGTAAGCCTATGCAAAGTGCAAATGCAGATGTAAAAATAGCCTTAGACATGCACAAACACGCAACATACAGTAGCTAGTGGTGGTCTCTTTATAAAGACACCCTGGTCCAGTTCCTGAAACTCCCAGCAAACAGTTGATATTGGCAGGGGAGATGGCATCCGCTGCAGAGGAAATGCAGTAGAACAAAGCACCCATTCAAATGAATAAGCAACAAGGAGCAGTAGCGCCACTTTCTTAACAGTTCTCCTCTCTAGCTAATACAAGAGGGTCCAGAGCTGTCGATGTCTATAACATCCATAATAGAGAATATGGTCATAGATTCTGATTGTAAGACATCCCCTATAAGTGTTGGAGGTAACTCGACTGCTTGGAAAAAAACCCATACAGACATGCAAACATGTGCCCTAGTCACATTAAAGCCTCTACACCTCACCTGAAAGGGAATTTTGACCCCTTTGATTTGTCCGCTTTAGAAAAGTCGGTTTACAAAATACTTGCATTTTTGAAAATCCACTGTCTCAATATCACAGCTTGATGCTGGTCCTCTGTTTACAAGCAGACAAATCTGATAAGATGTCATGGTGAATCGCTGTAATGACGGGGTAGGGAGACAGAAAGGTGAGCCCTAATCTACCCACCACTCAGTCCCTGCCTACTTGCACGGCCCGTCCTATGTGACGGCGTACAACTGGGCGACGGTCCCTACGCTCAATATGTGCACGACAGACAAACAGACAAGGGTACACAGAAGCTAAGGGAAATGGGGCAGTTGCCCACGGCAACACCGTGAGCAACAAGAGTAGTGAACAAGCCGAGTCAAACCAGGAGTGTACGAGAAACTAAACGCAGAGCAGGAGAGTAGTCAGTAAAGCCAGGGTCAATATGAAGCAGAGGACAATAGCACAAGCAGCAGCAGCAGAGCCAGGAAACAGGCAGAATCACAGGCAAAGGAGGAGCAGGAAAAGAAGGCATAAATAGACAGAGGGCAGGAGCTAGCTCCGTCTGGCCAAGCTGTAATAGGCTCTCCCACTCCTCAGCCTCCCAGCCTGAGTGGTAGCAGATCGAGTCACTCTATCAGACTTAGGAGCAGGTGCAGACTGATTAACCACGGGCGTCGACACAGAAGCTGTGTCTGGCAGATCCTTTACAGTATCCCCCCCTTTCATGAGGGGCCACTGGACCCTTTCTAGGTGGACCTGGCTTATTGGGGAACCGGAGATGGAACCTCCTGAGCAATACCCCAGCGTTAACATCCCGGGCGGGTACCCAAGTCCTCTCCTCAGGCCCATATCCTCTCCAATTGACCAGGTACTGGAGGGAGCCTTGGACCCTCCTGCTGTCCACAATCTAGGCCACCTCGAATTCTACCCCTTCAGGGTTGAGAACAGGGACCGGAGGTTTCCTCGAGGTAGCCAAGGACGGGGAGCAGCGTTTCAGGAGGGAGGCATAAAACACGTCGTGTATTCGAAAAGACGGGGGTAACTCCAGTCGGAAGGAGACAGGGTTAAGGACTTCAATGACCTTATACAGCCCTATATACCGGGGAACAAATTTTTTGGACGGGACTTTAAGGCGCAAATTTTTTGAAGACAGCCACACCAGTTCCCCGACCACAAACAAGGGGTTAGCAGAACGTCTTCTATCTGCCTGAGTCTTTTGTATGCTAGGTTCTTCTGAACCTGGGCCCAGACTGTTCACAGTTCCCGATGAACGACATCTACCTTGCGATTGTTGGAACCACCAGGTAAAACGGAGGAGAACCGTGGATTAAACCCAAAATGACAGATAAAGGGGGAGACCCCTGACGAGTTACTGACCCGGTTATTAAGGGAAAATTCGGTGAGGGAAATGAAGGAGACCCAATCATATTGACAGTCAGAGATAAAACACCTTAAATATTGTTCTAGAGACTGATTAGTCCTCTCCGTCTGGCCATTAGTTTCAGGATGGAAGGCCGAGGAGAAGGACAGATCAATCTCCAACTTTTTACAGAAAGCTCTCCAAAACAATGAAACAAATTGTACCCCTCTGTCAGAAACAATATTGACAGGAACCCCATGGAGATGCAGGATGTGTTTGACAAACAATTTAGTTAACATCTTAGCATTGGGTAGTTTCTTGAGGGGCACAAAGTGGCACATCTTACTGAAGCGGTCTACTACAACCCACACCACCGACTTGCCTTGAGATGGAGGCAGATCGGTGATAAAATCCATGGAGATATGGGTCCAAGGTCTCTGGGGAATGGGCAAAGAACATAGTAAGCCCGCTGGTCGGGACCTGGGAGTCTTGGACCTAGCACAAATTTCACAAGCGGTGACGTAGGCCTTAACGTCTTTAGGCAACCCAGGCCACCAATAGTTTCTGGCAATGAGGTGCTTGGTACCCAGGATGCCTGGATGACCAGATAGTGCAGAGTCATGATTTTCCCTGAGTACCCTTAGCCGGAATTGCAGGGGAACAAACGGCTTGTTCTAAGGAAGGTTCCCGGGAGCTGAACCTTGATGAGCCGCAATTTCGGAGACTAAGTCAGAATCAACAGAGGGAATGATTATACCTGGAAGCAAAACACAAGCAGGATCTTCCTACGAATGAGGACTGGCCTTGAAGCTACGCAACAGTGCATCAGCTTTAATATTTTTAGACCCAGCCCTATAGGTGACCAAAAAGTTGAATCTAGTAAAAAACAACGCCCATCGAGCATGTCTCGGTTTTAGCCTTCGGGCAGATTCTAGGAAAACCAGATTCTTGTGGTCGGTAAGGACCGTTACCTGGTGCCTAGCCCCCTCCAGGAACTTCCTGGAGAAGTAGGCACAGGGACGGAGATGGGTGAGGGACCTGGTACCCTGGAACAAGACAGCACCCACTCCCACCTCGGAGACGTCAACCTCCACGATGAATGGCTCCATTTGGTTAGGCTGAAAGAGCACTGGGGCAGAGATAAAGCACTTCTTAAGGACCTCAAAAGCCTGGACCGCCTCTGGAGGCCAGTGGAGGAGATCAGCACCTTTGTGAGTAAGATCCGTAAGAGGCTTAGCGATGACCGAGAAGTTAGCAATAAATCTCCTGTAATAATTAGCAAACCCCAGGAAGCACTGTAATGCCTTCAGGGAGGCAGGTGGGACCCATTCAGCCACAGCCTTAACCTTGGCAGGGTCCATGCGGAATTCATGAGGAGTGAGGTTTGACCCAAAAATTGTATCTCCTGCACCCCAAACACACATTTTACGGTTTTAGCAAACAGTTTGTTTTCCTGAAGGGCCTGGAGCACATTCCTGACATGCTCAATGTGGGAGGACCAGTCCTTGGAAAACACAAGTATGTCATCAAGGTACACTACAAGAAATACCCCCAGGTAGTCTCTTAAAATCTCATTTATGAAATTCTGGAAGACCGCGGCAGCATTACATAACCCAAAGGGCATGACGAGGTATTCGAAATCGCCTTCGGGCGTGTTAAACGCAGTCTTCCACTCATCCCCCTCTTTGATGCGGATAAGGTTATAAGCCCCCCGTAGATCAAACTTAGAGAACCATTGGGCCCTCTGAACCTGATTGAAGAGATCAGGAATCAAAGGAAGGGGATACTGGTTCCTTACAGTGACCTTATTCAAGTTTCGGTAATCGATGCATGGCCTAAGACCACCATCCTTTTTCCTTTTCCCTACGAAGAAGCCAGCACCTACCGGAGAAGTAGAGGGGCGAATGTAACCCTTGGCCAGGCATTCCTGGATATACTCTCTCATGGCTTCACGTTCGGGACAAGAGAGATTAAATATCCTACCCTTAGGGAGCTTAGCTCCTGGTACCAAATCGATTGCGCAATCGTATTCTCTATGAGGAGGTAACACTTCGGAGGACTTTTTAGAAAAAACATCAGCGAAGTCCGGAATAAACTCAGGTAGAATGTTCACCTCCTCAGGGAGAGAAATAAAATTAACAGAAAAACATGACGTCATGCATTCATTACCCCATTTGGTAAGATTACCAGTATTCCAGTTAAACGTGGGATTATGCATCTGCAACCAGGGAAGGCCTAAAACCAAATCGGACGATAATCCCTGCATCACCAGTACAGAGCACTGCTCCAAATGCATGGAGCCAACAAGGAGTTCAAAAACAGGGGTATGCTGCGTAAAATAACCATTAGCAAGAGGAGTGGAGTCGATACCCACTACCGGGACAGGTTTAGGCAAGTCAGTCAAAGGCATAGCTAGAGACATAGCAAATTCCACAGACATGATATTAGCAGACGACCCTGAATCCACGAAGGCACTGCCGGTAGCAGACCTACCACCAAAAGAGACCTGAAAGGGAAGCAAGATTTTATTACGTTTCATATTTACGGGAAATACCTGTGCGCCCAAGTGACCTCCCCGATGATCACTTAGGCTGCTTATTCTTACGCCTAGGACAGTTGTTCACTTGATGCTTGTCATCCCCACAGTAGAAACAGAGACCATTCTTCCTGCGGAGCTCTCTACGCTGTTGAGGAGACACGGAGGCCCCGAGTTGCATTGGTTCATCCGAGTTTTCCATTGAAGAATGAAGCAACGGAACCTCGGGAGCCATCATGGGGGAGCCAGAGGAGAAAGCACAAAAACGTTCAAGTCGTCGTTCCCTGAGACGTTGGTCAAGACGTACCGCTAAAGCCATAACCTGATCTAGAGAGTCTGAAGAGGGATAGCTAACTAACAGGTCTTTCAGGGCGTTCGACAGACCCAATCTAAACTGGCACCTCAAGGCAGGGTCATTCCACCAAGAAGCTACACACCACTTCCTAAAGTCAGAACAGTACTCCTCAACGAGTCTCTTACCCTGACGTAAGGTCACCAGCTGACTCTCGGCAAAGGCAGTCTTGTCAGTCTCGTCATATATGAGCCTGAGAGCAGAAAAAAAAAGATCAACAGAGGAAAGTTCAGGGGCTTCAGGAGCCAAGGAGAAGGCCCATTCTTGGGGCCCGTCCTGGAGCCGGGATATAATTATACCCACTCGCTGGCTCTCAGAACCTGAGGAGTGGGGCCTTAGATGGAAATAGAGCCTTCAACTCTCCCGAAAGGAGAAAAAAGTCTTCCGGTCCCCTGAGAACCGGTCAGGCAACTTGAGGTGGGGTTCAAGAGGTGAGGTGGGGGGCACTACCAGGGTAGCATAATGCTGGTTGTCCCTCTGAAACAGGGCTTGGACCTGTAGGGAGAGGCCCTGCATTTGCTAAGCCAGGGTCTCAAAGGGGGCCAATGTTGTGTCAGGGACCAGGGTAGAAAAGGTATATGGGCCTGTGATTATGTAATGACGGGTTAGGGAGACAGACAGGTGAGCCATAATCTATCCACCACTCAGTCCCTGCCTGCTTGGACGGCCCGTCCTAGGTGACGGCATACAACTGGGCGACGGTCCCTACGCTCAATATGTGCACGACAGACAAACAGACAAGGGTACACAGAAGCTAAGGGAAATGGGCCAGTTGCCCACGGCAACACCGTGAGCAACAAGAGTAGTCAACGAGCTGAGTCAAACCAGGAGTGTACGAGGTACCAAACGCAGAGCAGGAGAGTAGTCAGTATAGCCAGGGTCATTATGAAGCAGAGGACAATAGCACAAGCAGCAGGAGCAGAGCCAGGAAACAGGCAGAATCACAGGCAAAGAGGGAGCATTAAACGAAGGCATAAATAGACAGAGGGCTGGAGCTAGCTCCGTCTGGCCAGGCTGTGATAGGCTCTCCCACTCCTCAGCCTCGCAGCCTGAGTGGTAGCAGATCGAGTCAATCTATCAGACTTAGGAGCAGGTGCAGACTGATTATCCACGGGCGTCGACACAGAAGCTGTGTCTGGCAGATCCTTTACAATCGCGCTGTGATTGGGTGCCTTGATCATGAGATGCCTCTACGGATGTCAAGTCACTACTCAGCATTGTAAACAGAGGGCCGGGGAAGTGGCTGGCAGCAGTGAAAGTAAAAAAAGTAAAGTGTCATGAAGACTTATTTTTTATAGTTTGCTCAGTAAAGGGGTTTTCACTGGAATATGGAAAAGCTCCTTTAAAGGGTTATGTGGCAACCAAAAAGTATTAGCAGTGTACTAGTATGAGCTAATACATATTCCAGTCCCCCGTCACGCTGATTATGAGATTTCCGGGGGACCGGAAGTGTAAAGTCTAGTGGAATAGTCTTCCTTCATGACGACACGACTCATCGTCATATGACCAGCCCCGCTGTACTCTATGTAATCCCTGTAGCAGTAATAGGGTGAACAGAATGTATATCAGCAAGTGTACTTACATACTGCAGTGAGTACACTGCTAATGTTTTTCGGTCCCGACATAACCCCTTTAAATGCACTAAATTCTAAAATACATAACAACGCAGAAATAAATTACCTCCATAGCAGTAAATAGTGAGGTACTGTAAATAGACAAATAGTGATTTAGTGTATCTAGTAAGTATGAATAGGCATAAGACACAATTATCCTTAACATTTTTGTGTATGCCTTGCACACTTTAAACACTGTTCTGTTCTGGCGCTGGCTCACTGTATGTTGAATTGTTATTGTGTACTTGTGCAGTCTCATCATCAGGAGCTGGTAGCAGGATTAAAGGGGTTATGTGGGGACTGAAAAGTATTAGCACGTGTGTACACTTGCTAATATGCATTCTGGTCCCCTCGTCGCAACAAGATTTTAATAAATTTTTATAGCGCTGGCGGGGGACTAGAAGTCTAGTGGCACAGTCTTTCTTCATGACGACACAACTTTTTGTCATGTGACCTGCCCCGTACTCTATGTAATTGCTGTACTACTGCTACAGCGGTTAAATAAAGTACAGCGGGGCCGGTCACATAACGAAGAGTTGTGTCATACATTGAGTACTCTGCTAATACTTTTCGACATAACCCCTTTAATCTCTAGCAGCCACTAAAATTATCTTACCCTGTCTCCTCCCCACTGGCCTTTCTATGGGACACCTGCCTATCCTCCCTAATAGACATTCACTCTACCTTCCTCCACTGGACACAAGGTACTTGCATACCTACCCTCCTCCAGTGACCACCCACTGGATGTCAGGAATATACCTGACGTCAACTCATGGACACAAAGCCCAAGGTAATATCCACAGTGCTCAGGTGCTGGTGTCCACAACCAGGAGTCGTAATACAAGCAAAAAATGATGCACTTTATTTTTTCATTGCAATATCTCTTTTATTAAACCAGTATGAAGTAAAATTTCAGCAAAGTTTATTCATATGCGCAATAAAGACCACAGTCTGAACTTTGTTGAACGCTGTTCCCTTTCTGTCTACAAAGAAAACCAATAAGAACCTCCAACCTGTCACAACTTCTGACATTTTAGGCATGTCTGAAGTTGTGTGATATGACACTGACTTTTTAATGGACTATGAGGTGGACAGTGCATATAATACACTGCAGATGAACTTGATCAAGACCTATGTACTGTAAAAACAGTTTACAGTTATTAACACCTTCCCTCAAATGAACGTACTATTACATCCTAAATGTGGTCACCTAAACACAAATAAATGTAATAACCCGGCTGTGATTGAGAAACCTATTGACCTTGGCATCTACGTTGTTTGACCAAGGAAGTGGGATCCCTCTGTCAACCAATCAGCACCCCTGTGACGCGATTGCAGGGTGCCGATGGGTTACCATGAAGGCCAAGTGCCCAACAACGGCCTCCATGTATGCCACAGTATAGGTGACTCACTTCTTCTAAAGCAATATATATTTGTTCAAACAATAACAGATTCAAGTCCCCCAGTGCTACTAAAAAGGTTTTGGGTCACCAAAAACATTTATTGCATATCCACTGGTACCATCTCTAGGACCCGTACCTATCTCCCGAACTGAGATACCCCGACAATGGGGAGTTATGGATTTTATTTCCTGTTTCCTGATTCCCATCCTGTCATGCACCTATGCTCCACGTGGATGCATTGGCTATTGGCTACCGCACTAGGTGGGTAGGGGCCCGGGGACACCTGTTCAGAAGATAGGTGGAGGTCCCAGAGGTGGGGCCCGCATCTATCAGATATTTATGACATATCCTTGGGACATGCCATACATTTTTGTGGTGAAACAAATCCTTTTAAAAATAATAGTAGAATAAGTTTTATAAAGAAAAAAATGCAAAACATCAGCTTCACTGAGATTTGCTATATAACATTTAGGGTATGTTCACACGCAAACGCAAAATACTTCTGAAATTACGGAGCGGTTTTTACGGCCGTAATTGGAGCTGTTTTTCATTGGAGTCAATGAAAAACGGCTCCAAAAACGTCCCAAGAAGTGTCCTGTACTACTTTGACGTGGGCGTATTTTTACGCGCCGTCTTTTGACAGCGACGTGTAAAATTACATCTTGTCTGAACAGAACATCGTAAAACCCATTGCAAGCAATGGGCAGATGTTTGCAGACGTTATGGAGCCGTCTTTTCAGGCGTAATTCGAGGTGTATAACGCCTGAATTACGTCTGAAAATAGGTCGTGTGCACATACCCTTAAACTTATAGAAAACTACTACCCTGTTAGTTTGCAGTCAGAGGACCAAATCTAAATGTAGGTGGACTTGCACTTGCAGTCCCACAGATTTGTAAAAAGGTCAACTGTAAATTACCATTTTTTTCTGATTGTAAATAAAGCCTTATGTGAATTTTTTCACCCTGCATTTTCCATTTTCAACATCACATTTTAGATTGAACTTTTTAGATGAATAAAATATAACATTTTAGTTACTATTGGTAGAGAAGAGACACAAAACACGGCGCCACATAGTGTAGATTACCAAAGGTAAAAAGATGCAAAATCCCGAAGTCCAATAAGGTGCTCACCTAGAGACAAGGGACAACGAACGGTGGAGAGAAAGGTTGCTGCTGCTGCCAGGACTCGGTGCCGGTGTTCCGCAGAAGACCGCAAATGTAATGCTGGTATACAGAAAAAGATTGAGTCTCCAAGGCGCTGCTGCACGGGGAAGCAATTAGCAAGCAAGGTAACAGGTAAAGGTGGTTTATTGCAAAAGGCTACGCGTTTCAATGCCGCACCGGCATCTTCATCAGGCCATAAAAGAAAATAAAACATCTGCACAGTTTAAATACACACTGACCAATTAAAAAACCCGCCAATGTGGCTGGGGTCAAAGTTCTCAGATGACGTCACTAATGAGAAGAAAAGTGACAGTTCACACGAGGCAATAGATAGAAAAACAACATTCAGGACCATGGACAGCAGTAAAATCAAACATACGCAAGTGCATAGATGAAGCGCACATAGCCGACATGACAAAAATGGTACATAGGGTATAAAAATACGAAATTGCAGAAGGGATAATCAATAATAAAATGCACAAATGTTGAAATAAAAATAATAATTGCCACATATAAAAGGAAAGCATCCAAATCTACAGTAAACTCATATAAATATATAAATAAGCCGCGATAAAGTTACAAGAAGAGAAAAAAGCATCTAAATGGATGTTTGGATGATAGCATCCAAAAGGATGTTGAAAAGAGTATAAAAAATAATGTTAAGAGATAGAAATGAATAGATAAGGGACAGCGCATTTGTAGATTGAAAGCCGGGCAAGGTCAACTGTAATGGGCAAAGATATAAATAGCGATGTTCTTTTGATGGGATACTATACAATTATGAGATACAATTTAAATGATGATGTACAATTATGTAATACAATGATGTGGATGCAGTACAAGAAATAATAAATCAACAAATAATAGACATAAAAACACGGGGTAAAAGGGACCAAGTAACATCAACACCAATCTAAAGTTAAATCATCAGGGGGCTGATGATAAACAATATGTAGATAAATCAAAATAATCAAATACAATAAAATAAAAAATATATAAATTATAGAGCCTAAATGTAAGGGAGTGATTGGAAAAATAGGGTATCATGAAAATGGTGAGCAGGAAGGGAATACCACTAATAATCCTTATATGATAGCGAAAAATTGCCGTTACATAGAAATGACCTAAAATTATGAGACAAACGAATTTAAAGGAAAACATGATGCTGGGAAGTGCAAAACACTCTCAGATGTTAGGAAAAAACGGACCCAAACGAACGGGCAGAGGGATTGAAGATGCATGGATGGAAAAAATATTGATAAATGAACTGTTAGTAAATGATATTTAATCAAGGGAAGATTCAGTTAGATCATTTAGACCATATGGTTGTAGAGTCCTGAGTTTAAAGATCCAATAGTTTTCGCGTTGCTTGAGTTTATTAAACCTATTAGTAGTGTTTGATGAGATTAGTTCAATGGGTGTGACCGTTATTTCATTAAAATGATTGTTACGTGTGGAGGCGAAATGGCGTGAAACACTATGTTTCATAAAACCAGAGGTGACATTGAACCTGTGACTATTAATTCTGGTTCGTAGGCACTGAGTAGTGCGGCCTATATATTGTAGATGACAAGGGCATTCAAGCATATATACTATATATGAACTCCCACAATTGAGGAAATTATTAATCTTAAAAGATTCATCGGTCACTGTTGACTTATATTTAGTGGCTCTATGAGTGATCACAGTACAGCACATACATCGTTGATGGCCACATTTGAAAGAGCCTAATAATTTAGGGAGCAGAGTGGTGCTAATGGTCGGTGGATTACTCAGTCTACTTGGGGCTAATATATTTTTAAGAGATTTAGAACGTCTGAACGTGACTACGGGTTTGATGGGCAATTCATTCTTAAGATAGGGATCATTAGTTAAAATATGCCAATGCCTCTCTAGGATTTCCCTAATTTTCTTATTACCACTATTGAAAGTGGTGATAAAATTACTACTAAAATTTTGGGTAGTCTTATTAACTGCTTTTTCCTCAATACAGGATGCTTGGGTTAATAGGGCAGCTTTACGTCTAGCTCCTTTGATGAGGTTGGTAGGAAAATTCTTCTGTTTAAACCTTCTTTCTAAAACATTACATTCCCTATTAAAATCTAAGTTGGTAGTACAATTTTTCCTAATCCTCCTAAACTGACCGAACGGAACATTCTTTATCCATGGCGGGTAATGAGCACTATTGAAATTAAGGTAGCTATTGACGTCTACCGTTTTAAAATGGGTTTTCGTGTTAAATTTATTGGAGGCAATATCAAAAGAAATATTTAAGTCAAGAAAATCAATGGACGTGGCCGAAAAAGTATGTGTGAAAGAAAGCCCATATGTGTTCTGGTTAAGGAATTTAATAAAGGATGCAGCTTCAGACTCATTACCTATCCAGATGAAGAGAAGATCGTCAATATAGCGTTTATACCATAAAATATTATTTTTGAAGCGATGATCCTGGTGTATGTAGTAATCTTCAAAATTCCCCATATAGAGGTTGGCATAAGATGGTGCGAACCTGGAACCCATAGCACACCCCTTTATTTGGTTATAAAAATTTTTTTATCAAAGCTAAACGAATTATGGTGGAGAATAAAATGAACACATTTGGTAATAAAATCAATCTGAACAGAGGGCATGTCGGTTTTGGTGTTTAAAGCAGCTTCAATGACTTCAAGGCCTTTAGAGTGGGGGATATTACTGTATAAAGCAGTGACATCTGCAGTCAGAAAATTAATGGGATGCATGAGATTGGTTACATTGATGGCAAGAAGCTCTCTAATAACTTGTGTGGAGTCCTTGAGATAAGAGGGTAGGCCAGCCACCAGGGGTTGTAAATGCAGATCAACGAAATGGGAAAGGTTGCTCGTCAGGGACCCTATCCCAGAAATGATCGGGCGCCCAGGGGGATTGGTGATGGATTTATGGATCTTGGGAAGATGGTACATAAATGGCAGACTGGGAAATGGCATATGGAGAAAGCCTTTTTCTTTTTTTGTAATAATACCTTCCTGGAAGGCTGTTTCAATCAGATTGGCATATTTTAATGAGTGGTCGTGTAAGGGGTTCACTGTTAATGGAACATAGAAATTAGTATCTCCCAAAATTCTGTAAGTCTCACCCAAATATTGGTCTCTGTTCAAAACTACAATGCCACCTCCTTTGTCAGCTGAACGAATTACGATATTCTCATTTTTTGCCAATGCTTTAAGGGAATTTCTTTCCTGGTAGGTGAGATTATCGGGTTTGTGTGCAGGTTTGCCAAGAGTTCTGAACTCATTCCCTACAAGAGTGGAAAAAGTTTCTAAAAGGGAGCCCTGATGGTGCAGGGGATAAAAACATGATTTAGGTTTGAGATTAGTGGTGATAACTGACGGAACAGTATCGTATGTGGTAGATTCAGGCGTAGGGACGGGTGTTACAGATAAGGGCACCATTTTGGAAAGCGAAAAGTGTCTGGTGAGAGTAAGTTTACGGATGAATCTATTGAGGTCCATAAAGAGATCAAAATTATTGGGAGATGCAACTGGACAAAATGAAAGGCCTTTATTGAGCAAGCTAATCTCATGTGGATTCAAACTGTGAGAGGACAGGTTGAAAATTTTCATTTTTAATGATTGGTCCGATGTTTTTTTAGAGTTGTCGAGAGGGGTTGTTTTATTGCGCTTACGACCTCCTCTTCTTCCTCTGTATCTAATTTTCTTTTTATGGAAATTTTCTGTACCAATGGGAAAAAATGTGTGATAGTTTGGATTTTCGGGCTTAGGAGATAAGTCACAAGTTGGTCGTCGCTGTTGAAAGTGGGTGTAACAGGGGGCATGGTTAATTGGGAGGGGAGTCCTAAAAAAGAAGTGGTGGTATCCAAAAAGGATATAGGAGCTATGGTAGGGGGATCATGATTATCATGGAGTGCATCATTGGAGGGTGATGGAATACCAGCGCCTTCTATATTTGTAGGGAAAAAATTATCCAAAAGATAATAACACAAGTTATTAGAGAGCTTCTTGCCATCAATGTAACCAATCTCATGCATCCCATTAATTTTCTGACTGCAGATGTCACTGCTTTATACAGTAATATCCCCCACTCTAAAGGCCTTGAAGTCATTGAAGCTGCTTTAAACACCAAAACCGACATGCCCTCTGTTCAGATTGATTTTATTACCAAATGTGTTCATTTTATTCTCCACCATAATTCGTTTAGCTTTGATAAAAAAATTTTTATAACCAAATAAAGGGGTGTGCTATGGGTTCCAGGTTCGCACCATCTTATGCCAACCTCTATATGGGGAATTTTGAAGATTACTACATACACCAGGATCATCGCTTCAAAAATAATATTTTATGGTATAAACGCTATATTGACGATCTTCTCTTCATCTGGATAGGTAATGAGTCTGAAGCTGCATCCTTTATTAAATTCCTTAACCAGAACACATATGGGCTTTCTTTCACACATACTTTTTCGGCCACGTCCATTGATTTTCTTGACTTAAATATTTCTTTTGATATTGCCTCCAATAAATTTAACACGAAAACCCATTTTAAAACGGTAGACGTCAATAGCTACCTTAATTTCAATAGTGCTCATTACCCGCCATGGATAAAGAATGTTCCGTTCGGTCAGTTTAGGAGGATTAGGAAAAATTGTACTACCAACTTAGATTTTAATAGGGAATGTAATGTTTTAGAAAGAAGGTTTAAACAGAAGAATTTTCCTACCAACCTCATCAAAGGAGCTAGACGTAAAGCTGCCCTATTAACCCAAGCATCCTGTATTGAGGAAAAAGCAGTTAATAAGACTACCCAAAATTTTAGTAGTAATTTTATCACCACTTTCAATAGTGGTAATAAGAAAATTAGGGAAATCCTAGAGAGGCATTGGCATATTTTAACTAATGATCCCTATCTTAAGAATGAATTGCCCATCAAACCCGTAGTCACGTTCAGACGTTCTAAATCTCTTAAAAATATATTAGCCCCAAGTAGACTGAGTAATCCACCGACCATTAGCACCACTCTGCTCCCTAAATTATTAGGCTCTTTCAAATGTGGCCATCAACGATGTATGTGCTGTACTGTGATCACTCATAGAGCCACTAAATATAAGTCAACAGTGACCGATGAATCTTTTAAGATTAATAATTTCCTCAATTGTGGGAGTTCATATATAGTATATATGCTTGAATGCCCTTGTCATCTACAATATATAGGCCGCACTACTCAGTGCCTACGAACCAGAATTAATAGTCACAGGTTCAATGTCACCTCTGGTTTTATGAAACATAGTGTTTCACGCCATTTCGCCTCCACACGTAACAATCATTTTAATGAAATAACGGTCACACCCATTGAACTAATCTCATCAAACACTACTAATAGGTTTAATAAACTCAAGCAACGCGAAAACTATTGGATCTTTAAACTCAGGACTCTACAACCATATGGTCTAAATGATCTAACTGAATCTTCCCTTGATTAAATATCATTTACTAACAGTTCATTTATCAATATTTTTTCCATCCATGCATCTTCAATCCCTCTGCCCGTTCGTTTGGGTCCGTTTTTTCCTAACATCTGAGAGTGTTTTGCACTTCCCAGCATCATGTTTTCCTTTAAATTCGTTTGTCTCATAATTTTAGGTCATTTCTATGTAACGGCAATTTTTCGCTATCATATAAGGATTATTAGTGGTATTCCCTTCCTGCTCACCATTTTCATGATACCCTATTTTTCCAATCACTCCCTTACATTTAGGCTCTATAATTTATATATTTTTTATTTTATTGTATTTGATTATTTTGATTTATCTACATATTGTTTATCATCAGCCCCCTGATGATTTAACTTTAGATTGGTGTTGATGTTACTTGGTCCCTTTTACCCCGTGTTTTTATGTCTATTATTTGTTGATTTATTATTTCTTGTACTGCATCCACATCATTGTATTACATAATTGTACATCATCATTTAAATTGTATCTCATAATTGTATAGTATCCCATCAAAAGAACATCGCTATTTATATCTTTGCCCATTACAGTTGACCTTGCCCGGCTTTCAATCTACAAATGCGCTGTCCCTTATCTATTCATTTCTATCTCTTAACATTATTTTTTATACTCTTTTCAACATCCTTTTGGATGCTATCATCCAAACATCCATTTAGATGCTTTTTTCTCTTCTTGTAACTTTATCGCGGCTTATTTATATATTTATATGAGTTTACTGTAGATTTGGATGCTTTCCTTTTATATGTGGCAATTATTATTTTTATTTCAACATTTGTGCATTTTATTATTGATTATCCCTTCTGCAATTTCGTATTTTTATACCCTATGTACCATTTTTGTCATGTCGGCTATGTGCGCTTCATCTATGCACTTGCGTATGTTTGATTTTACTGCTGTCCATGGTCCTGAATGTTGTTTTTCTATCTATTGCCTCGTGTGAACTGTCACTTTTCTTCTCATTAGTGACGTCATCTGAGAACTTTGACCCCAGCCACATTGGCGGGTTTTTTAATTGGTCAGTGTGTATTTAAACTGTGCAGATGTTTTATTTTCTTTTATGGCCTGATGAAGATGCCGGTGCGGCATTGAAACGCGTAGCCTTTTGCAATAAACCACCTTTACCTGTTACCTTGCTTGCTAATTGCTTCCCCGTGCAGCAGCGCCTTGGAGACTCAATCTTTTTCTGTATACCAGAGTTACTATTGGTGACATTTAGCTGCATATAATAAAAAATAAATAAAACATGAAGTTACAAATAGATAGCATTCAAAACAAAGTTGTATTACAAATACATTGTCTCTGACAAGTGAATAATATTATGTAATTAGCGGTTTAAATGGGCGTAACTACAGTCATATTAGTTACTGTGGAGCACAGAGGCTAAGGAAACCCACTCTAGTGCAGAAACATTGGGGTGAATTATTATTACTGTCTTAAATTTAGACAGTTCAACCCTTTCCCGACATTTGACGTAGTGTCACGTCATAGCCGAGAAGGGAAAATATTGAGTGGACTCATGGGCAGAGCCGACACCTCACTGTAATGGCCGGGATTGGAGTTAACTTTGAGCCTGCCTGTTTAACCACTCAGATTCCGCGGTTAATAGTAACCGTGGCTTCTAAGCTGTTAGAAATAGGGGGGCGCACTCCGACAGCCCATCGTCCCCCCTGCCCCGCGCCGTGATCACGGGGTGCTGATGATTGTCATGGCAGCTTGGAGGCCTGGTGAAGGCCCCCAGATCTGCCATCCTTTTGCTCCATTTAAGACCTGTAATAGGAGCCGGTAAAAAAACAATATACTGCAATACATAAGTATTGCAGTATATTGTGCAAGTGATCCAACGATCGCTAGTTCAAGTCTTCTAGGGGGACTAATAAAAAAAAGTCAAAAACAGTTATGTTTAATGAACACCCATTATTCCACAAAAGTAATGTAAAAAAATAAGCATAATTAGTATCACCGCATCCGTAAAAGTATGAACTATTACAATATAACATTTTTTATCTCCTTGACACATTATCACATACATGTACGTGAAAAGCATCATAGGGAAGTATGGAGGGCGCTCACGGGCTGAGCGTGCTCCATACGCTGCGGGTGTGTCAGCTTTGTTTTACAGCTCAAAACCCGGGATTAATAGACGGGAACAGCGATCGTGTTGTTACTGGCCGTTTAACCCCTCAAATGCTGTGGTTAATCGCGACCGCAGCATCTGAAGCGTTGAAAAGAGGGGCCCCACACCGCGATCTGGTTGGTTGTCATGGCAGCCCAGGGGCCTAATGAAGGCCCCAAAGTCTGCCTTTTGTCTGCCTTTGTTAAGCCGTGTCACTGGTTCAAATAACCCTGGGGAGAATGAAAAAAATGTGTAAATAAAAAAATAAAAAAAAACAATATATATATTTATATATATGTGTATATATATATATATATATATATATATATATTTATATATATACATACACACATATATAAATATATATATATATATATATATATATATATATATATAAAGTAAGAAAAAAAACTTTTCCCATTTTTCCCATAAAGTAATGTGAAAAATAAAAACAAATAAACAATTGGTATCACTGTGTATGTAAAAGTCTGAAGTATTACAATATACCATTATTTAACTTGCACAGTGAACGCAGTAAAAAACAAAAAATGTAAAGCGTAAAATTTAAAAAAAAAGTTGTACAGGGTGGTCCATTTATATGGATACACCTAAATAAAATGGGAATGGTTGGTGATATTAACTTCCTGTTTGTGGCACATTAGTATATGGGAGGGGGGAAACTTTTCAAGCTGGGTGTTGACCATGGCGGCCATTTTGAAGTCGGCCATTTTGTATCCAACTTTAGTTTTTTCAATGGGAAGAGGGTCATGTGACACATCAAACTTATCGAGAATTTCACAAGAAAAACAATGGTGTGCTTGGTTTTAACGTTACTTTATTCTTTCATGAGTTATTTACAAGTTTCTGACCACTTATAAAATGTGTTCAAAGTGCTGCCCATTGTGTTGGATTGTCAATGCAACCCTCTTCTCCCACTCTTCACACACTGATAGCAACACCGCAGAAGAAATGCTAGCTCAGGCTTCCAGTATCCGTAGTTTCAGTTGCTGCACATCTCGTATCTTCACAGCATAGACAATTGCCTTCAGATGACCCCAAAGATAAAAGTCTAAGGGGGTCAGATCGGGAGACCTAGGGGGCCATTCAACTGCCCCACGACGACCAATCCACTTTCCAGGAAACAGTTCATCTAGGAATGCTCGGACCTGACACCCATAATGTGGTGGTGCACCATCTTGCTGGAAAAACTCAGGGAACGTGCCAGCTTCAGTGCATAAAGAGGGAAACACATCATCATGTAGCAATTGTTGAATGGCCCCCTAGGTCTCCCAATTTTCAACGCTTCAACATTAATTTTTTTTAGCAAAAATTTTTTTTTTTAAATGTCTTTTTAACCTACGGATGTAGCCATTTTTATCTTTACTCTGATAACTTGCTGCAGTGTGATATCATACAATAAAAGCCATTGAAATGTCATTGAAAAAGTATAGATAAAGGATCTTGCCTCTGTCTATTTAATGCGTTAAAATGCGTTAAAAGCCAAGATTAAGACGGCCATATCTGTATAGAAATTTGGTATCACCGTAATAAAATTGAGCCAAAGAATAAAGTTAAGTTGTAGTTTTTACCACACTGTTAAAGCAGTAAAAATTAAAACCAAAAAAACAATGTAGGAATCGCAGTTTTTTCCAAATTCAGCCCGCAAATAATTTTTTTATGGCTTTTGGAAAGTGGGGAGAAAAATTTAAATGAAAACAATAATAAAATGACTAGCGACAAGGGGTTAAAACTAGACCAAACAGACTGAAGATGCTCCAACCTTTTTACAGTGGCACACGCAGTAATAGATTTGGCACATCTTGCTAAATATGTTAGATGACTTTCTCCTTTTTACGTCACCTCTTGGATGACTTACTTTAGACCAATATTTGGTGCAATATTGTCGCAATTTACACATTTTAAGATTTGCAAATTCAGTGAGAATTCTGGCGCATTTAGCTTATAAAATTACCCCCATTTTTTCTGTTTTAGAGATGAGCAAATTTCCAAACATTTGTTTAGGGTCCGATTCAGTTGAATGGTTGAGTTGTTAGGAAACTTCCGTCACTTTAAGGTTGTCATACAGCTTCTGGGTGGCCCTGGTTTGAGATGATGAGCCAATCTAATTTCTCTGTCTGCAACCTATCAGGGTCGAGTGTGTAGTATTTTAATCTGTTGAGTTTTATCATCGTTGCTTGAGATTCTCTTGTGTATGCATGTTTCTGATCGAGATCCTGGTTACACCCTGAATACTTGACTGTTTAGATTCTTTGAATTGGAATTCAGCTTGTCTTTGAATTCACCCTCTGCTCACTGATTTGGACTTTTAGTATCTCCTGGTTTTGTACCCTGCTTGCTGATTACCGCTCTGGCTTGTCTGGTTATCCGTTCTAGTATTGCCTGCAGTTGCACCTCCTGTCCAACAATGTATTCTATTAAAGCAACCTGGGTTCTATGCAGCCAAATCCAACCTGCCTTGCGGTGGGCTCTAGTGAAGACCGTAGTGTTGTGGAAATCCATCGCTCAAAATATATTAGACTGAAATTTATACGAGTACAAACAGACTCTCAAGGCCAGACTCCATTAGTCAGTATCCTAATTAGGATATTTCACCGATATATATCGAGAGAGGAGAAAAAAACACACAGACACAGCTGAAATGTTCAAAATGCTCCTCTGAAGGATTTATTACCAAACTCAAACTGTTAAACTGAAATTCAGAAGGGGTGTAGTCTTGAGGTAAACCAATCAGAGACAATGTAACAATATTTGTTATTCAGTAAAAAGAATACAATAAAATACATCCCAGATACATCATTATAATTCTTCACACATTATGTTTACAGGTTTCTTATCTCTCTTTTGGACAGAATGTCCTCGTGGAGATGGGGGAGACCTTTCTTCACGCATACTTGCCACCCTCCCATCTCCCTCCCATCTCCAACTTTGCATGGGAACCAAGGTCAAAGATAAAACATACGAAATCAACATTACTTGTATTAAAGGAACAATGACCTTTCTATTCACTACAAAAGAAACAAGATGGGAACTCCAGACAAGATGGCTGCTGCACGAAACTAAATCATTTAAACATTATCATCACTTTCACATATTACATATCTTAGTAATTCGGCCTCCTGCTTGATAATTCACAATGTAATTTCATACAGAGAATACAAGCAAATAAATCATCCTTCACAGTAGAGAAGCATTAGACTCTGCTGACCAGAGTGGTGACGGACTTGAGTCACCTGCACTCTTGATCCAGACAGTCTTCAGCTGTCTTTGGGGAATTGCACGCATAGCAATTCCATAAACTTGCACTCTGGGGAATTGCTGAAGTAGTGATTCCTTTACAAATATGTGCATATATACATAACTAAGCAGCACAGTTCTTCCAAAATCGTGAAGTCAGGGTGCAATATTCTCATTAGGGCACGTAACCAGTGTCCCAAGAAATTGATCCAATCCTCCAAAACACGAGACAGCACTCCTTGGTTAGTGAAAAAATAAAGGTTTATTCACCACATGCGACGTTACAGCCCTACTCCATGGGGCCTTTCTCAAGCATAACAGTCAGTGAGCAGTGCATATATAAATACACATGCCATAATGGTCCACAATCAAGTGATTAATTAACAAACATTTTCAAATAACTTTTGATATCAATAGTTGACAGTAAAAAAGTTAACAGGAGTGCATTATATAAATATACAGACTTTATATTGTTTTTGACAAATAACATAAGTTGTCAGCTGTTCACTGTATATTTTAAGTCAAGTGCTAAATACATATAAATAGAGTGCAGGTGTTTAAAATTATATATCATAACATATCGGAAAAAGACTCACCTATATCGGATACCCTCATATGTTTTGCTTGTTTACTTCGTCCTCGTCGTCTACTATTCTTTACAGCGCATGCGCGGACTCTAAAGTTTCCGCACATGTCTGTTTAAGTCTCCACTATGCAACTGAGTCGTGGAACGCACGACGTGACCCGCACATCCATTGTATTACGATTCATCTGACGCATGCTCAGTCGGCTATTACTCCAGACCCGATGAAGTGACATTCAGGGTATGTTCACACGCTGAGAGGCAGTTATGTGTGAAAAGACAGACTGTTAACAGCTGCCTCGTTTCACACGTAAATGCTCCTCCTCGTAATTTACGAGGCGTCTGAGACGCTCGTAAACCTTGAGCCGTGCTTCATTGATTTCAATGAAGAACGGCTCAAATTACGTGGCAAAGAAGTGCCCTGCACTTCTTTGCCGAGGCAGTAAATTTACGAGTCGTCGTTTGACAGCTGTCAAACGACGACTCGTAAATAACAGGTCGTCTGCACAGTACGTCGGCAAACCCATTCAAATGAATGGGCAGATGTTTGCCGACGTATTGTAGCCATATTTTCAGACGTAAAACGAGGCATAATACGCCTCGTATACGTCTGAAATTTGGTCGTGTGAACATACCCTCAATGTCTATAGTATGTTTTTTTATTTATGGAATCTTCAATAATTTTACAAAATAAATCATAACCTGCCTAAATATAGGACATTAAATGTATAAGTGAATGTATATTTGCAAGTATGTGTATACGTCTGGGATTCTCCCACCAATCCTGGTAGTCTCCAACAAGGAGACAATGTATCCGGATAGGGGACATCAATTTAGTATAGAACCCTCCTACACAACAAAGAAGGTCTCATATGAGGAACAAATTTGCTCCAATACTTGCAACAGTATCGCTCATAATATATTGGTATTATTATTTTATCTTACTTTATATTAAGAATATGTTGATATTATTACTTCATATTAAGAATAGTTTCAGTTGTTATTCCAAAATAGCTCATAACCGACTCAGATACACATTTGGAGAGAATGTGTAAATATATTTATTTAAATATGATGTAATCATTTGAATACAATAATAATTACTGAGGGGATCCGTGTCAGGTGAGTCTTCAAATCTTGAGAATGTAAACAATTTCAATCTATAAGAAAAAGGTTAGAATTAATAAAAAATAATATAAAATTCTTCAACATTGTGTCCAAAGAGAATTATTCAAGTTATGTGCATATGAAGTCTAGTCAACACTGCCTAGGATATAGCAGGGAAACCCCCAGTGTGTAGGGTGACCGTAGCCTATCCAATACCCTACAACTTACAGTCAACATTTAGACCATAAGGACGTAGCGTATTTAGTTTAAAAATCCATTCTAACTCACGCCTCTTCAATAGGACTACTCTATCACCTCCACCTCTGTGTTTTGCGATATGATCAATGATCCTGAACCGCAAATCCTTTTCCGTATTATTGGCCTCAGTAAAATGTTTGGATACTGGCAAATCCAATCTTTTATTGCGAATTGTAAATCTGTGATGGTTTATCCGTGTTTTAAAATCAAGTGTTGTCTCTCCTATATAGAATAAATTACATGGGCATTGCATTAGACCAGTAAATGGGTGAGTGAAAGTCTCCCCCTTTAACATATATGTACAATTGATGCAGTTTAAACAAGGGAAACACCCAACCTTTTGCTGCCAAAAAACGTCTGTCTTGTCTCCCTGGTACCACCCACATCCGCTCGTACCATCTTGTCCTTTAGATTATGTGACCTTTTATGTGATATTAATGGTGGTAAATCATCTGGGACATATTTTAAATTGCTTTTCAGTATTGGCCAATGTTTACGGATTATCCTAGCGATATCAATACTTGATTCCGCACTATGTGGATATGAATGGTATCCGTCTACTTGTATCTTTTTTCTTAACCCCTTTATATTAACCCCTTAACCCCGCAGCCCTTTTACAGATTTTCATTTTCATTTTTTCATCCCCATCTTCCAAAAGCCATAACGTCTTTATTTTTTCGTTGATATAGTACTATGAGGGCTTGATTTTTGTAGCACCATTTATTTTGCCATATAATGTACTAGGAAATGGGAAAAAAATTATTAGTGGAGTAGAAAATGAAAAAAACAGCAATTACTCCATATTTTTTTGCGCTCCGTTTTAACGGAATTCACTGTGCAATTAAAACAACATGTTAACTTAATTCTGTGGGTCAATACAATAATGGCGATACCAAATATATATAGTTTTTTCTATATTTTACTACTTTTACAAGTAAAAACCTAAAAAAGACAATTTATTTTGTGTCGCCAAATTCCGAGAGACGTAACATTTTTATTTTTCCGTCTATTAAGTGTTATGAGGGCTTATTTTTTGCGGGATAAGCTGTAATTTTTAATAATATCATTTTGGTGTACATGCAACGGTTTGATCACTTTTTAATTCCTTTTTTGTGGGAGATTAGGTGACCAAAAAATAGAGATTCTGGCGTTTACAATTTTACGACGTTCACCGGGCGGGTTAAATAATTATATATTGTAATAGTTCCGAGTTTTGCGGACGCGGCGATACCAATTATGTTTATTTATTTATTTTTTTACTATGCTCTAGGGGGGAAATGGGAAAAGGTTTTTTTTTTTTTTAACTTTTATTTTTTTGTATTTTTTTTTACACAAAAAAAAACTTTATTTTACTGATTTTTACTTTTTTTAATTAGTCCCCCCTAGGGGACTTAACCAGTTGAGGGCATGTCGTATTTGCAAAGCCCCTGAGGGACCAAAACAGTGGGAACACCTCAAAAATGATCCCATTTAGGAAACTACACCCCTCAAGGAACCTATCTAAGGGTATAGTTAGCATTTTGACCACACAGGTTTTTTTGCAGAAATTATTGGAATTAGGCCGTGAATATGAAAATCAACATTTTTTACAATACAATTTAGCTAAACCTAATTTTTTTTCATCTCCACAAGGACTAAAGGAGAAAAAGCGCCCCAACATTTATAAAGAAAATTCTCCTGAGCACAGCAATACTCCATATGTGGTTATAAACTTCTATTTGGACTCAAGGCAGGGCTTAGAAGTGAAGGAGTGATATTTGGCATTCAGATTTTGCTGGATTGGTTTCACATTTGCAAAGTCCCTGAGGGACCAAAACAGTGGAAACACCCCAATGGTGACCCCATTTAGAAAACTACACCCCTCAAGGTACTTACCTAATGGTATAATTAGGATTTTGACCCCACAGGTTTTTTTGTCTGAATTTATTTGAATTATGCCTTATTTACTGGTGTTTCAATATATAATGTGGGGGCATGTGCAAGTTGTGAAAAGCAAATCAGAGTATAATAAAAGGGTACATAAATAATAAAATGAATAATTCATAGATGTGTGGTAAGCCCTGATGCAATCCTTTATGCACAGGCAAGTTTTTCCGGGGCAGGTGTCGCACTGATAAGTGGTGTCCCTTCTTATGCCCCTTTTGCTACACAATCAGCACCTTTTTTGGGATCTTCCCTTCTTTGCAGTTTTGGGAACTATGCCGGCAAAGTGTTGCCCTGGTACAATACGGGCGCCCTCACTTTCAGCAGATGTGCTTGGGCTCTCCTCTGCCTGGTTTTCATACACAAGCACCTTGATAATCTCCTCCTGAAAATTAAGGAATGACCCTGTCCGGCCTGCACACTTGGATAGCACGTAAGCGTTATACAATGCCATCTGTACTATGTGCACGGACACCGTTTTGTACCACACCCTTGTTTTTCTCATGGCACTATAGCGCTTCAGCACTTGATCTGAGAGATCACCCCTCCCATGTACTTGTTATAGCCCACGATGCAATCTGGCTTGTGGGTCACTGTGGTGGTACCTCGCACAGGGACAGGGGCGATGCCATTCCCATGTATTGTGGTCAAGAGAAGGACATCCCTCTTGTCCTTATACTTGACGAAGAACACGTTCTCTCTGCATAATGCCCTGCTCTCACCCCTTCTGACACGTTGGCTAAGCAGGGCTTTAGGGAGGCCTCTCTGGTTTTTGCGCACTGTGCCGCATGCTGCAGTATCTCTGGTGGAGAGGCATTTAAATAGTGGGATGCTGGTGTAGAAGTTATCCAGGTTGATAACACGGGTCCAGCTGTGGGTGCACCAAATCCCACACTATTTTCCCACTAACTCCCCGGATGGAGGGGGGGCATTCTGGGGGTTCAATCCTGGAGTCCCTCCCTTCATAAACCTGAAACCTGTGGGTGTACCCTGAGCTACTCTTGCACAGTTTGTACATTTTTATCTCATACCTTGCCCTCTTGGTCAGGTATTGGTGGAATTTTAGCCTCCCCGTAAAATGTACAAGGGACTCATCTATTACAATGTTCTTTTGGGGGGTATATGCTTCTTGAAATTTGGTGCAGAAATTATTGACTGGCCTGATTTTGAATTGTCATATGTGGGGTCATCACGGGGCGGGCACTGTGCATTATTATTATAATACAAAAAAGTAAGAATAGCTTCAAAGCGTGTTCGGGGCATTGCCATGCGGTAAATTGGGGTGTTGTACAAAACATCTGTGCTCCAGTATTGCCTAATCTATGGCTTCTATACTAGCCCCATATGCAGCACAAGGCCACACAATTTGAGCATCACCGCTGCATCTACAGGGGTCCACTTGAAGGGTCTAGCATATGATGACGTTGGGATCTGGGCAATAAATTGCTGGGCATATAAATTGGTCTGGGCCATCATTAAATTCACTAAATCCTCACTGAAGAAAACCTTAAAAAAATCTATTTCTGTGAGGCCTTCAGGGATCTGATGCTCATAATTCTCGGAGGGTGGGTTTTGCACGGGATCACTTATCTGGGGGGTAACCTTAGCTGATGCCCTGGGTCGCCTTTGCAGTGCTTCCTCATCGCCGGATTATGATGAGGAGGACAAGATGTATGGGGCGAATTCCTCTTCTCCCTCGCTGGCGGAATCAGTGTCAGAGGCCAGGATGGCATATGCCTCCTCTGCTGAATAGACCCTTTGGGATGAATGGGACATTTTTATTAGGGGGGTGTGTAGTGCTTGAACACGAATAACACTGACTTTATTTTTACACAGGGGGTTGTGTGTGTTGTGCTTTTACACGTGCATTTCAAAATTGCTTATTAAGAATGAAATAAAAATGTACTGAACAAACTTCAGTAACAAAACATTATGGCAATATAAAACTGTAAACTAATTTCCTGACTACCTGACACTAACTAAAATTTAGTGACATTGAATCTGCTAAAAAAAAAATGTAGTAAATTTAGGCTAAAACTATGCTATATAAAATTTAGTGAAGAACTTCAGTAAAAAAACTGAATGTCCGTCACTAACTGATGCTAAATCTGTAACGTTATATATTAGTGCTAAAAAAAACTGTAGTATAAAAATTATACTGCAGTAAATTTAGACTAAAACTATAAAGCTACAGTAACCACTGACACTAAATGTAACACTATATTTTAGGAAAAAACTGTAATATAAGAAATAGACTACAATAAATTGACACTAACTAGAAAAATTGTATAGCTAAAACGACCTAAAATGCTATGTAATTTTTTTTATTATAAAACGGACGCTAACCTATACATCCGCTACCCTAACGCCTTACCTATGCAGGTACTAGCTACACCTAACTATATTTTATTTAACTTTGTTTTTTAACTTTTTTACAGTTTTATCTATAAACAAAAGCAAAAAAAAAACCTGCGTCAACAACTTACCACTGAGGCTGATTATAGAGTGAGCACTCAGTGGCCGCAGGGCGCACACAAAAAGATGGTGCAGTAAAAATAGGCCAAAAAATAAACCTGCGCCAAAAAATTAGCACAGATGCCGATCAGTGAAGGTGGTCACTGATCAGCGCTCAAGGGCTGCAGGGCGCAAACACGGAGACGGTGCTGGCAGAAAAATGGAAAAAGAACAAGGCGCAAAAAAAACCTGCGTCAATAAATTACCACTGAGGCTGATTATGGACCCATTACTGAGTGGCCGCAGGGTGCACACAAGAAAATGGTGCAGTAAAAACAGGCTCAAAATCTAAAAACTGTGCCAAAAAATTAACACACATGCCATTCAGTGATGGCGGTCACTGATCAGTGCTCAGAGGCTGCAAGGCACACACACAGAGATGGTTCTGGCAGAAAAATTTAAAATCAGCATCCTCCTACCCTCCTCCTGTAGTACTGCCCACTCCCTATGTTCACTCCTCCTGCAGTACTTCCCCCTCTTTATCTACCCTACTCCTGTAGTACTGCCCCTCTATATTTACCCTCCTCCCGTAGTACTGCCCCTTTAGATCTACCCTCTTCCTGAAGTATTGCCCCTCTATATCTACCCTCCTCCTGTAGTACTGCTCCTTCTGTATCTATCCTCCCCCTGTAGCAATGCCCCTCTATCTACCCTCCTCCTGTAGTACTGCCACCTCTATATCTACCCTCCTCATGTAGTTTTGCCCCTCTATAACTACCCTCCTTCTGTAGTACTGCCCCCTTTATATCTACCCTCCTCCTGCAGTACTTCCCCATCTTTATCTACCCTCCACCTGTAGTACTGCACCTCTATATTTACCCTCCTCCTGCAGTACTTCCCCCTCTTTATCTACCCTCCTCCTGTAGTACTGCCCCTCTATATGTATCCTCCTGTGTTTCACAAAACCGCTTTGTGAAATCACAGACTTGTGAATAACCCCACTAAATTGCACTGGTCAGTGTGCTATCAGTTATTTAAACGGACGGCACACTGATGTGAAATACAATTGTCTGAATGAGGCCTAAGTGTCATTCCCTGTTGTTATTTATGCACAAGATACATCAATTATCTATAAGTTATCCATTTATTGTATAATCATTTTATTGTACATTGGTTAGAAACACTAGTTATCAGATGTGCTACATTTACTTATTTTGCTGTAGATTTCACTCTTCGCACTTATAAAAAGTTTAACACCAATTGTTGTTAAAGTTTTGAATGGGTGAAGCATAAGACAAAAACAGGGACTGAATGCAATGTCATATCTGAACCAGAGACCAAGTCAGAACTCGTGTAGAAAAATTTTGTATTCCAAAAGAGCATACACACCTCAGGCTAGAACAGGTAAAGACAGGTGCAGTCAAAAGTACCTATAAAACAAAACTATTATGTGTATTTTACCACTCTAACAGCTGATTACTTGGCGTGCCGCATGCTACGCGCTTCTAGATACGCATGTTTCATATTTTAACCTTGTGCGTATGACTAAAACCTTTCTAATTTGAAACAATTATCCTGCAGTGCTGCTCTATATACCCTTGATCCAGGGGCGTAGCTAGGGGGGGCAGGCGGGGCATGTGTCACGGGGGTGAACTAAGAGGGAAGGTGAGGGGTGCCAGGTCCGCACCGTCCATGATGGCGGCCTGCTGCCTCTCTGAGGGGAGAGGCGGTGGCACCACTGAAACCAGCCACCGCCACCCCCTCCCGCACTATAAGCAATGAATGGGTGGGTACGTTCCATGCCTGGCCATTCAGCGCCTTTCAACGACTCAAGGGGCGCAATTACTTCTTTGCGCCGCTTTCTTCGTTGAAAGGCGCTGATTGACAGGGCAGAATTACTTGCCCTGTCAATCAGCGCCTTTCAACGACACAAGGGGCGCGATGTAGTCATCGCACCGCTTGCGTCGTTCATCCCCAGCAGACCTGCTCAGAAGAGAGCAGGTCTGCATTGCCACCGGACGGCGCGGGAATGGTATTTAGGTGAGTATGTAAAGTTTTTATATTTAATCCTAATAAAAATGAGTGACATTATCTACAGGGGGGGCTCTATCTACAGGGGTCGCCTCTATCTACAGGGGGGGGCTATATACAGGGGTCGGCTATGTGCAGCACTATAGGGGGAGCTATATGTGAGGCACTATATACTGGGGGCTATATCCAGGGGTGGTCTATATGTGGAGCACTATAGGGGGAGCTATATGTGAGGCACTATATACAGGGGTGGGCTATACATGGAGCACTATTTATAGGGGAGATATATGCAGGGCACTATCTACAGGGGTGGGCTATATGTTGGACACTATACAGGGGTGAGCTATATCTATGGGGTTGGCTATATACAGGGGTGGGCTATATATGGAGCACTATATGGGGAGCTATATGTAGGGCACAATATGCAGGGATGGGCTACATGTGGAGCACTATTTATAGTGGGGATATATGTAGGGCACGATCTACAGGGGTGGGCTACATGTTGGAAACTATATACAGGGGTGGGCTATATGTGGAGCACTATATACAGGGGGCTATATGTGGGGCACTATCTATGGGGGGCTACATGTGGGGCACTATTTTAAGAGGGGGTTATATGTGGGGCACTAAATACAGGGGGGATATATGTAGGGCACTATCTACAGGGGTGGCTATATGTGAGCACTATCTACAGGGGGCAGTATGTGGGGCACTATCTACAAGGGCTTTATGGGGGTCACTATCTACAGGGGATTTATGTAGGGCACTATCTACAGGGGGCTCTATTGAGTGCACAATCTACAGGGAGCACGGTGTGTGTGGGACACAGTGTATGGTGCTATTATAATTGGAGGTGCAGTGTATGGCACTATTATATTTAGTGGCACAGTGTCTGGCACCACGAGAACTTTATATTTGTTTATAGGTGTAGAAATGTTTGAAAAGTGAGAAGCTGAAGACATCTGAGTTGTAAACTGGAGAAATAAGCTGTGGCCAGGGAGAAGTTGTCATAGAGGTCTGGACCGGATGGAGAAGAAAAAGGAAAAAGAACAACTAGAATCTGACGTCACCTGTGAGTCACATAATGTAAATGTTTATTCTGCCCCTAATCAGCACTATAATCACTGTATGATCTGCAGCGAGATGATGGGTGGCATAATATTTTTTTGTGAAACAGCAGCTCCTGACATATCCTTAGGATTCTTTGGGCCATGCTGGAGCTGTATACAATTTAGTGCAAATCTATATGGCAGGAGTTGCACTAAATTGAGCTGTATTTGTGCTAGTGTTGTATTTATGTACTGAGCTTGGTTCTGGTAATGTATATATGTACTGAGCTTGGTTCTGGTGCTGTATATATGTACTGAGCTTTGTTCTGGTGTTGTATATATGTATTGAGCTTTGTTCTGGTGCTGTATATATGTACTGACCTTTTTCTGGCACTGTATATATGTACTGATCTTGTTCTGGTGCTGTATATATGTACTCAGCTTGGTTCTGGCGCTGTATATATGTACGGAGTTTTGTTCTGGTGCTGTATCTATTGTACTGAGATTTGTTCTGGTGTTGTATGTATGTACTGATCTTGGTTCTGATGCTGTTAGTATGCACTGAGCTTGGTTCTGGTGCTGTATATATGTAATGAGCTTTGTTCTGGTGCTGTATATAATTAGCTTTGTTCTAGTGCTGTATATATGTATTGAGCTTGAGCTTGGTTCTGGTGTTATATATAGAACTATATTGCTTGTAAAATGTACAAATGGCTTTATGCTCGAGTTACATAAAAAAATGTGGAAAAAAATTACACCTCATTGGTAGAGAAAAAAAACATGGCGAGGGGGAAGGGGATGACGGGAAAGAGGTTGGGGGGGGGGGTGCCAACCTGAATCTTTGCCCCAGGTGCTGGAGAACCTAGCTACGCCTCTGCCTTGATCTCTCATCATGTCTTATTACATCTCTTTTGTAGTGGAGATCGTGTTTAACTACAGGTCCCAGTGGAACCACACAGAGCATCAAGGCGCCTACTTGTGGGTGGTAAAGTCCAGATTGGAACAACTGTTATCTGAGCAGACTTGATAGTTCTGTGATAACAAAGTCTGTTAAAGCGGTAAAGTACATATTATAGTTCAAGTGAGATCTTAGCCTCTCAACCAGAGTTGTAGCGATTATTTTGTTCACCTGGGTCAAAGATTCAGTTAACTGCCCTAGTCCTGCATAGCTAAATACCCTGGCTGATTGCCTAGCTCCTGCCACTGAGGCCTCTTATCACCCACTTCCATAAATTATTTTCAGAAATATACACGCCTCAAAAACAAATAGCTGTTCACAAATCCCTGATCCATTTCACGGGCCGTTTTGTATTAAAAAAGTACATTCCCAGCAAGTAAGCAAGATACGGAGTCAAACTTATAAACTATGTGAAAGTGGCACTGGATACACGTATGCCTTCAGAGTTAATGATGGAAAAGACAGTCACATGGGTCCCCCTGGTTGGCCAACATTTGTGGGCATCAATAAGGATCATTGTGTGGGATCTTATTTACCCACTTTTACATGAGGGCTACCATTTATACGTGGACTATTATTACACAAGTATCCCACTTTACAAGTATCTCTAGGAGGAGGGCACAGTGTCTTGTGGAATAATTAGAGCCAATAGGAAGGGCTTCTCACAGTCTCTAGTCAACACAAAACTAAAAAAGGGAGAGTCCTCAGGTGTCCACAGTTCAGAACTGCTTGCCATGAAATGCAGGGACAAGATAAATGTCTTTGTGCTCAGAACCATTCACACGGATAGAACAGTCCCAGTGGTAGTAAACCACAGCTATGTCCATGCAGAAAAACCTTTGGGCACTTGCACGCGACCGAGTGCCACTTGGGCCATTTTTCACGGCATCGGAGTGGCATGCGATAGTTTTCACGGAAACCCATTCACTTCAGTGTGTGAATCGGGTCCGTGAAAAAAGATCAGACACTCTGATCCATTGAAAGATAAAACCTGTCCTATCTTTCCACGGATCACGGGCTGGACTCGGGCGGCACACACGGTCGTGTGCAAGAGCCCTTAGTGTGTGGTGGAATATAATAAATATATGGGGGCAGATGATTTAAATGACCAGATGCTCAGGCCATATTTGGCCTTGTGAAAATCGAAATGCCGGTACAAAAAAGTGTCCCTGTATCTGTTGCATTTAACAGTGTACAATGCATACATCATTTTTAAGAAATATGGTCACTTTCTGAAATTTCAGTAACAAATCATTACGACTCTCCTTTATCCGTCAGGTACTATATCTGCAAATGTGAGTCAGACTCTGTCTGCAGGCTGCATGTCAGATACTTTCCTGACTTCCTTGCTACTACAGAAAGGGATCAGAATCCCCAGAAAACGTGAAGGGTTTGTACCAAACATGGCAAAAGGAAAGACTCCAGATACTACTGCCCGCAGTGCCCATCAAAGCCAGGAGTGGTAAATGAAAAAAAATATTGCCTTTTTCTTTTATATATGTATCTTTGTAGTGTGTATTTGATGATGTGAGAGCTTGATTTATAATGTTAGCAAGTTTCACGGAAATACACTTTGTTTGCTAAACATTTGCCCCATGCATACGAACGTGCTTTTGCCACTGCAATTCACCCGATTTGCGGGTGAATTGCGGTCCCATTCATTTCTATGGGCCCATGCACATGACCGTGGTGTCCATGGTCCGTGCATTGCCCAGAAGCCAGGACCTCAAAAAGATAGGACATGTCTTATTACGGGCGTATTTTGCGGTCCAGGCTCATTGAAATAAATGTACATGGCCATGTGCATGGCCTGTGATTTGCGGGTGGCCCGCAGTTGACACTCCGCGGCCGTCCGAGCCGCAAATCACTGGCTGTGCACACCACTACGGTCGAATGCATAAGCCCTAATATGTTGTTATATATTGTATTTTTTTATGCCACACAGGTACAATAAATACAAAACACCTCAATAAATAAAATAAATAGAAGAGTGAAGATTGAGAGTGTCTAGCTGAGTCATTTTGAGTTGTTCATTGTGTTTAGCTACTTCACAACATCTGTAATGGTCGTATGGTGTCAGTAAACCAACTATTGAAAATTTGCTCTCCAAATGTCAGTTTGCACACATTATAAGTTCCGCTTTGAGCCCAGCAAGTAAGAAATGCACACACATTTGGTATCACTGAAGTCGGCAGAAGTTGCAAAATATGTGTTCAAGTGTATTCCCCTATTGGCATGAACCAGATGTTAAAAAACGGCACCTGAATTCACATATTTGGAAAAAAAAAATGTTCAATTTACATTTTTGTCAGTGTATTGTCTGGAAAAAAAAGGTGGGCCAAAATCTTTATTATATATCCTAAAATGAACATGTTCATAGTGTTTTGGCACTTCACAACATCTGTAATGGTCATATGGTGTTAGCAAACCAGCTTTGGAAAATTGTTCTCCAAAAGCCTGTTTGCGTACCATTCATTGTAAGCTCTGCCTTGTGCCCGGAGTGAAAGAAATGCGCACATATTTGATATCGCTGAAGACAGCAGAAGTTGTCAAATATGTGTTCATGTGTGTTTACCCAGTGGCATGAATCAGATGTGAAAAAAAAACAAAAAACAAGGTCATATATAGTCACATAATCACATTTTTTCCCCCTTTTTTTTTCTTCATTGTTTTAACTATATTTTAAAAAGTAAAATATATCACTTATATTAATA
The DNA here is from genome assembly GCF_050947455.1 of Rhinoderma darwinii. Classification (NCBI taxonomy): domain Eukaryota; kingdom Metazoa; phylum Chordata; class Amphibia; order Anura; family Rhinodermatidae; genus Rhinoderma; species Rhinoderma darwinii. Next base: position 106,261,252 of record NC_134689.1, read on the forward strand.
CACAATATGGAAGCCCTATATGTTTTGGAAAAAACAAACCAAAATACATGTAGGTTGGAAGAGTAATAAATAGATCAACAATTTGTTATTAAATTGGCACATGGCTAAAACTTGCAAAGCTTCTGGTCAGGAAGTGGTTAACAAACAAAAGATTAGACAGCGGGTATATTTGATTAACTAAATGGAGTTGGTACCTAGTGATTCATTACAGTCACAGCAGATACAAGGTAGTCACAGGACATTTCACTGTTTATGTCAAAAACTCACTGTAAACCTAAACTGTGCAGATGCCATATCAGGCTTGGACAACGAAAACAAAGAATTAGGATTAAATAATCAGTTGTACTGACATTTAGCAAAACTTCTGCAAACACTTTGTCATCACGGGTGGAAGCCTCCCTATTTGGGTATGTTCACACCCAGTGACCAAAAACGTCTGAAAATACAGAGCTGTTTTCAGGCGAAAAAGAGCTCCTGAATTTCAGAAGTTTTTATAGCAACTCGCGCTTTTCGCGCCGTATTTTACGGACGTTATTGGAGCTGTTTTTCAATGGAGTCAATGAAAAACGGCTCCAAAAACGTCCCAAGAAGTGACATGCACTTCTTTTTCGTTGGCGTCTTTTTCCGCGCCGTATTTTGACAGCGTCGCGTAAAATGACGCCTCGTGGGAACAGAACATTGTAAGACCCATTGAAAGCAATGGGCAGATGTTTGTAGGTGTAATGGAGCCGTTTTTTTCAGGCGTGTGAAAATACCCTTACTCAGTCTAGCTTGTTAAATCTGTATTACATACATCCTGCCATAGATAATGATCATTTAGGTGGCATAGCTAGAAAATGTGCACTGGTGACAAAATTATTTCCAATGTGTAAAAATGTGTTCTATTGGGTGAAAAAATCATCAACATTCTCAAAGAGATTGTCCAATGGATTTATCCCTTTTTGGTTTTGTAATAATTGTTCCACGGCAAAAAAAAAAATGATCACCAGCTATACTCAGCAGCAAGTGTTTAATTTCCCTGCAGCGCCACCACAGGAAAAATTAAAGATCACACAGTGTCCATTTAAATCATTTGGTGTCCCTATAATACATGGACATGCCAACTCAGGGATGCTCTTTGTATCCTTACTTCCCTTTGACTAATAGCTAAGGGTACCCAATGGGTGACCACCCTCTATTAACTCCCTAATAGGGTATTTGCAAATATAATTTCTGGTTGTGGTGTGTAACAACTATTGAGAATTCCCATGTGTAGAAATGTAAATATTCACTCATACTGAATTTTGCTGTGATTAGAAATAGTTTCTACTGTGAAATCCACTGGCTGTAACAAAATATTTGTAAATGCTGCTATTTTCAGAGGAATAATTCATTATGGTGTGTATTTCAGAATGTTATCTTGATTCAGAAATGAACTTTATAGACTAGTAAATATATGGCTACCTTTAAGGGGCTTTCTGTTTTACATTAAAAAAAAAATGTATATGCTGTGGGATAAAATGTGACAAATGTTGTTGCTTCCTATTCCATAGTCATAATTCGTTACAATATTTCCTTTCTTAGATAATAACATAAATGTTTAAATACCCAGTATATCATAAGATAAATGTTTGTACAAAAAAATTATATTGCAATATTTATTCTAGTAAAAAAAAATGCTGGAAACGACTTTCTGTGGTGCATTGACTATAAACAGGTCAGTGCGAGAATCTTATGATTTAACCATCAATGTAACAAATTTTGTCCACAATAAAAGTTGTAATCCACCCTGAACACCAAAAAACTCCTCCAGAGATTTATGAACAGTCAAACTAATACTTTTAAAGAATAAGCAAGTAGAATGCTGTTAAAAATATTTGCCCCCTGAGTTTCAAACAAATGTTATCCAACCACAGCTAGCCCTGTGTAAAAAAAAAATACTGCCCATAAAGTTGATATCATCTGTATTCCAGCAACATTATAATTCTGCCCATTTTCTTTGTGGTCATCTTTATGTGTGCTGCCCATATTCTTACAGGCTGCAGGCCTAGAGTCCAATGATATTCAGGATATTCACGCTCCCCCACCAACCCCTGCCGCCAACTGCTTTTTCCCTTCTCTGCTTTGAATACATATGCACGCTCCGCCGAACAAGCATTTGGCAAATAGCTATTTGAAGTGTATGGGCAGCTTATACCTCCTGGTGCATAATGTTCATTACCATGTTCCCAGTAAGCCACTGAACAGATTAATACAGGGTGGGCCATTTATATGGATACACCTAAATAAAATGGGAATGGTTGGTGATATTAACTTCCTGTTTGTGACACATTAGTATATGGGAGGGGGGAAACTTTTCAAGCTGGGTGTTGACCATGGTGGCCATTTTGAAGTCGGCCATTTTGTATCCAACTTTAGTTTTTTCAATGGGAAGAGGATCATGTGACTCATCAAACTTATCGAGAATTTCACAAGAAAAACAATGGTGTGCTTGGTTTTAACGTTACTTTATTCTTTCATGAGTTATTTACAAGTTTCTGACCACTTATAAAATGTGTTCAAAGTGCTGCCCATTGTGTTGGATTGTCAATGCAACCCTCTTCTCCCACTCTTCACACACTGATAGCAACACTGCAGAAGAAATGCAGAATGGGCAAAACAAAATTGGAACAGGACCCTCAGTTTACACAGAACATTTTGTTCAGTGATGAGGCAAACTTTTATGTGAATGGTGAAGTTAACAAACAAAACCACCGCTATTGGTCTGACACTAACCCACATTGGATAGATCCCTCCAAGACTGTTGGAACACAAAAATTGATGGTATGGTGTGGTATATGGGGTACAAAGATAGTGGGGCCATTCATCATCAATGGAAACCTCAAGGCCACGGGATATCTGAAATTGCTACATGATGATGTGTTTCCCTCTTTATGCACTGAAGCTGGCACGTTCCCTGAGTTTTTCCAGCAAGATGGTGCACCACCACATTATGGGTGTCAGGTCCGAGCATTCCTAGATCAACAGTTTCCTGGAAAGTGGATTGGTCGTCGTGGGCCAGTTGAATGGCCCCCTAGGTCTCCCGATCTGACCCCCTTAGACTTATCTTTGGGGTTATCTGAAGGCAATTGTCTATGCTGTGAAGATACGAGATGTGCAGCAACTGAAACTACGGATACTGGAAGCCTGTGCTAGCATTTCTTCTGCGGTGTTGCTATCAGTGTGTGAAGAGTGGGAGAAGAGGGTTGCATTGACAATCCAACACAATGGGCAGCACTTTGAACACATTTTATAAGTGGTCAGAAACTTGTAAATAACTCATGAAAGAATAAAGTAATGTTAAAACCAAGCACACCATTGTTTTTCTTGTGAAATTCTCGATAAATTTGATGTGTCACATGACCCTCTTCCCATTCAAAAAACTAAAGTTGGATACAAAATGGCCGACTTCAAAATGGCCGCCATGGTCAACACCCAGCTTGAAAAGTTTCCCCCCTCCCATATACTAATGTGCCACAAACAGGAAGTTAATATCACCAACCATTCCCATTTTATTTAGGTGTATCCATATAAATGGCCCACCCTGTATATGATTAATATCATGAAATCTCGACCTTTTGGCTAGATCAAGTGTAATCACTTGATCTAGCCAAAAGGTCGAGATCTCATGATCCTTATCTAAAGAAAAAGAGGTACTGGCATTTACAGAAGACAGGACTCTTCATAGATGTGAGGCTTTTTCCAACTATCAATGACAAGCAAGCAACCTCTTAAACATGGTTCATAATGTAACGCACTTATGATTGTAAGGCCGTAATAACATATCTGAGTGCACGATCCACATAAATAATAAAATTTTGAGTAATGGAACTGACTTCCGACACTATTGGTCTTCCATGTAAAGGTGTTACCCCCTTTATGCACCTTGGGTAGCCCATACACAGTCTTGTTGGTCAATTTCATCCTTAACCCCTTAACGCCCTGTGACGTACTATTATGTCACGGACGTTGGCCTGTTAACACGAACTGCCGTACTATTATCTCATGGCGATAACAGGCTACCATATCTGCAGACACGTCTGCAGACACAGTTTTTAAAGCAGTGATAGCTTAACGCTATCACTGCTGCAAGGAGAGGACCGGAGCTTGCCTCCAATCTTGCCGATTAACCTCTTAGAGGCAGCGCTCAAAAGAGAGCGCTCATCTATGGAGTTAGCATATTGAAAGCCTGCGATACAATCGCGGGGTTTCAGATGGCAGCTTTGGCAACCGGTGGCCTAAATATGGCCTCCTGTCTGGCAAGTATGGAGGCCTGTTAGGCCCTGCCCGGAGACGGGGCCTGAAAGGCCTCTGATCGAAATAAGATGATGGCGCAGGCTCTGAAGCTAAGCCTGTTCCATCAACCTGCTGTAATGACAGGGAACAGAGCTAGCTCTGATCTCTGCCATTAACCACTTAGATACCGCGATCAAAAGTGATTAGCGATTGTAAACTTAGGCATCACCGCAATGAGATTGCGGGGGGTGCGGATAGTTGCTATGGAAACCGGAGGTTTAACAATGGCCTCCTGGTTTTCCACCTACGGAAGGCTGTTATGCCCCGCTTGGAGGCGGAGCCTAATAGGCTTTACTGTCAGTGAATGACTGACAACTCTAATGTATAACACTACGTGACATAAAACATTTTATAAAAGGAAGGCCCCAAAATCCTCTAGGTGCTCCATTGATTTTGTGGCCTGTGCTTCAGTAAATTAGCATACTAGGGCCAGATGTGGGATGTTTCTAAAAACTGCAAAATCTGGTCAATAAATATTGAGTTGTTTTCCTCTGGTAAAACCTTCTGTGTTACAGGAAAAAAAGGATTAAAAATGAATTTCTGCAAAAAAAAAATGACATTTGTAAATTCTTGTGAAACAGCTAAAGGGTTAAGAAACTTCCTAAATGCTGTTTTGAATAGTTTGAGGGGTGCAGTTTTTGAAATGGTGTGATTTATGGGGGTTTGTATTATATGGGTCCCTCAAAGCAACTCACAACTGAACCTGTTCCTGTAAAAATAACCTTTTGAAATTGTATTGAAAATGTGAGACATTTCTGCTAAAGTTCTAAGGCTTGTAATGTCCTAGAAAAATAAAGGAATGTTCAAAAAACGATGCCAATCTAAAGCAGACCTACGGAAAATGTTATTTAGCCACTATTTTGTGTGGTATTACTGTCTGTTTTACAGGCAGATACATTTTGGTGTTTTTCACAATTAAATACTGAATGCATCGACCAAATTTTAGCAGTAACATAAAGTCCAATGTGTCACAAGAAAACAAACTCAGATTTGCTTGGATAGGTAAAATCACTCCGACGTTATTACCACATAAATTGACACATGTCAGATTTGAAAAATGGGGCTGCGTCCCGAACGTGCCAACTAGTCCACGTCCTTAAGGGGTTAATGCTTCTTTAAAGATAGCATCGAGCTGGCTTAGAAAGACAGATGTGGGATTAGAAGAATCAAGAACCCTATAACAATTAGTGTTTTCAAAAATCAGCCTGCACGTTTTTCGGTAGTCCTCATACCAGATCACGCTCTCCAGAAATATGTCAACACGAGAGTTGCCTGACAAAGGAGGCATCTTATCGCTTTCCAGTCTGAGATCAGTTAAAATGCCACGTCCTAGCTACGCCTCTCCTTATTCCATCAAATCAATCATAATTTTCAAATTAGGAAGATCTTCCTCTTAGATACCCATTCTTGTCATTGTTTACGATTTACGATCATGCATCTTGAAAAAACATGCCATTTTAACCTACATGCAAACAAGTGGAGATCTTTAATTTGAGTGAAACAGTCAAATCTTGGCACTGACACAAAATAGACCTATCTCTAAGGGTATGTTCACACGCCGAATCAAAAACGTCTGAAAATACGAAGCTGTTTTCAAGGGAAAACAGCTCCTGATTTTCAGAAGTTTTTTAGGCATCTCGCGATTTTCGTTGCGTTTTTTACGGCCGTTTTTGGAGCGGTTTTCTATAGTCTATGAAAAACGGCTCCAAAAACGTCCCAAGAAGTGACCTGCACTTCTTTTTTGTGGCTGTTTTTTTATGAAAACGGCATCGTAAAATAACGGCCCCATCGGAACAGAACACCGTTTGTCCCATTGAAATCCATGGGCAGATGTTTGGAGGCGTTCTGCTTCCGATTTTTCGACCGTTTTTCGGGCATTTACGGCCATATGAACATACCCTAACACAGACAACTCTGTGATTTGCATACTTTTTGTGGGGGTCCCTGCCCTTGTGTCTGATTCCTCATTTGATATGGGGCACATACTTCACTAAAAAGACTGATAAAGATGACGATGAAGTAGTACTTGAGGATTTTTCCATGCAATACACTGATGTTCAGCAACAGGAAAACATATCAGTAAATGCTATGGTTGTTAAAATATTTAGTTAGAAACAATTCCCTTTAAGGCCCTGTTCACACAGAGTTTTTTTGGAGGCAGAAAAATCTGCCTCAAAATTCCGCCTGGATTTTGACATGCCTGCAGGCCGTTTGCCGTGTTTTTTGCGGCGTTTTTCTCTGCGTTTTTTTGCCCGCGGCCATTGAGCGCCGTGGGCAAAAAAAACCCACGAAAAAAGCTTTCTCTGCCTCCCATTGATGACAATGTGAGGTCAGAGACATAAACGCCCAAAGATAGGGCATCTTGCTTCTTCTAACTGCGACATTTTTTACCGCTCGCCAGAAAAGAACGCCTCCGCCTCCCATTGAGATTAATGGGAGGCGTTTTCGGACTTTTTTGACACATTTTTTGGCGCGTTTTACAACATCAACGAACGTGTAAAAAAACTCTGTGTGAACACCCCCTTAAGGAAACGTGATACAAAATGTGCGAGCAAGTGGAATTTGATAAATTCTCTAGATTTTAACAGGTGACATCCCTGCTGCTCTAAATTAATATTTATCTGAGATGGTTTATTATAATGGCAATGCTTTAAATCCCTCAAGAAATCCTCTTTTATATACAATATGGTTATTATGTTATCCAAATTTTATCTCCTCATTATAGAGACTTATTTATACTTCAAATCTAACATAAAAGATGTACCAAACCAAAACAATTATCAGCAAATGACTGTAATGTATTTTCTGAAAAGCTTATCTTAGAGTAATTTGTTTATCCTGCTAAGCTATTAATTTTCCGAAACTCTCCAATGGTTGTTGTGTGCAGTACTGTCAATTTATTTGCAGTTTTTTTTTTTTTTGCATACTCCCCAATACCAACCCCTATTTTGACTGTTCAATAACAATAAGAAATAAACCCCTACATCTGAATTGACCAAATCTTTGTATAACAGAATCATTGCTTACATATTCTGCATACTTTATGTGTTGCAGATTCTGGATGCAGATTTTCTTCATAGATTACAATGTTATTTCAGATTCCGTATTGAAATCTCCAGAGAAAACGTCACAAAATACTCAACAATCATTCCACAGGTAAAAAACGCAGAAAAATTAGCATATTTTATGGCAGATTTTTTTGCCATGTGTCGACATTTGTCTAGTCTATACTGATGCCTATTGGTGGAATTAAGACTTTTGGTGTCCCTCCTATACATATCCAATGGACGTTGACCTTCATGGAATAGTTAGTGTTAAGAAATCGCTTCTGGTTAAAGGCTAGTTATATCAGCAGTTGTGCCGTGATTTTATATTGGATAAGAATAGAAAAATTTGAACATTTTAGTGCAACTTCAAAGTGGATATATATTCAGAAAATGACATGTTATTTAACCCTTTCAGGACCAAGGGTCATTGATGCCTCAATGACCGGGCCTAAATTTAAAGTTTTGGCGTATATTCTTTTAAACTGTCAAAACTTTTGAACTACTTTGGATAACGTAATCATTTTTTTTTAGTGTTTTTTTTTTTTTTACGGCAAAATACACTTTAAAAAAATATGTATTTTTACTTTATATGCCACACATATGTTATGTTACAAACTAAGGCCTTATTCACATGAACGTCTTATACATCCGTGATACGCGCGTCATTTTCACGCGCATCGCACGGATCTATGTTAGTGAATGGGGCCATTCAGACTGTCAGCTGTCGGCTGTCAGCCGTATGTGCGCTGCGTAAATCTCACGACATGTCCTCTACTTGACCGTGTCAATGGGTGCGTGCAAATCGCGCACGGCACACGGAAGCACTTCCGGGTGACGTGCGTGATTCGCGCTACTGCTTGTAAAGAAGTGAAGGAAAACATAAAATCCCCTCCTTCTTTACTGTGTCTTCACATAAAAATGGAGTGTCGTAATGATGCCGGCTGCGCGAAAATCACGCAGCCACGCATCATATACACATGTCACACTAAACTTTAGCATGCGAAAAACACAGCGTTTTATGCGCGCGCAAAATGGACACGTTCGTGTGAATAAGGCCTAACAATTGATCAAAAAATACAAAATTTTAACATTTTATTTTGGCTACTTTTTTTTGCCTTTGACATTTGTAGAAAATTTTAATCAAGGCCTAAAACATAGTAAGCTACTTCTCCTAAGTTCCAGGATACCACAAAAATGCATGCAACCCTTGCTTTTACCATGTTATAGCATCCAGAATCACAGATGCCCCTATTTACTTTCAGTTTGCAATTTTTTGCATGAACCATTTTATCACACCACGCTGCCTTTGTGCTAAACCTGTGGTACCAAAACATCAAAAGTGGCCAGCAAAGTACACCATTTAGTAAAGGAGACCATTTATTGAATTCTAAAAGGGGTGTGTTAGAAAATGTTCACTTTGAATTTTTTATCTAAGTAGAGTATGACACCAAAAAATTAAAATGGGCACTTTTTTTTCCTTTGGTGTCAACTCAGTGGCATTTTTCTTGCCCACACCACACATCATGGTAACAAAATCACCATATTAACTACTGTATACTACAACTTCTGCTGAAAAAAATGATACCCCACTTGTGCATGTAACCCGCTTTCTGACACACTGTGACAGAGTGAAGGAGTCTTAGTGGAGATGACAAGCGCGAAAAGTTTGTTTACAAACTGGGGACACTAAGGGTATGTTCACACGGCCTATTTTCAGACATAATTCGGGCGTTTTACGCCTCGAATTATGCCTGAAAATACGGATCCAATACGTCTGCAAACATCTGCCCATTGCTTGCAATGAGTCTTACGATGTTCTGTTCAGACTCGGTGTAATTTTACACGTTGCTGTCAAAAGACGGCGCGTAAAATTTTGCCCGCGTCAAAGAAGTGCAGGGCACTTCTTGGGACGTTTTTGGAGCCATTTTTCATTGACTCCAATGAAGAACAGCTCCAATTACATCCGTAAAAGATGCCACGAAAAACGCGAGTACATGCAAAAACGTCTGAAATTCAGGAGCTGTTTTCGTCTGAAAACAGCTCTGTAATTTCAGACGTATTTTGCTTTTGCATGTGAACATACCCTAAGGGTATGTGCACACGATGAGAGGCTTTTACGTCTGAAAAGACAGACTGTTTTCAGGAGAAAACAGCTGCGTCGTTTCAGACGTAAAAGCTCCTCCTCGCATTATGCGAGGTATCTTTGACGCTCGTAAATCTTGAGCTGCTCTTCATTGACTTCAATGAAGAACGGCTCAAATTACGTTGCAAAGAAGTGCCCTGCACTTATTTGCCGAGGCAGTTAATTTACGCGTCGTCGTTTGACAGCTGTCAAACGACGACGCGTAAATGACAGGTCGTCTGCACAGTACGTCGGCAATCCCATTCAAATGAATGGGCAGATGTTTGCCGACGTATTGTAGCCCTATTTTCAGGCGTAAATCGAGGCATAATACGCCTCGTTTACGCCTGAAAATAGGTCGTGTGAACCCAGCCTAAGGCTTTATTCAGACGAACGGGAAAAATGTCCGTGCAACGCGCGTGATTTGCACGCGCATTGCGCGGACCTATATGTGTCTATGGGGCCGTGCAGACATGTCCGTGATTTTTCATCAGCGTGAGTCCGCTGAAAAAAAGTCACGACATGTCCGTTCTTTCGGCGTTTTGCACGCATCACGCACCCATTGAAGTCAATGGGTGCGTGAAAACCACGCATGCCGCACGGAAGCACTTCCGTGCGAACTGCGTGATTCGCGCAAGAGCTGTCAAAAGGATGAATGTAAAGAGAAAAGCACCACATGCTTTTCTGTTTACAATCATCCAAACAGAGTGTCTTTGAGATGAGCGAACCCGGACAACCGAACCGAACTTCACCGGGTTCGGCCGGACTCGTTTTGGCCGAAACCAGCAAAAAAATTTCCGGTACGCGATGTCAGGAGATAGTCACTGTCCAAGGTGCTGAAAGAGTTAAACTGTTTCAGCACCCTGGACAGTGACTTCCGATCCCAATATACATGAACGTGTAAAAAAAAAGAAGTTCTGACTTACCGATAACTCCCGGCTTCTTCCTCCAGTCTGACCTCCCGGGATGACAATTCAGTCCAAGTGACAGCTCCAGCCAATCACAGGCCAAGCACAGGCTGCAGCGGTCACATGGACTGCGGCATCATCCAGGGAGGTGGGGCCAGATGTCAAGAGAGGCGCGTCACCAAGGACGCGTCACCAAGGCACCGGCCGGGAGGGAAGTTCTCGGTAAGTACGAACTTTTTCTTTTTTTTTAACAGGTTTCTCGATATTGTGATCGGCATTCACTGTCGAGGGTGCTGAAAGAGTTAACTGCCGATCAGTTAACTCTTTCAGCCCCCTGGACAGTGACTGACGTCGACTAGACTCATCTCTATGATGGCGGCTGCGCGAAAATCACGCTGCCGCGCATCATACACGGATGACACACGGAGCTGTCAAGTGGTTTTTGCGCGCGCAAAACACAGCGTTTTTGCATCCGCAAAAACGCCACGTTCGTGTGAATCCAGCCTAACACTGCCGGCTTTTCTCAGCGCTATGCCGGCAGATGCAGAGGACTGTAGATTCAAGCCCTGCCTGCACGGGGCATATGCAGCTGGGATGTGAATCTACATATTGTTGGCATGAAAGGGTTAAATCATTATTTTATAAATATATTTGGTAAAAAAAATAATAATTTTTTTTATGCGATTATACAAATAAAATACATTTTGAGATATTCTTGTTTTCACAACTAGAGTAGTCACAATAAGCTGATATTTTCCCTTTTCTGTAGCTCACATGTCAGCTTTACTGTATATACTTTTACATAAGAGAAGAGTTATTTCATTATCATTAGAGGGTGCTTATTAACAGCTCCATTGTACTGCTGGGAGCCTAAATAAAATGGAATAGTAATACTATTCATACAGATAAGTTTCTGTATGAATGTCCCCTGTCAGTCCCTGGTCTCTGGGGGAGAGGGCTGTACTTCATCACTTCATGTAGTGCATCCTCCTCAATGTCAAGGCTGGATAATAGTCCATGCAGTGGGTTTTGTTGCAGTAATCTCCACGTAGCTCTATTATATACCCTATGATATCAGAATACTTAGGCTCAGTTCACACTAGTATCATGGCTTCTTTTACTTATAGCTATGCCAGATCCATTTTCAAGCTGTTACTGACATATCCTGACTGGCCCCCATGATTTATAATGGGGTCCGTCAATTTTCATTCAGTGTTCTGGCATTTTTTACATCAAAAATAAAGCTGCAGACTACTCTATTTTTGCCTTAAAAAAATCAGAAACCCTAACAAAAGGCTAATACTGATTATTAAGGGCCACACAGTTCTGCTGGTACATGGGACTGAACCATATTTTTGCAACAAATCTGCTGCGTGTGAACTTACTGTAAAGATTAGGAATAGAGATGAGCGAACTTATGAGAAGTTCGGTTCGGCTGGTTCGCCGAATTTCACGAAAAAGTTCGATTCGGACCGAACTAGTTCTGACCGAACCTGTAATTTCCGTGCGCCGAGCATGGTACTGTCCAGGGTGCTGAAAGAGTTAATGGGCTGCACTAACTCTTTCAGCAACCTTGACAGTACCATGCTCGGCGCGCGGAAGATAACATTTTAATGTAATAAAAAAATAAAAAAATACGTTCATACTTACATTCCTCCTGTCCGGCCTCCAGCGATGACGTTTCATCCATGTCACCGCTGCAGCCAATCACAGGCTGTAGTGGAGGTCACGCACGTCACGTGACCGCCTCTGCAGCCAATCACAGGCTGCAGCGGCCTCTGCAGCCAATCACAGGCTGCCGCGGCCTCTCAGCGTCATACACTCCTCAACATCTGCACGCTCCTCTCCTGAAATATTCTGTGCTGCTGTGAACTCTGCTCTTACCATTACGTAGCTCTCAGTCTGTTACCTCTCCTCCACTCCTGTCCTCAATAACACCTTCACATGATTGGCAAGTCACCACCCCGCACAAGATCCGCACGCTCATCTCCTGAAATACTCTGTGCTGCCTTAAACTCTGTGGACAGGTCAGGATCCTGTTTCTTTTAAATCCTGCTGGGGAACCCGCTTGCCTTGGTGACGCGTCCCTCTCTTGACATCCAGCCCGATTGTGATTGGCTGCAGCCTGATATGAAGGTAACCTGTAATAGTACACGGAGTGCCTATAGCTACATAGTACAGAGGTACAAGGACGATGTCTGCCTCTGTATAGGCTCAATGCTCATGGCGGAGCTGTGAGCAGTAAGACATTTTTAACAATGACTGACAAATGTTTAGCTTGTGTATAGGCACATGTAAAATAAAGCTGTTAACAATAAGGTGTTTTCATGGTTGCACCACGAGTAGTAATTACGGTTTTATCCTTCAATTTTCTGTTTTACTATTACTTCTATTATTGCCTTTTCTCATTATCCTTTTATTAACTTATTCTAAGGAATTGGAGGGACATTGCAGCGGTTTCATTGTCAGGTGGTTGACCTCAATATCTCACAAGAAGGTCATCTGTTTCTGCAGCCAATCACAATCGGGCTGGATTTCAAGAGAGGGACGCGTCACCGTTGTCTTGGTGATGCATCCCTCTCGACATCCAGTCCGACCTCCCAGGATGACGCGGCAGTCCATGTGACCGCTGCAGCCTGGGATTAGCCTGTGATTGGCTACAGCGGTCACTTGGACTGAATCGTCATCCCGGGAGGTCGGACTGGAGGAAGAAGCAGGGAGTTATCGGTAAGTAGGAACTTCTATTTTTTTTACACGTTGATGTATATTGTGATCGGAAGTCACTGTCCAGGGTGCTGAAACAGTTACTGCCGATCGTTTAACTCTTTCAGCACCCTGGACAGTGACTATCTCCGCCGGGTTCGGTCAAAACGTGTTCGGTGCGAACCAAACTTTTCCCGATGTTCGGACCGAAACCGGGTTCGGCTGTCCGGGTTCGCTCATCTCTAATTAGGAATTTAAAAAAAAAGAGTGGCTAATGTGTGTAAAGGATCTGCCAGGCACAGCGGGGTTAACTCCCAGAACTAATCAGTCAGCACCTGAGAATACATCCCTGAGACTGACTCCTGCTTCCACCATTCAGGCTGGCAGGCTTAGGAGTGGGAGAGCCTATCGTAACCTGGCCAGACTCAGCTAGCTCCCGCCCTCGGTCTATTTAAGCCTGCACTTCCTGTCCATCGGTGCTTGTTATTGCTTTTGTTTCTTTCCTTGTGGTTCCTGGCCCAGCTACAGCTCCTGCTATTTTTGATCCTGCTCCATACCGCCCTGGCTTACCGACTACTCTTCTGCTTTTCGTTTTGTACCTCGCACACTCCTGGCTTGACTCGGCTCGTTCACCACTCTGGTTGCTCACGGTGTTGCCGTGGGCAACGGCCCCTTTTCCTTGCTTGTGTTCCTTGTATGTTTGTCGTGTTTGTCGTGCACTTACTGAGCGCAGGGACCGCCGCCCAGTTGTACCCCGTCGCCTAGGGCGGGTCGTTGCAAGTAGGCAGGGACTGAGTGGCGGGTAGATTAGGGCTCACTTGTCCGTCTCCCTACCCCCTGCCATTACAATGTGCATGGTTATATACTTTATTACATCATGCTGTTCTACTCTTTTATTGGGGGATTTTCTTAACCCCATCCTGACCAGTCCACATAATTTAACGGGCTGCAGCGCTGGTTTTGTGTCTGCAGCCCATTAATTTAAGTGTTCTCATTACATTGCGCATAGTGATTCCCCTATTACCGGCATCTCTCAGTACTGGCTGCTACTAGCAACCTTAGTACTGAGGGAAGACATCGGGAACTGACCAGTCGCGGTGGTCCCTGTTGATTAACCCCTTAAATGCGATGGTCAAAAGAGATCGCCACCTCTGAGGGGTTACAACACCATCGGCACCCCCGTGACGCGATCACGGAGTATTGCACTATATTATACCAAGTATTGCAGTGTTTTATACCAACGAACAGTTTAAGTCCCTGGTGGGACTAAAAAAAGTTTAAAATAAATTTTTTTTTAAATTGCCCATTTTCCCCTATGAAGTCCTTTATTATTGGAAAAAAATGAACAAAACAAATAAACTATACATACAAATGTAGCCATTTTTATCTTGACTATGATGACTTGCTGCAGCGTGATATCACACAACAAAAGCCATTGAAAAGTCATTGAAAATCTCAAGATAAACGATTTAACTGTCATGCCCATGGCCGCAGCCATAGGCCTGTGAGTGCTGGCCCACATCTCCTCCTCAGGAGATGCCAGCGCTCACTTCTGCTTCTCTCGGCTGGGTCCCGTAGGGTGCGCACGCTCGTGCCCGCTCTTAAACGGCCAGCGCACACACTTGAGTTAAAGTGCCAAATTAGCCCATGAGCACCCTGGACTATAAGAGGGGCCCAGCCCCTTCCTGCCTTGCCTGAGCTTTGTTGCCATTACCCTAGTTTGTCTCTGAAAATGGTCTCCTAGTGTCATCCAGTTCCCAGTGTTTCCAGTTCCTGCTACCTGTAACCTGTATCCCGTGCTATCCTGGTATGGTGCCGTATTGAGTTGGAGTTGTGCTATGCTGTGTACCATGTCTGCCCTGGTACACCACGCCTTGTGTCCACCTGCTGTCAAAGTTCCTTCCAAGCGTGCCCCGCTACTATCTGAAGCTACCACAAGTACACCTATACGAACTATAGACTTTGACCTGTGTCCTGTTGGCCAGCTGCCATACCGTTACGGCGGTACGGCCCAGTGGGTCCACTTACAGAACCTCACACTAGCCACTGTGTATTTAATGCGTTAAAAGTCAAGGTAAAGACAGCTACATCTGTAATTGGTTTCACCATGTCCGTAACAGCCTGAACTATAAAAAATATTATGTTATTTATCCCGCTTGGTATACACCTTATTTTTTTATTTTATAAAAATCAATTCCAGAACCGCTATTTTTTAGTCACTTCATCTGATTTAATTGTGCAAACACTGTAAAACATAATTTCATATGGTGTCACCGTAATGGCAATAAAAATGACATATTGTTCAGAAAAAAATAAGCAATTGCACAGCACCGTCGCCCAAAAAAAGTTATGCCTTTCGGAATATGGCGGTACAAAATCTGCAGTGTGTTGCAAAAGGGTGAAAAGATTGGGCACCATTTTTCTGTGTGACACTGGCCACACAGCTGTGAATAATTATTTATTTACCCCATTATTATACCACCTTATTATGTCCTGATGTACCCCGCACAGCTTACATATTGTAAACTAAAATACCAGTAAAACCCCAGAACTACTACCAAGCAAAATCCATGCTCCAAAAGCCAAATCGTGCTTCCTCCCTTCTGAGCCATATAGTGTGCCCAAACAGCGATTTACTTAAACATATATGGCATTCCCATACCTGGGAGAACTCGCTTTATAGTTTATGAGATATTTGTCTTGGGTATAGTTTCCAAAATGGGGGTCACCACTAGGGGTTTTACTATTTGACCTCGGAGCCCTGCAATTGTGGGCCAATGGTGTGAAAAATTACCAATTAGGCCTAAAAATGCACAAGGTGCTCTTTCACTCTTGAGCACTGCCATATGTCTAGGCAAATGATAAATGCCTTCAGAGGTGTCGTTTCCAAAATGGGGTAATTTCCTGGGGCTTTCTACTATACTCTGGTACCTCAGGGGCTTTGCAAATGCGACATGGTGCCCGAACCCCAATCCAGCAAAGTCTCCACTCCAAAAGCCAAATGGCGCTCCTTCCCTTCTGAGCCCTGTCATGTCTCCAAACAGCAGTTCATGACCACATATGGGGTATTGCCGTACTATGGAGAAATTGATATACAAATGCTGGGGTGCTTTTTCTATTTTAATCCTTGTGAAAATGTTCAATTGTACCAAATTTTACCGCTAACATAAAGTACGATGTGTCACGAGAAAACAATCTCAGGATAAATAAAAGCATTCCAAAGTTATCACATAAATTGACACCTGTCAGATTTAAAGAAATTGACCTGGTTCTTAAAGCCAAAACAGGCTGTGTCCTCGAAATTTGATTTTCCATTTTTTACTCCAAGATCATTCACCAGGCTATAAATCTGCCTCCATAAATTTACTAATAAATGTACGTATTTTATCTGCTTTGTATCTATTACAGCCAGTGAAATATAATTGCAGTTGAGATTCTGTCTTTGCCATTTTACTGTGTAATGAACCCATGATGAACACCACACTATATTGCAAGTACTTAGGGTGTTAAAATATTTTACTTCTTGGTAGAATATGTCACAGTATATTTTATTAATCAAGTTTTTCAAACGATTTTATTAAAACTAAATAATGTAGAGTCATTTTCATCATCATAAATTTCAGGTTCTAGGTTATAATTCAAGGATGGAATTCTACATATAATATTGTAATTGCCTCAAAATATTGTATCATAATAGATCAGGTTATTATAGGAGAAAAAAAAATCATAATAGCCCTGAGCCTGCAGATGAAAAATGTATCTAGATTTTTCAATCCTTTCCACATCAATTCTCCCTATGTCAGACATAGAAATAAAATACAATTTAAAATAAAATAAACTATAAAATAAACTCAATGTCAATCCTCTCTGGTCATTTGTCTTTAAGATTGATAGAACTATAAACCAGAATTATTGGATGAATTATATAAAGCACTGATACAGTTTGTTAGGGTATGTGCACACGTGAACTGTCTTTTACATCTGAAAAGACAGACTGTTTTCAGGAGAAAACAGCTGCGTCGTTTCAGACGTAAAAGCTCCACCTCGCATTATGCGAGGCGTCTTTGACGCTCGTAAATCTTGAGCTGCTCTTCATTGACTTCAATGAAGAACGGCTCAAATTACGTTGCAAAGAAGTGCCCTGCACTTCTTTGCCGAGGCAGTCAATTTACGCGTCGTCGTTTGACAGCTGTCAAACGACAACGCGTAAATTACAGGTCGTCTGCACAGTACGTCGGCAAACCCATTCAAATGAATTGGCAGATGTTTGCCGACGTATTGTAGCCCTATTTTCAGGCATAAATCGAGCCATAATACGCCTCGTTTACGCCTGAAAATAGGTCGTGTGAACCCAGCCTTATATGGGGAAGTTCTTTATTGGCCTAAAGATCAATTACAATAAAATAATATTTAACCCCTTAATGACCGGGCCTGAAAAGACCTTAATGACCAGCTAAATTTTTCTGTTTTTGCCTCTCTGCGTTTCAGCAGCCATAACTTTTTTTATTTTTTCATTGACGTGGCTGTATGAGGCCTTGTTTTATGCGAGAGAAATGGTATTTTATTTTTCCCACAGTTTGGGGTAAAAAAATTTTTTTTTACGGCGTGAATATAGGAAAAAACGATTCTCGGAATAGTTTTTTTTTTAATTTTTTTATCCCGTTCACGTTTCACGCTAAATAACCCGTTAGATTAATTCTTCAGGTTATTACGGTCGTGTAGATACCTAATATGCGTAGGTATTTTGTTTTTATTTAGTGTAGGGGCAATAAAATTTATTTAATGCAAAATAAAGACTCTTTTTGGCACTTTTTTAATTGATTTATTTGTTTTGTTACTTTTTTTTTTTTTAATCCCATCAAGGGATAACTTTATTTGTAACTTTATTTTTTACTTGTAATGTATTAGCATACTTCTGTACGCTAATACATTACACTGTGTCACTCTGACACAGGCTGCTGATCGGGCAGCACATAGTGTGCCCGAACAGCAGGCACACGGAACAGACAGCCCTGGGGTCCTTTGTAGGTCCCCAGGACTGACTGCAGAGGGATTCCCCGGTGTTTGATCGCATCACTGGAATCCCGGTGATGTGATCAAAGAGGGAAATTCCCTTTGATCATGCCGCGGTCATGGACCGCGGTAATCAAAGGGTTACACAGCTGGGGTCCGAATGTTTGCCGACCCCAGCTGTGTTCAGGAGGCTGCTCTAAGATCAGGAGCTGTTAGTAACAGCTCCTGCTTAGAGGATGAGTGCTCACACGAGCGCTCATCAGCCTGATCTGCAGCGACGCCAAAAGACGTCTCTGTAGATTAAGCACCCGCACCGCCTGACGTCAAAAGACAGTGGGCGGTCGGGAAGGTGTTAAACTTTCCAATGAAATTAGATAACCAAGTGTGTGGAACAATATATCTCCCTCCAGATACCCCTTCAGTTAGTGCTCCTATGTTAGTCCTTATCACTCAGGTAGGCCTAATCCTTTGTGTCATGCACCCCCCTCTTGCTCTACATAGATTATAGGGGTTATGTGGGGAACAAAAAGTATTAGCAGTGTACTCACTGCAGTATGTACAATTGGTAATATATATTTCGGTCCCCCGTTTTGCAGATTATGAGATTTTCATAGATTTTTTAAGCAATTGCTGTGGATCGGAAGTCTACTTGCACAGTCTTCTTTGTTGACTAACATGACTCTTCATCATGTAACAGTGCAGCAGTTGGCGGCAGCATCAGATCTGGGCAAATACCAGGGCCCACTTGGCTTTGGAATCCATGTTGTTCAGTGTAACCATTTGTCATGCTGAGAGTCGGGTAGACAGGCGGTCCATCCCGATTCTGTTGCCCAAGGCCCCACATACACCTCAAGTTGGCCTCTGGCATGCCAACAAGCTTTTTGGCAGTATGTGCATTATACCCAGTACAAGGCAACAGGCAGCAGCATATGACATAAGGGATTCAGCTAAGCAGAGGGGTCCTCAACGAAAGGTTCTGGATTATTGGACAGTCATAGAAAACTGTTTTTATTTGTGTAGCTTTCTCCTCGTATTGCAAGATTCTAGATTATCTAACAGTTCTGTGCCAGCAACATTTTCCAGGCTATCATATTTTCTGCATTCAATTAATATCATAAGCATTCAATTAAATTCCAAACACAAAAGGGCAAATACTGTCTAATGCCAGCAATAACAAATACCTACTTAATAGAAATAAAGTTGTTGTTTTTCTTCCTTGAAGGAAACAATTTATCAATATGGTTCATGCATTTGTTAATGATGACAGTTTAGAGAATGACAACAGAGCTCGCCAGAAGAAAAGCAATTTAAGAAGCTGTTCATGCTGGGGTCCAACCTGCGAGAACACGATAACGGTAACTTCTTACATAGGTCTTTCTGTTAGGCATGAACACTAATAAATGACCTCTCTTGTTGTGAAAAAATTAATCATTCATTTCCCTCCAAAATAAAGCCAAGCTAATTAATTTCAGACGTCCGAAGTTTGGCGTTAAATTAATTACAGGTAAAAAATAATTGGTGTTAGATAGATAATAGAAAAAGAAATGAAAATTCCATTTATGCTGCTAATAATTTTCTGTTAGTAGAAAGTGCTAAATAATTTAGTTCCATTGACATGAATTAAATTGCATTCATAGCTCTACTGTGAAAATATAATTGTGTCATATATCATTATATAGAGTTTCACTTTCTTGCTGGAGAAAAGGCGACGTTGTACTTAATACAAATGCTAATGAGTCTGGTTCACGCAGGTTCATAGTGTTTATAAACAGTTTCTTAATCACAAATCATCTGTTGTAGCATTTAGACCATTCTTCATTGATGGTTAAGGGATTCGATAGGAGTATGATGGGTGTAGTGCAGGTTTTATGCTTATGAGACTGTTAAATAAGGGTGGACTTGTTCTCTAATAAAATGGTATTTCATTTCTGGATCGCCTTTTCAGGGTTTTTAATTGGTAGATAGAATGTTGTTATAGAATGATCTAACATCTCATGAACAAAGCTATAGCAAGGACTGTACATCTGCCTGAACTTTTATGTTTTTACCATACTTTAGTGGGTTTTCGTTCAGAATTTAAGAACATACAGAACTGTCAATGTAAATAATTTGAATTCCAAAGTGGTCAACATAGAAGAGGGCCCCTGTGCATGACAAATATACACCCTTTAATGCCCAACAGCTAACTTGTCAAGAGCGATGTGATCATCATACAGATGTGTCCAGCCTTACTTTTTCTTAAATTTAGTGTAGGACTCCAAAATTCTCATGAAACAAATTCAATACAATATCGTGACATGCTAGCAAAACCCATGACATGCTGGAAAACACATCACGACCACTTGTTGGCCACACATAGACACATATAGTATAGACATCTCGTGACAGTATCGCAAAGTCATGTTTTTTTCAAAGCAAGTCATCTCGCACTACACATCTCAGGATATTTCGAAATAAGAAAAACGAAGGGATAGACACATCTGTATATATAGTATATATAAAGTATAATGTTTTTTTAAAAGCTGGTCATCTCACTCCACACTTCTTGTTGAGATATGTGTAAATTTAAGGAAGGACACATGTGTAGATCTCCTTTCTTATGATCCTTTAACAAATTCTGGCATCAGTGTTCCAATCAGATTGCTGTAGCTTTGGCTTATGTAACACCCACATTTGGCTATCGCTCTTATGCTAGAGCTCCATGGCATCACCTGCAAGTTATGGGTAAAGTCTAAATAAACAGTTAGAAAACTTTTGACATGTCATAGTAACATGCTAGAAGTTTTGATCAGTGGGAGTACGAGCACTGAGGGCCGGCCTTAGGATAGATGGCGCACTGTGCAAAAAAAAAAATGTCACCCCATCATAAAAAAAATGCCCCATGAAGAAGTATAATGCAGCCACACTGTATAATGCCCTTTGTAGTGCCCCCACACAGTATAATTCCCTTTAAAGTGCCCCCACAGTATAATGTCCCCTTTAGTGCCCCACACCCAGTATAAAGCCCCCTAAGTGCCCCCACACAGTATATTGCCCCTTACAGTATAATGCCCCTTTAGTGCCCCCATACAGTACAATGCTCCCAGAGCTGCACCATACAGTATAATAATATTATTTAATAATATATTATAACTCCTTTAAGGACACAGAAATTTGTCCTCTAAGTGTGCCCACACAGTATAATGCCTCCTAAGTGCCACACACAGTATATTGCCCCTGTAGTGCCCCTATACAGTATAATGTTCCCTTAGTGGCCCACACACAGTATAATGCCCCTTTAGTGCCCCACACAGTATAATGTCCCCCTTTAGTGCCCACCCACATTATAATGTCCAGCAATTGCCCCCACACAGTATAATGCCCCCTTTAGTGCCCCCACACAGTATAATGCCCCCTTTAGTGCCCACTCACAATATTATGTCCCCCAAGTGCCCCCACACAGTATAATGCACCTTTTAGTGCCCACCCACAGTATAATGTCCCCTTTAGTGCCCCCACACATTATAATGCCTCTTTTAGTGCCCACACACAGTATGTCCCCTTTAGTGGCCCCACACCATATAATGCCCCATTTAGTGCCCACACACATTATAATGTCCATCAAGACCCCACACAGTATAATGCCACCTTTAGTGCTCACACACACACAGGAACACACACACACACACACACACACACACACACACTATAATGCCCCCTTTAGTGCCCACACACAGTATAATGCCTTCTGTAGTGCCCACACACAGTATAATGTCCCCGAAGTGCCCCCACACATTATACTGCCCCCTATAGTACCCCTATAAAATATAATGCCCACTTATGACACCCCACACACAATATAATGCTGGCCACCCAATGCCCCCATTATCACACAGTACAGTATATAATTATGCCATGACCACTCCACACGGTATACAGCCCACCTTATGTTATATAATGGCCCCTTATGCCCCCCACTGTGTCAATGTTAATATATATATGTATTGCAAAAAAACAAGCGGTAGACACCGCTCAAACGGGTCCTTCTCCATACTGGCCCCGGCGCTGCACTGTGACACAATTGTCACGTGACACGTCATGTGTCTCAGTGCATCGCTGGGCGCTGGTGTCATAATAGAGGAGCGTGGAAAGGCAGGTGCTGAGTCGCCCGGGTGATTCCAAAATACAAGCAGGAGAAGGGAGCCAGCACAGCACCACTCGCGGGAGTGCTGCGCCTTGTGCCATGACACAGGTTGCACAACATAAAGGCCAGCCCTGACTGAGACACCCACTGGTCTCTAAAATGAAGCAACAGAAGTGCTCACCTGAGCGCTGTGCCGCTTAGTTTCTGATTATATATCCTCAGAAAAGCTGAGCGGGCGGTGTATTTAACAGGCGTTTTTTTAACTGTACCTCAACCGCAATGTGTGATTATACCCTAAGAGAACAAAATAGTCAAGTCTCCCTCCCCCACACAAAATCCAATTAAACTTCCCTCACACAATACATTTTACGGCAAAGCCCACTTACCGCACACAAATGAACTATAAGGGTCTTTTCAGACGTCACACGTTACGGTTTTGGCAGCGGTTTTTGGGAAATCGATTTATAACCATGTCATTTGCCCCAGTTTTGTGTAAATTGCAGAAAAAAACCAAAACACGATATGACCACAACCTGTGAATAGATGCTAAATACAGTGGTGCTTGAAAATTTGTGAACCCTTCAGAATCTCTATATATTTTTGCATAAATTTGACCTAAAACTACATCAGATCTTCACACGTCTTTAAAGTAGATAAAGAGAGCCAAATTAAACAAATGAGTAAAAAATATTAGACTTGGTCATTTATTTTTTTTAAGGAAAATAATCCAATATCACATATCTGTAAATGGCAAAAGTATGCAAAAGTATGTGAACCTTTATGATTAGCAGATAATTTAATGAGGGCCTTTTACACTGGGCTATTATCGGGCAGACAAGCTTTCATAGAACACTCGATGATAATTACCCAGTGTAAATGGGGCAGAGATCAGCAGTTGAACGAGCAGTTAGTTCATCTGCTGATCGTATAGTTTTAAAAAAACTGAAATATTATCGTTGTCGGCAGCACATCTCCCTGTGTAAACAGGGAGACGTGCTGCCGACATGATAATAATGTATGGGGACGAGCAATCAGAGTAACAACCGCTTGTCCCCATACATAGCTTCTTCTGACAGGAGCAAACGAACGCCGATTAATGAGATGTCTCGTTGACCGGCGCTCGTTGTTCTGGACAAAATTGGCCGGTGTAATAGGGCCTTTAGAGTCAGGTGTTTTCAATCAATAGGATGACAATCAGGTGTGACTGGGTGACCTGTTCTATTTAACCGGTTCAGGACCAGGCTATTTTGAGCCTTCGGGACACCGTTAGCCATTTTTAGCACGCGTTAGTTAAATGGCTATAACTTTTTTATTTGTTAAACTAGCAACGTGAGCTTTGCAATGTTTTTTTCATAGGCAATGTAGGTTTCTTTTTTTTTTTTTTTTTATCATTTTTATACACATCCTTTTCGCTTTTTTGGAATTTCTAGGCTTAAAGTTTGAAAATGATAGTAAAAAAAATATGCTTTTTTAATTTTGAACTATTTTTTTCTGGTAAAAATATAGTTTTACCCTAAAATAGACCTTTCATTTGTGAACTTCATTGTCTACTGTAAATTTTGATATTACATGTCTACTTTAGGGTAATTGGGTCAGGGCTAGCGTTATGACAATGATTGGCGGGGGGAAATTTTTTTTTTTTGGTTGGGTATTTTATGTGTATTTATTATAAACAAAATTGCACTTTATTTAACATTTTATTTTTTTATTATTATGGTCTGTCCCTCAAAGGTCAGAAAAGACCTTTGTAGGTCTTTATTTTTTTTTCTTCTTTTACACCATGTTTTTCCACTGTAACTGGGGCTACACAGCACCCCCAGTTATAGGGAAAATCAGCCCTCTTATAGTGATTATTTTCACTAATAAGACTGTGCGGCTGCCTCTATTCATATACACAACACTCATTGAGCGCTGTGTAGAGGAGATCAGAGAAAGCTGCTTCCATCTTCTCCTCAGGGTTCCCAGGAGTAACTGACTGCCGGGTACCCGACATTTAGCTGCCCGTTCACTCGGGCAGCAAGCTAA
Source organism: Rhinoderma darwinii (assembly GCF_050947455.1). NCBI lineage: Eukaryota > Metazoa > Chordata > Amphibia > Anura > Rhinodermatidae > Rhinoderma > Rhinoderma darwinii. Next base: position 106,285,507 of record NC_134689.1, read on the forward strand.
AACACGTGCTGTACATACCCTACGGCGCGGGTCTTAAGGACCCCGACCGCCGTACGTGTATACACAGCCGGCGGATGGGAACCGGTTAAAGAACAGGGATCTATCAAAGTCTGATTTTCACAACACATATTTGTGGAAGTGTATCATGGCACGAACAAAGGAGATTTCTGAGGACCTCAGAAGAAAAGTTGTTGATGTTGATCAGGCTGAAAAAGGTTACAACCATCTCTAAAGAGTTTGTACTCCACACAGTCAGACAGATTGTGTATAAATGGAGGAAATTCAACACCATTGTTACCCCTCCCTGAAGTGGTCGACCAATAAAGATCATGCCAAGAGCAAGGCGTATAATAGTCCGTGAGGTCTTAAAAGTCTTAAAGGAACCCAAGGTAACCTCTAAGCAACTAAAGGCCTTTCTCACATTAGCTAATGTTAAAGGGTAACTAAACTTAAAAACTTTTGACATGTCATAGTGACATGTCAGATGTTTTGATAGGTGGGGGTCCGAGCACTGAGACCCCCATCGATCGCTAAAACGAAGTGGCAGAAGTGTTCCGGTGAGCTCTGAGCCGCATAGTTTCTTATTGGTGTTTCGTGGAAAGTCGAGCAGTTGGTGTACGGGCCCAATAGAAAGTCTATGGGACCGTACACCAACTGCTCGGCTTTCCGAGAAAAGCCGATCATAAACTAAGTGGCTTTGGACTCACCCGAGCGCTTCTGCCACTTTGTTTTAGCGATCGGTGGGGGTCTCGGTGCTGAGACCCCCACCAGTCAAAACTTCTGACATGTCACTTTGACATGTCAAAGGTTTTTCGATAGTTTAATTAGCCTTTAACCCCTTCTCGCAACTTGGCGTAAATGCACGTCCAGATGAGCAGTAACTTTGCGCACCTGGGCGTGCAGTTACGTCCGTGCTTTAATAGTTAACCGCCGCACGGCGCTACACTGCTGTGGCGGTTAACTGTGCAGGGTTTCTCCACATTGCCGATCAGCGGCCCATTGAAGAGGTTTAGATCGGATCGGCAGCCCCCCCACATGCATTTGCGAGGGCTGGCGATCCTTGTCACGGCAACCGGAGGCCAGACAATGGCCTCCGGGCTGCCATGTATGGAAGCCTATGAGGACCAGCCGGATGCTGGTTCTCATAGGCTTCCTGTCAGAGTGACTGTCATGTCACAATGACAGTTAGAACACATTACACTACGTAGGTAGTGTAATGTGTTCTAGCAGCGATCATAGCTGCAAGTCTAAATGTCCCCTAGTGGGACAAGTAAAAAAAAGTAAAAAAAAGATAATAAAAATGTTTTCAAAAAAGTGTAAAAATAAAAGTTATAATTGACATAAACCAACACTGCTTTTTTTCCTATAATAAGTCTTTTATTCTAGGAAAAAAATGAACACATATTTGGTATCAGCGCATTGATTTTATAAATGAGCGATTTTACTGCGCAAACGCTGCAAAACATAAAAAAAGATGTACAAATGGTATCGCTATAATCATATCGATCCACAGAATAAAGTAAAACGGTAATTTATAGCCCAGGGTGAACGGCATAAAAAAAAAGAATAAAAAAACCTATGTCAGAATTGATGGTTCTTTGTTACCTTCCTTGCCAAAAAATGGAATAAAAAGTGATCAAAAAAATCGTACATACCCCAAAATGGTACCAATGAAAAGTACAGATTGTCCTAAAAAAAATTAGCCCTCACACAGCTCCGGTGAAGAAAAAATAAAGAAGTTCTGGCTCTCAGAATATGGCGATGCAAAATGTGCAAATTGTTCCAAAAACAGATAAGATTGGGCACCATTTATCAGTGCGACACTAGCCACATATCTGCAGATTATTATTTATTTACCCCATTATTATACCCTCTTATTATACCCTGATGTACTCCCCACAGATTACATATGCCCCCACATTATAAACTGAAATGCCAGCAAAACTCCAAACAGAACAACTACCAAGCTAAATCTGCGCTCCAAAAGCCAAATGCCACTCCCTCCCTTCTGAGCCCTACAGCGTGCCCAAACCACAGTTTACGCCCACAGATCTGGCATCGCCATACCCAGGAGAACCCGATTAATATTTTATGAGGTATTTTTCTTCAGTGGCACAAACTGGACACAACATATTGTGCACTAAAATGGCATATTAGTGGAATATTGTAATTTTCACTCTGCACCATCCGATGCGCATTAACCCCTTCGCACACCATGAGATAGCATGTTGTGGTGTGGGGGGGTGATGTATGGAGAGGGCTCACGCGCTGGGCTCGTGCCATAAGCTGCAGGTGTCAGCTGTGTATTAGAGCTGACACCCAGGACTAACGGACAGGAACAGCGGTCGCGCTTTTACAGGAGCCTGTGTATTGTACCAGCGATCTACTGATTGCTGTTTCAGTCCTCTAAGGGGACTAATAAAATGTATAAAAACAAAAGTAAATAGTTATTATTAGTGAAAAAAATTAAATAAATATTTAAAGTCCCAAAAAAAACCTTTTTACAATTTTTTTTCTCTAAAGTAATATAAAAAAATTCCAAAAATACACAAAATTGGTATCTCTGCATTCGTAAAAGTCAGAACTATTACAATACACCATTATTTAACTCGCACAGTAAACGCCATGAAAAATAAAGAATGTAAAACTTCAAAATCGCTCTTTTTTTGGTCACCTTGGCTCCACCAAAAAATTTAATAAAAAGTTCTCAAAAAGTTGTATATACCAAAAAATGGTATTAATAAAAATTACAGCTCGCCCCGCAAAAAATAAGCCCTCACACCACTCTATTAATGAAAAAATAAAAACTTTATGGCTCTTGGAAAGCGTGGAGGGAAAAACGAAAAAGAAAAAGCAAAAAATACAGGGTGGGCCATTTATATGGAAACACCTAAATAAAATGGGAATGGTTGGTGATATTAACTTCCTGTTTGTGGCACATTAGTATATGGGAGGGGGGAAACTTTTCAAGCTGGGTGTTGACCATGGCGGCCATTTTGAAGTCGGCCATTTTGTATCCAACTTTAGTTTTTTCAATGGGAATAGGGTCATGTGACACATCAAACTGCTCGAGAATTTCACAAGAAAAACAATGGTGTGCTTGGTTTTAACGGTACTTTATTCTTTCATGAGTTATTTACAAGTTTCTGACCACTTATAAAATGTGTTCAAAGTGCTGCCCATTGTGTTGGATTGTCAATGCAACCCTCTTCTCCCACTCTTCACACACTGATAGCAATACCGCAGAAGAAATGCCTCCCGATCTGACCCCCTTAGACTTTTATCTTTTGGGTCATCTGAAGGCAATTGTCTATGCGGTGAAGATACGAGATGTGCAGCAACTGAAACTACGGATACTGGAAGCCTGTGCTAGCATTTCTTCTGCGGTGTTGCTATCAGTGTGTGAAGAGTGGGAGAAGAGGGTTGCATTGACAATCCAACACAATGGGCAGCACTTTGAACACATTTTATAAGTGGTCAGAAACTTGTAAATAACTCATGAAAGAATAAAGTAACGTTAAAACCAAGCACACCATTGTTTTTCTTGTGAAATTCTCGATCAGTTTGATGTGTCACATGACCCTCTTCCCATTGAAAAAACTAAAGTTGGATACAAAATGTCCGACTTCAAAATGGCCGCCATGGTCAACACCCAGCTTGAAAAGTTTCCCCCCTCCCATATACTAATTTGCCATAAACAGGAAGTTAATATCACCAACCATTCCCATTTTATTTAGGTGTATCCATATAAATGGCCCACCCTGTAGTTCAGTCCAGAAAGGGTTAATTATTTTTTAATGAAAAAACATTTATGAACACATGTGGGGTATAGCCGTACTCGGGAGAAATTGCTTTACAAATGTTGGGCGGCTTTTTCCTCCTTTATCCTTTGTGAAATTGAAAAAAATCAACATTTTAGTGGAAATAATGTTGATATTCATTTTCACAGCCTAATTCTAATACATTCTGCAAAAGACCTGTGGGGTCTAAATGCTTACTATACCCCTAGATAAATTCATTAAGTGGTGTACTTTGCCAAATGGGGTCACTTTTGGGGGGTTTAAATTTAAATTTGAGCTCCAAATGCCAAATAGTGCTCCTTCCCTTCTAAGCCCCATTGTGGGTCCAAACAGCAGTTTATTACCACATATGGTGTATTTCCGTAATCAGGAGAAATTGTTTTACAAATGGTGGGGTGTTTCTTCTCCTTCATTCCTTGTACATATATTTTTTCAGAAAAAAAGTAGATTTTTACCTTTACAGACTAATTACAATGAATGCAGCAAAACAACTGTGGGGTCAAAATGCTAACTTTACCCCTAGAAAAAATCCTTGAGGGGTGTAGTTTCCAAAATGGCGTCACTTTTGGGGGTTTCCACTATTTTGGTCCCTCCAGTGCATTGCAAATGCGACACTGCACTGAAAACTATTCCAGCAAAATCAGAAATCCAAAATCCAAATGGTGCTCCTTCCCTTATGAGAACTGCTGTGGGTCCAAACAGCAGTTTATTACCACATATGGGGTATTGCTATAATCGGGAGAAAGTGCTTTACATATGTTGGGGTGTTTTTTCTCCTTTATTACTTGTAAAAATTTAAAGTTTCAACGTTTTTTTCAGAAAAAAAGTAGATTTTCATCTTCACATACTAATTCAAATAAATTTAGCAAAACAACGGTTGGTTCAAAATGCTAACTATACCCCTGGATAAATTCCTTGAGGGGTGTAGTTTCCAAAATGGGGTCACTTTTGGGGGTCTTTACTGTTTTGGCCCCACAAGACCTCTTCAAACATGACATGGTGCCTAAAATATATTCTAGAAATAGGAGTTCCAATATCCACTAGGTGCTCCTTTGCTTCTGAGGCCTGTGTTTCAGTCCATTAGCACACAAGGGCCACATGTGGGATATTTCTTAAAACTGCAGAATCTGAGCAATAAATATTGAGTTGCATTTCTCGGGTAAAACCTTCTGTGGTACAGAATTTTTTTTATTACCAATGAATTTTGTCAAAAAAAAAAAAATTTGTAAATTTGACCTCTACTTTGCCTTAATTCCTGTGAAACGCCTAAAGGGTTAAAATACTTTCTGAATGCTGTTTTGAATACTTTGAGGGGTGCAGTTTTCAAAATGGGGTGATTTATGTGGACTTTATAATATGTAAGGCCCTCAAAGCCACTTCAGAACTGAACTGGTCCTTGAAAAATAGCCTTTTGAAATTTTCTTGAAGATATGAGAAATTGCTGCTAACGTTCTAAGCCTTGTAACGTCCTAGAAAAATAAAAGAATGTTCAAAAAATGATGCAAACATAAAGTAGACATATGGGAAATGTAAACTCAACTATTTTGTGTGGTATTACTATCTGTTTTAGAAGCAGATACATTTAAATTTAGAAAAATTTAAATTTTTGCAAATTTTCTCCAAATCTTGGTGTTATTTACAAATAAATATTGAATTTATCGACCAATTTTTTTCACTTACATAAAGTACAATATGTCACGAGAAAACAAACTCGGAATCACTTTGATATGTAAAAGCATTCCGAAGTTATTACCTCATAAAGTGACACATATCAGATTTGAAAAATCGGCTTCGTCCTGAAGGCCAAAAGAAGCTCAGTCCTGAAAGGGTAATGTTCATGAGTCCACCATCAGATTCCTGCAGATTCATTGTTCTTCTGTTGCGGGTTTTCCTCATTGAATAGGGATGTTAAACCCGCAACAAATAGCCAAGTGTTGTGACTTTTGTGGAGGAAAACACTGCAATTACGCTGCAAGAATTGAAAATAAGAAAAAAAACACCTTTTTTTGTGTAAAATGAATGAAAAAGTTAATACTTACAGCACGGCTGTTGTCATAGCAATGCTTTCTTCTGTTCACCTTCCAGGCCACTCCCCTGGGATGACGTTTCATCCGATGTGACTGCTGCAGCCGATCCATCCATTGTAATTTGGAAATTTGTCTTATTAGCCTTTGACAGTGTCAGTGTGGTAAGTATAGACCTTTTTCAAGCGCTGGTTTCCGCAGCAGAGATTCAGCCCGAAAAACTGCACCACAATTTGGTGCGTTTTTTGTGCAGAGTTCGCTGCAGGTTCTAGGTCGGACATGCTGCATTCTTTTACACAGTGCATCCGACCTGTGGGAACCCAGCCTTGGAGGCAAAAACAGCATGTATATTGACTCTCAGAATGTGTTTTATTCGACGTGATTGCCATTACCTAATATTTAGAAGGTTTATGAATGTAACAGAGAAAATTTCATGTTGCAGAATTTACAATAAAAAATACTTTCCCTGTTGTGAGTATGAGTTTATGGATTATAGCCAAATACAAAGGGAACATTTCCCTTAATGCCATAGTTAAAGTGACTTATAACACACCGGAGCCACATTGAAATGCTTCAATGAGAAATCCAGTAACAGGGGTGTATAAAGAGAAGCTTCCATCTAAATATACCAGTTACTTATCCCACTTTCCTAAGGCAGATAATGTCACTAAAATCCTCAGGAGAAAACTACAGTTCCCGGTAGTTGCCTGTAGCTCATTTACTATTTACGAACTATGCCTTATTATTTGACTTAACTGTAAATGGTGATCAATACATCTAAATAATGTATAGGCTTACTTAACCTGTTTGCTGTTGAACATAACTGAAGTTGCAAAAGGGTAAAATATTTAATAGGTGCTGTTGGTCGCATAACTTTAAGGGTAACTAAACGTTCAACAGACTTCTGATATGTCATAGTGACATGTCAGAAGTTGTGATCGCTGGGGGTCTGAGCACTGAGACACCCACGATCGCTAAAACGATGCGGCAGAAGCGCTTGTGTAAGCGCTGAACAGCTTTGTTTCTGTTCGGCTTTTATCGGAAAGTCGATGTAGCGGTGTTCGGGCCCATAGACTTTCTATTGATCGAGTGACATCCTGATTGTAGGTTGGTTATACAATTGCGACATATAGTAATGGGATATTTCCGTGCAATTATAAGTGTAAGGCTATGTTCACACTGGGTGGATATGCTGCGTAAAACACACAGCGTATCCACCCTGGGTGCCACAGGGAATTCCGGCCAAAAAAATCACACCAAATTGTGGTGCAGTTTTTCGGCCTGAATGTCCACTGTGGAAAACTGCTCAGAAGAAAAAAGTTTCATACTTACGTAGCCGTGGTGACATTTCATCTCATATGACCGCTGCAGCCTGTGATGGGCTACAGCAGTCAAATGGGATGAAACAACATCCCAGGAGGCCAGCTAGGATAAGGAAGCACAGAATTCTGGGTAAGTATAAGATTTTTTTTTCCTGAGTTGCGATTTTTGCTGCGGAATTGCAGCTTTTCCGCCACAAAAATCACATCTTCTATTTGTTGTAGGTTTTACCTCCCAATTGAATTCAATGGGGAAACTCGCAACAAAAAAGCAGCGATTATGAAAATACAATTGACATGCTGCGGATTATAAGAAAACGCACCATTGGTCAATTTCTGAGCGTTTTTTCCACTCATCATTTACGCAGCGTGTGGATGATATTTGTTCAAACTTTATCCACTCTGCTGCTACTGTATTATGCTACGGATTTTCTGCAACAAAATCTGTTGTGGAAAATCCGCAGTATTTACGCTACATGTGAAATTACCCTAAGAGCAAACAAAGAATTAAAATAATTAAAAGAACGGCTGTCACACGGCCGTCTTTCACTGTCATGTGAATAAGGCATAAAGGTATGTTCACACGCAAAATCAAAAACTGCTGAAAATGACGGAGCTGTTTTCAAGGGCAAACCACCTCTGATTTTCAGCCATTTTTGTAGCCGAAAGGGTATGTTCATACGCAAAATCCAAAACGGCTGAAAATGACAGAGCTGATTTCAAAAGGACAACAGCCTCTCATTTTCAGCTGTTTTTTAGCCGAAAAAGTTTTTTGGGGCTTTTTTTGAGCCATTTTTAGAGCTGTTTTTTCATTGACACAATGAAAAACAGCTCGAAAAACACCTCAAGAAGTGACATGCTCCTTCTTTTTACGGGGCGTCTTTTTACTTGGCGTTTTTTAAATTGGCAGCATAAAAATGCCCTGTCTGAACTAAACGCTGTTTTTTTCCATTGAATTCAATGGGGATGTTTGTAGGCATTTAGCTAGCATGTTTCAAGGCATATTTCAAGGTGTTAACGCCCCGAAATATGCCTGAAAACTCTGCGTGTGAACATACCGTTAGGCTCAATGTGATGTTCTTGTGAATTTTGTCACCATGTAGCCTGAAGGTGCCAATTTGCTGCTACATATTAATTGTCAATTTCATGATGTTGTATAAAAAAAAAAAAAAAAAAAAAAAAGCCTGTGAAGCCTGACAGATTAAAAGGGTTTTATTTGAAAAACACTCCTAAAAGCAACCCCTTGAATTTGTCAGGGTGCACAGACTCCCCCCCCCCCCCACACCCCAAAAAAAAAAAAAAAAGCACCACTTTTAAAAAAATTATACTGATTTGCAATACCAGATGCAAGCCATGGATAAGTGGCAATGTTTTTGGGAAAAAGCAAACCCTTTTTCTTACCTCATGCAAGTCAAGATTCACACATTGAAGTTTGGTATAGTTTATTCTTCTGCCAAAGCCAGAAATGGATCTTACAGAGAGTAGAAGTATAAAACAAAGTGCTCTTTTATCTTCAGTCCTGGCTTTGGCTAAAAAAGATGCTTCAAAAATGGCATCAAATCCCTTTGTGTGACTCTAACCTAATATGTAAATACACTGAACACTCTACTGGTTATAGGGAGCAATTTTGGTAAGAATAATATATAATGGAATAGCCATTTACGTGGTTCCACAATATATTCATAAAAGGGGTTGTCGTTTTGGACAATTCCTTTTTGGTAGAAAAGTTGCCAGAGTTGAGACCCTCTGTGATTAGTTATAATCTACAGGAAAACCTGGCAGCAAGCTGTTTACCTGCAGCGCCACCACAGGGAAAATTAAGCATTACACAGTTCCCAGTGAAACTAATGAGCTGTGTGTGTAATGCATGGATTTGTCAGGTCCCCCAGACAGAGATGTTCTTTGTAGCCCCTCTCCACTTTTGTTATTAGATGAGGGTCATGAATGGGACCTCCCTCCCTCTGTATTAATTAAGAATCCCACTATTACATATTTGAGAATTGGATTCCTAAACCAGAAAAGCAGACAAGCCCTTTAATGTGTCTCCATGGCCAGTGGTTTTAATGTTTATGTTCAATAACACAAGTTGAAAATTGTAAACTTTTTACTGAAGAACTTTGGGTTAGTTCACAATTTCAGTACTTTTCTTATTGGATATGAGAAAATGACTCACAGGACACCATTTACTGACACTTTACATTAAATTGCTATTTTTCCCTAGTGTAAGAGAAACAATTGTCATACGTACCATTTTCTAGCAAAAAGTACTGTATTTGTTATTCTTAAGAATAATACTAAAACTCCAGAAAGCAATTTTATCAACAGAAATACATGTCTTAAACTACAATATTTCTTTGTGGACAAAAAATAAAATAAAAAAATCTCCACATGCAACCAATTTTTATGTAAATTGTAGGAATTCAGAACATATCGGAAAAGCAAATCTTTTATTTTGCCTCTTTACTGTGAGAAGTGACTTGCAGTTCAGTCTTGTCTACAGTGTTTATTCGTAGAGATCTCAGAGGTGATTTATCACACTGTTACACTGGAGGTCTACAACAATTTAAATTAGAGCTTTTCAGCACTGACATTAAATCTATGAAAATAAATCACTTTGGAAAGCCCATTATTTCTTAATTACGGGACATATTAGTGTCTAGGTTTTGAAAATCTCTTGTGGCTTCAAGGAACATTTGGTTAGGAGGAAAGTTTTCACTTAACCTTCCTTCTGTGCATCATGTAAAAAACAAAAACATCTATATCTGATGAACATTAGAACATAAGTACACATTAGGTAATGCATTATTAGGCAGAATGGATTTTAGCTTACTTTTAAATATACCATGACACTTAAGAAATACCATTTCTGTAAAGAACATCAAATTGGCTTGAAAGGGTATTTCCAACTTGGACTTTATGGCATATCCACAGGATATGCCATAAATGTCTAATAGATGCAGGTGCCAATCCTGGGACTGGCACCTATGTGAGAACTGTTTCACCTGGTGCGGCGGCCGCAAGCTAGTGGAAAGGTGGCAGGGCTTGCTCGGCTGTTTCCGTAACTCCCATTGAAAGAGTTGCTCTCCACTAGTCCCATATGGAATGGGACACTTCTGCCCACTGCATCAGAAGACCCCCATTCTTGCTGTAGGTATGTGTCCCAGAGCTTGGACCTGCATCTATCAGACATGTATGACATATTCTGTGGATATGCCATAAATGTCTAAGTTCGCAATATCCCTTTAGTAGTCTATGAATAAAATAGCAGCTTATGATTTTGAAGTTAGAAGATTCAAAGTAAGTAAAGTTCTTAACCCTAGGTACAGGTGTGTGCATAGAGGTGAGGGCCCCCATAGCAGATGATTAAATGGGGCTGATAAAAACTACCACATCCCTAACCCACCTGGCACATTTGGATTTGTTGCTTGTTTGCAACCCATCTCCTTCCAATAAGCTTTGGGTAAATACCCCACACCATAGTTCGTAGAACCAGTGGTCAATGCACAGTTTTAAAATTAGGATGCATGGGCCCTCTCTCTCCAGGGTTCCCACAGCAGCCACCTGGTCCGCCATTATGATGCGTATGCTCTTGCCTGAGTGCACAAAAATGACCTACAGCTGAAATCCAGATGATTGCAGGCACTAAGGCTAGGGCTCCACTGCAGCTTTTGGCCCAATAAAAATTGTGATCATCACGCAATCACAATTTTTCTCTATAAGGTAAAAAGTCATGGTTGACTATCGATGGTCGGAATATTTCCGACATTATAGCACAACTTCTCCCCCCATAGAGAAACACTAAGGTCACATGTCAATCCATTAACTTCCAATTTCACCACAACTGTTGTGCAACTAAAAGCTGTGGAGCCCTGGCCTAAAGTGATGCTTTGGTTAGAACCATTTTAAAGTTTTTTTAGGCTTTTACATTTTTAAATAAGGGTGATATGAGTTAAATGACTTACTTATCTTCTGAATACCTTACTTTTCCTGAGCTGATGGTTTTCTTGCCTTATTAGTATTTATTTAAACTACTTAATCAATGATGTATTAACCTTATTGACATCACCGCTACGAAAAACAGCGGGGATATCTGCGTCGGCGGGTCTGTTAGGAAGCAGGTTCCATAGTTTTTACCAGACAAAATAGTTTAGCGGCATAAGGACGGACACAGAGATTGAAACCTGGCAGAACCCATTAAAGTCAATTGGTTCCGCCAAATGCCTATGGCTTCCGCCATGTGGCGGATCCAGTATCTCTGTTTTTTCTATGACGGAGCAGAACAACGGAAAGTCCTGATGCAGATGTGAACATAGCCTTACTTTATAGCAATCCTTTCTTTATGAATCATTGTCAAAATATTCTGCTACGCTGTACATAAAAGATAAAGTAATCTACACTGGTCCCTGCCCTAGTGGAAATAACAATCTTATTTATGTACCATCAACAGTCACCCATGATACCTGCTAAACCAACTTATTGTGTTCATGAAGAGTGGCAAATGGCAATCCCACTACTTTTGTGTGCCATTTGCTGAACAGGAACCAACAACGATGCCACTTTGTGACACAAGAGTGCATGCTATGCCATTGACTGAGTCACCAGGGATTTGTAAGTAACAAATCATTATCAATTTACAGTGTACTTCCACGAGAAAGCAGGGACTAGACCGATAATACAGATATAACTAGTACAAGTCGAATGATTGTCTCATGCTATTATACTGGCTGTATCATTCCTAGGTATCAGCACTTCATTGTGCTAACCTTTCACCTCCTACAAAGAAGCCAGTGCCATATTTAATCAAAACTTGTGACATTTGTATACCTCTGGATCAACAGGGAACATTGCACAGTAAAGGGTCATGTCATGTTTAATATTTTGAGCTCTTTAAATGCATGAAGTCAATACTATACTTTTTGTATGGATATATATATATATTACAAGCATTGCCCTAAGGGCTAAAATTGCTTGTCCTGCCAATTTTTCCTTACTTGTCCTACCAGTGAAAAAAATCTCCAGTATGATATAAGAAAAAGGAAAGAAGGACACATCTGTACTTGTATTTTCCATTTAATAATTCTAGAACATATTTTCTTAGAACGCTACGTTGTGCCGTTCCTCTGTTATTCCTCCTAGAAATTTCTGAATAAATTGACAACTGGGTGTTACCAGTTGGAGGTCTGTGACTACACAGACTGACAATGTCCAATCGGTGCTCACAGTCTCTAACTGTGTAGGGAAACACCCCTTTGACAAGGTAAATGGTAACACCCTGTAGTTAATTTATTCAGAAATTTCTAGGGAAAATAACAGAGAAACAGCACAACGTAGAGTTCTAAGAAAAAATGTTCCAGAATTGTTATTTAATAGGGAATACAAGTGTGCATTAAAATAGACAAATCAGGAGAGCTGACAGAACCTCTTTAAAGAAAAATGTATATATAAAGATATTCTAATCTGAAGAGTGTTCTAATAATTTTTAAGGTTGGATCGATGAATAGATATTTGCAGCTCCTTCAAATGTAAAACTCTTAGATGGCACCTACTGAAGGCAGATTGTTATAGCTTCCATTGAACTCAATGTGAACCATAGGAAACCATGTTTAATAAAAATCACCTAGCAGCAGGGTAGTTTGGGATTCGAGAGCATACAGTGAAGGAAATAAGTATTTGATCCCTTGCTGATTTTGTAAGTTTGCCCACTGTCAAAGACATGAACAGTCTAGAATTTTTAGGCTAGGTTAATTTTACCAGTGAGAGATAGATTATATTTAAAAAAAAAAACCTGAAAATCACATTGTCAAAATTATATATATTTATTTGCATTGTGCACAGAGAAATAAGTATTTGATCCCTTTGGCAAACAAGACTTAATACTTGGTGGCAAAACCCTTGTTGGCAAGCACAGCAGTCAGACGTTTTTTTGTAGTTGATGATGAGGTTTGCACACATGTTAGATGGAATTTTGGCCCACTCCTCTTTGCAGATCATCTGTAAATTATTAAGATTTCGAGGCTGTCGCTTGGCAACTCGGATCTTCAGCTCCCTCCATAAGTTTTCGATGGGATTAAGGTCTGGAGACTGGCTAGGCCACTCCATGACCTTAATGTGCTTCTTTTTGAGCCACTCCTTTGTTGCCTTGGCTGTATGTTTCGGGTCATTGTCGTGCTGGAAGACCCAGCCATGAGCCATTTTTAATTTCCTGGTGGAGGGAAGGAGGTTATCACTCAGGATTTGACGGTACATGGCTCCATCCATTCTCCCATTGATGCGGTGAAGTAGTCCTGTGCCCTTAGCAGAGAAACACCCCCAAAACATAATGTTTCCACCTCCATGCTTGACAGTGGGGACGGTGTTCTTTGGGTCATAGGCATAATTTCTCTTCCTCCAAACACGGCGAGTTGAGTTAATGCCAAAGAGCTCAATTTTAGTCTCATCTGACCACAGCACCTTCTCCCAATCACTCTCAGAATCATCCAGATCTTCATTTGCAAATTTCAGACGGGCTTGTACATGTGCCTTCTTGAGCAGGGGGACCTTGCGGGCACTGCAGGATTGTAATCCATTACGGCGTAATGTGTTACCAATGGTTTTCTTGGTGACTGTGGTCCCAGCTGTCTTGAGATCATTAACAAGTTCCCCCCGTGTAGTTTTCGGCTGAGCTCTCACCTTCCTCAGGATCAAGGATACCCCACGAGGTGAGATTTTGCATGGAGCCCCAGATCGATGTCGATTGACAGTCATTTTGTATGTCTTCCATTTTCTTACTATTGCACCAACAGTTGTCTCCTTCTCACCCAGCGTCTTACTTATGGTTTTGTAGCCCATTCCAGCCTTGTGCAGGTCTATGATCTTGTCCCTGACATCCTTAGAAAGCTCTTTGGTCTTGCCCATGTTGTAGAGGTTAGAGTCAGACTGATTAATTGAGTCTGTGGACAGGAGTCTTTTATACAGGTGACCATGTAAGACAGCTGTCTTTAATGCAGGCACCAAGTTGATTTGGAGCATGTAACTGGTCTGGAGGAGGCTGAACTCTTAATGGTTGGTAGGGGATCAAATAATTATTTCTCTGTGTACAATGCAAATAAATATATATAATTTTGACTATGTGATTTTCTGTTTTTTTTAAAAAATATAATCTATCTCTCACTGGTAAAATTAACCTAGCCTAAAAATTCTAGACTGTTCATGACTTTGACAGTGGGCAAACTTATAAAATCAGCAAGGGATCAAATACTTATTTCCTTCACTGTATGTATTGGGGAAACAGATCTCCGACCCATGTAGAAAAACATTAGAGAGTTGAACAGCAGCACATTTAACATATGTTATGGTGATATATATATATACAAATATTAAGTGGTAGCCAGCTTATCCCATTATAGGGGCCTCACAACAAGGATCGTATATTACATTTCTCATTCTATTTCTTGTAGTAGAGAGGTGGCTTAACATTAATGAACACTCTCTCTTAAGGTAAGTTCACACGTAGTGTTTTCAGCCATTTTTTGGTCCGTAAACGCCTGAAAAACAGCTGAAAAATGGAAGCAGAATTCCTACAGACATCTGCCCATTGATTTCAATGGGAAATACGCCGTTCTGTTCCGATGGGGCGTTTTTTTTACACCTCGTTTTCAGAAAACTGCGCATAAAAAGACGCCCGTGAAAAAGAAGTGCATGTCACTTCTTGTGATGTTTTTGGAGCTGATTTTCATTGACTCTATTGAAAAACAGCTCCAATAACGGCAGTAAAAGACGCTGTGAAAAACGCGAGTTGCTCAAAAAACGTCTGAAAATCAGGAGCTGTATTCCATTGAAAACCGCTCCGTATTTTCAGATGTTTTTGAGTTTGCGTGTGAACATACCCTTATAGTCTATGGGTGAAATAGAAACAACTGACTGAGTTTCTGGATCTCTTGTCAATATAGAGCAGTTATGAACTTAGATGTGATCGATAACAGGTGAATCCTGCATGTCAAAGACACGCAGGACCCGTTGTCACCAAACCCATCAGTTCTCCTGACCTGTCGGATTCGGCTTTGAGCGCAAGATAGAGGTTCTAAGTATCCAGGATACATAGAATCTGTATCTCAAAAAGTTTAAACTTTTTTTTGTTAATAAAAAAACAATTTAAAAGTTGATCAAAATACCATGAAACTGTTTTATTAAAATAAAAAGTGTTCAAAGTTTACACAACCTTTAAGTTATTGAAGACCATTTAAAAAGTCGAGTTAAAAATTCCTGACACTGTGTATTTAATGCGAAAAAGTCAAGTTAAAGACCGCTACATCTGTATGTGTTAACAACCCTTTAACCCCTTTCCAACATCCGACGTATATATACGGCACTGTTGGGAATGGCTGCCCGCAAAGCGCAGTACAGTTACGTTGCAGGGATAGCACGTGCTCAGAAGCAGACATCCTGCTGTAACGGCCAGGACCGGAGCTAGTCTCCGATCCGGCCGATTAACCCCTCAGATGCTGCGCTCAATAGAGAAGGGGTTTTTAGTCGACACGTTCGCTGGGGTGCTGAGGGTTGGTTTGGCAACCGGAGGCCTAACAATGGCCTACGTGTCTGCCATGTACGAAAGCCTATGGGCGGGTCCTCATAGGCTTGCTGTCGGTGTATGACTGACAGCTCTAATACACGTACGTATGTAGTATGTACATACTACTTATGTAGTGCAGTATATTAGAATAGTGAATAGAGGGACAAAAAAAAAAAGTTAAAACAAGTTAATAAAAATGATGTAAATAATGAAAGCTTCAAGTAAAAAAAAAAAAATCTAATTTGTCTTTCTTACCCATAATAAGTCTTTTATTATTGTAAACATAAAAAAAAATAACTATACATGATTGTCATCGCTGCATCTGTAACGACCCAATCTCTAAAACTATTATGTAGTTTATCCCGCACGGTGAAAGCCGTAAAAAAACAGAACAAAGAAAACCGTCAGAGTTGCTATTTTTTAGTTCCCATCTCCTCCCAAAAAATGAAATAAAAAGCAATAGAAAAGTCACATTTACCCCAAAATAGTACCAATAAAAACAACGGCCCGTCCCGCAAAAAAAATCACTGACACAGCTTTGTCCACACAAAAATAAAAAATGTATCGGTTTTAGAATATGGTGACACAGAAAACAAATTTACTTTGCATCATTGACTGAATATTAACCCCTTTCCATTTTTCGGATTTTCACTTTTGTTTTTTCCTCCCCACCTTCCAAAAGCTATAATTTTTTTTATCTTTCCGTCTATATAGCCATACGAGGGCTTGTTTTTTGCGGGACAAGTTGTATTTTTTTTTTTAAAGTTTTTCTTTATTAACCTTTTCTCAAAATACAAATGTACAGAAGCGCAACGATTGCGCACAAAAACATACATAGCATACTGACCAACCACACTAGTTGGCAATAACAATCATCATAGATAAAAATACAGTTACAATGCAAAATACAGCATGAAAAATTAACGGATCACAGGTGCATATAAGTGTATTGCGAAGAAAGCAGGATCTACATTTGACCGTCATTATTGCCAAGACATACAAAACAGACAACCAGTCACACTTCACTCACACCTGTCTATCAGAAAGCAGTGTCCGAAATCTCCATCCATCTGGCCCATATCTTCCCGAATTTGTCAGGACACCCTCTGCTAATGTATAACTTCTGATATAATGGTATATACTTATTTATCAATTGCAACCAATGTTCTATACTAGGACACACCGTGGCCTTCCATTCCATAATTATAACCTTCCGCGCACAGAACAAAACAAATCGGAAAAAGATTTTGTCATAATAGCCTTGTACTAACTCATTCATAATGCCCAAAAGGCACACCTGAGGGGAGTATAGTAAATTCTGTGTAGAAACCGCGATTGTATTAAAAAGTCTTGAGCACTAACTACGGAATCAAAGAAGGAAAGCTCCACCTCCCTCCACTCCTCCTCCGACAAATCAGGGATATCTCTCTTCCACCCCAGGTACGCCCTATCAAAGGGGCATTTTACAAAGGACAGCAACAGGGCATACGTCTGAGTAAGGGTCTTAGGAAGGTCTGGGGTGCCGAGCAGGTCCTTCAATCCGGAAAACCCCAAAGCTGGCGTGACAGATCCAAACTGAGCCGAGCAGGCATGTCTCAACTGGAGATAATGATAAAAAACCTTCCTCGAGACCCCAAACCTCTCCTCTAGTTCAGAAAAGGAGACAAACCTACTGTCCACAGAGTATATTTGGCCTAAAAATCGAACCCCCACCCCAGCCCACATCATCTCTCCCGGCAGGGACCACCTGGTGGCAGCCATGGATTGTTCCATAACGGAGTCCTAGGGGAAACAGAAGAATCCGTAGTATCTTTTAGTAAGAGTTGTGCCTTCTTCCAGGCATTCACAATCGTTTTTAACTGTAAGGGCGCCCGACACGAAGTTTTAAACCTATATAAGAGGTTGGTAAGACTCTCATAGGAAGTCATGAGTGCTCCAGCCAGCGCTGTGGCCGCATTACTTAAGTCGATGTCAATCCACCAGTGAGCCAGTACCAGCTGCGAAGCCAAATAATATAAGTAAAGGTTGGGTGCCACCATCCCCCCCACACTCCTTGGGGCCTGCAGAAGGCTGAGACTAAACCGGGGTGTGCCGCCTTGCCAGTAAAACCCACGTAGAATCCCATCCAAGGGGCAAAAAAATTGTTTGGGCAAAATAACCTGACAAATATGTAGGAGGTAAAGAAATTTAGGCAGATATATCATTTTAAAAAGGTTTATCCTACCATATAATGAGAGGGGGAGGTTCCTCCAAGAGTTTAGCTGCTTTTCAGTAGAGTCCACTAAGGGACAAAGATTAAGTTCACGAAAGCGTAACAAATAAAGGGAGATCCGCACCCCAAGATACGTAAATTGAGACGCGACCTGCAACGGAACAGGGAGCCCCTGCCGGGAGCGATACTCTGCACATAGAGGAAACATAACCGACTTAGACCAATTAACCGACAACCCGAGAATGCCCCAAAATTGTCAATCAGTTGCAAGAGTGAAGACAACGAAGGACCATCATCCGCTAGGTACACCACAGTATCATCTGCATACAGGGATATTTTCTCAACTAGTGAACCTCGAGGGATACCAGTAATGGAAGAGGAAAGCCTAACTGCCAGCGCCAGAGGCTCAATCGCAAGAGCGAACAACAAAGGGGAGAGTGGACAACCCTGGCGCGTACCTCGACCTAGAGAGAAGGGCTTAGAGACATCCAGATTTGTTCTCACCCTAGCAACAGGCTGCTCATATAACAGACGGACCAGAGCAAGAAATCTGGGACCAAAATTTAGATGGGAAAGCAGTATCCAGAGATACCTCCATTCAACCGAATCAAAGGCTTTATATGTATCTAGAGAGAGAACAAACCCAGGGGATGTATCGTATTGTGCAGCATCAATATTAAGAAACAACCTGTGTACGTTAATATCCGTACCCTTCCCAGGCATAAAGCCTGTTTGGTCAGGATGAATGAGGGATAATATAACTTTGTTTAATCTGGTAGCTAATATCTTGGCAAGTATCTTTGCATCTGAGTTAATCAGCGATATGGGCCGATAGGAATCCGGAAGAGTCGGATCCTTCCCAGGCTTCAACAGCACCACAATTAGGGCCTCTCTCATAGATGCCGACATAACCCCTATCTCCAGAGCAGCAGAATAGACTTCCTTAAGCCTGGGCACCACAACCTCACAGCTATCCTTATACCAATCAGCCCCCAGGCCATCAAGTCCGGGGGTCTTACCAGATGGCAACAACTGAATCGCATCAGTGATATCGTCCTCTGTAAGCGGGCTGTCTAGTTCCTTTGCCTGTGCATCAGTCAAGCGCCATAGGGGAAAGTCATCTAAAAAGCGTTCTATATCCTCCGGAGGCCCACTACATCTGGAGCTATATAACTCAGCATAAAAATCACCAAACACTTTATTCAAATCTTTAGGGGCAGAACAGAGAGTACCCTCAGAAGAAAGAATAGATGGAACGGAGGCATACGGGCGTTCCGACCTAGCCAAGTACGCAAGAAGCTTGCCATTTTTGTCACCAAACTCAAACACCCTTGCCTCCGTATGCAGCACCTGCTTTTTAGTTTGTTCGACCTGTATATGGTTTAGTTCCCTCTGGACCCCAGCCCACCGACTCTTCGTACCTGGACAATGATCTTCAATATAGTCTCTCTCAGCTCTCTGACTCTCTTCTATCAGCGACCCCTCCTTCTCTCTGGACACTGCTCTACACCTTGCAACCCCTGCCATAAACGCACCCCTAAGAGTGGCTTTATATGCATCCTACACTACCAAAGGGTCTGGAAATTAGGAATTATGATCCCAATATGAATCATGAGAGGCCGCCACCTCTGATCGAACCTCAGCAGAGGACAGCCAGGCCGGATGCAGTTTCCATATTTTGGAGTCAGCTGGGGGACCAACCGTAAATGACAAAATGAGAGCTGAGTGATCTGAGATGCCTCGTGGAGTGATATCTATAGCCGTTACTGCGGGCAAAAGGTCCTGTGACACCAGAGCGAGGTCAATTCTAGAAAAGGTTTTATGGGCAGAGGAGTAATAGGAGTATTTTTTTTCTAGCGGGTATTTCCAGCGCCACACATCTGTCAGATGTAGCATTGAGGACCAGGAGTTGAGGTGAACAGAGGACTGATCCGGACCCCCAGTACGGTCCATAGATATGTCAGGGACTGCATTGAAGTCACCCATACACAACACTGGGCCAGCAGGGAACTCTGAGAGTTTCTGGGCTATCAAGTCCAATAGTGTGGGATCAAGGGGCGGGGGAACATACACATTTACTAAGGTAAAACAGGACCCGGGTGATGAACAGTGTATAATGACATAGCGCCCAAAATGGTCACATGCTACCTTCAACACCTCCAATCCCACACTCTTGGCTATCAGAACAGACACCCCCCTAGAATATGAGGAATATGAGGAATGATATCCTCTAGCTATCCAGGCCCGTTTAAGGGCCAGAATTTTTTGTCCAGTTAAATGCGTCTCTTGTAAGCATATAACATGAGGCGAGTGTTTCTTCAGGAAGTTGAACACAAGAGACCGTTTACATTTTGAATTAAGCCCACGGACATTCAAGCTCAAGACCTTAATTACAGCCATGGTACGCCTGAAGAGCAGAAAACAGCAGGAGACCAATAGCTAGTATATGATGGGAATGGAGAGGAGAAGAATACATAAACATTCTCACACACACTCATGACACACCACATATAACACATATAACCATACATTGAAATACAGTAAAACAAACCCCAACCGTCCCTGTCAAGCACCCGACTTCTAGTGCAGACCTGTACCCACTAACTGAACTACAACTGAGAACAGTGGTCCCTGACTAAGCTAACAGCTACAGCAGCAGACCAGCCCTGAGACCTGACCCCACTAAGAGGGGAAAAGGAGCAAAAGAAATAAAAATTAAACAGTGAAAGACAAGTGACAAAATGGTTAAGCAGTACATCAGTCATATCACATCATCTCTCCTAAGTAACAGTGTAAGTACAGCAGGCAATCAGCAACCCAATCAGTGCAGTAAATACTTTTCAACGAGAGAGAGAGAAAATTCAACAAATTAAACATCAGGGGGGTTACCCCAGCAGGGGATCACAGCAATTAGGGGGGGGGGAGTTCACTCCTGGGGCTCGGAGAGCGGCAGCCACCCAGTCCAAGGCTTCATTAGGGGAAAGGAAAAATCTTGCAGTCGGCCCATCAACCACCCGCAGTTTAGCAGGGTATAACATCGCATACTTGTACCCCTTTTCTTGGAGCTTCTTCCTGACCTCCACGACCGAAAAATCAGGATAAATGGAGATCCGCTGAGAGCCATGTAAGATAGAGCCTTTACGTCTTGCCGCCTGAAGAATAGCATCTCTATCCCTGAAATGCAGCAGTCGCGCCAGCATAGGCCGAGGGGGGCCTCCCGGCGGCCCGGGCCTAGCAGGGACCCGATGAGCCCGTTCAATTGTGAAGAATGCTGAAAATACAGTGTCATCAAAGGTTTCCTTCAGCCACTTTTCTAGGAAAGAAACAGCATCTGTACCCTCTGACTTTTCTGGCAGCCCGACTATGCGGATGTTGTTTCGGCGTAATCTGTTCTCAAAATCATCAGCCCGTTCGACCGAGATCTCCACCTGTCTCCTCAAATCAGCAATCTGAGCTGGAATAGGGTGTAGAATATCCTCCACCTCCGATATCCTGCGCTCTGCCTCTGCAGTACGTTCCCGCACTTTTTGCACATCATGCCTCAGGATAACAAAGTCCTGACGAAGTTCATCAACCTTAGTAACCAACAAGGATTGACAGGAGGTAATTGCAGACATTAACTCAGCAAATTTCGTATCTACATGAGAGGAAGAAACAGGCAGGTCCTGTGGTGAAATTGGTCTTGGAGGACTCAGCGAGCCCTCAAGCAGGGATAAAGATGGGTCTGGAGAAGCAGGGGGGTGTTCAGGCCTAGTAAATTGCTCCAGCCTCTTTACTGCATTAGCCTTGATTTTGGCCAGGGCCGAGCCAGAGGCTCCATCCTCCATCTCATCTAGGGATTCCTCATCTGATGGGGGAATATAACTGCTGATGTATCCTCCTGCCTGCAATGGGACAGCCACCACACACCGCTGCACAGCTCTGCCTCCCAGACGATAACCATTCCCGCCGTCAGTAATCAGCAACACCAGCCTCCAGCAGCAGCGACCGACACAGAGCCAGACTCCTGCAGACAGCCTTTCACTTCCGCCCGCCTCGTGTTCCACCGGAAGTGCCGCCGGCTGACCAGCTTCTCTCTCCAGGAGGGCCCCATGACACCAGACCTCAAAACTACCGATAGGTAGGGATACAGGGGCGAGAGATGCACTTGTCCTGCCCGTTTGGGCAACTTAGAACGCAGGATGGCAAGGATATCAGCAGGATAAGGAGTCAGGGAGCTCAGGAGCACTGTGAAGCACGTCTACTCAGGCAGACATCCGGCCACGCCCCCGACAAGTTGTAGTTTTTAATGGCACAATTTATTCTACCGCATAATGTACTGGGAAGATGTAAGAAAATTATTTGTGGGTTGAAATGGGCAAAAAACAGAGATTACACATTCTTTTTTGGGGTTTTGTTTTTGCCGCATCCATCAGGCGGTAAAAACTACACATTCACCTTATTTTACAGGTTGATACGATTACGGCGATACCAAATTTATATGTTTTGTTTTATGTTTTACCACTTTTAAAAAAATAAAACCATTTGCTAAATTAAAAAAAATGTTTTGTGTCGCCATATTCTGAGAGCCATAAGTTTTTTATTTTTCCATCAATTTAGCGATGTGTGGGCTTAAATTTTGCGGGGCAAGCTGTAGTTTTCACTGATACTATTTTGGGGTATATGTGACTTTTTGATCACTTTTTATTTCATTTTTTTGGAGCGCTAAGGTGTCCAAAAAACAGCAATTTGTTCATTTTATATATATAAATATATTTTTTACGGCATTCACCATAGTTCGGACTTTTACGGACACGGCGATACCAGTTATGTTAATTAAGGTTTTTTTTTTAAATTGATTTAAGGAAAAAATGTAAAAAGGGTTTGTTTTGGATCTTTTAATACTTTATTTTATTTGGAACATTAAAAAAAACTTTCTTTAACTGTTTTTTACTTTTTTTATTAGTCCCCCTAGGAGACTTGAAGCAGCAATCGTTGGATCACTTGCATGATAGACTGCAATAATAATGTATTGCAGTATATCGTGATTCTGACAGTCTACTTTGAAGCCCTGCCGGTGGCAGGGCTTCAAAGGAGTACAAAGATGGCGGACCTCGGGGCCTATGTTTGGCACCCAGGCTGTCATAACAACCAGTGTTACCGGCAGATCGGGTCACGGGAGGGGGGCGCAATGGCTTGTTTAAGGGGTTACTTTATTCTTACACCTTAAGTGCCGTGATCTTTGATTCGGCCCATTGCAGTGAGGTGTCGGCTGGGTAACACAGCCAAAAAACTTTATTAAACTGTTTTTTACTTTTTTTATTAGTCCCCCTAAGAGACTTGAAGCAGAGATCATTGGTTTGCTTGCATGATATACTGCAATACTAATGTCTCCTTTGAAGCCCTGCTGTTAGGCCCCCAGGCTGCCATAGCAACCGTTGTTACCTGCCAATCGCGCCACAGGGGGTGCGACAGTGTGTTTGAGGGGGCGCTCCCCTAAATCTAACAATTTAAATGCCGTGGTCGCGATTGATCGTGGCATTTAAGGGTGTTAAACGGGCGGAATCAAAGTGATCTTTGATTCCGCCCGTTGCAGTGAAGTGTCGGCTGCGTGTAACAGCCATCACCTTCTGTGTATGGAGCGAGCTCAGCCTGGGAGCTCGCTCCATATTTCCCCTTAACCCTCATCACGTACAGTTACGTGATTAGCTGTTAAGGGGTTAATCTCTAAAAAACACATATGGAGTCTAAATGCTCAACACACCCCTTGATAAATGCCTTTAGGGGTGTAGTTTCTAAAATGGGGTCACTTTTTTGGGGTAAATCAGGGCTTTTGCAAATACCTTTCCAGGAAAATCTGTTGGGGTGCTTTCTCTTCTTTATTCCTTGTGAAAATTAAAAATGTTGGAATTTTTTTTTTTTCATTTTCACGGCTTAATTCTAATTTAACCCCTTCCTGCTTTGACCACTTTTAACATTCCTGACAGAGCCTCATTTTTCAAATCTGACTTTCACTTTATGTGGTAATAACATCGGAATGCTTTTACCTATCCAAGAGATTTTGAGGTTGTTTTCTTGGGAAACATTGGACTTGGTTACTGGCAAAATTTTCTCGATACATTCAGTATTTAATTGTGAAAAACACCAAAATTTAGCAAAAATTTGCATTTTTCTAAATTTAAATGTATCTGCTTGTAAGACAGGCAGTTATACCACAGAAAATTGTTGCTAATTAACATCCCCATATGTCTACTTTATATTGGCATAGTTTTTTGAACATCCTTTTATTTTTCTAGGACGTTACAAGGCTTAGAACTTTCAAGAAAATTTCAAAAGGCAATTTTTTCAGGGACCAGTTCAGTTGTGAAGTGGCTTTTAACCCCTTAACGCTCCAGGACATACTATTATGTCATGGTAAGTGCATCGTTCGCGCTCCATGACATAATAGTATGTCATGGAGTAAACACGGCGCCGTTCGCGCGGCGCGTGCATGAGCTGTGATAGCTGCTGTTTCCGACAGCAGACTATCACTGCTCAATGTGCCGGGACCGATCGCGGTGGTCCCCGCAGATTTAACCCCTCAGAAGCCGCGTTCAATAGCGATCGCGGCTTCTTAGGGGTTAATCCGCCATCGCCGGCCTGCTACACGATAGCGGCCGGCGATGGTGACTATGGCAACCGGACACCAAAAAATGGCGTCCGGCTATGCCATAGACGGAAGCCTAGTGGGTCCTGACAGAGTCAGGACCCACTATGCTTGCTGTCAGTGAGTAGCTGACAGTTCTAATACACTGCACTACGCATGTAGTGCAGTGTATTAGAATAGCGATCAGGACCTCCTGCCCTCAAGTCCCCTAATGGGACAAAGTAAAAAAGTAAAAAAAAAGTTAAAAAAAGTTGTGTAAAAATAAGAAAATAAAAGTTTTAAAAGTAATAAAAGTAAAAATCCCCCTTTTTCCCTTGTCAGTCTTTATTATTAAAATAAATAAATAAATAAACAAATAAACTATACATAATTGGTATCGCCGCGTCCGTAACGGCCTGAACTACAAAATTATTTTGTTATTTATCCCGCGCGGTGAACGCCGTAAAAAAAATAAATAATAAACCGCACCACAATCACAATTGTTTGGTCACTTCACCTCCCAAAAAATGGAATAAAAAGAGATCAAAAAGTCGCATGTACCGAAAAATGGTACTGATCGAAACTACAGTTCGTTACGCAAAAAATAAGTCCTCGCACGGCTTTTTTGAAGGAAAAATAAAAACGTTCTGGCTCTTAGAATAAGGTAACACAAAAAGTGAATGATTGTTTACAAAACGTATTTTATTGTGCAAACGCCATAAAACATAAAAAAACTATAAACATCTGGTATCGCCGTAATCGTATCGCCCCGCAGAATGAAGTGAATGTGTCATTTATAGCGCACGGTGAACGCTGTGAAAAAAATAGAACAAAAAAACAATAGTAGAATTGCGGTTTTTTAGTCACCGCGCCACATAAAAATAGAATAAAGACTGATCAAAAAGTCGCATGCACCCCATGAAAACTGCAATGGATTCCTCAAGGTCTCTAGTTTCCAAATTGGGGTCACTTTTGGGGGTTTTCCACTGTTTTGGCACCACAAGACCTCTTCAAACCGGACATGGTGCCTAATAAAAAAGAGGGCTCAAAATCCACTAGGTGCTCCTTTGCTTCGGAGGCCGATGCTTCAGTCCATTACCGGCCCGAGGGCCACGTGTGGGATATTTCTCTAAACTGCAGAATCTGGGCAATAAGTATTAAGTTGCGTTTCTCTGATAAATCCTTTTGTGTTATAAAAAAAATGGTATAAAGAGGATTTTCTGACAAAAAAAAAAAAGTAAATGTCACCTCTACTTTGCTCTAAATTTCTGTGAAACACCTAAAGGGTTCATAAACTTTCTATATGCTGTTGTGAATACTTTGAGGGGTCTAGTTTCTAAAATGGGGTGTTTGATGGGGGTTTCTAATATATGGGCCCCTCAAAGCAACTTCAGAACTGAACTGGAACCTAAAAAAATAAATAAATGAGGCAATACTTCGCTTCTCACATTATACTGATAATGAGTCGTGCCCACCCCGAGATGACCCCATTTTGACCGTTTGTATAAACGGAGACCCCTATTAGACCGTTTCAGTGCCCGGTTTTCCCAAGCCTTCACCCCCGAGAAGTGTATTTCTATTGATGAGTCCCTGGTACATTTTAAAGCGAGGGTTCAATTCCGCCAGTACCTGCTGGGTAAGAGGGCAAGGTATGGCGTGAAGATGTATAAGCTGTGCGAGAGTGCATCAGGGTATACCTACAGGTTTAGGATATATGAAGGAAAGGGCACCCCCAAACCAGACTGCATCCTGGACTACAATAGGTACATGGGAGGGAAGGACTTGTCAAATCAAGTCCTGAAGCCCTACAGCGCCATGCGGTGTGGTATAAGAAGCTGGCCGGGCACATCATACAGATGGCTTTGTACAATGCGTACGTGCTACGTCGATGTGCAGGCCAGAGGGGAACTTTCCTGGAATTTCAAGATCTAATCTTTAGGGACCAGGAAGGGGGGGCACCCAGTACTTCTGGAAGCGAGGCCACACGCATCGTACCAGGGCAACACTTTCCAAGAGAAGTTCCCCAAACCGGTGGAAAGGGAAAGAGTCAAAAGAGGTGCAGAGTCTGCTATAAGAGGGGGATAAGGAAGAACACAATATACCAATGTGACACGTGTCCCGAAAAACCAGGGCTCTGTATAAAAGATTGTTTTAAAATGTATCATACATCCCTTGATTTTTAATTTACCCTGATGCACTCCGCACAGCTTACCCCCCTCATCTTTCCCTTCTGAGCCCTGCTGTGTGCCCAGGCAGCTGATAACAGCCACATGTAGGGTATTGCCGTACCCAGGAGAACACACACTACAATTTAAGGGGTGTATATCTCCGGTGGCGCATGCTGGGCACACTATATCGGACACTGACATGCCATATATATATATAAAATTGCAAATCTCACTCTGCACCATCTGCTGCGCATTATCTTTTACACAGTACCTGTGGGGTCAAAATGCTCACTACACCTCTAGATGAATGTCTTAAGAGGTGTAGTTTTTAAAATGGGGTCACTTCTCGGGGGTTTCAACTGTACTGGTACCTCAGGGGCTTCTGCATACATGACTTAGCACCAGAAAAGCTCCAGTAGGCCAAATGGTGGTCCTTTCCTTCTGAGCCCTCCCATGGGCCCAAACGGCAGTTTATCACCACAAATGGGGTATTGCCGCACTAAGGACAAATTGGGCAACAAAATGGGGTATGTTGTTCCTTGTGAAAATAAGAAATTTTGATCAAAAATGACATCTTATTGGAAAAAATATCATTTTTTTCATTTCACAGCCCAATTCAAATAGGTGCTGTAAAAAAACTGTGCGGTCAAAATGATAACAAAAACCATAAATGAATTCCTTGAGGGGTGTAGTTTCCAAAATGGGGTCACTTCTGGTGGGTTTCCATTGCTTTGATACCTCTGGGGCTCTGCAAATGCGACATGGCACCCGAAAACCAATCCAGCAAAATCTGGACTCCAACAAACACATAGCGCTCCTTTCCTTCTGAGCCCTCCCATGGGCCCAAACGGCAGTTTATCACCACAAATGGGGTATTGCCGCACTAAGGACAAATTGGGCAACAAAATGGGGTATGTTGTTCCCTGTGAAAATAAGAAATTTTGATCAAAAATTACATCTTATTGGAAAAAATATCATTTTTTTCATTTCACAGCCCAATTCAAATAGGAGCTGTGAAAAAACTGTGCGGTCAAAATGATAACAAAAACCATAAATGAATTCCTTGAGGGGTGTAATTTCCAAAATGGGGTCACTTCTGGTGGGTTTCCATTGTTTTGATACCTCAACACCTCTTCAAACCTGGCATGCTGCCTAAAATATATTCTAATAAAAAAGAGGCCTTAAAATGCACTAGGTGCTTCTTTGCTTCTAGGGCTTGTGTTTTAGTCCACGAGCGCAGTAGGGCCGCATGTGGGACATTTATAAAAACTGCAGAATTTGGACAATACATATTTAGTAGTATTTCTCTGGTAAAACCTTCTGTGTTACAGAAAAAAAATTAATAAATTTGAAATTCAGCAGAAAAAATGAAATTTG
The DNA here is from genome assembly GCF_050947455.1 of Rhinoderma darwinii. Classification (NCBI taxonomy): domain Eukaryota; kingdom Metazoa; phylum Chordata; class Amphibia; order Anura; family Rhinodermatidae; genus Rhinoderma; species Rhinoderma darwinii. The sequence continues at coordinate 106,313,559 of NC_134689.1, forward strand.
CAAATTTCATTTCCACTTTGCTTTAATTCCTGTGAAATGCCTGAAGGGTTAAAAAACTTTCTATATGCTGTTTTGAATACTTTGAGGGGTCTAGTTTTTAAAATGGGGTGTTTTATGGGGGTTTCTAATACATAGGCCCCTCAAATCCACTTCAGAACTGAACCGGTACCTTCAAAAAAAGGCTTTTGAAATTTTCTTAAGAATATGAGAAATTGCTGTTTATGTTCTAAGCCTTGCAACGTCCAAGAAAAATAAAATAATGTTCAAAAAACGATGCCAATCTTAAGTAGACATATGGGAAATGTGAACTAGTAACTATTTTGGGTGGTATAACCGTCTGTTTTTCAAGCAGATGCATTTAAATTCTGAAAAATGCTATTTTTTGTAAATTTTCTCTAAATTTTGCAATTTTTCACAAATAAAGACTGAATATATCGACCAAATTTTACCACAAACATGAAGCCCAAAGTGTCATGAGAAAACAATCTCAGAATCGCTTGGATAGGTTTAAGCATTCCGACGTTATTACCACATAAAGTGAAATATGTCAGATTTGAAAAATGGGCTCTGAGCCTTAAGGCCCAAACTAGGCTGCGTCCTTAAGGGGTTAAGGCCTTATATTTTAGAAACCCCCAATAAGTCACCCCATTTTAAAAACGTCACCCCTCAAAGTATTCAAAACAGCATTTAGAAAGTTTCTTAACCCTTTAGATGTTTCACAGGAATTAAAGCAAAGTAGAGGTCAAAACAGTGGAAATCCCCCAAAAGTGACCCCATTTGGGAAACTACACCCCTCAAGGAAATTATCTAGGGGTATAGTGAGAATTTTGACCCTACAGGTTTATTGCAGATATTATTGGAAGTAGGCCGTGAAAATTGAAATCTACATTTTTTCAAAGAATATGTAGGTTTAGTTTTTTCTCATTTCCACAAGAATTAAAGGAGAAAAAGCACCACAACATTTGTAAAGCAATTTCTCCCGAGTAAAACAATACCCCACATGTGGTCATAAACGGCTATTTGGACACACAGCAGGGCTTAGAAGGGAAAGGGAGCCATATGGGTTTTGGCAAACACTGGAGAGGAAGACCCCAATAGTTGGTGGGCAAAACAACAGTCAATGCGAATGGATGCCTGCCGGCAAAATAAGCCCTTTTTTTCAACTATAAATTGAATTAAAATAACAAAGTTTTATTGTGCTATTTAAGCAAAGGACAAACTACACAGAAATTAAAAGATTCCGTTGCTGACATTGATCAGCGTAGTGCAATATGTAACAGCGTTGTGATGGAGGTACAGAGTGTCAGCGGCTGCAGGACGCCGCACTCCAGCCAACAGGTACAGTATCTGAGGTCAGCAGCAACATGTGTTAAAATTTCAAAAGAGCCCCCCTCCCCCGACATGTTTCACTACGGATGTAGCGTCTTCAGGTGTATCAGGGCTAATGATGGTGTGCCGCGGATTTCTCATAGCTAAATACACGGCAGATTCACTACAGATGTCACTTCATTAAGGCCGCGGCCAGTAGGAGTAAGAGTAGAGGGCCAAGCCTCCACCTTTGTGATGGACAGATGATCCGGCAAATAGTAAGTTCAGCACTGAACAACCAATGAGAAGTGGTATAGTAACGCATGCGCAGTGACCTATGGGGTGAAAACCGAGTATTACGGTCAAGAGGGGAGTCTCACTAATGGGCATGCGCGAAAACCCGGCATCTAAATTCCAGGGGGAGCCGAACAGACTTTGTCAATTGCCGTGAAGATAAGTATACACTTCAATAGAGACAGCAATGTCCAGAGCACTTACTCAGAATCACAAGTATAGCAGTTAGAATTGCAAATAGGTTAGAAAGTGCCAATGTTTAGCGCTAGCAAAAGGGGGGTAGAAAATACCCCATTTCTGCTGAATAGCAGAATATTGCCAGTAAGGATGATGATATCATCAGTTATCATAGTCAAGTCATAGTGACACTTCTTACAAGGGAAAAACCGCTGCGGTAGCTGTCAGATGAGTGTAGTTTAAATATGTCAATAATCATGAACAAAAACATTAAACTGTAGAATGGTAGGGAATGATGAGGAAAAGTAAATAGATCATACTCATTACTATTTTAGTACAGTTAACATACTGCACAATAATGTGTCCCCAAGTGGAGAACCCACCAACCATAGCTAGCCACCTTAATGGTGATCAGGCCTTGCCAGTGCTATGTTCATAGCAGTACAAAAATAAGAAATATACTGGGTAAAGAGAAATGAATGTCCAAAAGGTCAAAGAAACGCCGGAAAAGTGAACCCCTCATTAAGACCACCTGGACTAAGGGTGCCCAAATGGTGAATCCAGCGTGTTTCCTCCTGTAGCAATCTACGATCTAGATTACCGGCTCTAGGGCCTATATGGGTTTTGGAGATCAAATTTAGTAGGAATGGTTTGTGGAGGCCATGTCGCATTTGCAAAGCCCCTGAGGGACCAAAATGTGACTCCATTTAAGAAACTACACCCCTTGAGGAATTCATCTAGGGGTGTAGTGAGCATTTTGATCCCACAGGTTTTTCATAGATTTTTTTAGAATTGGGCAGTGAAAATAAATACAATCCTTTTTTTTTTTAATAAGACGTAGCTTTAGCTCAACATTTTTCATTTTCTCTACAAATAATGAATGAAAAGAACTCCAACATTTGTAAAACAATTTCTCTGGAGTACGGAAATACCCCATATGTGGTAATAAACTGATGTTTGGGCAAGGATCAGAAGAGAAGGAGCGCCATTTGGCTTTTGGAGCATAGATTTTCTGGATTTATTTCTTGACACCATATCGCTTTTGCCAAGCCCCTAAGGTACCAGTACAGTGGAAACTACCCAAAAGTCACTCCATTCACGAAGCTACACCCCTTAAATAATTAATCTAGGGGTGTAGTGAGCATTTTGACCCCACAGGTGTTTCATAGATTTTATTAGAATTGGGCAGTGAAATGAAAAAAAAACTTTTTCTTCAATAAGACGTAGCTTTAGCTAAAAAAAATTAATTTCCTCAACAAATAAAGGAAAGAAAGAACCACAACATTTGTAAAGAAATTACTCCCGAGTACGGCAATACCCCATATGTGGTCATAAACTGCTGTTTGGGCACACAGAAAGGAAGGATTGCCATTTGGCTTTTGGAGTGCAGATTTTGGTGGATTGGTTTCTGGTCGCTATGTATCATTTGCAAGGCCCCTGTGGGACCAAACCAGTGTTAATCCCCCAGTAGTGACCTCATTTTGGAAACTACACCCCTCAAGGTATTCACCTAGGGGTGTAGTGAGCATGTTAACCCTGCAGGTGTTTTGCAAAAATTAGTGTGCACTCGATGTTGCAAAGTGAAATGGGATTTTTTCCATAGATATGTCAATATGTGGTACCCAGCTTGTGCCACCATAACCACACAGCTCTCTAATTATTATGCTGTGTTTCCCGGTTTTAGAAACACCCTACATATGGGGCACTAATGTTTTGCCTGGACATTCGACCAGTCTCAGGAGTGAAAGAGTACCACGCGAAGTTGAAGCCTAATTTGGCGACTTACAAAGTATTGGTTCACAATTGCAGAGGCTCTTATGTGAAATAATAAAATAAACACCTGAAAAGTGACCCCGTTTTGGAAACTACACCCCTCAAGGCATTTATTAAAGGGTGTAGTGAGCATTTTTACCCCACAGGTCTTTTCCATAAATTATTGCGCTGCGGATGGTGCAATGTAAAAATTTACATTTTTTCCTAGATATGCCATTTCAGTGGCAAATATGTTGTGCCTAGCTTTTTGCCACTGGAGACACACACCCCAAAAATTGTTAAAAGGCTTCTCCCGGGTATGGTGATGCCATATATGTGGAAGTAAACAGCTGTTTGGGCACACTGTAGGGCTCAGAAGGGAAGGAGCACCATTTGGCTTTTGAAGCGTAGGTTTTGCTTTGTAGTAGTTTTGTTTGAGTATTACTGGTACTTCAGTTTATAATGTGGGGGTACATGTAAGCTTGGCAGAGTACATCATGGGCATAGTCAGGAGGTATAATAATGGGGTAAAAAACAATAAAATAACCCATAGTTATTTGTTACGCTGTGAAGTAATCCTTTATACATAGGCAAGTGTCGGACTGATAAATTATGTCCTTACTTGTCCCCCTTTTGGTCCACACTCTGCACCTATGTGTTGTCCTGGTATAATACGGGCACCCTCGCTCCTAGCAGATATGTTTGGGCTCTACCGTTCATGGTTCCCTAATTTTAGGGCCTTGATATATCACCTCTTTAAACAGAAGTAATGTTCCTCTCGGGCCTGCACAACTGCATATTTTTTATTTCCTGACTTATTGGAGCCTTAACTAATGAAATTTTTTCATAGACATAGTGGTATGAGTGCTGTTTTTTTTGCGGGACGAGCTGTAGTTATTATTGTTACCATTTTGGGGTACATGCGACATTTTGATCACTTTTTATCCTATTTTTTGGGAGGCAAGGTGACCAAAAAACAACAAACAGGCATAGTTTTTTTAGTGTTTTTTTATACAGTGTTCACCATGCATTATAAATTACATGTTAACTTTATTCTGCGGGTCAGTACGATTCCAGTGATACCAAATTTATAGCACTTTTTTATGTTTTACAACTTTTTAGTTTTTAGTAAAAAGAATGTATGGGAGAACCATAACTTTTAAAAAATTTTGTCGTCGGAGCTGTATGAGGGCTTGTTTTTTGCAAGGCAAGCTATAGTTCTTATAGGTACAATTTTTGGATACATTCAACTATTTGATCACTTTTTATTTAAATTTTTGTAGGGCAAAGTGACCAAAAAAAAGAAACTCTGGCATTGCTTTTTATGTTTTCTTTTACGTCGTTCACCGCGTGGAATCATTAACATTATATTGTTATAGTTCAGGCCGTTATGGTCGCGGGGATACCAAATATGTATAGGTTATTAATTTTTTCAATAATAAAGGACTTGTTAAGGGTAAAAGGGCGCTTGCGTTTTATTTTACTAATTTAAACTTATATTATATTTTTCAAACTTTTTTTTTAGTTCCACTAGGGGACTTGGAGGTCCAACTATCAGATTTGTTTTCTAATACTTTGCACTACATTTGTAGTGCAATGTATTAGATCTGTCAGTCATTCACTGACAGCAAGCCGATTAGGCTTCGCCTCCGGGCGGGGCCTAATCGGCTTCCGCAATGGCAGAGCAGGAGGCCATTGTTAGGCCTCCTGTTGCCATAGCAGCAGTCGGCAGCCCTGCGATCGCAGGGAAGAGCTGCTGATCTGCTGCCAACCACTAAGATGCAGCAATCGCTTTTGATCACTGCATCTAAGGGGTTAATGGCAGGAATAGGAGCTAGCTCTGGTTTCTGCCATTGCAGTTGGATGTCAGCTGTAACATAGAGCTGCCATCAACCACTGATGACGTTGGCTCATCCCCTTTGCCGGCGCCATCTTGCTGACGGCTAGCAAAGCCTTTTAGGCCCCGCCTCCATATTTATAACAACAAAATTGCAGGGCAGATTGAGCTTTTTTCAATTCGTTGCATATTTAATGGCACCTGTCAGGTAGTTTTAACCGCTTTAACCGCCACCATGCATTAATACATGACCTGACAACATTTCCAAACATTCCCCTGTATGTTTTTTTCAGATGCAGTAAAATCTATAAAAATCAACTTTTAAAACGACGCACACTATATGCTAATTCCTCATTAAAGTGTCATGGGGAGGTGCCGCTATCCTAAAGATTCACATAGTCCTGCCTCCAAACCCACCTTTCCATGTTTGATTGACATCCCCCTGGCTGTTATACATCACTAGCAGTCTCCTCCAACATTCTCGGATGCGCCATTGCCTTTTACTACTTAGGCACGCACCCTGCAGTGAGGTGTACTCTGCCCGGCTGCTCTGCTCATGCCAGTACAAGGCAACGGCACATCCGCAAGAGTTGGAGGAGGCTGCTAGTGATGTAGAACTGCAAGGGGGATGTCAATTAAAATCTGGGAGGGGGGGGCGCTATTTCAATTTCCACCTCATGCAGCAGAAAAGCTGGAATTGGCCCTGCATCCATCAAACAGAAAATTATCACCAATGCTGTGGATAGGTGATAAGCAAAAATTATGGGAATACACCTTTAAGCTTTCTCCTGATTTGTGTGTTTAAAGAGGCTCTGTCACCAGATTCTGAAATCCCTATCTCCTATTGCATGTGATCGGCGCTGCAATGTAGATAACAGTAACTTTTTTTTTAAAAAAAAACGTTCATTTTTGGCCAAGTTATGATCTATTTTATATATATGCAAATGAGGTTTGAAATGGACAACTGGGCATTTTTTTTTCGTTATGTCCAACTGGGCGTGACCAGTCAGCATCATACACTCATCTCCATTGATTTACACAGCAGCGATGTGCAGCCACATAAACAGAGATTAACGATGAACGATGACACTTCTGAATCTTTTCTTTGAGATTTCTAGCACGGGAAACGAAATCTCGCGAGATTTCGGAGATAAAAAAGATTTTGTTTCCCTTGCTGGAAATCTCACAGAAAAGAGTCAGAAGTGTCAGGATTCTGAATACACATGACGTCCAGGCTGGAGGTCATGTGTATTCATTATCAGGACACTGCAGTAACGTTAATCTCTGTTTATGTGGCTGCACATCGCTGCTGTGTAAATCAATGGAGATGAGTTTATGATGACTGGTCACTGAATGGTCAGCATCATACATGTAAACACGCCCAGTTAAAAACACAATACACGCCCAGTTGGACATAACGAAAAAAAAACGCCCAGTTGTCCATTTCAAACCTCATTTGCATATATATATAAAATAGCTCATAACTTGGCCAAAAATGAACGTTTTTAAAAATAAAAAAAAACGTTACTGTTCTCTACATTGCAGCACCGATCCCATGCGATAGGAGATAGGGATTTCAGAATCTGGTGACAGAGCCTCTTTAATCACCATTTTCATGTAATAAAAAAAAGAGCCATTCACGGGTTTGGCAGTGAACTGTAAATTTACTGAGGGAGATTTATATATTAATTTATTTCTAGCTGCTTATATAGTGCCAACATATTCTGCAGTGTTGTACATAGATAATAATCACTCAGTACCTGTCTCTAGTAGGATTCCCAATCGAAATTATTAAACAATGATAACAATATTTGCGCTTACTATGTAAATGAAAATAATAATATATGGAAGCCTCATCAGTGTTTCCTGCATCCTTTATAAGGCTATGAAAATCTCACAGAATTTCCCAAGTCCTAAGTTAAATATTGGTCCCATCTGACGAGCTCAGTTCCATGTACTTTAGGGCATTCAAAGAAATAAAAAATACCAAAAGAGGATATAACCACAACAAAAAATTATGAATATTTGCTGCAAATACAACAATGGAAGCAAAAATATCCATGTAGTAGAAAACAAAGGGAGGAATCCTCCAGCTCACCTGACACAATGTGAGTGTCGCTGTCTGCGCCTGGATCCTTATCGTGTCGGCACACGTAGCAGAAGCAGAGGTAGGAAGGAAGTTGGATCCAGCGCTTAGGTAGAAGTAAAACGGAAGGAATTTCCAAGTTTAATGAGATTCTATTAAAAAGTCCATTGGAGTATGGTCCTGGTGTGTGGGTAATGGGAGGAATGATCCTGTAAAGCCTACGCGTTTCGGACGATAGCGACGTCCTTAGTCTTGGCTGTAGTATGATTTGAAACTGGCGCCCTGGCCTTTTTATACTATGTCCGGTGTTAACAGCTGGGTCCTGATTGCGTTCCACTGCTTGGCACGTCACTTGGAACGCAATCCGGAAGTGGAAAATGTTAGATGCGCCCGTTCACTTGTCTGGTAAGTACCGCTCATGTATAATACTATATATGTAGCAAGAGACTCTCATTATTAGTTATTGGTAATGTTGGAGATTGATGTCTTATTTGTGCAATACTAAAATGTAAGTAAGAGCTTTGTAGTATAGAACATGATTGATGGTCACGTGTGCGTTCCAGATCACGTGACCATATGGAACGCAAGATGCAGGACGAATCACGAGGAGCCATCTGATCGGGCAAAGGTCGTCCCATTCAAGCTAGCACAATAGGTAAGAAATTAATTCATTAATAATAGACGTAACTAATAATTAAATGATGCTTTCTGTAAGATGTTATTCATGGTGTGGCCGGAACTATAGGCGTTACTATTTACCAGATGTAGGAGAATATGTTGTAATACAGGTGCAGTAAGGGAGAGCCAGTTTGAGGTATTTGGCGTATCTGTAGTTCAGTTATCACTGGTTTACATCGTAGGATCATGAGTGCATATGTAAGGAAAAAGAAGGTGAGGTGAAGGCTAAAATCAGGAATGTGGGGAAGTAATGCAAGTCATTAAGCATATGTTGTGCATGCACTACGGAGGGTGATAGTTAAAATTACGGGTGGGTGGAGACTCTCTGGCTAGGAAAAAATATCAAATATATTTTTGAGAATACTGTGATGCAGTTATTAATATTGTGTGCTCTGGGATGATAATGCACTGGTGGCCTTCCTGGTTTCTCAATACTGGAACATAAGTTCCTTTCTTAGGTTAAGGCCATCCGGAAATCTTGTCTTTAGTCTATATATCCAGAAAGCTTCTCTGAGGTGGGTTTTATTGATTATATCTCCTCCTCTTTTCGGCAAATGGATTTTTTCGATAGCATAGCAACAAAAACTTTTGGTTGTCCTATTGTGTTTATGTATGAAATGTTTTGATGCATTTGAAATGTTGACAATATTCGGATTCCTGACATAACTGAGATGTTCCAGTATTCTAGTTTTAAGTTTTCTATTTGTGCAACCCACGTATTTCAATTGGCAGTCTGTACACTCAATTATGTAAATAACAGATTCTGTGTTACAATTAATGTAATTTTGAATGATAAATGTATCTGTTTGAGTGGAATTGCAAAAATTTTTTGTAGGGTGTGCATAAGTGCAAACTTTGCAGGGGTGTTGGCCACACTTGAAAAAACCTTTTGTTTCTAACCATGTTGTTTTCGTTTTATCTTTAGAACTGAAGAAAGATGGAGAAAGAACGCTGCCCAGGGATGGAGCTTTACGAGCTACCACCCTAATTCCTCCCGCTAGGATGGTACGCAGACTATCGTCCTCCATAAGAATCGGTAAGTATTGATTTACTAGGTTTTTAATTTGGGAGAATTGGTTGCTCTGTTGAAGGATTAATGTAGGCTGACCTTTAGTAGTTTGTTTGGTGGTGGTCTTATTATGATATTGGAGTAGCTGTGTTCTAGGTTTTTTTGACATAATGTCACTCGCTCGTTTGAGTGACCATTGGGGATATCCTCTTTTTGAGAGTCTGGATTTGATTTGATCTTCTTCTAGTTTGAACTGATCATGTGAGCTGCAATTCCGTTTCGCACGGTGCATCTCTCCCACTGGTATGGCCCGAATGGTTTGCTTAGAATGATTACTTTTGGCATGAAGTATATTGTTGGATGCTGTGGGTTTGCGGTATGTTTCGGTGGATATAGTCTGGCCTGCTATGCCGCTTAGCTTCAGGTCCAGAAAAACAATTTCAGTGGTGTCATGGCTGTATGTAAATTTAAGATTACATTGATTGTGATTTAGACTCTCGACAAAATCCGGGATGATATTAATGTCCCCTTTCCATATAAGTAAGATGTCATCAATGTATCTACCGTACCATTCGATACAGTTGCCATATTGATTGTTGCTGGAGAAAATGTAGGACTCCTCCCACCACGACATAACCAGATTCGCCACTGAGGGGGAGAATTTGGCCCCCATGGATACCCCTCTTAATTGGAGATAATATTTTTCATCGAATTGGAAGTAGTTGTTCGTCATTAAAAATACTAGGACTTCCAGGATGTATATTTGGAATTTTTTATCATAACTGCTATGCATGGATAGGTATTCTTCCAAAGCAGTGTAGGCTATTTGATGGGGGATTGAGGTATATAATGAGACCACATCACAAGTGAGCCATGTGAAATTTTCTTGCCACCGTAAGTTATGCAGTGAGTTGAGGACATTTTTAGTATCACTAAGAAAACCTGGTGTTCTTTGTACTAGCGGTTGCAACAGTGTATCGAGCCATTCCGATAATCTCTCTAGTATTGATCCGATGCCTGAGACTATGGGTCTCATCGGTGGAGGAAAATTTTTTTTATGTGTTTTGGGCAATGCGTGGATTATCGGAGTGATGGGTTGTTCAATATAAATGAAATCCAACTGTTTTTGAGTAATGAATCCTTGTATTAGGCCATCATTGAGTAATTTTTTCATGTTAGTTTTGATTGTTTCCACTGGATTTTTTTCTAGACTTTTGTAAGTTGTTTCATCCGATAACATGGTCATGATTGATAATTTATAGTCATGCTTATTCATCACCGTAACATTACCGCCTTTATCCGACATCTTAATGATTATTTCTTTATTATCCTGTAAGGATTTGACTGCTTCTTTCAGACCCATGGTCATGTTGGTTTGTTGTTGTTGAGTTTTGAGTCCATCTGCTTGAGTTTGTAATTCTTTTTCCAGTACCAATTGGAATTCGTCCATTGAATTTGTCCGTGAACTTGTTGGATAAAACTTCGGATTTGATGTTTCAAAGTTAACAGCAGTCGTGACTATTTGGTTACGTTTTTCAGTGCACAGATGTTCTAGGCACACAATGGTTGAAAGTTCCTGGAATGAGAAATCAGGCTGGACATGAAATGTGCCTGCTGGTGATTCTTCAATGATATTAATGGTGTTTGGTGAAGATGTCGTGATATCGGTGACCTCCTTGGTTGTTTCTAATGCAAGGAAATGTTTTTTGACCGTTAAATTACGGATAAATTTATTAATATCGAGTATTGTATTAAACAAGTTGAAATTATTTTTTGGGGCAAAATTTAGGCCCAATGATAATACTTGATTTTGTTCCTTGGTTAGAGATATGGAGGATAAGTTGGTGACATTTGACTCTAATAATGTTGGAATTTTCGGGGACGGAGGCGGCGGTTTTGTTCTTGATTTTGTCTGTTTGTGTTTCCTACCGCCCCTCCTTCCTCGTTTTTTGACTGATGACCCGTTGTATCTTGTCTATGGTTGGAATAGGACCGTGTTCTCATATTTTCTTCCTCTGAGAAGCCTTCAGCTGAGTCTAGCTCAGTCGAGCTAAAGCTTACTCTATTGGGTAGATCTTTGTATTGTTTGTATTGGAAATTTCGTTTCTTGAGGATAGGTCTAGGTCTATTATAATTTCTTTCTTTTTTGTTCCAGGTATAGATTTCATTAAGTGCATAATCCTTAGTATCTCGTTTGAACTTGTTTTTCTTCGTTTCTGCTATAGAACGATCGAGTTTGTCAATGGCTGATGATGTGCGTGACTGGAGAAAGGAGAAGGAGGGTGAGCTGGAAAAAACCTCTAATTGTTTTCTATTGTCCGATATTTGTATGTCTAGTTCCAGTAGTTTCATTTCCTCCTGTTTAGTGATCAATTTCATTAATTTGATAGAACAGTCGGATAGTGTTTCGTTCCATACTTTGATGAAATCTTCAGTGTAGATAAAAGTGGGTGTTTTTCGTAGTCTGAGGCCTCTTGGGATCATATCCTTAGCAATGTAGTTTTTGAGAGTGGTGAGATCCCACCAAATTTTGGCTTGTTGTGCCAGGTGTTTTTCAAGACCATGGAATAGGTCCTCCATGTTGGATTCGTTTTCAGTCAGAATATCATTGACGCCAAAAACTTTCTCTGCTAGTTCTGTTCGTGTTAACTGAACCTCATTAGCCATGTGAATAAGATTTGTTCGTAACGTCCCGTATGTTCTCTGAGAGTCTCCAAGGTATACACCACCTTGATGTAGTGGGTTAAAATCAAATTATTGCAGATATAGCCAACGTATTAGATAAATTTTGTTGCAACTTGATGCAAGCTAATATCAGACGTGATCGTGATGTCACGTGTACATTTACAATATACTTTTTCCTTAGTATAGGCAGACTTTCATTGACCCATGAGACACACCAATAAGTAAAGAAAATTTTAAAATGACGACAGTATGCACAGATATTCTGCTTAGCTCACTGTTGTACAAGTGTGGACAATTTTGACAGATGTGAGCACGAGAGGAAAAACCGATTTCGTAGTAGTAGAAAACAAAGGGAGGAATCCTCCAGCTCACCTGACACAATGTGAGTGTCGCTGTCTGCGCCTGGATCCTTATCGTGTCGGCACACGTAGCAGAAGCAGAGGTAGGAAGGAAGTTTTACCAAACCAGACAAACTAGCCCACGCTCTCAATATTAGATTTCTAACTATCTGTAAACAAACATGTTTGCCACCGCTCTCATCATTATAGCTGCTCTTGGTTTTCAATCCTATCGCCCATTTAAGACTTGCCCAAACACAGTCCGCATCAGTCCTTCTATCCTGGCCTCACCCATGTACAGCTCCCATTCACTATTCACTTTCCTCAGTCAACTTAACCCATCTCATCCCACTGCCCAACATAAAAAACGCTCTCATAAATCACAGAACCATCTGCTGTCACTCTCCATTCTCCTGCTATTAGCTGCAGGGGACATCTCTCCCAACCCTGGGCCTCCCTTTTCTTCTGCCAAGCTCAACCACTTACCTGCCACACATAGAAACCCTGCAAATCTTCTTACCATTCCTTGTACGTCTTCTCCTGTCTCTTTTAACTGTGCTCTCTGGAACTCTCGGTCCGTGTGCAACAAACTCACCTTTATTCATGACTTATTCCTTTCTAACTCTCTCAACCTTCTGGCTCTTACAGAAACATGGCTACACCTGTCTGACACTGCTTCCCCTGCTGCTCTATCTTATGGTGGTCTCCAGTTCTCTCATGCCCCCAGACCTGAGAACAGGCAGGGTGGAGGAGTAGGTATACTTCTTTCCCCACACTGCACTTTCCAGGTCATTCCCCCGGTCCCCTCACTCACATTTCCCTTTTTTGAAGTCCACACCCTCAGACTCTTTCACCCTTTTCCCCTCCGAGTGGCAGTTGTCTACCGCAAACCGGGCTCACCCCGCCAATTCCTGGACCATTTTGCTGCCTGGCTTCCACAATTTCTATCCTCTGAAACACCCACTCTCATCATGGGTGACTTCAACATCCCCATTGATAACCCAATCTCCTCATCTGCCTCCCAGTTTCTATCTTTAACCTCGTCCCTCGGTCTGTCACAACTTACTAACTCTCCTACACATGAAGACGGGCATTCACTTGACCTGGTCTTCTTCCGGCTCTGCTCAGTTTCTGACTTTATTAACTCTCCTCTCCCACTTTCTGACCACAATCTTCTCTGCTTTACTATCAAATATTCTCTGCCTCCTCAGGTCATCCCTACGTATCAGACATACAGAAATCTACATGCCATTAACACTGTGAAATTCATAGACAGTCTACAGTCCTCATTGTCCCCTATCTCTTCCCTCTCCTGTCCCAATCTGGCTGCCAAACTTTATAACAACACTCTCAAAAATGCATTGGATGAAGCAGCCCCCACTACACTCCGAACCACCCGACAAAGACGACGACAACCCTGGCACACGCCTCAATCCCGCTTTCTTCAGCGGTGCTTGAGATGTGCCGAACGACTGTGGAGAAAATCGCATTTGGATGCAGATTTCCTCCATTACAAATTTATGCTCAAAACTTACAACTCTGCCCTTCACCGCGCCAAACAAGTCTACTTCACTTCTCTCATCTCCACACTATCTAATAATCCAAAACGCCTCTTTGATACTTTTCACTCCCTCCTTAGTCCTAAAGTGCAGACACCAATCACAGATCTCAGTGCTGAAGACCTGGCCAATTATTTTAAAGTTAAAATTGACAACATCCGGCATGATATTCTCTCCCAGTCCCCTAGTAACATCGATCCCCTTCCCCCCCACACTCCCTCTTCTTCACTCTCAGCATTTGACCCAATAACTGAAGATCCCCTTCCCCCCCACACTCCCTCTTCTTCACTCTCAGCATTTGACCCAATAACTGAAGAAGAAGTCTCGAGGCTCCTCTCTTCTTCTCGTCCTACTACCTGCCCTAGTGATCCTGTCCCCTCACACCTCCTCCAGTCCCTCTCCCCAGCTGTCACTAGTCACCTCACTAAAATATTTAACCTCTCTCTTTCCTCTGGTATCTTTCCCTCCGCTTTTAAACATGCCATTATAAACCCATTATTGAAAAAACCAACACTTGACCCATCCAGCGCTACCAACTACCGACCAGTCTCTAATCTGCCCTTCATCTCCAAACTCCTGGAACGCTTGGTCTACTCTCGCCTTATCCGCTATCTCTCTGCTAACTCCATTCTTGACCCCTTACAATCTGGTTTCCGCACTCTACACTCCACAGAAACTGCCCTTACTAAAGTCTCAAATGATCTCTTGGCGGCTAAATCGGACGGTAAATCCTCTCTCCTGATTCTTTTGGATCTCTCTGCAGCCTTTGACACTGTAGACCACAAACTCCTACTTAACATGCTCCACTCTATTGGCCTCAAGGACGCGGCTCTCTCTTGGTTTTCCTCCTACCTCTCTGACCGCTCATTCAGTGTGTCATTTGCTGGTTCCACTTCTTCTCCTCTTCCCCTTGATATCGGGGTTCCTCAGGGATCAGTCCTAGGTCCACTCCTCTTTTCTCTCTACACAGCTCCTATTGGACAAACCATCAGCAGATTTGGCTTCCAGTACCATCTCTACGCTGATGACACCCAATTATATACCTCTTCCCGTGACATCACCCCTGCTCTAATACAGAACACCAGTGATTGTCTGTCCGCTGTCTCTAACATCATGTCCTCTCTCTATCTGAAACTGAATCTTTCTAAAACTGAGCTCCTTGTGTTCCAACCATCTACTAACCTCCCTAAAACTGATGTCTCTATCTCTGTGTGTGGCACTATCATAACTCCTAAGCAGCACGCCCGCTGTCTCGGGGTTATTTTTGACTCAGATCTTTCCTTTACTCCTCACATACAATCACTTTCACGCTCCTGTCATTTTCACCTAAAAAACATCTCCAGAATCCGCTCTTTTCTTACGGAGGAAACTGCCAAAACTCTCATTGTTGCTCTGATTCACTCTCGTCTTGACTACTGTAACTCATTACTAGTCGGTCTTCCCCTCACTAAACTCTCCCCTCTCCAATCTATCCTCAATGCAGCAGCCAGGCTCATCTTTATGACCAACCGCTACACCAACGCCTCTAATCTGTGCCAGTCACTGCACTGGTTGCCCATCCCCTTCCGAATAAAATTCAAACTTATTACTCTCACCCACAAAGCTCTCCACAGTGCTGCACCTCCTTACATCTCCTCCCTCATCTCTGTCTACCACCCTACTCGGGCTCTACGTTCTGCCAACGACCTTAGATTAAAATCCTCCATAATCCGAACCTCCCACTACCGTCTCCAGGATTTCTCTCGTGCTGCACCCGTCCTCTGGAATGTGCTACCCCAGACAATCAGATTAATTCCCAATATCCACAGTTTTAAACGTGCCCTGAAAACACATCTATTTAGACAGGCCTATAAAATTCCCTAATCTGACTCCTTTTCATGGCCCTCCATTTAGATTAGTCATCAGAATAAGATTCCCTCACACTCCTTCTCTTCATGTCCGTCATACACGGATAGTGGCTGGTGACCGGCTCATGCAGCTTTATGATACCACCGCATGTGTATAAAAATGGCCGGACCATTGTACAGAACAAACACTATTACACTTTGTGTCTCCCTTATGTCCTCATAGATTGTAAGCTCTTGCGAGCAGGGTCCTCACTCCCCAGGTTTGAATTGTAAATTAACTTTGTCACTATGTAATGTCTGATATTGTTTTCATGTTCCCTCTACATTGTAAAGTGCTGCGTAATATGTTGGCGCTATATAAATAAAGATTATTATTATTATTATTATTATTATTAGGTAGAAGTAAAACGGAAGGAATTTCCAAGTTTAATGAGATTCTATTAAAAAGTCCATTGGAGTATGGTCCTGGTGTGTGGGTAATGGGAGGAATGATCCTGTAAAGCCTACGCGTTTCGGACGATAGCGACGTCCTTAGTCTTGGCTGTAGTATGATTTGAAACTGGCGCCCTGGCCTTTTTATACTATGTCCGGTGTTAACAGCTGGGTCCTGATTGCGTTCCACTGCTTGGCACGTCACTTGGAACGCAATCCGGAAGTGGAAAATGTTAGATGCGCCCGTTCACTTGTCTGGTAAGTACTGCTCATGTATAATACTATATATGTAGCAAGAGACTCTCATTATTAGTTATTGGTAATGTTGGAGATTGATGTCTTATTTGTGCAATACTAAAATGTAAGTAAGAGCTTTGTAGTATAGAACATGATTGATGGTCACGTGTGCGTTCCAGATCACGTGACCATATGGAACGCAAGATGCAGGACGAATCACGAGGAGCCATCTGATCGGGCAAAGGTCGTCCCATTCAAGCTAGCACAATAGGTAAGAAATTAATTCATTAATAATAGACGTAACTAATAATTAAATGATGCTTTCTGTAAGATGTTATTCATGGTGTGGCCGGAACTATAGGCGTTACTATTTACCAGATGTAGGAGAATATGTTGTAATACAGGTGCAGTAAGGGAGAGCCAGTTTGAGGTATTTGGCGTATCTGTAGTTCAGTTATCACTGGTTTACATCGTAGGATCATGAGTGCATATGTAAGGAAAAAGAAGGTGAGGTGAAGGCTAAAATCAGGAATGTGGGGAAGTAATGCAAGCCATTAAGCATATGTTGTGCATGCACTACGGAGGGTGATAGTTAAAATTACGGGTGGGTGGAGACTCTCTGGCTAGGAAAAAATATCAAATATATTTTTGAGAATACTGTGATGCAGTTATTAATATTGTGTGCTCTGGGATGATAATGCACTGGTGGCCTTCCTGGTTTCTCAATACTGGAACATAAGTTCCTTTCTTAGGTTAAGGCCATCCGGAAATCTTGTCTTTAGTCTATATATCCAGAAAGCTTCTCTGAGGTGGGTTTTATTGATTATATCTCCTCCTCTTTTCGGCAAATGGATTTTTTCGATAGCATAGCAACAAAAACTTTTGGTTGTCCTATTGTGTTTATGTATGAAATGTTTTGATGCATTTGAAATGTTGACAATATTCGGATTCCTGACATAACTGAGATGTTCCAGTATTCTAGTTTTAAGTTTTCTATTTGTGCAACCCACGTATTTCAATTGGCAGTCTGTACACTCAATTATGTAAATAACAGATTCTGTGTTACAATTAATGTAATTTTGAATGATAAATGTATCTGTTTGAGTGGAATTGCAAAAATTTTTTGTAGGGTGTGCATAAGTGCAAACTTTGCAGGGGTGTTGGCCACACTTGAAAAAACCTTTTGTTTCTAACCATGTTGTTTTCGTTTTATCTTTAGAACTGAAGAAAGATGGAGAAAGAACGCTGCCCAGGGATGGAGCTTTACGAGCTACCACCCTAATTCCTCCCGCTAGGATGGTACGCAGACTATCGTCCTCCATAAGAATCGGTAAGTATTGATTTACTAGGTTTTTAATTTGGGAGAATTGGTTGCTCTGTTGAAGGATTAATGTAGGCTGACCTTTAGTAGTTTGTTTGGTGGTGGTCTTATTATGATATTGGAGTAGCTGTGTTCTAGGTTTTTTTGACATAATGTCACTCGCTCGTTTGAGTGACCATTGGGGATATCCTCTTTTTGAGAGTCTGAATTTGATTTGATCTTCTTCTAGTTTGAACTGATCATGTGAGCTGCAATTCCGTTTCGCACGGTGCATCTCTCCCACTGGTATGGCCCGAATGGTTTGCTTAGAATGATTACTTTTGGCATGAAGTATATTGTTGGATGCTGTGGGTTTGCGGTATGTTTCGGTGGATATAGTCTGGCCTGCTATGCCGCTTAGCTTCAGGTCCAGAAAAACAATTTCAGTGGTGTCATCATTTAATTATTAGTTACGTCTATTATTAATGAATTAATTTCTTACCTATTGTGCTAGCTTGAATGGGACGACCTTTGCCCGATCAGATGGCTCCTCGTGATTCGTCCTGCATCTTGCGTTCCATATGGTCACGTGATCTGGAACGCACACGTGACCATCAATCATGTTCTATACTACAAAGCTCTTACTTACATTTTAGTATTGCACAAATAAGACATCAATCTCCAACATTACCAATAACTAATAATGAGAGTCTCTTGCTACATATATAGTATTATACATGAGCGGTACTTACCAGACAAGTGAACGGGCGCATCTAACATTTTCCACTTCCGGATTGCGTTCCAAGTGACGTGCCAAGCAGTGGAACGCAATCAGGACCCAGCTGTTAACACCGGACATAGTATAAAAAGGCCAGGGCGCCAGTTTCAAATCATACTACAGCCAAGACTAAGGAAGTCGCTATCGTCCGAAACGCGTAGGCTTTACAGGATCATTCCTCCCATTACCCACACACCAGGACCATACTCCAATGGACTTTTTAATAGAATCTCATTAAACTTGGAAATTCCTTCCGTTTTACTTCTACCTAAGCGCTGGATCCAACTTCCTTCCTACCTCTGCAAAAATATCCATATTATACAACATATTATACATATAAATACAACTCTGTAATACAAAAATTGCCCATCAACGAAACGTTAACAAAGTAACTTTTGAAAAGCTTGGTGATCTCTATTTTGTCCTATGTAGGGCCAGCAGTTATCTTATGTGTATAGCCAGAAACAACCATATGTGGACAGATTTCCTTCTATTTTTAGGACCCCATTAGCACAATTCAGTGGTTAGATATGAAAGATTTTTTACATTCATACCTTGTATGTTGT
The DNA here is from genome assembly GCF_050947455.1 of Rhinoderma darwinii. NCBI lineage: Eukaryota > Metazoa > Chordata > Amphibia > Anura > Rhinodermatidae > Rhinoderma > Rhinoderma darwinii. The sequence continues at coordinate 106,332,442 of NC_134689.1, forward strand.
ATTTAGGTTTTCTAGAAAATAAACAAATTTCACATTACTTAAAGGGTAACTAAAGATTCAACAAACTTCTGACATTTAATAGTGACATGTCAGAAGTTTTGATTGGTGGGGGTCCGAGCACTGAGACACCCAGCAATCGCTAAAACGAAGCGGCAGAAGCTCTCGCGTGAGCACAGAGCCGCCCCGTGTTTTGTTCAGCTTTTTTCGGAAATCGATGTAGCAGTGTGCGGACTCATTAGAAATTCTATGAGCCCGTACTCCGCCACATCGGCTTTCCGGAAAAAGCCGAACAGAAACTAAGCGGCTCAGCAGTCACCCCAGCACTTCTGCTGCTTCGTTTTAGCGATTGGTGGGGATCTCAGTGCTCGGACCCCCACCAATCAAAACTTTTGACATGTCACTATGACATGTCGGAAGTTTGTTGAACTAAACGTTACCCTTTAAGTTTGTTTAATTACATTAATCTCTCACTGAATATACTTTACTGTTACCTTCCTGACACTATTCCAGTTCTCAAATGTGTCCTCAGAACTTTATTGGCTTGTTCAGATGGCAACTGGATGTGTGGCATATCCTGCAACATTAGGGGGAAAAACAATCTTATTTTTCCAGTACCCTGATCACTAGTGTGTGAGGTCCTTTGGTTTAATGTGTTTCTATTTATGCTCTGAAATAGGTTGGGACATGAAAATAAAAGGGGTTGTGCAGGATTAGAAAAATGTGTCTTTTTATCTTCCAAGAACATTGCCTGAGCTGTCCACAGGTTGTGTGTGGTATTGCAGCTCAGCCCCGTTCACCTCGAAGGAGCTGAGCTACAATATTAGACACAACCCATGGACTAGTGTGGTGCTATTTCCGGCAGAAAGCACACACATTTTTCTAATCCTGCACAAGCCCCTTAAGAATAAAAATAATAAGTTTTTCTATGTTATATTTTGTATTTTTTTAGTCTTTAACTGAATGATGTAATCTGTTTAAAATAAGTTTTTTGTTTTTTTCCTTTTTTATTTTTTACATAAGGGGTTTACATAAGGGGAACAGATGGCATTTATAAAAGTATATTTTTATGACAAGTGCATGTTCTTAGTTTATTTATTTTTCATGTAACTTTTAATTTAATTCTATAATGGGCTAGCTTTACAAAAAGCTCTTTAGTATCAGTCTGGCTTTATTTCAAGTAGAATTTATAGCAAAATGTAAATATGTGTTGCCTATCACAATTGCTAAGTTTCCATAGGGGTAATTTGCTTCATATTTGTGAGGGTTTTTTTTTTCATTTAACAACTTCTGCACCAACCATAATATTCATATGATGAGCTAAAAATCCACAAATTGTAGTTCACCATGTCTAAGCAATATCTTCTCAAATAATAATAATATCATAACTACATTTTCTATGTCACCACATGTTTTGGAGATGGAGATGTTCTTTGTAATATACTCTGTATATTTTTGTATAGTTTGTAACATTATCTTATAAGAAAATTGTCTTAACCCCTTCCTGCTTTGGCCACTTTTGACCTCCCTGACATGTTTCATTTTATGTGGTAATAACTTCGGAATGCTTTTACCTATCCAAGCGATTCTGAGACTGTTTTCTCGTGACACATTGGACTTTAAGACAGTGGCAAAATTTGGTAAATTCAGTATTTAATTGTGGAAAAACGCCAACATTTAGTGAAAAATTGCAAAAATTTGCATTTTTCTAAATTTTTATGTATCTGCTTGTAAGACAGGCAGTTATACCACACTACCAAAATTGTTGCTAATTAACATCCCCATATGTCTACTTTATGTTTTCATCATTTTTTTTAACATACTTTTATTTTTCTACGACGTTACAAGTCTTAGAATTTTAGCAGCAATTTCTCACATTTTCAAGAAAATGTCAAAAGCCTATTTTTGAAGCCCAGTTGTGAAGTGGCTTTGAGGGTCTTATATTTTAGAGACCCCTAATAAGTCAACCCATTTTAAAAACTTCACCCCTCAAAGTATTCAAAACAGCATTTAGAACGTTTCTTAACCCTTTAGACATTTCACAGTAATTAAACAAATTAGAGGTGATATGTACAAATTTTTTTTTTTTGGGCAGAAATTCATTTTTAATCCATTTTTTTTTTTTGTAACACAAAAAGTTTTACCAAAGAAACACAACTCAATATTTATTGCCCAGGTTCTGCAGTTTTAGTAAATATCACACATGTGGCCCTAGTGTGCTTATGGACTGAAGCACCGGTCTCAGAACAAAAGGTGCACCTAGGGAATTTTGGGGCCTCCTTTTTATTAGAATATATTTTAGGCACCATGTCAGGTTTAAAGGGCTCTTGCGGTACTAAAACAGTGGAAACCCCCCGCAAGTGAGCCCATTTTGGAAACAACACCCCTTGAGGAAATTATCTAGGGGTATAGTGAGCATTTGGACACAACAGGTTTTTTGTAGAAATTATTGGAAGTAGGCCGTGAAAATGAAAATCTACATTTTTTCAAAGAAAATGTAGGTTTAGCTATTTTTTTCTAATTTCCACAAGGACTAAAGGAGAAAATGCACCACTACATTTGTAAAGCAATTTCTCACAAGTAAAACAATACGCCACGTGTGGTCATAAACTGCTATTTGGACACACTTCAGGGCTCAGAAGGGGAAGAGCGGCATTTGGCTTTTGGAGCTCAAATTTAGCAGGAATGGTTTGCGAAGGCCATGTCACATTTACAAAGACCCTGAGGGGACAAAACAGTGGAAACCCTCCACAAGTGACCACATTTTCGAAACTATACCCCTTGAGGAAATTATCTAGGGTATAGTAAGCATTTTAGTTTTTTTGCAGAAATTATGGGATTATAGAAGAAAAAGCACCGCAGCTTTTGTAAAGCAATTTCTCCCGAGTAAAACAATACCCCATATGTCGTCATAAATGGCTGTCTTGACACACAGCAGGGATTAGAAGGGAAAGAGAGCCATATGGCTTTTGGAGTGCAGATTTTGCTGGATTGGTTTCTGGTTGCTATATCGCATTTGCAAAGCCCCTATTAGAACAAAACAGTGGAAACCCCACACATGTGACCCCATTTTGGAAACTATACCCCTTGAGGAAATTATCTAGGGGTATAGTGAGCATTTTGACCACGCAGGTTTTTTGCAGAAATTATTGGAATTAGGCCGTGAACATGAAAATCTACATTCAAAGAAAATGTAGGTTTAGCTATTTTTTTCTCATCTCCACAAGGACTAAAAGGAAAAAAAGCACTGCAACATTTGTAAAGCAATTTCTCCCGAGTAAAAAAATACTCCACATGTGGTCATAAACGGCTGTTTGGACACACGACAGGGCTCAGACTTTTGGCGCTAAGATTTAGCTGGTTGTGTGTGTGGACGCAATGTTGCTTTTGGTATAATAAAGGAGTAAATGAAGCATGAAATTACTAATTTATGGATGCTTTGAAGCAAGCCTTGATACACAGGTCAGGTTTTTCAGGGCAGGTTTCACAGTGGTAAATAGTGTCTTTTCTAATTCCCCTTTTGGAACACACTGCACCTTTTTTGTGTCCTTCCCTTCTTTGCAATTTGGGGCACTTCATTGGCAAATGTTGCCCTGGTACAATACGTGGACCATCGCTACCAGCTGACGTGCTTGGGCCCTCCCCTACCTGGTTCCCAAATAGAAATGCCTTGATAATTACCTCTTGAAAGTTAAGGAATGTTCCTTTCCAGCCTGCACATTGGGATAACACGTAAGCATTATACATTGCCATCTGTACAATGTGCACAGCCAGCTTTTTGTACCATGCCTTTGCTTTCCTCAGGGCACTATATGGCTTCAGTACTTGATCAGAGAGATCAACCCCGCCCATGTACTTATTGAAGCCGAGGATGCAATTTGGCTTGTGGGTCACTGTGGTGGTACCTCGTTAAGGGACAGGGGTGCTGCCTGTAGCGTCCATGGCCGCGGGCCATCCAGTTTACTTACATCCCGACGCCTGCAGTTATGGATCTGTGAGCGCTGGTCCCCATCACCTTCCTAGGAAACGCCAGCATTCACTTCTGCTTCGGTCTGCTGTGTCCCGTAGGGTGCCCGCTCTTAAAGGGCCAGCGCCCACATGAAAACAATTAACATCATCAACTCACATGATTTCCTGGACTATAAGAAGGCCTCTGCCCTTCCGATCCTTGCCTGAGCGTTGTTTGTCATATCCTAGTTTGTCTAAGCAAATGGTCTCCTAGTGTTTTCCAGTTCCTGTAATCCTTGTTCCTGTATCCTGTATTCTGTATCCCGTGCTATCCTGGTCAAGTGCCATGCTGAGCTCTAGTCGTGCTGTGCTGTATCTACGCCTGTCCTGCTGCTCCACACCTGACGTCTACCTTCTGCCTTGTCCCAGCCGAGCCTGCCTTGCTACTGTCCGATCTGCCACATGTACCCTATGCGAACTATAGACTGTGACCTGCGCCCTGTTGGCCAGCTGCCATACCGCTAAGGCAGTACAGCCCAGTGGGTCCACAAACCCAACGTGACAGTGTGCTCAGGCCATGGACCCTGCTGGTCGATCCAAGACCATGACAACGTCACAAGAGATGCAGGCGTATATATGCTAGACCTCCGATCTTGACAGGGCCAACTCCTCCAGGCCTTGAACATTCTCGACCCGTCGGCAGGAGGCACAAGCTGCCATTCCTCCTAC